>NW_028270164.1:12507088-13146374 GCF_037043375.1 Chiloscyllium plagiosum
AAGATTCACCATCCTTTGGGAGAAGTACTTTCTCCTCAGCTCGGTTTTAAATTTGCTGCCCATTATCTCTTGTCCTAGAATGCCCCACAAGAGGAAGCAACCACTCCATGTCTATTTTATCCACACCTTTTATTATATTGAATGCCTCAATTTGATCTCCCCTCATTCTTCTAAATTGCAGAGGGTATACTGTTCAATCTCTCTTCATACGACAAAACCCTCATCATCTATATTCTACACTACTTCATCAAACCCTATTGACATCATTTCCTCCTTGTTTACTTTATCTGGTTACTTCTAACATATAATCCCAGATTTGGTAAGGAAAGACCCAAAACTTGATTGACTCCTAATTGTTGATTGAAACCGCTTAGAAAGCCACTCTATTGTACCAACCCAGCACGACAGGGTCATAAAGCACAAGGAATATTAGCTAAGAAAAGGCATAATTTCTTGAAGCTTTTCATCTTGCACTCATCAGGGCAGTTCTGAAGCATAACGTATAAAAGGAAAATAATATTTCTAATGAATGATAGGAGAATGCTGATTGATCTCGTGCAGTGTCAAACTACCTCAATATTTTTGTGATATTAAGCCAAATTGGTAATTTCTTCAAAACACATGGAATGATTTACCACATTACCAGTAGTGGGCACTGCAGAGCCATTGATGATAAAGAATGCGGGAAACAGACTTTTCTGAGGTATACCTCAGGCTGCTTGCTGTATTAATCACACTAACAAGGTTACACATAATGCATATAAATGCAATTCAAACTTACAGTAAAGTCACTGATACAAAGAAGTGATCACTAATATTTATGTGTATTAGTTTTATGTTTAAACACTCAACAGCAGAGAGTTTCCTCACATCCATGTAGAAAAAGGGTAGGTGATGTTAGAATGGACCTAAACAAAATTATTCTTACAATTTGAACATTTGCTGACCTTCCCTCATCGCTGGTGAGCCCTTAAGGTAGTGAGCTACTGCAGTCTATTCGATATTGGAACTTGCTGTGCTTTTTCACCCTGTAGTACAGTATTTGAATATTGACTGAAAAAAATACACCCTTCGTCAAAGGTTTTCATCTTACATTGACCAGCACACTTCACAAGAAATGTCAATGTATAAAGAAAATAACATAGATACTGTATGAGATCAATCAGCATTCTCCTATATTTTGTTGGAAATATTATTTTCCTTTTAGATTGTTATTCTTCAGAACTGCCCTGATGAGTGCAAGATGAAAAGCTTCAAGAAATTATGCCTTTTCTTAGCCAATACTCCTTGTGCTTTATGGCCCGGTTGTGGTGGGTTGATACAACAGAATTGCTTGCTAAGCCTTTTGAAACAACAGTTAGAAGGCAATTAAGTTATGGGTCCTTCCTTACCACGTCTGGGACTGTATGTCGGTCATTTAGGAATGACAACTATCATTTCCAAAACGGTGTTCATGAAAACATGCATTTACGTAACAGCAAAGTAGTTTCTTGATCATTGCTACTTATTTGAACTGACACCTAGAATGAAATGGAAACAGGCCATTTGGCTCTAAAAGTCCACACTAACCCTCCGAAGAGTAAGCCATCCAGACCCATTCCCCTGCCTTATTACTCTACATTTCCTGACTAATGCACCTAACCTACACACCCCTGAACACTATGGGAAATTTAGCATGGCCAACCCACCTAACCTGCACATCTTTGGGCTGTGGGAGGAAACCCATACAGACGCTGGGAGAATGTGCAAACTCCACACAAACAGTCACCTGAGGCTAGAATCAAAGCCGGTTCCCTGGTGCTGTGAGGCAAAATGCTAACCACTGAGCCACCGTACCACTCTTTTCAGCAGTATCCCAGTGACATAATGGTTATACTTCCCCCTCCCCATCTTCCTACCTTTCCCTCACCTTTGACGCTTTACATTGCCCTTAACGGGCTTAGCATGTAAAAAATTCGACTGGAAAACATCAGTGATTTACTAATGGCGGTTAATAGATAGAAAAAAAAGGATGACTTATTGATGGGAAAAACAAAGTTCAGTTGTATGTAAGAACTTTGGGCTTTTTATTTTAAATCACAACACTACGCTACATTACAAGAGTCAAGAAAGTGGTGCTGGAAAAGCACAGCCGGTTAGGCAGTATCCAAGAAGCAGGAGAATTGATGTTTTAAGCGTAAGTCCTTCATCAGAATTCCTCAGAAAGATACGGAGATAATGGTTCAAGTCCGATGTGACTCACCTTTGGGTTCTCTACATAGGTGTTGTCAGACCTGCTGACGTTCTTGAGCAATTTCAGTTTTTCGTACAGATTTCCATCATCTGCCTTAATATTCTTGAATGAGAGGTAGCTCCAAGAACCTCAGGCCCTCAGGACATGCTCCCTGTAACACAGATGCCAAAATGCCACCAATGCTTATAATGCAATAATAATACCATAATGCCATGGACATACTCAACAATATCGGCTGGGTCTTCACAGACAGTCTCGTGGTTTTGGGGGGAGCTTGTGGGGGGGAGGTGAGTGGGATGGTGATCCTGATCTTCTGCAACACTGCATTATGAGTCAAGTTTCCTGACTGCCAACAGTTCTTTTTTCCCTTCTGTGAATCATAAAGAGGGGATTTTCTGTGGCTAAAAACTATTAACGGAGCCTTTCAGGAAATCCCCGAAACAGGAAATTGCCTCATTCAGAATAAATCAAGCCCCACTGAAACTAAATTAAATGTGTTTTATCACACAGAGAGTACCCCAGAGTAGCACAATAGCATCTACCAACACTATAATTCATATCGAAATTACAGTATCTACTTTCCTCAGTTGGAGATCTCAAATGGAAGTTTTATAGTGTTTCAGATTAGATGGAAGGGGCTAATTGGCAGAGTTGGTGCTGGGAGGCAGTTGCCCCCCGGGCTCCCTCCTGGATGGAGGGCGTGCAGCATAAATTTACCAACCCAATTCCTGGGATGGCAGGACTGATATATGAAGGAGGACTGGATTGGCTAGGACTTTATTCACTGGAGTTCATTAGAGTGGTGGAGAGGAAATCTCATAGAAGGGTGTAGAGTTCTAGTAGGACTAGACAGGGTAAACGCAAGAAACATATTCCCAATGATTGGGGAGTCCAGATCCTGGAACACAGTTTAAGGATACATGGACAGCAGCACTCTCAAGGCCATGATTTGTTGCCCATTCATAAAATTGTCCCTGAACTGAGGCGGAGGGGCTTCTTACTTAGCTGGGTCAGAGGTGTCAGCATCTCTGTTATCACCTGTATCAGTATTTTATCAAGATTCATTAATTTAATTTTGAAATATATTGCTTATAGTCAAACTGGGTGCTGCAATATCTGAGGAGTAGTGAATGGTGCTGAACATTTTGCAATTATTGGCGAACGTGCCCAAACTTATGATGGAGGGAAGATCATTGAGGAAGCAGCTGGAGATGGTTGGGCCTAGGACCCTCCCCTGAGGAACTCCTGCAGAGATTTCCTGGAGCTGAGATGACTGACCTCCAACAATCTTGACCATCTTCCTTTGTGCCATGTACAACACCAATCGGTGGAGAGTTTTCCCTCGATTCCTATTAACTCCAGTTTTGCTAGGGCTCCTTGATCCCTGACTTGCTTTCTGACCATTTATCTATCCAGCACTTTCTGTTTTTATTTTATATTATGAACAATAATATTAACCAAGTACACTGAGGACTCCCTTTGTGATCGGACAGATACTTCTTCATTAGTAAAACATGCTTTGATTTTCTGCAACAATACTGTTACTTGCCAATTAGAACCTAAATTAGCATCCAGGGAAACAGTTCAGGGGTAACATTTATGTTGCAATTTATTAAGACAAATCAAATACATCCTTGAGACACAAAATATTGCAAATCTTGCCTTTTTTCTTATCATTTGCCCTCAAAACTTAATGGTTGCAAAAGCCCACACCGGAGAACAGGATACTAAGAAATGATTGCAGCTGGGCCTGTCTTTCTGAGAACTAGCTTCTGTTCTTAGCTCCTTATCATGTGTGAGAAATAAAATGTGGGCAGAGATCAAAGATAGTTCAACCTAATCTTTCACCAAACTCAGTGCAATTTCACGACCATCTGCTCAATTGCGTGTGTGAGTAGGTGAGTCCAAGAAATTGCACAGGGTGGTATACTTGATGACCCATTTTTATCATTTTCATTGGTTTAGCAGGTAAGGAATTTGTTATTGCTTTAACTCAAAAGGAAAAGTCATCATTGTCACTTCATTGCTTACAGTGAAGTTAGTTAACTGTGGTTACCATGTAGTCAAATATACATGATGTAGAGGAGCCGGTTTTGGACTGGGGTGGACAAAGTTAAAAATCACACAACACTAGGTTGTGCAGAATTATATTCGCAGATACATTCTATTCTGCTCAAAAAATGTGCAATTTGCAGGCAGTCAATGCAGACAATGAATCCATGTCATATTCTCTAAATTCCACTTTGGAACCAGTCTGACTCAAAACCTGACAGACTCTAACCTCACACCTTTGATGCGTTGTCTGAGCTGAGGTGTCACTATTTTTTTGTAAAGCCTATCTTGAGAATATAACTTAAAAGAAGTTCTGGGATTTACACATTACTGAACTGAAACCTGCAAGCTATTCTCAAAGATGAAAAACTTAACAGCAATCTAGGTTTCTTCAATACATCATTTCAGTTGCATGACACTGTAATCTTTTGCTATAAATTCTGTGTCTTTTGATCCTGCTCCATAACCACTTGATGAAGGAGCAGCGCTCTGAAAGCTAGTGCTTCTAAATAAACCTGTTGGACTATAACCTGGTGTTGTGTGATTTTTAATTTTGTCAACCATAGACTAATTGGAGAGGAGCATAGCTTTTTGCTAAAATGAACTTAAAACCTTCATTGTAATCAATTGGGAGCGTTCAACTAAGGGGAGCCAACTTACCCCTTCGCATTGGGTCATAATATTGAATCAGGTTAAGTGAAACTGAAAAATGAAACTGGGAAGCTTTCTTCAGAGAGTTGCAAGAATGTGGGGCAACTCAATCTCTGAAGACCAAAGCTATTGCATAAATTGATGGTTTCCTCTATGGTCTCTTGTTTAATCAAAATGCTGACCTGAATGCGTACAGCAGCATACTAACCCATGGGGAAGACTGGTCCAAATGAGGATCTTCACGTAGTACTTAATGTCTCCAAAATTCTTGAATTACACTGAATCAAGAAAGTTTTCACGGAGCATCAGGATTTGTTAAGAGTCATATCATGCACATTCATGCCAACAGCATGTAGGTGTAATATATTGTCATTGTCAATGGAAAATTATGTTTTTTGAGTTCGTGCCCTGGAAATTTCCTTACCAATATATATTTTACTATTCTCTCTCCTGTGTACCAAAGTGGAAAGGGTTTTCTGTTTTGCTTTTAAAAAAACTTTTATCAGCAGCAAAGTGTCATCGGAGCAGAAGTCATGACCCTAACCCCCTCCTCCAGCTTTCTCACTTTACTCCAATGTCACCATTCCTGGGTTGGCAAAAGTAATAAATCTGTGTGTGAAACTAGACTTTGAAAGATGAGAATTAAACTACATTTTTAGAGGAGCTAAAGTCCCTCTTTTCTCTCACCTCTTCTATCAGAGGATAGAGCTGATGTGAACTCTTTACCACAGAGAGTTGTCAAGGCAGAGTCATTGAATATATTTGGAGATCGACAGATTTTTACTCAGACAGGGAATGGAGAATTATGAGGAAAAGGCAGGAAGGTGAAGCTGACGGTTGTCAGATCAGCGATGATCTCATTGAATGCTGGAGCAGACTCGATGGGCTGAATGGCCTACTTCTGGTCCCATATTACATGGTCTAAAGTGAAAATTAATCAAACAAGCACCTACTATCTTCTATGACTGATGGCTAATCACTCCTTTCAGAGATGTTATCACAAATGTGACATGCAGACGGGTTCCTAAGGCAGCAGCTTGATGTGTATGTGAGACCACATCCTTGATGAATCTTTGTTTTGGGTTTTTCCACTGCTTTCAGTTGCTCTTCTTCAACACACAGGCTTTGGGCTTGCGTGTCATCAATGTTCATGACGAGTAATGCAGAGGAGAAGGAGGAGGGCGCGTAAAATCCCAGGATGGAGCGATAAACCTGACTATAGTTGGGACATGGAAGAGCTGCTGATTTTAACATCAGATTCCTGCCCCAAAGTCTGGGCTGTCATGTAATGAATACCTGGTCAGCAGTAGGAGGCACAGAACCCCATGGACAGAGGGCTACTGGCAGGGACACATGAGAACCTAGTAATCAGCAGGTTTGATGGGAATGATTGCAAGCCTGTGTAACTATCAGTTAAGAGTGGGTTAATGCAGGGAGATGCTGGGAAAGAAACAGGATCCATGCAATGTAACCTGACCACCTGAAGTACAGCCTCCCAATTCCATTGCTATCAGGTTAGCAGAATTACTAAGCCAATAAAGTGAACTTTAAAGCTCATTTCTTCAGGATCTTCTACTTAAGATTAACTAAACAATCTGTGGAACTTCAAATCTTAAGTGGCACTCGATTTTTGTATCCTACAATTCTGCCTGTCAAGAACCAAGTCCACTTTGAGACAGGGATCATGTTCAGTATTTGTCTTTGAATGATGTCCCATCTCAATGTTACATGGACCATATGTTTTTCTTTAATATAATATATTTCTCTCCTAGATTTTATATCCTCCTCTTGCCTTCTGTACTCTGCTGGTTTTCAACAGGACATGATGCTGCAGACATCAACTGATGGTGTGATTGTTTAGCCATTCTTTATCAGGCTTGAAGCTTCCTTCCATGTAGAGGCAGTTTCCATCAGAGGCAACTGGCAAAGTGTCTCAGATAATTAAAGGATTTGACACATAGGCTGGCAGTTTCACTCCTAAAGGGCATAAGTAAATCAGATGGCTTTTTTTCATTATCATCAGACTCTTAATTTCAGATTTTTATTGGATTCAAATTTCACCATTTGAACCCAGGTCCCCAGAATCTTACCTGTATTTCTTGAATTAATAGGTCTGGTGATATTGTCACTTGGCTGGCATTTCCCCTAATCAGCCTTGCTCTATAACTGATGAAAGAACAGGGTTGAAGGACTGAGTGATGTAAGTTTCTATGAGAGAAGAAACCTTGGGGGAATTTTCTTCCCAGAACATTATATTCATTTAACCAAAAAAATTTAAAGCCACAAGGTTCTACAAGTTGTAATTTCTATTCAAGTTTTTTTTTTAAGAAACTTGCTTTAAGTGAAGTGGGAGATGAGTGAAAGATGAAAAGGAATCAAGAATTGACCAAGTTATCATAGACAGAGGAGGGAGTGACATGGTGGCCCAGTGATCAGCACCACTACCTCACAGCACAAAGGAGCCAGGTATGATTTGGGTCTTGGGTGACTGTCTGTGTGGAGTTTGCATGTTTGCATGGCTGCATGGGCTCCATCTGGGTTCTCTGGTTTTCTCCCACAGTCTAAATACATTAGTTGGATTGGTCATGCTAAGTTGTCCTGTAGTGTCCAGGGATATGCAGTCTATGTAGATTAGTAATGGTGAACGTAGAATTACAAGGATAAGGGTAGGGGTGGGGTGCTCTTTGAAGGGTTGATGCAGATTCAACGGGCCAAATGGCCTCTATCTACATTGTGGGAATTTGAACACCCTGCACAGACTGAGGATAATCTGGTGCTTTCCTATTGTTGTGCACTGTACTGACTTCTTTGCCGTTTTGAATGGTTTAAAAGTAGACCCCCCACTCACCCATCTGAAACTTGCTTCTGGTGCACCTGCTCCTCTATTGTGTTTATTTTATGATGTGATTTGCTTAAATGTGGCCGACAATACAAATCTAATATTTCCTGTATGGTATTCCGTATTAACTGTGGAGCCTTTGTTCCTGTGACTCTTTCTGTATTGTGTTAAAATTACAAAAATAACCAGTTTTAAAAGAACAAATAAACCAAACTGAAAGACCTCTTTATTAATCTCAACAGCTGTGTGGCAGTTTTCCACTGCAAGTTTACTCAAGTAATTCATAAGATGCAAACGCATAACTTTAACTGAACTGTTGGAAGAAGATCATTGATTACTCACATATAAAAGACTGCAAAATGTGCTTAGACTTAGTCAGCTGAACAAAATGTGCTGACAGGTGATCTAGATGACTGTAACCCATTCATTGTATTCCACCACTTCTTCCGCTCCTTATCAGACACACAGTCCATGACTGAGAGGATGACACACATCATATAGAAGAGGGAATCAGTTATTCATTAGCAACATGCGGAAAGTCCAATGCTAGCAATATGGGAGGTTCAATAAGAAGCCATGGGACTCCCACTACAGGCGCTGTGGGTGGTCCAGATGGAGGGAATGTTGGAAATCCCACAGTATTATTCAAAGAAGAACCAAAGAGTTTTCCTCAGCATTCTAGCCCCATAGTCATTATCAATCAAGATCTCAAAACCATGAAGTGGTCTATCTCATTGCTGTCTGTGGAACACAAACTGTGTGCAAAATGATGACAATGCGCTTTTTATTTTACAATGGTGTCTGTACTCCAACATAGCTATGCTATTCCAACATACATTGGGATGTCCTGAGGGCAGAGTAAGCATTATAGAAATGGTGCAACCACTTTCTCATCACTGCACTTCATTACAACTGGGTAGGGTAAGCAAACTTGTAAATACTATCACCACATGCTACAGCTAACCAAGTGCTTATCCAATATAATTGTGACAACTACTGTTATCAGTACTGCAGCAACATTCTAATGATGGGAAGCTCAGAGCAACATCTGTCATAACTGCATCTCCATTCCACTTCAATCTCAATTCTTCTCCCTTCTGGGACTGTACAGTATCACAAATGCCAGGTTCATGCTTTCACACCAGGAAACACATGAAAAGAAGCAGCTGCAAACGGATTGAAAAAAATTTAATACTAGTCTAATACAATGCAATGTAAAACAAGTTTGGGACATGGGTTAGAAGAAACTGAGAGGTTCCCACAATTTATTTGGGGTTTTCAGGAACTGTGAGACATTATTCACACAGTCTTTCACTAATGATCCTCCAACACAGTTATGAAATTTGAGAGTGCTCCTATTTGTCTAATTAAATCACAACAGAAGTTATTTCTTTCCCTTCAATTACAGGTGCATTCAATAGTCTCATTTGAATGGTTTAGTCTTCAGTTTCACTCTGTAACTGATCTGATGGTGAGGATAGCCTCAAATTATACCTTGCAATTGATTTGATTACTCTTAAGTAGCACCTTGCAACTGGTTGATAGACAGGTTCCAATTCTCGCAAACGGGAGTTGATGTTTGGTCTACCACAACATGTAGATTCATGAATTGGATTGTTCACTATGATCAGAAAACTGAACAATAGTACACGAGATGGAACGCGATGTCCGTATGAGTTTCCATTAATGCTGCTGAGAATAGCTAAAATAGCAAGAGAGTGCAAACAGAAGCTTTGACATAACCTGTAGGCCTTTTTATAAAGTAGGGTGACTTCAGATTTTACTTTCTTTAATAATGGGTGACATAGATCTTACATATTGCTTATATACTTAGATACCTTGCAGGACTATGAACAGTGAACCAATTGAACAACTATTCCAAAAAGCTGGCACAGGTATGAAGGGCCAATGGGCCTATCTCTGGGTGCAAGATGCTTTTACTGTTTAAAAGTCTAGTTCAAAATACGTTCTTCCTTTGGTGCTTTAATATATTAGAAGCTGTATGTTAGAAGCTATTACTAAATATGTTATGGCAGGGCACTTAACATATTCAAAGTACTGAAGAAGCTGCCAAAACGTTAACTGATTTCTCTCCACAGAAGCTGCGAGACCTGCTGAGCTTTTCCAGCAATTTCTATTTTTGTCCCTGATTTACAGCATCCGCAGTTCTTTTGGTTTTTAGATACAATCAAAGTACTGAGGCAGAGTCAACATGGTTTTGAGAAAGGGAAATCAGGTTTAACCAATTTATCAGAGTTCTTTGAGGAAGAAACATTTGCAGTGGATAAAGGGGATGTACGGTGCTTAGACTTTCAGAAGACACTCGTTAAAGTGTCACATCAAAGTTTTTGTTGTAGAGAAGTAAAGCACATTAGCCTGTATAGAATAATGGCTGCAAAGAAGGCAACAGTGCATGTGCAAACTTATATCTTCTTCAGGTTGGCAAGGTGGAACAAATGGCATGCCACATGAATTAGTGCGGGAACTTCAACAGTTCTCAATTTATATAACAGTCTTAAATGAAAGAATAGAAGGGATGGTTACCAAATTTGCTCTCGATGCAAAAATGGGCAGGAAAGCATGGATACTACAGACAGATATGGATTGTTTAAGTGAGTGGACAAAATGAGGCACAAGGGATATAATATGGGAAAATATGACATTGTCCATTTTGGCAGAAATAATAAAAAAAGAATATTATGGGTGGCACGGTGGCACAGTGGTTAACACTGCTGCCTCACAGCGCTGGAGACCCGGGTTCAATTCCTGTCTCAGGCGACTGACTGTGTGGAGTTTGCACGTTCTCCCCGTGTCTGCGTGGGTTTCCTCCGGGTGCCCCGGTTTCCTCCCACAGTCCAAAGATGTGCAGGTCAGGCGAATTGGCCATGCTAAATTGTCCGTAGTGTTAGGTAAGGGGTAAATGTAGGTGTATGGGTGGGTTGCGCTTCGGCGGGTCGGTGTGGACTTGTTGGGCCGAAGGGCCTGTTTCCACACTGTAAGTAATCTAATCTAATCTAATCTAATTATCTAAATGGTGAGAGATTGCAAGGCTTGGAGATGCAGACAGATCTGGATAGTGCATGAATCACAAATGTATTAAATAATTAGGAACGCTATTAGAGTCATTGAGTCATAGAGATGTATAGCATGGAAACAGACCCTTCAGTCCAACCTGTCCATGCCGAACAGGTATCCCAACCCAATCTAGTCCCACCTGCCAGCACCCGGCCCATATCCCGCCAAACCCTTCCTATTCATATACCCATCCAGATGCCTTTTAAATGTTGCAATTGTACCAGCCTCCACCATTTCCTCTGGCAGCTCATTCCATACACGTACCACCCTCTGCGGGAAAAGGTTGCCCCTTAGGTCTCTTTTATAACTTTCCCCTCTTACCTGAACATATGCCCTCTAGTTGTGGACTCCCGCACCCCAGGGAAAAGACTTAGAATATTGTCATTGGAATATTATCACTTACCATGAGGGGAATTGAATACAAAAGTAGGAAGGTTATGCTTCAATTATGCAGGGAATTAGTGAGATCACATCTGGAGTATTGTGTACAGTAGTGGCCTCTTTATTTAAGAAAGGATGTAAATGCATTGGAAAATGTTTAGAGAAGTTTGATCAGACTAATATTTGGAATGAGTGGATTTTCTTATGAGGAACAATTGCACAGGCTATCTGCTGGAATTTAAAAGAGGAAGAGGTAACTTGATTGATACATAAGAGATCTTGAGGGTCATAATAGGATATATATGGAGAGGATGTTTTCTTTTATGGGAGAATCAATAACAAGGGAGTCACAGTTTAGAAATTACTCATTTAAAACAAAGATGAAATAAAATTATTTCCGTCATAATATGGTGAGTCTTTGGAACTGTTTTCCTGGAAAGGTGGTGGAAGCAAAATCTTTCAATATTTTTAAGACAGAGGTAAATAACTCTTTTTAAACAAAGGGGTGAAAGGTTATCCGTGTAGATGGGAATGTGAATTTGAAGTTACAGTCAAGTTAGCCATGGGAGCACAGTGACACAGTGGTTAGCACTGCTGCCTTGCAGCTCCAAGGACCCAAGTTTGATTCCAGCCTCCGGTGGCAGTCTGTATGGAGTTTACACATTCTCCCCATATCAGTGTTGGTTTCCTCTGGGTGCTCCAGTTTCCACCCACAGTCCAAGGATGTGCAGGTTAGGTGGATTAGCCATGGGAAACGCAGGGTTGTAGGTCTGGGTGAGATGCGCTTAGGAAGGTTGATGTGGACTCGATGGGCCAAACAGCCAGCTTCCACACGGTATGGATTCTATATAGTAGCAAATGGTGGAACAGGCTCAGGGGGCTGATGGACCACTCCTGTTCCTTGTTGGTATTTTTGTATATTATGGTTATCTTAGCAACAGGACATTGTATTATGGAATGGGATTCCACTTTCTCTTCCTCCAAATCTGTCGTGCACAATATAATTCACTTACACACAAGGTCAAATTTATCTGACTGCTGTGAAATTATAGGACAGATATGTGTATTGACATAAAATATCACTCTTCAAGTTATTGACTGATAGGGAGCAGCAATGTTGAGAATGTGAACTGTTTCCTAATACTGAAGGCATCACTGGATAGCACAAATGGCGTGCCAACATTAAGGAATTACAATTGTGGATTGAGCACTTAGAGGGTGAGGTTGCTGTTACCTGGACACAACAGATGAAAGATGAGCAGCGTGAAATATTCTGCTTTCTAGCTTTCACATCCTGGAATTGCATGAGGCACTGGAAGATCAGTTGATACATACAATGTATTATGACATTCAAGAACTATCAGGAGCTGTAATCTAGTGATGAGAGTAAAGATATACTCAACAGGCAAAGGGTAGCAGTGACAGGGAAGCTTCTGGCTGGCCTGTCCATAGTTTGCAATATTGATAGTCAGACAAAGCCAACCATTGCCTCCAACTGATAATGATTTTGCTGTTGCCATTTCTAGTATCTTGTGCTGCCTCTTTCTTTATTCCCATTACCATTCCTTCTTTTTTTCCCCACCTATATCCATTTTGTAATGTAGCCTGTTCTGCCTTCTGCTTGATCATAAGCTTTCTCTTTTCTTCTTTCCTCCCCTTCCCATGTTCTCTGAATCTCTACTTGGTTAAAACCCGTAACATCTCTAACTTGTCTCCATGAAAGGTCAGTGACCTGAAAAGCTAGCTTTGTCCCTTACCCAACAGATGCTGCCTGCCCTGGTTATTTCCAATGTTTTGTTGTTTATTATCCTAACAAAAACAATATGGTTCTTGATTTTAATGTCTGATTCAGCCAGGCTAATGTTAAACATGTGGTACCAGTGAGATTGCAGCTTGCTGTTGAATATAAGATGTTATGGGTGCTTTATTGAGCAGGAATAATGGTATAATTATTGTTGTATTCAACAAGGCAATTGATTTTTAAGGATAGTACTAAGATATGTAGAATTTCTGCCTTTCCAAAGCCATGGACTGCTTCATTTATCAATTGTCTTCTTTTGGAACAACTGTACTAGTTTAATACCAATGGAATAGCTTGTTAGGCCACTTCGGAGAATAGGTAAGATTAAACCATATTGGTGTGAGACCGGAGACTGATAAAGATTTATACCATTAAGGATGGTCTGAGTAAGTTGGTGCATTGCATGCTGTGGATAGTAATGCTGCTTCCATGTGGAGGAGTTGGTTGTTCAAGCTGATGAATCAGGTCCCAATCAAGCTGACTGCTTTGATGTCTCGCTGTGTTGCTGCACCAGTTCAGGAAAATTAACAGCATTTCTGACTAGTGCACATTTGTTGGCGATGACCGAATCTTTGGGGGCAGTCAAGAGATGAGAAGCCCAGCACTATGCTCAACTTTGGAATCTCTCAAGTTGCTCCAACATTTATGTGGCTTCTTCAGTTATGTTGCTAGTTAATAGTGACAATGTTAACATTGAGTGTTTCACTAATGGTATACCATTGACTATCAAAGAGGGGCAGTATTCTGCTCCTTGTTGGTGAAAGTCATTATCTGACAAATCTCTAGCATAAATTTTACTTGACAGTTAATAGCCAGAGCTTGAACACTTCTCAGCTTCAACCCCTATATGAGCTGCTGCTGCTTATAGAACTCCTTTCAAGAGTTCCTCTGCCATGATACTCCACACTTGTCTGTTTTGCCCCATTCTCACATATCCACTGTAGTTCGTCTACAACTGCACTACGTCATCTATCATCTAACTACACTTAGATCCACCTCCCTTTCTGATGCCTTCCACATTCCTGTGTAGATTTTCAGTACTGATCAAATGTCTGAAATACTGACATTTTCTTTCCTGAGTGTCACTATTTAAAGTTCTTTTTGTCCTTATATATTTCAAGCACCTCTGCAGTTATCTTATGTTTTATGTATGGAATTGTTAAGAATGCACAAAAGCATTCACACTTCAAAGGTCTCAATTTTTCCGAAGCATACAAGAAGTTGGCTAAATGCAGCATCTTATGCAAGCAGGCATGAATCGCCTATCAGAAGAGTTACAAGCAGATTTTTTTTCTGGTGCCAGTTTGCTATAATGGTGTAGCTGAAAAGCTGTGTGTAGATTCACAGCCAACAATCCATTTTATTGGAGTTCGTCCAAGTTACTGATACAATGTGCAAAAGGGTGGCCACACAATGCATCCAGCAGAAGATATGCCCAATCTTGATAAACATGTTTATTACATTGCCTGTTATAACTAATTATAGTGTATCTGAGATACATAATGGTCTCCAGTGAGACATAAGCTCAACTTAAGAGCGACACATGTTATGGTTAGCTACATGGACTAAACACTAGAATTATGGGTTCTGAAGAAGGATCGCTGAATTCAAAACATTAACGCTACTTTCTCTCCACAGATGCTGCCAGACCTGCTGACTTTCCCAAGAAATTTCTCGTTTTGTTCTAAAATAATGAGTACTGGGACACTGGTCTTAGAACAAATTCACTGGTCATTGCTTTAAGGAGTAGACCTTTATATCGTGATGGATGGAGCTTACCTCATGGTGTCAATTAACCCTTTCAGGTATCAAATACATTATAAAATACAAGCAGAGCTAGACTCTTTAGAATAATCAGCAAAAAGACACATTTCTGACCTAACGATTGAAGGAACATCACTAATAAGGCAGCTCAAGATGATTGGGCCTACTACACCGACCTGGGAAACAAATATGGTTGATATCTTGAGTAATAGTCCTCCAACCTTCACAATTCATCTTCCTTTTTACTGCAATCTGTGGCAGACCTTCCTCTGGTCCTGATAGCATCGACATTACTAGGACATATGGAATGCTGTTCACAGTTGATGGAATGCTGCTTTGATACCAAGGGCAGTCATTCTAACCTCATCCCGAGAGGCCAGCCCCAGGAACCAAGTTTGGATCAAGGTTTTTTTAAGAAGTAGGATCGATAGGTCCTGGTGGAACATTAACGGAGAATCGTTTTTTTTTAAATTTATTCATTCACCTGATTTGAACATCACTGTCTTGGTCAACATTGATTACCCATTCCTAACTGATGAGCCTTTTCATCAATTTGTTCCTGACTGTTACTTGTGGCATGCTACATTTTCATACATACTATCTTTGATGGATTGTCTGCCTCTGCTATGGAATTCTTGGACAAGTCTATAAATACTTGGGATAAGTCAATTTTAAATGGGTTACAAGTTGTGAGGATAAAGTTAAGGATTGGCATGCTTTGAGCTGGTGTTTGACCTAGTAATCTCTACTGTACTCTTACCATGCCAGCTTTCTTCAACTCCTTTTTGACGTGCTACCAGGATCTGATTGTGTGGGCGAGATGCATCCTAACTTCTCCCACTTTCCAGATCTGATGTACTAGCCATGTTTACAGAAGGGCCTGTTGCGTGTGTTTTGACCTTTATATTCAGCAAAGAGCTGCCAGTTGACTCTTAACAGTGATAAGAAATTATCTTTATCTATTTCAACACAAATAATACTATAATAACAAATACACTACAAACTAACAATCAATGGTATAAATCTAATTCTTAGTTCACAGGTCGACACAACATCGAGGGCTGAAGGGCTTGTTCTGTGTTGTATTGTTCTATGTTCTATCTTACACTTTAACTGAACTTAGAATGATTAAATACCACCACACAAGATTTTGGCCTTGATCCATGTGACAATAATCGGCTGGTCATCTTCTTCTGGTGGTCCCAAGGTTGACTCCTCTTCACGATTGTTAGTCTTAAGTTACTGCACCCAAGGATGGTGCTGCGGTGATTCTTACACCTGAGACCTTTGGGAGGGTCTTCGATTCCTACCAATGTCTCGATCAGGGCTTGATCCCCCTGATCCATCGGGTCCAATCAGACGTTGATGTGTTAATGGTCCTTGAGCCTCCATTCCTGAAGGCGTTAGGTGCACGTAGGTCAGGTAGCTTTTCCCAAATAAGGGTGTGAGTTGCCCCTTTATTCTGGAGAACAACTTAATGCTTCCAATTGCTCTGGGAATGGGCTGGGTCGATTATATATCATGCTGTCTGCAGCTGCAGCCTGTCTGGGTCAGTGAATTGTTTATTTCAGTGCTTTTAGCACAGATGCTTCTGGCCAATGCTTGGCTTGATTTCCCAACATGCTTTACTTATTATCCAGTTTTTCGTAAGTCTGCCATTTTAAGTGGCCCTTCCAGCCACATGCCTTTCTGCCTGGCAAAGCTTAGTTTGTATCTATAGTTCTTGCAATGCGTTCTCTGTTTTACTCTCAGATCCTTGGGGTTAGAGTTTGAGAAAACCGATCAGGAATCCTGTACTTCACCCGTGCAGTCATGGCTGAGGTTGTGCTACCTCTTACAAAACGTCGCAGAAAACCATCTCTATGGCCGGGACCTGATCTGCTAGGACTCTGCCAATAATCTGCTGCAGGGCACATTAGAAACATCAGTGTAACAAGTGACTAACAGCTGTCTTGCTGTACCATGGCTGCTCAGCAGATTAATAGATGAAAATGTTCCACTAGCTAGCCAGCTGCATAAGTGAAAGATGACACACACCATGCAAAGTGGAAAAAGTTACCTCAGACGGGCCAACAAACTTTTTCTGGACAGCTGTCCATCACCCAACGTCAACTCCCACTTAGTATAGTGCCATCAATTTCCACACTGATGTCCAAATGCAAAAGTTTCTCATGAATTACACCAACGGTGAATGACACACTAAGTCAACGGAAATCATAAGATAGTCATCAAAGTTGTGAAAAGCATCTTATTCTGAGCTGAATAGTGAGGTGAGTGCCAACACTGGCAGATAAGCAGCTTGAATTAGGGCTAACTGAGCAGCACAGGCGTAGCCTGGACAAGCAATATAGCAACTGAAAGAACCTGTATTTCTGTAATATCTTTTGCAATCTCAGCATGTCTCAAAAACACTTTACAGTCAGTGAAGTAAATTTGAGTTTTAGGTGCTATACTAATGGATGAATTAATAATGCAATAATAACTAATAATCTATTTTCATAAAACTTGGTGAGGGAGAAATATAACCAGATCATCAGGAACTGGAGTCTGTGTGTGATCTGGCTGTCTGTCTGTGTAATCATCTACTATGGTGCATAGTTGCATGTCCTTTTATTTGTCTTTACGATGATACATGTGAACATTACTGTGTCTATACATGTGTATGTGCGTGTGTGTATTAACCAGTTATGTGCACATCTTTATTTGCATGTCAGTGTGCTCTGCATGTGTTGTAGTTAAGGGCTTTAATTAGCTCAGATGGCTGAAAGGCTGATTTGCAATACAGATTGACACCAATAACATAGGTTCAATTCCCACACTGGATGAGATTAGCATGATGGACCTTCCTTCTCGACCTCTCCCCTCCTTTCATCTGTGGAATGGTGACCCTCACGTTATGCTACCACCAGTTCTCGCTCTTTTAATGAGAGAATGATCTTGTGGTCCATAGGCTGACTCTATTTTATTGTTTATAGATGTCAATGTCCACATGAGTGTCTGAAGATTTGTGTCTACTATAGGTAGGTATATGGGTGACTTTTCTTGTGCCTGTGCTGGAAATGTGGGTGCATTTTAGAGAAGGCATGAATTAAATTAAACAGAGAGGAATATTAAAGTATAGATTGGAAAGTTAATAATACAGAAATGTAATTATTGTAACTAGGTCAGCCAGCTGGTCCTCAAAAAATATGAGTTCCCTGACTGGGGCTGTTAATCCAGTCCAATCAGAGAGCCCTGGCTAACGTATGAATATGAGTGAAGGTCAAAGATACTGAACTCTGGTACCTGACTCTGAATGAGGCAGTACTAAAGTCAAGGACTGTTCATGTGTAAATCACTTGGGGCCTTGGTGACAGATCCTGGCCTCTGTGGAGTTATTTCAAGAAGATTTTAAGAAAAATGGAACAGAAAACAAAACATTCTTAACAAATAAACTATAATTAAAATTTTATGTAAATGGAGAGAAACTGCAGAAAACTGCAGTACAAAGGGACTTGTGCACAAAATACAGAAAGCTAGCACACAGGAGCAGCAGGTAATCAGGAAGGCTAATGGAATTTTTCAAGAAGGTTGGAGTATAAGAGTTGGGAAGTCTTACTGCAACTGTACATGGTGCTGGTGAAACCAGATCACATAGTCATAGAGATGTACACCATAGAAACAGACCCTTCAGTCCAACTCATCCATGCCGATTAGATATCTTAAATAAATCTAGTCCCATTTGCCAGCACTTGCCCATATCCCTCTAAGCCCTTTCTATTCATATTCCCATCCAGTTGTCTTTTAAATGTTGTAATCATACCAGCCTCCACCACTTCCTCTGGCAGCTCATTCCATACACACACCACCCTCTGTGTGAAAAAGTTGTCCCTTCAGTCCCTTTTATACATTTCTCTTTAATTTCATTTGCAAGTTAATGTTAGCAATGTTCAATGATCCGGAATGCATTCCTGACAGTTGTAAATGCAGAACCAGTACAGCACCCAAACTTAAGGTCCATAGTTCTGGACTTCACCACCCCAGGGAAAAGCCTTTGTCTATTTATCCTATCCAGGCCCCTCATGATTTTGTAAACCTCTATAAGGTCACCCCTCAGCCTCTGAGGCTCCAGGGGAAAACAGCCTCAGTCTAATCAACCATTCTCCCTAGCTAAAGCCCTGCAATCCTGACAACATCCATGTAAATCTTTTCTGAGCCCTTTCAAGTTTCACTGCATCCTTTCTATAGGAACAACACCAGAACTCCATACAGTATTCCAAAAGTGGGGAGTTGACCCCTTTATTGAAGAAAAGATATTATTTAATTCGAGACAAATTGGAGAAGATTAACTAGGATGATTCCTAGTGAAATCCTTCGCTAGAAACAGGATTCGGTAGAACTTCTGACCTCTCAGAAATGAGAACTTCCTTCTTGTTGGCTCTGTATGATTCGCCGAGTCTCTCACGAGCATTCGGCATAAAAAGTAAGATGAGAAGGATGTAGTGTGCGAGATAACCCAGCCCAGGCAACCTTAAACTTATTCACTGGCATCCGTTAACATAAAGGAACAGCCACTGTCGTCGCAACTAACTTTGTGGTCAGAGTGAACCACATGATGATATACATTGTGTAAAATTGATAGGAATTTGTTATGGAAGATAACTATGATGCAGTGTTTATCCACTTCAGTCCCTTGCCCCACTCATAAAGTTATTATAATTCTTAATTTATTGTCTATAGACTGAATTGCACTCATCCTCAGGGGATTCACAATTCAAGGTGTTTTGGGGAGCCAGATCCAAGAGCATGCTGTAATGATCATGTGATTCTCTTGTCATACAGTAAGAAGCCATTGTATGTCCTTCAGCTACCAACCCGAAGGAGAAATGTCGAACTTCCAGTTTGTGCTTCTAAAAGTGTGGATCTGTGTTGTAGCACCAGACTCCTCAGTACACGACACATCTGTGGTCAGAGTGAGAAGAATGATGATACACTTTGTATAAAATCAATAGGGATTAGCCGGGGTTTTAACACATCAGACTGGATTTGTTAGGAATAAGTGTCAGGAATCAAGCTAAAAAAAAAACTGTTTCACTGTAAGAGACTCAAATATCAGAAAAAAGATTCAGTGAGAGGGTGGAGCTGAACACAGGGTACAGCTGTGTTAGAATTGGGTCAGAATTTATTGGACAAGAGGATGGTTGACATGGGGCCCCAGTGTTACTTTCCCTGCTTTATTTCAGCAAAATTAACGTTATATTAAACATCTGTCAAATGTTATTACAGTCACAGTTACACATTCCCTGATTGGAAGATTACTAAGAGGATATAGAAGCACTTGGGGGAGTGGAAAGGATGAGACCAGAGCAGCTGGGATACGCCTGTTAGGAAAGAATGAACAGGCTAATTCTTATCCTGATTCTAATTCTTAATCCTTGAAAAATGAAGGAAGTGATCTTTAATAGAGATCTTTAAAATGATGAAAATGTTTGCTAGAGTGGACAAAGAATGTTTCCACTTGCAGGGACAACAGAACCAGAGACCATGACTGTAAAATAATAGTCATAGTGTCATAATGACCCTTCGGCTTCCTAAAGTGAATGAGTCCCATTGACCTGCATTTGGCCCATATCCCTCTAAACCTGTGTACCCATCTCTACTACGTCCTCTGACAGCTTGTTCCGTACACGCACAGCCCTCTGTGTGAAAATGTTGCCCCTCAGGCCCCTTTTAAGCCCTCCTTCTCTCACATTAAACCTGTGCCTGATGCAAGAAATCAAAGAGAGAATTCAGAAAATGTTTCTATATCCACAAAGTACTGAGGACATGGAACTTGCTACTACAGGGAGTAGTTGAGGCAAATAACAAAGATATTTGATATGCATGTACGGGACAGGAGAATAGAAGGTTATATTAGGGCTCTTGTGGTGCAGTGATACTATCCTTATCCTTATGCTAGGAAGTCTGGATTCAAGTCTCACCTGTTCCAGAGGTGTGCCATACCATGTCTGAACAGGTTAATTCAAAATATCTAGATTATGTTGATTGAATTACATGGGCAATGATGGGAAAAGACAGAAGTGAAGCATGAAAACTGACTATAGACTGTTTGTGTTGAATGCCTTGTTTCAATGCATTCAGAAGCAAACTTTCCTCTGTACATTCAAATACTGCAGGATCGATCAAGCTGCCTAAATCTCCACCAGAAATAACCCTTCAACTATGCAAACTGATCTAATTCAACTACTACTTCAAATGAAGCAACAACAGAACAATGCAGTAACCAGTTGGACTGCGGAATGTGCTCCCTTAGAGTATGGGGAATGCAGATTCAATTATGGCTTACAACAAAAAAATTGGATAATTATCTGAGGAGGAACAATTTGTTGAACAAATGGAAAATGGAGGACAGTAGCACTAGCTGTGATATATTTGGAGAGAGTCAGTAGAGCTATGATGGCTTCTTTTGTGTAGTCACCATCTGACATAAAAACTTTATTGCTGAAACTATCTCAAGATACTTTGCAGAGAAGTAAAAATCACATTAAAAGAAAGCAGAAGGAGACACCGATCACCATGGTGACTAGAAACTTAATTGAAAAGTGGTTTTCAGAAGGCTTTGAAAGTTGGGCAGGACAGGTTGATGAATTTAGGGAAGGCACTTTTGGAATACTGAGTTCAGTTCTGGTCTCCCTGCTGTAGGAAAAATGTGGAACTTGAAAAGGTTCAGAAAACATTTACAAGGACGTTGCCATGGTTGAACAGTTTGAGTTATAGGGAGAGGCTGAATAGACTGGGTTGTTGTTTTTCCTGGAGCATTGGAGGCTTAGGGGTGACTTCTATGGAGGTTTATAAAATCATGAGGAGCATAGATAGAGTGAATAGCCAAAGTCTTTTCCCCAGGTACAGAGGAGCCTCAATTATCCGAAGGACATGGGTGGGGAGTATTGCATTCGGTTAATTGAATGGTGGATAATTGAATGCTGGATGAGATAGTTTAGCCAAGCATTGGGACCTTGCGATCTTGCTGGATAATCTGAAATTTGGATAATTGAATGCTGGATAATAAATTAAATCTGGGTGGGATACTCTTCAGAGGTTTGGTGAAGATTTGTTGGGTCTACTGACCTGTTTTTACACTGTAGGGATTCTATTCTATTCTATTCTCTATAATCAAGGTTCCTCTGTATAGGGGTGTCCAAACGTAGATGGCAGAGGTTTATGGTGAGAGGGTAAATGTTTAAAAGGGACCTGATGGACAACGTTTTCACACAGAGGGATGGTGCCTTACAGAATGAGCTGCCAGAGAACGTGTTAGATCCTGGTACAAGTACAGCATTTAAAAGACCTCTGGATGGATATATGAATAGGAAGGGTTTAGAGGGATATGGGCCAGATGCTGGCAAATGGGACTAGATTAGTTGAGGAGATGTGGTTGGCATGAACGAGTTGGATGGAAGGGTCTGTTTCTCTGCTGTATACCTCTATGACTCTATGAAGTGGTTACAATTTCCAGCATTATAAAGCAGGGGGAGAGCTGAAAGACCACAAATAACAGATGTAAAAGAAGATTTTCCACAGAGTGAAGTATCCAAAGAGAGGAGAAGGAATTTTGATTCAATATCTGGAGAAGGCGAACCAAACAAGACCAGGAAGAGTTGGAATAGCCAAGCATGAGCTGATAATGACAGGATGTGGTATCTGATATTCTTTAACAAGAACAATGCTGACTCACGCACAATCTGTTTTTAAAAAACCCTCGTTCCATTTGATTGGAATTTCCTGTGAGACAGCCTAGTTCAGCCAAGTGACTGTCTCCTTTCCCTTGTCACAGAACACAAGGGGGGAGTTAGACATTACTGATCACAAGGAGGGCAGAAGTGGGAGATTGTTACTGATAGCAACTGACCATCAATAAATTAAATTCTCGTTGGCATTGAGGTAGGATTAAAATTTAATAAGGCCTGCAACAAAAGTCACTCTGGCCTCTTCTAACTAAAGTGTTTGTAGTGAGCTTCAAAAGAATCAAAGTATTCTCATTTGTATAAATGAAATAAAAGCATTTAGTAACTTGAGCTCTACAGTGTGAGGCACAACATAGTGTAGAAGATAGACAGCTGTTGGATTTGCATCGACAATGTCCTCACACCCCTTAAGAAATGCAGGTTCTTGTCCATTTATAGATAATGTCGCTATGCACACTCCTATCTAACTTACTGGCTACCTCAAAAAAAACAATTTGATTAACAAATATTCTTCAAACCCTTCAAAGGTCCATACTAAACCCATCTGATCAGCTTGTATCTGGACAAGCATAAGAATCTGTTTATGTCTTGTGCAAGTCTCTGTGGGATCTACATTCTAAGTACGGTAGCGCCTCGACATACGAACGACCCCATTCACGAACAAATCGGTTTACGAACAGGATTGTACGTAAAATTTTGCTTCAACGTAAGTACGAAATTCAAGGTACGAATGCAAAAAGCCCATGTGCGACCACGTGGTTTCATTGTTCTGCTTTGCTACGCACTTGTTGAATGCAAAAGCTCTCGGGCCCCATATGATCTCATTCAATTTGTCTTTGGCGCGTACGCTGTGAACAGCATTCGTTGCTACGTCCAAGCATTCTTACGCTTTTCCGAACAATGGGAAAAATTGATGCAGTTCACGAACTTATCGGTTCGCGAACCGGGTCCCAGAACGGATTAAGTTCGTAATTCGAGGCGCTACTGTAAATGTGAAAAGTTTCATCTGTTATTTGAAGACCGGACATCTTGTTTAGAGCAAAAAATGTAGGAAGAAACAAAGTCAGCATTTGGCTCAGACATTTTGGGATAGCTGGAAGAAGTTATTCTTTTGTTATTGGGCATTTTCCTCATTCAATGTGGCTGTTTCTGGCTGGGCCAGCATTAACTGCCCATCGCTAATGGTCCAAAAAACAGATAGGAGTCATCACATTTCTCCAGACCAGATAAGGACAGCTAACTTCTAAAGGACATTCATGAACCAGATGATTTTTACAATAAGGTGTGCAGGTCAGGTGAATTTGCGATGCTAAATTGCCCCATAGTGTGAGGTCAATTAGTCAGAGGGAAATAGGTCTGGGTGGGTTACTCTTCGGAGGGTCGGTGTGGACTGGTTGAGCCGAAGGGCCTGTTTCCACACTGTAGGGAATCTAATCTAATCTAATGTAATGTAATCTAATCTAATAATCATCAGAGTTTTCAGGATTGCTATTAAGCATTAAATTCAAATTTGAGCCATCTGTCTTGGTGGGATTTGAACCCATGACCTCATAGGTCTCTGGATTATTAGAGTCGAAAAGTGTGACTCTGGAAACGCACAGCAGATAAGGCAGCATCCGAGGAGCCGCAGAGTCGATATTTCGAGCATGAGCCCTTGATCAGGAATGTGGGAGGGGGATGTGAGGAAGGGGGTTGAGAGATAAATGGGAGGGTGGGGCTGGGGAAAGGTAGGTGGGATGGCGATAGGTGGATGCAGGTGGGGGGGTGATAGTGATAGGTCAGTGGGGAGGGTGTACCGGATAGGTGTGAAGGAAGGTGGACAGGTAGGACAGGCCAAGAGGGCAGTGCCGAGTTGGAGGTTTGGATGTGAGATGAGGTGGTGGGAGGGGAGATTTGGAAATTAGTGAAGGTCGATGTTGATGCCGTCTGGTTATCCATCTTCCTTCCTACCTATCCACTCCACCCTCCCCACCAACCTATCACAATCACCTTCCACCTACATTCACCGTCCCAGCTAACTTTCCCCCAGACCCATTCCCAGCCTCCTATTTATCGCTCAGGCCCCATCCCCCTCCACATTCCTGATGAAGGGATTATGCCCGAAATGTTGACTCTTTGTTTCTTGGATGTTGACTGACTTGCTGTGCTCTTTATACCCTTCCACTTTTCGACTTTGACTCCACAGCATCTGCAGTTCTCACTTTCTCCTCGTCTCTGGATTATTAGTCCAGTGACATTACCACTTTGCTACCACCTCCACGTTAATTTATTATCTATCCCTAATTCCCCTTGAGACAGTGGTAGTGAGCACTTTCTTGAAACACTGCAGTCCATGGTGCAGAGGAGGGTGTGAAATGGTAGTGGTAGGCCTGTGGGAATGGGGGAGAGAGAGGGGTGGTGTGGAGAATTGGTACATCTACAATGCTTTTCAGCCAGTGTTTGACCCAGCAGCTATGAGGGAACTTGGGGTTCAGCTATGCAAAACAGGATGGTGTGTGACTTGAAGGGGGAGCTTGGAATTAGTGTTATTCCCATTTATCTGGTGCTCCCGATCTTCTAGGGGGTGGGGACAGCAGGGTTGGAAGGTGCTACACACTGCTGCCATAATATGTCAGTGATGGAGGAAATGTTTAAGATTGTAGGTGTGTGCAAATGAAGTGGGCTATTCTTTATGAATGATTTTGAGCTTCTTGAGTGTTCTTGGAGCTGCACTCACCCAAGCAAGTGGAGAGTAGTCTATCACACTCCTGATGAGTGCCTTGTAGATGGTAGGCAAGCTTTGGTGAGTCAGGAGGCGAGTTATCCACGACAGGATTTCCAGTCTCTGACTTGCTCTTGTAGCCAGAGTACGTATGTGGCTGGCCCAGTTTAGATTCTGGCCTACGTTAAATCCTAGATTGTTGATAATGGTGAATTCAATGATAGTGACATCATTGAATGTCAAAGGTTGGTGGTTACATTCTCTATAATTACAGATAGTCATTGCCTGACATTTGTGAGATGTTAGGCAAAAGTGAGGACTGCAGATGTTGGACATTAGAGTCGAGAGTGTGTTGCTAGAAAAGCACAGCTGGTCAGGCACCAGCATCCAAGGAGCAGGAGAATCGATGTTTTGGACAAAAACCCTTCATCATTAAATAAGGCCTCCAATCATTAACAAGGAGGGTAGGAAATATGTAGGGAGCCTTTCTATAGGGACTTCCTGAAAACAGTTGACAAGATTTAACACAAATTTTTAGTAAAAGTGTATTGAATTGGAGAGCTTTGTGACATGTAGAATGCAGAGAAATGGGAGAAAGGAAACACATGTTGGTTGATGACAAGAGATTCTCCCAGGGGTCCATAATGAGGTCTCAGCTATTCACCAGATACATTAGTAGCTTTACTGAAGGAATAGACAACTGTATATCCAATATTACAATGCATATTAAAAGGCACTCAAATTGTGTAGTTAAGAACAGAACATTTCAAAACAACAAAGGCAGATTGAATCAGTGGACAAAATTCTGTTTGATGGAGCTTCACAGTGGGCAATCCATTTAGATCCAAGGTAGACAAAACAGTATATTTTCTAGAACTCTAAAAAAATTATTTTGTAGGATGTGGGTGTCACTGGCCAGGCCAAGGTTTATTGCGCAACCCTGATTACCCATTGAGAAGGTGGTGCTGAGTTTGCCTTCTTGACTGCTGCAGTCCATGTGGATTATTGGGACTTCCACAGTGCTGTTAGGGAGCTTCAAGATTTTGACAGCCTGACACAAAAGGCTTCATCTGGTTTCAATCTTTATTGATTTTTCTGTTGCACTTTGATACAACTGGGTGGCTTGTTGGGCCACTTCAGTGGATATTTAACAGTTAACAACATTGCTGTGTGTCTGGAGGTTTATGCAAATCAGAGCAGCTAGGAATGGTACACTTCCTTCCTGAAGTAGAAACGGAGAAAAAGATTTTCTTCTTTGAAAATCAGCAACGGTTTCATAGTTACTGAGGTCCAGCTTTTAAAACCCAAATGTATTATTTAACTTTAAATTCTATCAGCTGTTGTAGTGAGAGATAAACTGGTGTCTTTAGAACATTAGTCTGGATCTCTAGATTGCTAATCCCGTGACATTGATGCCACTGCCTCTCCCTAACGGGAGTAAAAGGATGCATTTGTTCATATATATAAATTATTAAAAGTTGGTGCTCATGTTGGATAATCAAGACGGTAGATTTTAATCAAATATTTAGTTTTAAGAACCTTAACCAGATGGCATCAAGAATACTGTGTGCAGTTTTTGAGAAGATACACTTCAGATTCACCAGAAAGGTGAATTACAGCCAGGAATTAAACAGCTAAGTTTAAGTGCTTAAATAAGGAACATTTCATTGTTGCTAAGCATGTAAGAGTAACAAAACCAGAAGGAACTGTTCTGGTGCAAACCTAATTCTGTGGTCTCTTCTGTATCTGCAACCTGCAAGAATTAAATAAGATAGAGTTTTCATTATTTCAAGCCTCAAGTGTGATTATTTAAACATCAAAAAATTTATATCATATCTCAAGGTTATCAAGACGTATGAATCAAAGCCAAGTAAATGAGGTTGAACAGGTACTGATCATCAAGGTCTAATTGGAATCTGAAGAAATACTGTCTGAAAGCTCTGCTCCTGTTGCTATGTTCCAATGTACAAAATCTACAGGCCCAACTTTGGCCATACAGACTGGTGAACAGAATTGAGATGCCTTGCTGCATTGGATTTCCTCATGAAGGACTTATGCCTGAAATGTCGATTCTCCTGCTCCTCGGATGTTGCCTGACTTGCTGTGCTTTTCCAGCACCACATTCTCGACACTGGTTCTGACTCAAGCCAGAATACGGGCACATAGATGGGTGGCACAGTGGCTCAGTGGTTAGCACTGCTGCCTGGCAGTACCAGGGACCTAGATTCGCTTCCACTCTTGGGCGATTGTCTGTGTGGAGTTTGCACAATCTCCATGTGTCCCCCTGTGTGGGTTTTCTCCAGGTGCTCCAAATCCCTCCCACAATCCAAAAATGTGTCATATAAGTGAATTGGCTATGCTAAATTGCCCATAGTGTTCGTGGATGTGTAGGCCAGGTGCATTAGTCAGGGGTAAATGTAGAGTAATAGGGTAGGGGAATGGATCTGGGTGGGATACCCTTTGGAGGGTCAATGTGAACCTGTTGGGCCCAATGGCCTATTTCCACACTGTAGGGATTCTATTCTAGATGCTTGATAAATTTGACAATGGGAAAGGAACATTAGAGCTTCTTTGTGTTCTCACTCAATATCGACAGCAAGTCTCTGCAGCAACTAGGCAGGGATTCTGCTGAGATTGGATGTAACAACAAACCAGAGCTCAGCCAACTTAACACAGGCTGACAGTTGGACTAAGATCTTCTTAGTCCAAAAACCCAGCACTAACTTGCCAAGTTCATTTATTTCCTGAATCAGAAGGGCTTGGAGAAAGTCAGATTTCCTTTTTTGTTCCCAATTGTAACTGGAGAGATCTCTGGCCCGACTGCAAGGAGTTGCAAAGAATGAGCAATTGAAAAATCCATAATTCACTCTGAAGGCATTGAGGGAAAGTAACAAAATAAAATGAAAAATAAAGTCAAGACAAAATGAAAGAATTTTTTAAAAAAAAGAATTCAATTAGCAAAATAGCCTGTTTTGTCTGCTATTCTCTGTGGAGTTAACAAGTCTGTGGGGATTTGAGTTAATGGGCTAAAATAATAGGTTACAAGGAAAGAAATGAACATTTTATGAGACATTAAATAGTGTGTGGTCAGTGAATGAATCACAAGGGGATGTAATGACTGTTGCTCATCCCCAGTTAAAATAGCTTTTTATCAATGATGCTTTACACATGAATGCAATACAAATAAAACACAGAGAAACCTTTGAATAGATTAAGAGGCTATCTCCAAATCACCTCCATGGTATTTAATATTATAAACAGAACCATTCGGAACTCCTCTGATACAATCTGATTCAATGTCCTCTTTTCCACTAACAGCCAGCAAAAATTATACACAGTCGAGTTTCCATTACATTAAACCTAAAGGGTGATTATTAAACACCACAAAATTCATGAACAAGCTTATCAAGAGAACAGATATAGATCAAAGGCAAGTAAATGCAATTGATCTGGTACAAATCTTCAAGGTCCAATTGGAATTGGATGGATTTCAGACTCAGAATGCTCTTGTCACTATGTTACACTTACAAAATCTACATTCTCAAATCTGATAATCCATACAGGTGCACAGGATTAAAATGTCTTTCTTCATGTAGCTAGGCTTTACAGTTCACTAATGTCCTTTTTAGGGAAGGAAATCTGTCATCCTTATCTCGTTAGGCCTAAGACCCACAGTACGGGTCGGCACGGTGGCACAGTGGTTAGCACTGCTGCCTCACGGCGCCAGAGACCCGGGTTCATTTCCCGTCTCAGGCGACTGACTGTGTGGAGTTTGCACGTTCTCCCCGTGTCTGCGTGGGTTTCCTCCGGGTGCTCCGGTTTCCTCCCACAGTCCAAAAGATGTGCAGGTCAGGTGAATTGGCCATGCTAAATTGCCCCTAGTGTTAGGTAAGGGGTAAATGTAGGGGTATGGGTGGGTTGCGCTTCGGCGGGGCGGTGTGGACTTGTTGGGCCGAAGGGCCTGTTTCCACACTGTGAGTAATCTAATCTAATCTAATCTAATGTGGCTGACTCAAAATTAATCTCTGAAATGGCCTTAGCAAGCCAATCAGATCAATAGGGCAATGAGGTCTGTCTAGGGCAATAAATACTTGCCAGTCAGAGACCCCTACATCTCACGAATTAATAAAAGAAGTAGCAGAACTAGTACATTAAGTGCATGCAAATACTCATGTGACTCAGC
This sequence comes from Chiloscyllium plagiosum, assembly GCF_037043375.1. Classification (NCBI taxonomy): domain Eukaryota; kingdom Metazoa; phylum Chordata; class Chondrichthyes; order Orectolobiformes; family Hemiscylliidae; genus Chiloscyllium; species Chiloscyllium plagiosum. Next base: position 12,536,493 of record NW_028270164.1, read on the forward strand.
CAATGTTGTCTATCTCATGCGCTGCAGACAAGAATGCCCCAAGGCATGGTGTATTGATGAGATCATGCAGATGCTCTGACAATGGATGAATGGACACTGCACAACAATCGCCAGACAGGAATGCTCCCTCCCAGTCGGGGAACACTTCAGCAGTCGAGGACTTTCAGCCTCTGATCTTCAGGTAAGTGTCCTCCAAGGCAGCTTTTGAGATACACAACAACACAGAATCGCCGAGCAGAAACTGATAGCCAAGTTCCATACCTATGGAGGCGGCCTCAACCGTCATGTTGCGCTACATGTGGCCCCACCACACTGTTCTGTGTCTGTAAAATCTTTCTTACTCTTCTTTTTGACTTCATCACCTTAATAAATTATGATCTCTCTACCTTAATTAATTTGTACAGTTTTCGATTACTAGATGAATTTCATCCAACAAGTGAAAGAGAGTATTGGTATACAAACTTGTGTCAACAGCAAAGAACTAAAAGGGAATTGAAAGGGGAAGAAAGGAAGCAACTCATTGAGTCCTGTGGTCCCGACTAGTGCCATTGAACCGTGTTCCCTGAGATTTTCTCCGTTTTCACCTTAATATCCAGGTGTTTGTCTGTCTTTGTGTGTTTGTCTGTCTTTGTGTGTTTATCTGTCTTTGTGTGTTGTATGTCTTTGTGTGTTGTCTGTCTTTGTGTGTTTGTCATTGTGCATTTGTCTATCTTTGTGTGTTGTATGTTTTTGTGTGTTTGTCATTGTGTGTTTGTCTTCGTGTGTTGTATGTCTTTGTGTGTTGTCTGTCTTTGTTTGTAGTATGTCTTTGTGTATTGTATGTCTTTGTGTGTTTGTCTGTTTGTGAAGAGGGGAACTTACAAGTTTAAGTTGGACTGTTGTAAGGTCAAATTCATATTTACTAATTGCCATTGATTAAAGACAATGTGTTCATAATAAACAATTATTTTCTTATAAAGTACAAGAATGTAGTAATTGTTTCCTTTTAATCTGAGCCCATCAGTTAGGTAAACGGAGGACTTTGATCTAAATCTCTTCACATTAATGATAACTTTGGGAATAGTGGGGCTTGATTTCCAGTGTGCCACCTCAGTGATGAGAGTGTGGTGCTGGAAAAGCACAGCAGGTCAGGAACCATCCGCAGCATCTGCAGACCCCACCACAGCCGAGGATGCTGCCTGACTGGCTGTGCTTTTCCAGCATCTGCAGTCCTCACTTTCGCCAGCTCAGTGAATCCTTAAACTGTCCTTAAACCCCAAGGATTGCAGTAGTTGACAAAGGCAGGTGACCATCACATCCTTCTGGGTGATTAGAATGGGTAATAAAATGCTGGTTTAGTTAACAGCACACACATCCCAATAATGCATTTTTATTTTAAAAAAGCGCTAATTACATGATTGCACCAACACACCAAACTTCACTGTGAACAGAAATATCACAGTTTAGGCTGACTCATAAACTACCAAATTAGAAATAACAACTATACTGCATGATCTCTTTGTTGACTTCTCATTTAAATTGCAAACTGTACAGGACAGATAAATGTAACCTTTTAGAATTAAAAGTTCCAGCAATAGCAGAAAATGTAATCCATGTAAACCTTTCATTCTTGAACCACTGTAAATGTTGCTTCCATGACCTCTGAAGAATAGTAAAAATAAATTAGCTGGAGAGGTTTCGTTGTTGCCCCTTTGTTGGTTTATCCAGTTTAGGATGAGTTCCATTCATTGGGATTTTTAAAATGGCACAACCAATTGGCTCAATGAAACCCCACCAACGTGCATCCACTGTGGATCCTGATTTGCAAATCCTAATGAGGCTCTCACAGGAGAAGCTGTCATTTAAATCATACCTTGGTGAAAAAAATCAAGTTAGTTTTTTAAGAATTAACTCAGCATTGACCTATTGGCTTTCCAATTTTGTCTTGTTACCTGGTTATCTGAGTTTACTTGTGCATGAATTGCAGAAAACTGATATGCAGGTACAGCAGTTGAAAAGGGAGACTCATGGAATTTTGGCATTGATTGCTAAAGGAACAGAATATAAAACATAGAAACAAAGAAGATTGGAGCAGAAGGAGGCCATTCAGCCCTTCGAGCCTGCTCCACCATTCATCACAATCATGCCTGATCGCCCAACTCAATAGCCTAATCCTGCTATCTCCCCAAAACCGTTGGTCCCATTCATCCCAAGTGCAAAATCTAGCCACCTCTTGAATACATTCAATATTTTGGCATCAAATGCTTCCTGTGGTAATGATTCCCACAGGCTCACCACTCTTTGGGTGAAGGAATGTCTCCTCATCTCCATCCTAAATGGCCTACCCCAAATCCTCAGACTGTGACCTCTGGTTCTGGACACACCTACCATCAAGAACAACCTCCCTGCATCTACCCTATCTGGTCCTCTTAGAATTTTATAAGTCTCCATAAGATTCCCCCACCATTCATTTGAATTCCAGTAAAAATAACCCTAACCTAGTCAATCTTTCCATACACGTCAGTCCCGCCATTCCCAGAATCAGCTTAGTAAACCTTTGTTGTACTCCCTCAAGAACAACAGCATCCTTCTTCAAGTGATATTGAAAGGCAAGTGATATTGAAAACTGTACAAGGTATTAGTAAGACCTGGAGGTTTGCATCATGTTTTGGTTCCCTAACTTGAGGAGGGACATAGTTACCTTGGAGACAGCTCAGGAGGTTCACTAGATCGATTCCAGAGATAAAGGGTTTGCCTTATGAAGAAAGGTGAACAGGTTAGGCCTATACTCTTTAGAGTTTAGAGGAATGAGAGGAAATCTAATTGAGGTATGTAGAGGTCATACAGCACAGAAACAGACCCTTCATTTTTAGATTAGATTCCCTATATTGCAGAAACATTCCCTTCAGCCCAACCAGTCCACACCGACCCTCCGAAGAGTAACCCACCCAGACTCATTTCCCTCTGACCAGTGCACCTAACACTATGGGCAATTTAGCATGGCCAATTCACCTGACCTGCACATCTTTGGACTGTGGGAGGATACTGGAGCACCCGGAGGAAACCCACGCAGACACAGGGAGAATGTGCAAACTCCACACAGACAGTCGCCCAAGGCTGGAATCGAATTTGTGAGGCAACAGTGCTAACCACTGAGCTGCCCCAATTCAAGGAAATTGACAAAGTAGATGTTGAGAGGCAATCTAGTTGAAGAGGTCATTGTTTCAGGATAAGGGTTGACAGATTTAAAACATGTCGAGTTACTTCTCTCAGAGGATTGCGAATTTGTGGAATTCACTCCCCCTGAATGCATTGAATGCCAGGACATTGAGTAAATTGAGGGTGGAGGTGGACAGATGTTTGATTTAGTAATAGGTTGAAGGATTATGAAGAGTGGGAAGGAATGTGGAGTTGAGGCTAAGATGAGATCGGCCATGGGATCATATCAAAGGGCTGAATACCCTATTCCTGCTCCTAGTTTTTAAGTACCTGCCCTGTTCACATTGAGTGAAAGGCATGGTATTAAATTGAAAATTGCTCCTGAACTCTTTTAGTAATCTCTTTAAAGGGAAGTTAATAATCTGTTTATTATATATAACATTGCTAGAGGTAGAATTCCTACTATGTTCATTCCTCCCATACAAAGACTTGCAGTTATGTAACATCTTTCACAGCTTCTGAATGTCACCATCAATAAAGTACTTCAGCAGTGTTGCAAAATAGGAAATGCAACAGATTCTATGTGCACAGCAAGAACCCACATATAACAATTACCGTCTCATTGATCAGGGGTTGGGGGTAGTCAGTGCAGACTTGATGGCCAAATGGCTTCTTTCTGCACTGTGCGGATTCTGTGATTTTCCGCTGGCTGAGAGATGAATGTTGGCTATAAGAGAGACACCCCATCTCCCTCCATCTTGTTCTTTTTCAAAGTGCTTCTGTGGAATTTCCTGTTGAAGCTAGAGTGCAAATCAGAAGGAAGGCTGCAGAATTTACAAAAACTAGTCCCTTTTCTTTCTGCAATGTCATCTGATTACAGGCGTGAGTTTATTTTACATTAGACTTATTGATCAAGGCGGTAAGCTTTTGCCCGAAACGTCGATTTCGAAGCTCCTCGGATGCTGCCTGAATTGCTGTGCTCTTCCAGCACCACTGATCCAGTTATTGATCAAGGCTCCCATTCATTCAACTATTGCTCAACAGCAAACAGATCCAACTACCTCAGCGATCATCTGTGTTGGTGCTGTCATGACTTGTTTAGATTTTACATCAGTGACAGTTTAATTGAAAATAATTTGGCTTATCAAGATTTTTGTTTGATAAAACATTGACATAACATTGGTGAAACATGATCACATTCTCATCTTCACGCCAGTTTGAACTAATTGTGCAAGAGGGTTCTGTGGTAGTGTCTCTACCTCTGACCTGGATGGCTTGAGTTCAAGTTCCAACTACAGCAGAGGTGTGTCATGAACAGGTTGAATAGGAAATATCCAATCCTGCAAAACTATGTCAAAACAACCTTGAAATGAAATCTGATCTACGATCATTGTTATTTTTATACTGCACATACTGCAGCCGATAGGCAATCGGTAAATATGCATGAGTTTATTTTATTTGTTTTATGAGAAGTGGGCATCACTGGATGGACCAGCATTATCTATCCCTACTTGCCCTTGAAAAGGTGGTGGCAGGCTCCTTTCTTGGATCTCTGCAGTCCATTTGGTGATGGTAGACCACACAACATGATGTGGTTTTTTTTATTTGAACACAGTTGATTCATTTTCCGTGAGAGAGAAGCTTGAATGGTTTCATTGCAAAAAGTGACAGCCTTGGAACAATTTGCAGTCACTTTTCCTTTGCTTAAGAAGTCACATTAATTTTTCAATCAGTCACACTAAGCTCCACACTCAAATTATGACAACTATTCCTTGAACCTCTGTAATGGAACATCAAGCACTGATTAGGAAAATGATAAGCAGAGTACAATGTAGTCCTTTCAAGTAGGACTTGTGGAATCTGTAGATTGTCTGGGATTGCTTGTGGAAAACCTTAGTTTTGCGAGAATCAGACCGGCTGATGTCACAGTCGGAAAATGCTAAAAATAGCCAGCAGATCTGGCAGAGTCTACGGAGAAAGAAATTAGTAGTGCTTCAGCTCCATGGTTGTTTTTCAGATTCTATCAGATTTCAGGTATTTTAGGAGCAGAAGAGAATGTAAAGGCCATTCAGGCTTTTAAGGCTGGTCCACTATTCTGTAAGATTGTCTTGGCTTTGCTTTCCTCTCTGCACCCTAAACCCCATTACCCTTGACTTCCTTTGCTTGTCCATCAGAAATTTATCACCTCGACATGAGTAAATGCAAAGACCAGGCCTCCATTATCTTAAGGGGAAGGAAATTCCATAAAAGACCTTGTGAGGGGGAAAAAACATCTCTGACTTAAAAGGTGGTGCTCTTATTTCAACATAATGTTCCCTAATTTTAGCATCCCCCTACACAAGGAAACATCCTCCTGGTATCTCTGTCCAGTCCCCTCACGAGTTTGTGCTTCATTTGAGATTTGCAGCATAATAATGTTGCATTATTATGCCTTAGGCGCCAGATTACCAAAACGTGAACTTTAACTGCATACCGAATACTACAATATTGACACGACACTGTGCAGTATACATCTTACTGCAGGATAGTGTTTAGAGTTAAACTTCCCAACGGTTGGCAGGAGAGCCTGGGGGTTGTCAACACACCATGAAAGAATAAGACAAAAGACAAACCACATGGCAATTGGTACATTTAATCGGCAGTTGCTATGCTCTGTGCCTTGAATGCAATATAGAAACAGAAGCAGAAGCAACCTTCAACACAAGGCCAGCTCATGTCATGTCTCCTCATCAGGTGAAACACACACAATACATCAAACAATATCAAGGCAGTTACACTTCACTGGTAAACCATCCAACTTGTCAAAATGTGTCAGGTTTCAGAGGAAGCCAAGCATCAAGTACATCAGTATGTCACGTTTGCAGTATGGTTGTTACACTTAAAGCCTAGCTGGAAGGCTGAACTTAAATCAGCTTGCAAACCACCATGGCCTTCCATGAGAATGTCTGTAAATCTCACTGATGTGCTTCTTACATCACCACGCTCCAGCTGACATCAAAGGTGCACAAAGCTCTCTTCTTCAAATTAAAACACCACAACCCTTTGTTGAACCTGTTGCAAAGCCACATTTCGGAAATTTATTCGTGTTATGAATCCATCTCAGCAAGATATGCAATCAGTGAGCCAGCTTAAGTATTGCAAATCTTCTTTCTGGGTCACGTAGCCAGGGAGACTCAGTGGAGAAGGTTGTCTATGCACACTTTGTACAGCAAAATACAGAAGCTGTTTAAACTGGGTATACAGTTTTGGTTACATGCACATGAAAAAGCTTACCCCTGGTGTTTGAAGAACACAACAGATCTACAGGATTCCAAACTCCCAGCATTGCCCTAGCATTACTAGGAATTAAAGGTTAATCTTCAGGACAGCTAGGGAGAAAAATATTTGAAAAAAAAAAGCCTTTGGAAATTCTCTTTAGTTACAGGAGATGGCAAGAAAAGGGTCGATTGACCGGGCAGGGTAGTTGAAGCTGAAATGGTGTTGCTGGAAAAGCGCAGCAGGTCAGGCAGCATCCAGGGAACAGGAGAATCGACGTTTCGGGCATAAGCCCTTCTTCTCCTGTTCCCTGGATGCTGCCTGACCTGCTGCGCTTTTCCAGCAACACATTTTCAGCTCTGATCTCCAGCATCTGCAGACCTCACGTTTTTCCCAGGGTAGTTGAAGGCAATTGAAAGAAAACTTAAGGAATAAGTCAAACCTGAGTAGGTAACCCCATCTTCAGTCCAGCTTACATTCTGGTATGCTAATGGTGTCAAATACATAATTTAAACTATTCTGATATGTTGTTCCAGCATCAATACAAAACAAACCTGTCACCGCTACATGACTCCCTTTCACAAATTATACTATTCCTAGATTGGTGCTATTAGTTTCCCAATTAAATTTTTATTTTGTTGTATAATAATACTGTGACAAACGTGCAGTTGATAGTATTACCATTTTTGGAAGCTCAAGTGGATGAAAATGGCTCACAATAAAGTCAATGGCTACAGAATTCTGAATACAAAGAGCAATACCTCAAAAAGCAATGCAGCATAGAGTAAAAAAAGAACTGAAAGCAAGAGGGAGAAGGAAAAAACAGAAATTGAGAAGGCGGTTGATAACAAAGTTAAAGAGAGGTCTTTTTGTTTTTTAAAAGTAACTCAATAGTGGGACAGTAAAGAGATCAGAAAACATTTTTTTAAGAAATCCCAAATCCCCTTCATTGCCAAGTCTGTCCATACTCTATTTGCACCAAATCCCATTTACTTATCCTCCCTGCTTGCCAAGATATCATCATTTTCATTTTGATCATTAGAAACAGGAGCAGTAAAAGGCCATTTGGCCCCTCAAACATGCTCCATTATTCAACAGAATCATAACTGACCTGACTGTAACCCGAATGCTTGACCCCTCTGTCTACTTCAGCCTTGAATGACCTAGCCTCCACTGCTCACTCTGGAAGAGAATTCTAAAGACAAGACTATCTGAGAGAAGCAATTCTTCCTCTTAAACAGGAGACTCCTAATATTTAATCTGTGTCCCCTAGTTTGAGATTCCACCATGACAGGAAACAGTATCTCAGTGTCGATCCAGTCAAATCTTTTCAGAGTTTTACAAGTTTCAATAACGTCACCTCTCATTCATCCAAACTCAAAGAGTATAAGCTCAACCTACTCAACCTTTCCTCATAAGACAGTCTCTCTATACTTGGAATCAGCCAAGTGAACTTCCCCTAAACTCTTTCCTTGGTGGCACGGTGGCTCAGTGGTTAGCACTGCTGCCTCACAGCGCCAGGTTCGATTCCAGCCTTGAGCGACTGTCTGTGTGGAGACATTCTCCCTGTGTCTGTGTGGGTTTCCCCTGGGCGCTCGAGTTTCCCCCCACGGCACACAAAGATGTGCAGGTCAGGTGAATTGGCCATGCTAAATTGCCCATAAGTTAGGTGCATTAGTCAGAGGGAAATAGGTCTGGGTGGCTTACTCTTCGGAGGGTCAGTGTGGACTTGTTGGGCTGAAGGGCCTGTTCCCACACTGTAGGGAATCTAATCTAATAAAAATTATTTAAGGAAAGAAGTTAAGGTGCAATCTCACCAGTTCCTGTACATCTAGTGTCTGCCAACACTATTTATGGCCATTCCCTTCCTTAGCTCTATAGCTTCCTCAAACCCTGTGATCCTCAAAGATACCTGTGTTCCAAAATCTTGGGTCACCTATTCTAATATTTGACAGATTTGACAGATTTTGTTTCATGAAATCTTCCGTGGAGTACCAAAAGTGCTATAGAAATGTGGTTTGATTATTTTTTTGTTTTAGCAGCTATGGAAATGACAGTGGAACAGAGAGAACAAGGATCCAAACTGTGCCAGAGAAGCAAGTTCGTGCCTCCTGGTGCCTGCCAGCAGAGAGAAAAGAGGCATTAGAAGTGAAATCTACAGTCATCAGTTGAAAGTACTCACCACTGCATAGTGGAATAGGATTGAGGGGCTGAATGGCCCGTGACCTCTTATGATAGAGGCCAAGGAACTCATACATGTGGCTGCTAGAGGGAGTTGGAGGGATATATAACGGGGAGAAGCAGTTTTGGAAGCTTGGACTTGATAAAGGCATGGATTAGGATTTTGACATTAATAATTAGTGGCAATTGATAATACTGAAGAAAACCATTTGAGCAATGGAACAAAATCCCTAAAATAATGAAAGAAAAATGGACAAATAATGAACAATTACTGATTGTGTAAAAAAAAAGTGCTGAGATAATGGAAGCACAGATACACATCAATTTTCCAATGAAATTGGTGAAAATTCAACATCGTATGTCCACACATTAGTCAAGGAAGCTTGACGGCAGTACACTAAATTTCATTCGAACAAAGTTATTCTGAAATCACATTTTTCCATGAACACTGTGGAAATGACTTTAAAAATCTATTCATCTCAAGTTTCCAACATTGTCAGTGCTATCAGGGACCAACAAATCAAACAAAATTTCTTTATCAACAGAATTCTCATAGCTGGAAGAAGTTGTAACAGAGTTGAAGCAGAGTTACGATTTACAGATTTCAGGCGAGTCTCTTGATGTCTTTATGGTATTGGTTTGTTAGCGTGACAGTAATCCAGTGATCTGTGATTCCATTGGATTAGAAGCTATACAAGGACCAAGAGTTAATGGATTAATAAATCAACAGTGATACTGCATCAAGTTGACTCAGTGATGCTGTGGTGACCACAGATTGTTAACTTGATGTGACTTGGTGATGCCAGTCTATAAGCTCGATGAATATTGGTAACGTTTGAGGACTCTAATCAGTAACATCTGCTTTGGCTACTATCCTACTCTTTATGCAGTTTCTCTTTTGTAAATATAAAAATAATTTCTCATCAGGAAGCAATTGTTTGCAGAAAGTCTTGAAGGGCTGTTGTAGCTCACACTCCCCTTGATTAACTTGAAGCAACCAGGTATGGGGCAAGTTGGGTGAAATTATTTGGCTCACACTCTTTCTCTGTTTTTAAACACAAAACTGCTCATCATGCTGCCAGTACTGCCCAGCTGCTGATGTCACATCAAATACAAAGCCGCTTTGTTTGCTGCAGGGATCTTATATTGTTTGTTTTTTCACCACTGTTAATTCCAGTGCTCTAACTGCTTGGTGTGCAGCCAACTTTGCTGCAGCCAGTTTCCAGCACAATGTTCACAGTCACTTCAGGTCTCACTGAATATTTTGGGGAAATTTGAGGGGATTCCCAGCTGCATTAATATGTGACGAAAAGCCATTTGTTGCTTCATGGAAGCCAAGTGCCCATGATGTTCACAAAGCTGCAAGAAACAAGACAAGAACATTACCATCTGCAGGGAGTAAGACACTAAAAACAAGTAACTGTAGCATTTATTCTCAACATACTTGTGAGACCTTGCCATCAGTTCATTTCTACTCTGCTAGCTAGATGTATGAAGGGGTATGGAGCTAAGCAGGGTGAATGGAGTTGATGTGATGTATGAACAATGGAGAAGATTCAAGGGGCTGAAAGGTCTTCTCTTGTTCCCATCTATTTGCAAAATACAATGAGAAAAGTTCTTAAGGACTATCCTCATGGCTGTGTGCAAAATTGCAGCATGGCTAGAATTTCTTTAGGGGTCCTGAAGCATTTCTGATCGATGTCTACACCCCCATCCCAACTTTAAAATGGTAGAGGCCTCACTGTCATGACCATTTGCAAGAACTTGGAGCCTGCTTCTAAGAGGGGAGCTTGCTCCTTACTCAATAAAGCTAGTGTTGTCATCAAGTCATAGAGATGTACAGCATGGAAATGGACCCTTCGGTCTAACCTGTCCATGCCCACTAGATATCCCAACCCAATCTAGTCCCACCTGCCAGCACCCGGCCCATATCCCTCCAAACCCTTCCTATTCATATACCCATCCAAATGCCTCTTAAATGTTGCAATTGTACCAGCCTCCACCACAACCTCTGGCAGCTCATTCCATACATGTACCATCTTCTGTGTGAAAACGTTGCCCCTTAGGTCTTCAAAGTTTGTGAGAAGATTTGTAGCTCGGGTGCTTGTTGCTGTGGTTCTGTTCGCCGAGCTGGACGTTTTTGTTGCAAACGTTTCGTCCCCTGTCTAGGTGACATCCTCAGTGCTTGGGAGCCTCCTGTGAAGCGCTTCTGTGGTGTTTCGTCCGGCATTTATAGTGGCCTGTCCCTGCCGCTTCCGGTTGTCAGTTTCAGCTGTCCGCTGTAGTGGCCGGTATATTGGGTCCAGGTCGATGTGTTTGTTGATGGAGTTTGTGGATGAGTGCCATGCTTCTAGGAATTCCCTGGCTGTTCTTTGTTTGGCTTGCCCTATAATGGTAGTGTTGTCCCAGTCGAATTCCTGTTGCTTGTCTTCTGCGTGTGTGGCTACTAAGGATAGCTGGTCACGTCGTTTCGTGGCTAGTTGGTGTTCATGGATGCGGATCGTTAGCTGTCTTTCTGTTTATCCTATATAGTGTTTTGTGCAGTCCTTGCATGGGATTTTGTACACTACATTAGTTTTGCTCATGCTGGGTATTGGGTCCTTCGTTCTGGTGAGTTGTTGTCTGAGTGTGGCTGTTGGTTTGTGTGCTGTTATAAGTCCTAGTGGTCGCAGTAGTCTGGCTGTCAGTTCAGAGATGTTCTTGATGTATGGTAGTGTGGCTAGTCCTTTGGGTTGCGGCATGTCCTCGTTCCGTTGTCTTTCCCTTAGGCATCTGTTGATGAAATTGCGAGTAGCCACACACACAGACGACAAGCAACATGAATTCGACTGGGACAACACTACCATTATAGGGCAAGCCAAACAAAGAACAGCCAAGGAATTCCTAGAAGCATGGCACTCATCCACAAACTCCATCAACAAACACATCGACCTGGACCCAATATACCGGCCACTACAGCGGACAGCTGAAACTGACAACTGGAAGTGGCAGGGACAGGCCACTATAAATGCCGGAGGAAATACCACAGAAGCGCTTCACAGGAGGCTCCCAAGCACTGAGGATGTCACCTAGACAGGGGACGAAACATTTGCAACAAAAACTTCCAGCTTGGCGAACAGAACCACAGCCCCTTAGGTCTCTTCTATATCTTTCCCCTTTCACCCTAAACCTACGCCCTCTAGTTCTGGACTACCTGACCCCAGGGAAAAGACTTTGTCTATTTATCCTATCCATGCCCCTCATAATTTTGTAAACCTCTATAAGGTCACCCCTCAGCCTCCGATGCTCCAGGGAAAACAGCCCCAGCCTGTTCAGCCTCTCCCTGTAGCTCAGATCCTCCAACCCTGGCAACATCCTTGTAAATCTTTTCTGAACCCTTTCAAGTTTCACAACATCTTTTTGATAGGAAGGAGACCAGAATTGCATGCAATATCCCAACAGAGGCTTAACCAATGTCCTGTACAGCCACAACATGATCTCCCAACTCCTGTACTCAATACTCTGACCAATGAAGGAAAGCATACCAAACGCCTCCTTCACTATCCTATCTACCTGCGACTCCACTTTCAAGGAGCTATGAACCTGCACTCCAAGGTCTCTTTGTTCAGCAACACTGCCTAGGACCTTAGCATTAAGTGTATAAGTCCTGCTAAGATTTGTTTTCCCAAAATGCAGCACCTCGCATTTATCTGAATTAAACTCCATCTGCCACTTCTCAGCCCATTGGCCCATCTGGTCCAGATCCTGTTGTAATTTGAGGTAACCCTTTCACTGTCCACTACATCTCCAATTTTGGTGTCATCTGCAAACTTACTAACTGTACCTCTTATGCTCGCATCCAAATCATTTATGTGAATGACAAAAAGTAGAGGGCCCAGCACCGATCTGTGTGGCACTCCACTGGTCACAGGCCTCCAGTCTGAAAAACAACCTTTCACCACCATCCTCTGTCTTCTACCTTTGGGCCAGTTCTGTATCCAAATGGCTGGTTCTCCCTGTATTCCATGAGATCTAACCTTGCTAATCAGTCTCCCATGGGGAACCTTGTCGAACGCCTTACTGAAGTCCATATAGATCACATCTACTGCTCTGTCCTCATCAATCTTCTTTGTTACTTCTTCAAAAAACTCAATCAAGTTTGTGAGACATGATTTTCCACGCACAAAGCCATGTTGACTATCCCAAATCAGTCCTTGCCTTTCCAAATACATGTACATCCTGTCCCTCAGGATTCCCTCCAACAACTTGCCCACCACCGAGGTCAGGCTCACTGGTCTATAGTTCCCTGGCTTGTCTTTACCGCCCTTCTTAAACTGTGGCACCACGTTTGCCAACCTCCAGTCTTCCGACACCTCACGTGTGACTATCGATGATACAAATATCTCAGCAAGAGCCCCAGCAATCACTTCTCTAGCTTCCCACAGAGTTCTCAGGTACACCTGATCAGGTCCTGGAGATTTATCCACCTTTAACCGTTTCAAGACATCCAGCGCTTCCTCCTTTGTAATCTGGACATTTTGCAAGATGTCACCATCTATTTCCCTACAGTCTATATCTTCATATCCTTTTCCACAGCAAATACTGATGCAAAATATTCATTGAGTATCTCCCCCATTTTCTGCAGCTCCACACAAAGGCCGCCTTGCTGATCTTTGAGGGGCCCTATTCTCTCCCTAGTTGCCCTTTTGTCCTTAATATATTTGTAAAAACCCTTTGGATTCTCCTTAATTCTATTTGTCAAAGCTATCTCATGTCCCCGTTTTGCCCTCCTGATTTCCCTCTTAAGTATACTCCTACTTTCTTTTTACTCTTCTAAGGATTCACTCGATCTATCCTGTCTATACCTGACATATGCTTCCTTCTTTTTCTTAACCAAACCCTCAATTTCTTTAGTCATCCAGCATTCCCTATACCTACCAGCCTTCCCTTTCATCCTGACAGGAATATACCATTAGGTTGAAATCAGATGTGGGGACATTTTTACTCGATCATCTCAATTAGATCTCAATGTATGCTGGAGGATAGTGGAAGCAGATTCAATGTTAATTTTCTCATGGAATTGGATATAATTTGAAAGAAAAAATAATGCAGAGATCTGGGGAAACAATGGGAAATTGGGACAAACTGTTACTTTTTTCAGATGAATAGCCCGCGCATGACAAGGCTCCTTCATGATTCTGCACAGCTCTATGCCACACCAAAAGGTAAATTTGTTTACAAACTAATAGAATGCTTGGAAATAGAATAAATCATTGAGCTGAGGTTGCTGCTGAAGCACAGGAGCCAACTTGCATTTTGCAAACACCCTGAAGCAGCAATGCATTTATGATTTGATCATCTCTTTTGCAACATGGGTGGCGGGAAAAATATCGGCAGGGACAGTGGGCAGAAGCCACATTTTCTTCTTTGTGACAACACCCTTTATATTAACCTGAGAGGGAAGACTGAGCCTTAGGTTAACATCTCAACCAAAGGACAGTCAGAATATGTCTTTTAGCAGCCCGATGTCATTGCCACATTAGGACAGTTGCAGCACCTGTGAGGGTGTGGGATAAAACTTGAGCCAATTAAACAGTGAGACAGTGTGTGACACTAAACCTGCCAACAGCAGAATGGTGACTTGTATATACATCTCCACCCACTGGACAATTACATGCATTGGGAAATACAGTTTAGACTTACCGTTCTCCCGTTCCTTTATCGCCCTTAGATTTCCGTTGTCAGGAAACTTTTGCTGCAATGAGAAAATTGCAGGATATTGGTGGACAGCCTCAGCAATACTTAGACCTGTTGAGTGCCAAATCTTAACCAATTTGCCATTTGATAACATATAGAGTAAAACAGTATGCAAAGAAACCCTTCCATCCAACTATGTTTGTAAACTAAACTAGTCCCACTTGCCTGCACTTGGTCCATATCCCTCAAAACTTTTCCTATTCATGTACTTACCCTAATGTCTTTCAAACTTTGTAACAGTTCCTGCAACCATCACTTCCTCTGGCAATTCATTCCACACACGAACAACTCTCCATGTAAAAATATTGCCCCTCTTCCTTTTTAAATCTTTCTCCTCTCACCTTAAAAATATATCCCCTAGTTTTGAACTCACCTACCCTTGGGAAAAGATCCTTGTTATTCACATTGTCTACGCTCCTCTTGATTTTATGAACTTGTATACGGTTGTCTCTCAATCTCCTACACTCCAGTGAAAAAAGTCCAAGATTTTCTGATCCAGTTTTATATTACAAACCATCCGTGCCCAGCAACATCCTAGTAAATGTTTTCTGAATTCTTTCCACTTTAATAATATCCTTTATTATTAGGGCAACCAGCACTGCATACAGTACTCCAAAGAGGACTCACCAACGTCCTGTAAAACCTCAATATGACATTCCAATTCTTATACTCAAAGGTAAGGAGAAATGAGGGCAAGCATGCGAAACGCCTTCTTAACCACCCTGTCTACCTGTGACGCAAATTTCATAGAATTATGTACCTGAACCTTAGGACTCTCTGTTCTGCAACACCATCCTGGCCCCAACCATTAATTACATAAGTCCTGTCCTTGCTTGTACTTCCAAAATGCAATATCTCACATTTATCCAAATTAAACTCCACCTTCCACTCCACAGCCCATTGATCCAATTGACCAAGATCTTTTTGTACTCTTCGATAACCTTCTTCACTGTCCAATATACCACCAATGTTGTTGTCATCTGCAAACTTACTAACTATGCCTCCTATATTCTCATCCAAATCGTTTATATAAATATCAAACAAAAGTGGACCCAATACTGATCCCTGTGGAACACTGTTGGTCACAGCTCTCCAACCTAAAAAAAACACCCTCCACCAATACCCTCTGTCTCCTACCATAAAGCTAATTTTGTATCCAACTGGCAAGCTCACTCTGAATCACGTGTGATCTAACTTTACCAATTAGTCTACTATGGTTGCTAGCCCTCTCCCAGTGAATGTTAGTCATTTACAAAACCTGCTTAACCATAAGACCATCAGACATAGGAGCAGAGGTGGGCCCTCAGTCCATCGAGTCTGCTCCAACATTCAATGAGATCATGGCCAATCTGATAATCCTTAAGTGCACTTTCCTACTTTTACTCCAAAACCCTTAGTGATTCAAAATCTGTCTAGCTCAACCTTGTATGTTTTGAATGATCCCAGCCTCGTCAGACTTCTGCGGTAAAGAATTCCATACATTCACAACATTCTGAGAGAAAATAAGGTGTAGTCGTTTTTCTGAGATTATACCCTCCAGTCCTATACTCTCCAACAAGACTCTTCCTTTCCACATCTGCCCTCAGAATGTTTCAATAAAATTGTCTCATTTTTCTATATTCTAATGAGTACAGGTCTTATCTACTCAACATCTCCTCAAAAGGCAGTCTGACTATTTCCATGTCAGCTTTGTGAACCTGCTCTGGATTCCCTCTTATGCCTGTATATCTTTCCTTAGATAAGGAGCCTAAAACTATTCTCAGTATTCTAGCTCACTAGTGCCCTAAATTTTTTTTCTACATTTATACTCCATTCTGTTTGAAATAAAGGTAAACATTCAATTTTCTTTCCCTATTACCCCCTTAAGTTGGATGCTAGTTTTATGTGATTCATGGATAAGAACTCTTGATTTAAATAACTTAATGAGAATTTCATGTCACACCAAAGTTTAATTTGGAATAGAATCTCCACAGTATGAAAACAGGCCATTCAGCCCAACAATTCCACACCAATCCTACCACTCAGATCAATCCCCCACCCTATAACCTTGTATTCCTATGGCTAATGTACACATCCCTGAACACAATGGGTAATTTATCTTGGCCAACCCATCTAACTTGCACATCTTTGGACTTTGGGAGGAAACCAACTCAGACACTGGAAGAACATGCAAACTCCATACAGCCTGTCGCTCGGGGTTGGAATCGAGCCCTGGTCCCTAGTCATGTGAGGTAGTAGTGCTAACCACTGAGCCACTGTTTTTATGCTAGGTAGCTGGCTCATGAGGTGTGGTCACTGCTAACGAGGCAGAAACGTGGAAGAAGGGGACTGAGAAGCAACTGATGAGAAGATGGCGCCAATGAGGAGAGGGAGTTGACTCCTGGTCTCTGTGTTCTGCTGACAGAAAGGAAAGAGTGACCAGTTTGCTTTGTCATAAGCAGGAGGAAGGAGAAGCGTGTGATATATTTTAAGGAAACTACAGAATTGAAAATTTTGTCAAATTTTACCTGGTTTCTGTGTCGTGGTCTTCCAAGTCTTTATTCCACAATCTTTGCTTCAGCCTCTGTAACAAATAGAAACCAGATCACGTTAAGTCCAGAGGTGGCACCGAGATAATTTTCTCCTAATCCTTCCTCTCATTTCTCTTCACTCTCACATAACCTTTCTCAGCCAGCAGGATTCTACAGATGGCATGGCATGGTTCCAGTTTAAGTGCAGTATTCCATTAACCATCTGACCATGGTGACCCCATCTATCCTGTTGCTAATGTCCATTCCTGACAAGGGTAGTAGTCAGCATGGCATTAATGATGACAGCCCTGACCAAAATAATGTCCCAGAATCCAAGAAGCACAAATTCCTGAGAGAAATTCTGAAAGCAACAAATTGAACTGCACATCTTTGATGCTTTTCATGAATGTGGAGGAGTACAAGATAATGTATAAAGGTGAGCTCATCAGTAAGCCAGTTTCCTGTTATGTCACAGACAATAATGAACTACTTTTCTTTATACTTCTGTGGAATGTGGGTGCCATTGGCAAGATCAGCATCTGTTGCCCATCCTTAATTACCCTTCTGATAAATGAAATGGCTGAGTCATCCACATTGCAGTGGGTCTGGAGTTACACTTAGGCCAGACCTGGTAAGGATGGTAGATGCCCAAAAGGAAAGTAGTGGCAATTCCTGATACTCATCATGGTCACCGCTACTGAGGCGAGTTTTCAATTCCTGGTTGCTACAGAGTCATACAGCACAGAAACAGAACCTAAGGTCCACCCACCCAATGCTGACCATGTCCCAAACTAAACTACTCCCACCTGTCTGCACTTGGCCCATATGACTTCAAACCTTTCTGAGTCATGAACTTATCCAAATGCCTTTTAAATACTGCAGCTGTACCTGCATCCACCACTTTTTCTGGCAGTTCATTCCACACATGAACCTCTTGCAGTGCAAAAAAGTTGCCCTTTGTGTCCTTTTTAAGTCTTTCACCTCTCACCTTAAAAATATACCCCCTAGTTATGAACTCCCCATCCTAGGGAAAAGACCCTTATGTATGCCCCTCAGGATTTTATAAACGTTTAGTTTTCATTGAATTTAAATTCCACCCACTGCTGTAGTGGGACCTGAACCCATGTTCCCTGAACATAATTCTGAGCCTCTACATGATTAGCCTAGTGACGTTGACATTACAGTACCATCTCCCCTCACTAATATCACTGACAAGTTAGTGAAACAGAATTAAACCACTTTCTTCACTTGTTCTCTGGCTGGGTCTACCCAACTCTAATATTGCTTGATAAAATGGAGGTGAGCCACTTTTTTGAATGCAACTAAGTGGCTAGCTTGTCAGTCAGTGTCAGCCAAGTTATTCATGGTTGGGAGTCATTTTGTAGGCCAAGTAATAACAGCAGGTTTCTTTCCCTAAAGGGCACTTTGAATGAAATAATGCTTTTCACAATAATCTACTAGCTTCACATTCACCACCAATACCATCAGCTTTCTTTGAATGGAACCAAGATTGTCCAACTGCAATGGAATTTGACCTCAGAGGATTAGCCCAAACACTAGTATGAGTATCATGACCATTCTACCCCTCCCCTTTGTCGAGCAGTGCCCTGTTATAGTTCATCAGCCTAGAAAATGCTTTGAAACACACAATCATATACAACCTCGGCTTCCCCATCATTTTTCATTTATCCACATTCAGCCTCTTTATCTTTATTTTGGGTAAATTCAAATAATGTTGCTGTGAAAAAAGCAGTTCAGCACATGCCTGACTGTACTGAAGCAGTTGGATACTGTGCATTCAGAAGGTCTGTTTGTTGGCAAGGATATCTTAAGGTTATGCCAGGGTAACATTCCAAACTATATCTGACTGCTTTATACACTGTACTGGAGGAGATAGAGCTGGAATACTTGGAAAGGAATTTCCAGACAGCCATAAAATATAGGAGCAGAATTACACCATTTGGCCCATCCTGTCTGCTCTGCCATTCCATCCTAGCTGATGAAGTTTTCATTTAAGACAGTTGATGACAAGCTGCCAACAACAGGACAGTGGAAATTGGGAAGATGCAAGTGAGCAGAATAGCAGGAGCAGTGGGCTGTGAAGCTTGAGGTGGTTACCGAGATGGGGAGAGGCAGGACCACAGAGGCTATGGAGAATTTTAATCTGAACTGGAAGACGATGCAAGCCAGCAGTGACAGCATCATTTGTGAGCATTCAAGCAGGTATTACGCTATCCTACTCCAACCAGTGGATCATTACAGAAGGTTGTGGAATGTCTGGAAGCTGATAAATTGTTGCTAGGGAATTAAGGGAACAAGATTGACAGGCTTGAGGTACCCTGAGGTGTGACTGCAGATGTAGTCTCTGCCCTCAATCTCACTGTCTTGCTTGTCAAAACATGACGTGCTTTGTGTTTGCTATGGAAACTCTAGCACAGTGCAGGACTTGCTGGCTGACTGATGTTTTTGTGAGTCATGAACTTGCTTTTTCAGTCTGTGCGAGTGGGCCACACTCCACCCAAAGAGGAGCAACAAAAAAGAGAGCAGATTGTAGCCTATGATGACAACATCAGATTTTCTATAGCCCGCACTTCCTTCTACACATACTGTTTTGAATTCAGACCAACTACACTGGTCCCAGATCAGATCCCTACAGAAACCTAAGAGCAACTTGCCTTTTTAAAGCACTTCAGGAGGGGTGACCAATAACATGGCTGAGTGATGGGTTTAAGGATGATCTTATAAGTGGAGCAGGAGACGGAGAGGTCATAGGGATTATGGAACAGATTCAACAATGTGCTGTCCAAGGTGCAGTGGGTGTTGGTGGAACATAAGCAGGTAGACTCAGGGCATGGGAATTCAGGTGGGGATTTTAGGACTGAAAGGGGTTATAGGGGGGCAAGGTCATGAGAATCATTTTATATTTGAGATGTTAGGAGAATGAGACCCAATATAGGCCAGTGAGCAAGGACACTGCCCTATAACATAGAGAGTGAAGAATTAAGTTACATTAACAACAAGCCTATGCAAACAACTGCTCAAGGATTAGCTGAGCTGTCTTTTTCATTTGATATGACCCTCTTTACTCTCCATAGTGACACTGGGTAACTAGGGTGAATAGGTAACCTTGCTGTCCACCATTGTTAGGACACAGATGATATCAAACAAGTCTATTTCTGTTATTTATGGAGCATTTTTGCACCTTTTTGATCAGGTATATCACAATCCCCCACCACTTATTGTGGCATTGTGGTTATGGCATTGGACAAGTAATCCAGTAAGCCCAGGCTGATGCACTGGGGAAATGGTTCAAATCCCATATTGACAGCTGATGGAAACTCAATTCAATTAACAAGAATCTGAACTTGAAACTTAGTCTTCGAATTTGTGACCATGAAATGATGATTCACTGCTGTAGAAATCCATCTGGTTCACTAATGGTGTTCTATGAAGGATATCTACCATCCTTACTTGGCCTAGCCCACAGACCCACAGCAATGTGATTGACACTTAACCATCTGAAATGACCTAGAAAAGCAAGGGCAATTAGGGATGACGGAACAAACACTGCTCTTGCCAGTGACTTCCACATCCCATGACAATAATAAAGAAAGACACCCCCACAGAAGTAGCAAGGACTAGCAGACAGCTGGTGGAGTGATTCAGAATTCACATTTACAGTACCCTCAGGGCATCTAGAAAATGTAGACTGGAAATCTTCACTTGGAGTGGATATCATTTGAACTTCCAATATGTTCCATTCATTTCTCCTTGGCTTCAGTTGACTTTCATCGACATGGAAGTCTATATTCCACCACACCCCTCACCGGCCAATGGAACATTCCCCTCCCCCCATTTCCCCATGGTTTCAACCTGCTATTAAATACCATCAAATGTGTCTCTCCCAGCTTTGGCTTTTGCTCCACGTTCTGAAAGGCAAATTTAGCTCCCCTGAGTTATTAGTTCTTTTCGCAGTGACTAAATGAAACCCAATAGAAGCTTAAGATGGAACATGGGAGTCATGTCAGATTAAGAAGTGAAGAGAACAACTTCTTACCCTTATCTTGAAGTGCGAATGAACGAGTGCAGAGAGTGTGAGAACCAGTGCAACAGCAGTTCCTATGAATAGATATTGAAATAAGTGGGTGTTTGTGTGCTGCTTGTCTTCATGTAGACCAGCTTTTCCTGCAGCACCAGTAGGTTTACTGAGAGTCTGTGATGGAGATGCAGCAGAGATTGATGCAGGCTGCATATTAGGTACAGTACTTCCACCATTATTAACCTCTGTTTGCATTAAATTGCCAGTGCTGTTATGTGGGTCATCAGTCGTGCTGCCAAACAAGGGATCCTTTTTAGTAACAGTGCTTTTGTCTTCTGTGAGTACGTTGGTCACTGCAGACGTGGCTTCTGTGCTGGGAATAAGCTTGTAACCCGTCACACTCTGTATAGGAGACATCAAGGAGCAGAAAGGCTCTGGTGTGCTGACATTATACAAAGGTTTTGTGGGAGAGTCTCTGTAAAGATAGCTTGAATGTGATCCATTGTGCAGGTCAATCAGGCAACAGTTTGAAGCAATGGAGATCTCAGAGGCTGTGGGAATAAATTGATTAGATTAGATTACTTACAGTGTGGAAACATGCCTTTCAGCCAAACAAGTCCACACTGACCCGCCAAAGCGCAACCCTCCAGATCCATTCCCCTACATTTACCCCTTCGCCTAACACTACGGGCAATTTAGCATAGCCAATTCACCTAACCTGCACAACTTTGGACTGTGGGAGGAAACTGGAGCACCCAGAGGAGACCCACGCAGACACTGCGAGAATGTGCAAACTCCACACAGTCAGTCGCCTGAGGCGGGAATTGAACCCGGGTCTCTGGTGCTGTGAGGCAGCAGTGCTCACCACTAAAGTTGAGTACATTAATTACTTGGAAGAATGTTTTCTTTAAGATATTTGTCCACGTTCTTGAGCTGCTTTAAAGATTCTTTTCTGTCTAATTGGCTCATCCCCGTAATGAGTCCTTCGCAGGACATCATCCATAGAGGAACAGTACAATAAATGTATAGACCATGGTTAAAATCACTAGAAAGGATACTAACTGTCCCAATTTCAACAAACATTAACAGAAAGGAAATAATGTTGGTGAGATGGTGGCCATAAAGATTGAGAGCTGGAGAGAATAGCAGAGTTCAGTAGATAACACGATAAAGGACAATATTGTAGAGACTGGACCATGTACAATTGAAGAGATGGGGACTTTTATCCCTTTGTTATTTTACTGGATGTGGGTGTTGTTGGCAAGGCCAGCATTTGTTACCCATCCATAATTGCTATCGATCTGAGTGGCTTGTGGGGACATTTTAGAGGGCAGTTAAAAGTCCATCACTTTGCTGTGGGTCTGGAGTCACGTGTAGGCCAGGTAAGCAAAGTAGGTTACCTTCCCTTTAGAGCTTTTATGGAATATATTTTTAAAACAACAATTGATGACAGCTGTCACGGTCACCATTACTGACATCAACTCTATATTCCAGATTTAATAAATAAAATTAAATCCCACCAGCTACAATGTTGAGTTTTGAACCCACATCTCCAGAGATGGAGTCTCTAGATGAATAATCCAGTGACATTGTCACTTCACCACTATCTTTCCACTTAGCCCTTCAAGCCAGTTGCATCACTCCTAGCCAATCTACAAACTAACACCATAAACTTGTAATTGGCCATATTATGTAATATTGGAAGTTAATACAGAACATTATATAAGAGAGGAGATTGTCTGGGTAGAAGATTCTGCTCAAGTGTGCCACGTTCGGGAAGGAAGACTACACAGAAAATGTACAAAGTTCACAATTAAACTTCAAAGGAAGTAAAGAAGCAGGCAGATATGGAATTGAGATAAACAGAAGTTAGTGCTTTTGAAGTAAATCTAGGAGTTATTAAACTTTGGAAATAAAGGCACACAGCAGACAAGTTTAAGAACGAGGATGAAAGCTACAAGGATATGTGGAAAGTCTAGGTAATAGGGATTATAGTTTTTCAAAGGAAGTGTAATGAATTCTCTAGAGCCGTGAAATTCAAAAGAATCCCAGTTACCTTTCAGGAGGGAAAGATAGCCCTCTGACTGCTCTGTGGCTTGTTTTACTGGGTTGCACTGGTCAAATATGTATATATAGTGATTCAAGATAGCATGGAAGTAAGCAAACAGATCACTTTTACACCCAGTAACAACCTTCGTATCTGGTTTCGAGCATTGATGGGAGTTCTGTAAAACAAAACAAGGAAGTGTTTAATTCCAATTTTTAAACAAGGCATCCTCCAAATCCCAATGTATATTTTATAGTAAACATAAACAAAGTCCAGTTAAACAAATTTATATTGGACACTTTCCAAAGAATGATAACTAAATTGATCATTTGGTATAATTCCAGCACTTCAAGCTGCTCAATTATTTCAGCTTTTGTGCAACTCTCGCATTTACTGACAGAAACTATAGGGAAAACTAGGATGCCAAACGATAGATTAACGTCTCACCTCTAACCTCCAAATTCTCTCTCCATCAGCTCCTAAAGTCTATTTGTTCTGTGATTCATTGAGAGCAAAGCTGATCTTTGATCTAACTCCATTTGGCCCATGCCTGGTCAATAAACACCTATCAATTACAAGTTTAAAATGTACTAATTTATTAACAATCTTTGTGCACAGAGGCATTTCCTAATTTTGCTCTTTAAAGAAGTGGGTCTAATTTTTAAACTTTCTCCCTTAGTTCTGCAACTGGTACTTTGGTTCTGACATGATCTCAGACTAATGCCAGTATTGCACCAAAAGTTTTAAAATTATAAGTATAGTTAACATTGTGATAATGATTTGCTTATCTTGTTTAATGAAGCTGACTGAGGGATAAATATTGGCAGGATAGTAGGGATAATTCCTCTGTGTTTCTCTGAAATAGTGCCACAGCATCTGGTACATTCACTCAGGGTCTCAGTTTAAAGCTTCACCTGAAGCACCTCTGATAGTCTCATGCTCCCTCAGTTTTTATGTGCTCAAGCCTTAGGGTGGGTTCGAAACCAAGGACCATTCTGTTCAGAGGCAAGAATTTGACTGACTGAGCTATAGCTAACATTCTAGCTTTGTTCCCTTATCTGTTTCTCAAAACATTAGAACTTAAATCAAATTGCTCTTTAACCTTCAAGACTGTGGGAAATGGAAATGCAGTCAACGTAATCTCTCCTCATAATTTAACTTTAGATAGCCAAGTTGCAAACATGGTAAACCTACATTACACTCCCTTCGAGGTCAATATGTCCTTCCTAAAGAGCAGATTCCAGAATATGTATGCAGCAACTCAGATATATAACCAAATATCTTTGTGTCATGGTAGTATTTTATCTTGTAGATTGTTGTACATTAGAGGTATCTTCCACTGTGGGTCTTTACTCCTCACTTCGATTTCTCAGTATATCAAAATCTTTACTTGACCAGTTCTGCAGTATGAACATTTTTAGCCCTTTACTGATCATTGACATGTCTTACATTACAGCTTACATATATTGATAAATGTAAGTTTCACTTTGCTATTTTACTTAATGTAACAAAGCAATAACAAAGTATAATCATGGATAACAATTAAACCAGTCACAGAAACAACAAAGGAATAACCTAGATGTCAGCAGTTCGCTAACAATTCATTAAAATGTAAATGAAGACTGGTTTCTTTCAGTGACAATATTTTGAGATACAGTATCTGCTGAAATTTGAATTCAATGAAACTTGAATAAAAGCAAGTCTCCTGAAACTATGTAACTTACCATCATCATTTACTATAAAATCTCATTAATGTCCTTTAGGGAGGAAAATGCAGCAATGCAATTGATACTTAACTGCCCCATGGGCAAATGAGGATGGAAAACGAGTACTGGCCTCGCCAGATATGCTCATGTCTCATGAATGAAGTTTCAAAAAAGAGATATCATTTTCTTTAGTTAGGTGGGTAGGGGGCCTCTATATCAAAACACAACAATCTTAAACTGAGTTCAAATTCATGAATCAAATCGGAGAACACGTGAATGAATTAAAACAAAAGTTAAAATCAAAATTAATCAAATTAAAGGGACTCAGAAGATTTGAAATGGATATGAGGAGGAAAGAAAATTCAGAGATAAGACTGGCTATCCGGTTTGGAGAAAATTTGGGTCCTGAATCAATCGGCCAGCTGCCTGGGATTCATGACCTCTAATCATGGCAGCCACATAAAGATTTCTACTCATTTTGACCCTGTGTTAAGATTATGACTCTGTGACCTTCATCACCAAGAGTGTCTACTCCCAGTTATGTAACATCAATTGTCTCCACCCCTACCTTTCAGTTCATATGCTCAATTTTTATATGCAATCATCCAGGTCTCTGTTGGCTCTACATTTACTGTGTTGTACCCTCCCATGCTGTTTTGCAAACTTCAGCTCATCCAGACCTCTGCTGCTTGTATCCTAACTCACACTAAGTGCTGGTTCACCAGTTTGCATCAGTCTGGCAATGTCTCTGTTCCAAAATTCTCCCCCTTGTTTTCAAATCCTTCCCTCACGATAAACTACCTCAAAGCCTCAATCTAAATGCCTGGAGATCTCGTATTTTTCTCCTATTCTGGCCTCTTGCATATCCTTGATTTTCGTCACTTTATCATCAGCTGCTGAGGTCTTCAGCTACGAAATTCCTCTCTCCCATAATCTCGTTTCTCCTTTAAAGTACTCCTGCAAACTCCAGGCTCTGTCATGTTTGTCAAATTACAGTCCCATCAATCAACCTTGTATTAGTTTTTACATGAAAAGGTCAAGGCACCATATTCTACCAGAATATCAAGCTGCTCCCTCATTAGAGAGAGAGAACTGGGTCACTGCACCTCAGGTGAGGAGAGAGATTGAAGGGGTGGTGAGTCCTTCACAGAAACTCAGTACAGAAGTTGAATCCATGCTATCAGCATAACTCTGTATTGCAAATTTGCTGTCCAGCTAACTGACCTCCTATGCTATGCTTGTTTATATACACTGCAGCAATAAACTATGTGTATCTGGTAGATACTGACCCGAGCTTGTAAGCTGTATCCCTGTATGGGTGTTCAGGTAGCGAGAATGCTAAATCCATGCAATGTGAGCAACATATATGCTGTCACTGTAGCACAATAGCCTCTGTAAGTAGTGGTGACAGATTTCCTTCCAGATAGAACTGTGGCCTCTCTGCAAATAGCAGTCCTGCTGCTGCATAATTTAGGGGCTCCCTCTCTTATAGCATTGCTGTTAATGCAACTCCCTCTTCATATACAAACAACGCAGTCATGATTGTGCCTCCCACAGGAACTCTCAGGTATTAAAGAAGGGCTTGTGGTACTCACTGGATTTGGCCAGTTCAGTCGAATGCTGAGGTACATTCCCTACGCAAAAGACAACAGGGAATTCTGGGAGAAAGTATCACATGATTTGGCATGAATGCTGCAGTTGAGTCAGAAGGATCACACGGAGAGATGGGGGCCTGTCAACATAGCTATTCCTCTCACTGACTTGGCACTTAAATCTTGAGACTCACTGATAAAAGATTAGAGTAACGCTGGAAAAGCAGAGCAGGTCAGGTAGCATCCGAGGAGTAGGAAAATCGACGTTTTGGGCGCACACACACACACAAGAGGCAAACAAATGAAACATTGTAGTCAGGCACACAGTAAGGAAATAAATTCTTTCTCTGGAATGCTTTGTATATATTGACAGTCAGAAGCAGGACTTAAATGGTATGACAGTAAAAAAAAGGCAGGGTCTGAAGCAAATGCAATAGTGATTGAGAGTAGTTTATTGCAGTAACGGCCACAGATCAAGCAAGACTCCAAATATAGTTGAAGTTCTCTCAAAACAATGATTGATGCATTATCCTTCCTGACTGCTCTCCATGAAGCCTTAGTTATTTTATCTTCATCTTTCTCCTTCTCTTCTGCAATTGACCAGATCAATATCCTTGATTCACCAACCCATAGGACTCCCCTCCCCTTCTTTTTCAGAAACATTATTTTACAATTCAAAAATGATTTTTGGATCATTTCTCAGGTCTATGGAACACGATCCCACCTATCCTATGGTAGAATAATGGCTGTAACATGTCAGATTTCCACAATGGATGTGTGTGTGTGTGTGTGTGTGTTGGGGGGTGGTTCTTGACTGATGTTAATAACAGTCGAGAGTGTGATGCTGGAAAAGCACAACAGGAAAAGCAGCATTCAAGGAACAGGAGAATCAATGTATCGGGCAAAATTTCGGAATTCCTGATGAAGGGTTTTTGCCCGAAATGTTGATTCTCCTACTCCTCGGATGCTGCCTGACATGCTGTGCTTTTCCAGCACCACACTCTCGGCTCTGATCTGCAGCATCTGCAGTCCTCACTTTCTCCTCGTTGAAGCTAGTAGAATGTCTATGGAATTAGCTGTGCACCTGATTAACCATCTAATAACAACAACCGTACTTTGGAGGAAGGGAAAACAACATCAAAAATCGGATAATGGTACCTATCATAGAGACACTAAGGAAGAAATAACTACAAGGGAAGCTCGATTATCCAAACGAGATGGGCGGGCACTATTCGGTTAATCGATTAAATGCCTTTCCTCTGGGGGTCGGAGTTTTTAAAGTCTGCTCCCCATTCAGGAGACTGCAGCAGCACACAGCATGCGAACTCCTGCCTCCAACACCGCGCCCCACACACCTCCAGAACCCCGTCCAACCCCACCCCCCCAACCGCGTTCAACATCATTCCCTGCCCCTGCCCCCAACTGCGTCCAATATCGGTGACCCTCGCCTCCGTCCACCCCCGCCCCCTCTCCGGGGCTGCCCTGTACAGGACAATGTTGGAGAGATTATCTGGGGAAGGGGGGTTTTAGGGCATACCCCTTTGTAGAACTCCAGGGAAAGTGGGAGAGAGAGAGAGGGCGGAGGTCAGTCATTTGGAGACGGTGCCTGTTTAATCACTGTAAACAAAAGGTGCGAAACACGTCTTTGATGTAATGTTTCTAGCAGGACCTCGAGATCTCCTTCTGACAATCCGATTTTTGGATAATTGGTATTCAGATAATCGAGGTTCCCCTGTACATTGTGCATTTTCAAAGCATTCTCAGTGGCAGCGTTAAAAATGAGAATTCTGGAGTGAACAGCATGGAAGCAGCCAAGTGCCCATTTCAAATGGGTGAGTGTCACTCAGAGAGTTGTCTCTCAAGAATGGAGGGAATTCTTGAAGGAGACTTGGTAGCATCTAACTGCCCACTGGACACTTATGTGGCTGTCTGACTCAACAATACCTATGCACCACCTACAAGGGCCTGCTTCCCAAGAGCTATTGAAGAATGTAAGAAATAGGAGCAGGAGTAGACCAGAAGGTCTCTCACGTCTGCTCTGCCATTCAATACGATCACAGTTTACAAATGCCCTTAACTCTACCTTCTCCCTCTATCCTCCTTGTGCTCAATTCCCCTGAAATTTTTTTAAAAACTACCGATCTCCATTTTTAATATATTCATCATGGAACATCGACAGTCCTCGGAGGTAGAGATTTCCAAAAAGTCACTGGCTTCTGAGTGAAGCAATTTTCCTCCATTCAGTCACTGGGCTTTGGGGTAATCCTGTTTTAACATTGCTTAATAAGACAATAGCAAGAAAGATAAACACATACTTCATCAGAACAATGTGTGTGAAGTATATTCAGGAATGTCACCACTTGTTGAGTCAAATGGTAATTGCTTGAGTTCGTCTTAAAGTGGCTCATCAGGAGCTGAAGAGAGTTGTTGAGTTGCTCAGCAGTGACAATGATAAAACAGCGATCAGTCTGTAGGGAAGAAAATAATAAAATAATTAAAAATTGATAGGAGTAAGAAACAAGAGCTCTCATTATGACCATAAAATCAGGGTGAAGTGAGCCAGTGATCCTGAGCCAGGCCCTAACACTTGGATTGGGGTCTTGCAGATTCAAAAGGCACCAGGTTGGATTCACAAGATCAAAACGTACAAAGTAGGACCAGGAGTAAGTCATTCGGTCCTTCAATATGATCATGCCTGATCATCCAACTCTGTACCTTGTTCCCTCTTTCTCTACATCCCGTTTGATCAATTTAGCCCAAAGAACTATATCTAACTACAATCCATTCAATGGTTAGTCCTCAACTGCTTTTTGCTAAGGCATAGAATTCCACAGGTAAAGAAATTTATCCTTGTGTAGTAAATTAGCAGATAACAGAACAATGTAATTGACATCTCTGTCTCTAAGGTAGAGAGGGGAAAGTTGGCAAATTTCCACATTTGATCACCATCTTGTGAGCCAACTGCCTACCTTGATTGCAAGTATGAACACCAGAACAGTAGGGCAAACTATAATGTCCCACTGTCCAATAACCTTCTGACTATAACTAAGGTTACACCTCGAATGGATAATCACAAAATGACGGTCACAGAAAGCTGTTTGGAACCACAGACCAGCAGGAGTCACCTCAGGACAAATCAAAAGGCAGGAATTGGATGCTGTGGGTTTGGAATGTATTAACAGGATGTTAAGAGACATTAACATGTGTGCCACCTTGGCTCTGTGGTAGCACTCTCAATTCTAAGACAAAAGTTTTAAAAGTTCAAATGCCACTCCAGAAAACTCAGCATATTATCTCTGCTGACACTCCAGTGCAACACTGAGGGACTGTTGCATTGTTGAATATGCAATCTTTCTTTTAATGAGGATTTTCTGTGCAGAAACTAATTTCATACATGCATGCAGAGTAAGAGCAGATGCATTCATGAAATAATTCATTTAAGCACTTTGGGATAAAAATGAAAGGAAAATGTTCTAATCTTTTTCTATGAGCCATTGTAATTGTAAATAAAATTATTTGTATCAATCTCACCAGTAACAATCAGAAATTTTGGCACCAACTTTGATTTTTGGCAAGAGGATAGAATTTTGGAACAGATTATCACTTGAACAGTTCACTACTTTCTCAAGTGCTTTTTGGGTGAAGAGGTTTATTTTCAATTCCCTATTGGATTTCTTGATAAGTGTCTAACGTTAAATGAAGCAATATTTTGACAACTTCTACCATTTAGAAGGATAAGGGAGGTAGATACATCAGAACACCATCATCATTAAGTTCTCTTCCAAGTCACACACCCATTTTGACTTGGAATTATATTGCTATTACTTCATGACTGCTGGGTGAAAATTGCTTCCTAACAGTGTTGTGTGTATACCTGCGCCATGGCTACTGAAAAGAGGTGCCACATCACCATCTTTGCAAAGGTTATTCAAGATGGGAATGAAATGTTAGCTCTGTCAGTGATGCCCACATTCCATGCAAGAATGCATTTTTTTAAAAAGCGAACCTGTAGGGTTTTAAATATTGCTATTTTGAAGTTCTAGAAATATTTGCATGATGCTAATAAAAGATATCATTTTAGTCTTGCTCATGCTAATGGCCATTCAAGGCAATAGGCCTCACTTATACTGTAGATTAGTTTAAATTTGCTGAGGAGAAGGCAAGATCAGAGTAATCATATACCTTTAGTACAGGAATGACCTAGTGCAGACACAGTTGGCCTGAAGTCATATTTGTTGAGGATCAAATCTCCTTTGATGGCAAGACCTATTTGTAACATTTGGCAGGATCTACCTGGGAACCTGGAAGTTCTCCTCCAAGCCACTCACCATCCTGATTTGGAAATATCTCACCATCTCTCAGTGGTTAGCACTGCTGCCTCACAGCGCCAGGGACCTAGGTTCAATTCCACCCTCGGGCGACTGTCTGTGTGGAGTTTGCACATTCTCCCCGTGTCTGAGTGGGTTTCCTTTGCATGTTCCAGTTTCCACCCACAGTCCAAAGATGTGCAGGTTACGTGAATTGGCCAAGCTAAATTGCCCATAGTGTTCAGGGATGTGTAAAGTAGGTGTATTAGTCAGGAATAAATGTAGAATAATGGGGAATGGGTCTGGGTGGGTTATTATTTGGAGGGTCAGTGTGGACTGGTTGGGCCAAATGGGATTCTATTCCTTCAGTACTACTGGGCGAAAAACCTGGAATTCCCTCAGGAATCCCTACAGCAGCATTATGGACTGCAGCAGTTCAGGAAGGCAGCTCACCACCATCTTATTGAGGGCTTCTAAGTATGGTCAGCAAAGCCCGGCCAGTGATCCCACCATCCCAACCAAAACAAAAGGATCAGTATTGTAAAAGCCGTCATATTAAAAACAGAAAATAGTCAAACACACTGGCAAGCTAATATTTCTTGATTCCACGTTTATATTGTTGCGAAATTGTATTTAGATCTTATTGCAGTGGCTTTTGTACTGCACGTTATATAGTAACATTATTCAAACTGTGAAATAGAATAATGTAAAAATAGGCTGAATTTAAATGACACCTAATCCATGCTCATTCCCCCAAGTTTAAAAGCTGAGGGAACTCCACCTGAAGGACCAACAGTTGGCCCACACCCATTTACCATTGGCGGCTTTTCCATTCATTGATTCCAGGAAGTACTGCTCCCCTCAGCATTAGGAAATACTGCCTCAGACAGCCGTTGGCCAATCAGAGGCTGGAAGTTCTCCTGTACTGCCAGTGATATTACACAGGGCAGGGGAGGCCTTTGGTGACTGTGGGCAGTTTGCAGTGACAAGGCAAGGGAGTGGGATGGGAGAGCAGAACACAATGCCCAAGACTGGAGTCATGGCTGTGACTTGAGGAAAAACGGGTTTGAAAAGGAGGGAACTCTCCCACTCCCCCTTCTTCCTGAGTCTGAGGAGGGTATCCACCCTTCAGTTTGAGGAGGGTATCCTGTTGATTGGTCACTTGGCATGTACCACTCTTATAAAAACTCAACATAGTGTCATAGAGATGTACAGCACAGAAACATTGGTCCAACTGATTATTAACTGTCCATGCTGACCAGATTTCCTAAATCAATCTAGTTCCATTTGTCAGCACTTGGTCTAGATCCCTTTAGACCCTTCCTAAGTGGCCTTTAAGTGGAAATTAATTGCTTACTGAAGGGCATTAATTAGACTACTGGTGGATCACAGTCCAATGTCTCCTACTAGAAGAAAAAAAAGGCAATCTCATGGACACCTGTACAACTTTAATAGAACTAGACAGGGTAATTGCACAAAGGATGTCCCCAGTGACTAGGGAGAACCAGGGCTCATTGTCTAAAGATACAACTATTTAGGACTGAGATGAGGAGTAATTTCTTCACTCAGAGAGTGATGAGTCTGTGCAATTCCCTGCCTCAGGTGCATAATTGTTTAATTGTTCTGTTTCAACATTAAATCAAAGCAAGGGTCACTTACCAATACAGCAGTTTTCATATTTGTAAAGGTGTTGTACTTTATCATACTCGGGAGCAGATTATCATTCTGGGAAAGAAAGATCCAGTTAGGCCCTTAGAAACTATTACAACTGAGGCAACTGATGTCGATTGAAACTGAAGTGTATTGAGGAATGTAAGACAGTCAGGAAGTATTATATTAAGCACTATAAGCTGCATCAAAGTCAGCAGCACTACCGTGAGGGAATAAAAGCGTAGAGTGTAAATCATCATATATACTTGTGTAAAAATTAAGATTTTGAGACCAAATTTTTCATAAAACGTAGTGGGCTGACTACTGCTCGAGTAGTAGGCATGTTAAAATAAGAGTTACAGGATTTATAAGAATGTGGATGACAGGAAGTATGTCTGGCTGAAGTTACAGTGAAAATTGTGTGTTGCGTTGCTTTGTTTCTCTAACCAGATTGTTGATCTTAATCTGAAGCTGTTCCGTTAGCCATTTGAAGTCATCGGGGCTGTTGCACCATTTGTCTGTTGCAATAACAGGCAGAAATACCAGAAGACTCAAGCAGCAGAGTGCCTATAATAAAACACAGAAATGATCATGACCAGCCATGCCTAGCAACCAGTTGGATACATTAGCATGCACATATATACCATGGGAACAGGCCATTCAGTCCAACTAGTATGTACTGCTGTTCCCATGTCACACCTTCAATTCAATCAATATATCACTCTAGTACTTTCACTTTCATCTGGAAGACAGTTAGCTCGGTTGGTTTGCAACACAAAGTAATGCCATAACTTGGGCTCAATTCCTGCATTGGCTGAGGTTACCATGAAGGATGTGCCTCTCAATCTCTCTTTCCTCATCTGAGGCATGGTGACCCATAGGTTAAACCACCACCAGTCAAGTCTCCCTGATGAGAAAGCAACCCTATCGTCCAGTAAGATTGTGGTTATTTTACCTTTATTTCTATCTAGATTCCTCTTAGTATGTCGACAATAATTATGTGTGTCTTTTTCCTTTCATTAAACCTTTATTGTGAACGTAATGTCCATTGAAGTTAGTGCTAATGCAAGTCAGTGGTGATATCAAGCAATCTTGGGGCTAAAGAGATCAAATGATATGAGGGAGAAGCAGAAACAGGATGTTAGATTTGATTAGATTCCCTACAGTTTGGAAACAGGTCCTTCGGCCCAACAAGTCCACACCGACCCTCCAAAGAGAAACCCACCCAGACCCATTCCCCTACATTCATCCTTGACTAATGCACCTAACACTACGGGCAATTTAGCATGGCCAATTCACCTAACCTGCACATCTTTGGACTGTGGGAGGAAACTGGAGCACCAGGAGGAAACCACGCAGACACGGGGAGAATGTGCAAACTCCACACCTGAGACTGGAATCGAACCTGGATCCCTGGCACTGTGAGGCAGCAGTGCTAACCACTGAGCCACCGTGCCACCCCGTTGAGTTGGATCATCATGAATGGTAGAGCAGGATCGAAGGGCCAAATGGTCAACACCTGCTCCTATTTTCCATGTTTCAATGCTTCATTCATGGGTCAGAAACAGCAAGTCAGATGCAAAGCAACGCCTCCTCCATTAGAC
This sequence comes from Chiloscyllium plagiosum, assembly GCF_037043375.1. Classification (NCBI taxonomy): domain Eukaryota; kingdom Metazoa; phylum Chordata; class Chondrichthyes; order Orectolobiformes; family Hemiscylliidae; genus Chiloscyllium; species Chiloscyllium plagiosum. Next base: position 12,570,258 of record NW_028270164.1, read on the forward strand.
GTTACTGGAAGGTTTGCGTCACAAGAGAGGCTGGATAGACTGAGAGTTTTTTCCCTGGAGTGTAGGAGGCTGAGGGGTGACCTTATAGAGGCTTTTAAGATCATGAGGGACATGGATAGGGTGAATAAACAAGGTATTTTACCCGGGTGGGTGAGTTCAAAACTACAGAGCATAGGTTGAAGGTGAAGGGGGCAAGTTATAAAAGGAACCTGAGGGGTAACCTTTTCCACATATAGGGTGGTGCCTGTATAGATCAAGCTGTCAGAGGAAGGGGTAGAAGTGGGTACGATGACAACGTTTAAGATGTTTGAATAAAGGTCTGTTGGGATATGGGCCAAATGCAGTCAAGTGGGACTAGTTCAGTTTAGGAAACATAGTTGGCGCAGGTGAGATGGGCTGAAGGGTCTGTTTCCATACTGTATAACTCTATGATACTATGCTTCAACAATTCCCCTCAGCATAGGCCCGACAAGCAATCCTGGGTTTGTTTGTACATGCCAGGGGCTGACCGTGATTGTTCGCGGTTTTAGATCATCCACTTTTAACACGGCAAACCTATTGCACTGCAGCAACCACCTCTGATTTTGGCTGACCAGGAGGCACTCCCACTTTTACAGAAGGATTTACAGATTGATAATCATCTGATTGGCTGTGTTACGGCACACCTTCTGTGCTAACCACATAGTGGTAAGAACATTACCCTCTCCTCCACAAGATCTCAGGGTAATCCTGTCATTTCTCTGTGTGACCCTGTGGCAACAATTATTGTCAAATTCTATGCCCATGATGGTTGGAGATTCAACATTCAAATATATTTCACGAATCCATCCATAAGATATACAGAGCTTCTGTCTCATCTCTCTAAACTGGATTTGATCTCAGTTTGTACAAGTGAAAAGCCAACATCAGAATCCTTAAGTTAACAGCCTTTGTGTCTTTAGTAATTCTTTTGTTGTGACCGCAGGAAATTTATAGTTGACACTAAAACAGAAAAGACTTTGCTGTGTTTTGAAACTGCAACTGGATGATGTCGTCATTTGGAACCATGCACACCGAATCTAAATACTTCTCTCTGACAATCAATAGCTTTATCATGAAACAAACACAGAGAATGCTGGAGACCAGTCAGTCTATCGTCTGTGGTGGGAAATTGTTGAAGCTTTTGTCTTACATTGCAAATGATCTGGGCAAAGAGGAATGGAATAAGCCAGCACAGAGGTGCACCTTTGTAATTGAGTCCAACAAGCCATCAACTGCAAACTCTAGTCTGTCAGCTGTGCAGATTGAGAGGAGCTTGTGAGGGGGGGCCATGGTAGAGAGGCCCAAGTTCAAGTCCCACCTGTTCCAGAGACGTGGAAAAACATTTCTGACCAGGTGGCTGAGAAAATATCTTCACAGATTGACCGTAAACCAATTATCCTAAATTCCAAAAAAGTTCTAAAATGTAAAGATTTGCAGCTCCAGTGCTGGTCATTGTAGTTGTGGGTATGTTCACTGAGCTGAAATGTCACCTAGGCAGAAGTGGGAACTGCAGATGCTGGAGGTTAGAGTCAAGATTAGAGTGGTGTGCTAGAAAAGCACAGCAGGTCAGGCAGCATCCGAGGAGCAGGAAAGTCGACGTTTCGGGCAAAAGCCCTTCATCAGGAACCTTTTGTTCCTGATGAAAGGCTTTTGCCCGAAACGTCGATTTTCTTGCTCCTCGGATGCTGCCTGACCTGCTGGGCTTTTCCAGCACCACTCTAATCTTGACTGGGATGTCACCTAGACATCGGACGGAACATCGGCAAATAACATTTGCAGCTAGCTAACATTCCCACAACTATGACACGTTGTAAATCTTCAGGAAACTCAGTATTAACCATTGTTAATTCAGAAGTTCCTAACCTGCTTGACATTTACAAAACTGGGATTTTGGAGATGCCTGACTCTCTCAATTGGTTCCAATTAATAGACACTGCAGAGAATTTGAAAAATTGCCAGAGAAATCTAAAAGGAATTTGGGGGATTTTCTTTTGAACCGAGCAGCAAGGAAAGTACAGGCCCAAAGAAAGTTGTTTTCTAGATTTCTATATAGCAGGATTAAGAATTTCACTATATTCTATGGCCAAACACATCATTTTATAAAAATCAAAACAACTGCAGATACTGTAAATCAGACACAAGAACAGAGATTGCTGGAAAAGCTCAGCAGGTCTGGCAGCATTTGTGGAGAGAAATCAGAGTTAACGTTTTGGGTCGAGTGACCCTTTCTCTGAGTTCTGAGGAAGGGTTACTCAACCTGAAACGTTAACTCTCATTTCTCTCTACAGATGCTGCCAGACTCGCTGAGCTTTTCCAGCAATCTCTATACTTTTATGCCATTTTATAATTCTCCTTTGATTTTCATTTGATGTGCATTCACTACCACAGTCTATCCCAAATAATTACCTACCGAGTGATAGTTGAATATTCTTGCTCCTAACCTGAAGTTGTCAGTTAAAGTCCCACTTCACAAACTTGAGCAGATAATTAAGGATGACATTTCACTGTAGTTCTAAGGGAGTGCTGCACTGTCAGAAATGCTATCTTTTGGGTGAAATGTTAAACTGATGTAAAATTTTCTAGCAAGAAGTTCTTCCCAGCAAGCAGTCTGAGATTTATACCTCACCAAAAACCTAAAATGACAACCTGGCTATTCATTAGACTTGGGGTTTATGGGTGTTTGCTGCAGCAAAAATAATTGCCGCAATTTCCGTGCCTACGCTTCATTGACTGGAAAATGTTTCAGAAAATCCTAAAGTGCAGAAAAGTGCTACATAAATTCAATTTCTTCCTTTTACTTAGTCATGACTGAAAGCTGGGTCAGTTCCAAAGTCTCAATGAGAGATTGCTTTGCATAGCAATTGGCATATTGGCTTTTGCACACTTCATGTGGTCGCACTGGTTACAAAGGCTCAACAATGTCTCTTCTTCCTCAGGGAGCTGAGGAAATTTGCATAACGGTGAATACTCTTGCCAACTTCTATAGGTACGCCATCGAGAACATTCTGGATGTATCACTACCTGGTATGGCAACTGTACCATTCAAGATCGGAGACGGTTACAGAGAGTGGTGAACTCGGCCTGGACAATCACAAAGGCCAACCACCCATCTAGAGAATCCATCTACCAGGCTCAATGTCAAGGAAAGGCCACCAGAATTCTCAAAGATCCATCCCACCCTGGCAATGTTTTTCTACAACCTCTACCATCGAGGAGAAGGTGCAGAAGCCTGAACACACTCATCAGCTGGTTTCGAAACAGTTTCAACCCTACTGTTCTCAGAATACTGAATGGACTCACAAACTCTTATCATTTGCCTGTACCTGTGTTTTTGTTTTTGTCGTGTTTACCTATTATTTACTCTCTATGCTACTTAACTCTGTGATCTTCCTGTGTTGCTCACAAGACAACACTTTTCACTGTGTTCGGTACACGTGACAATACATTCAATTCAATTCAATTCACACTGACCTCAGATCTGCACAATGGAAAATATTTTCCACGCAACACAAGTCACTTCTGCACTGGTTTCTTCAGCTCTGCTGTGAAAACTGAGTATTTAAGAACTTAAATATGCCATTCAATTCCCCCCTTCCTCCCACATTCAGATACAACTTCATTTATCTGCACCTCAACTCCATCCCCATCTTCATCTCCCTATCGCATTCCCAGCTACCTTCCCCTCAGCATCACCCCCCTCCCATTTATCTCTCAGCCCCCTTGAGACACCCCCAATATTCCTGATGAAGAACTTATGCTTGAAATAACGACTCTCCTGCTCCTCGGAAGCTGCCTGACCTGCTGCGCTTTTCCAGCGCCATACTTTGTGACTCAGATCTCCAGATTTGGCAGTCCTCACTTTCTCCTCAATACCCCACCCCTTATAAAAGCTATTGTCTCAGTCTTGAAATTTTCAATCAATTTAAACTCATTCAGGTGTGGGAGGGATGCATGAAAAATCCCAGATTTCTGCTTCCCATCACCTTACACTTGTGTAAGTGTTTCCTTACAGAACCCATGAATGGTCTATTTCCAATGTTTAAGCCATCAATCTGTGAAACCTTTGTATTCCTCTTCTCCATCAGAGGAATACGTTGCTCTCTATCCACTCAACTAGCTCCTTTAATCACCTTACAATTAGATCATCCTGCAATCTTCTATACTCAGATCCTCGTCAATACAACCATCCTTGCAATTTAATCCTTTCAGTCCAAATATTGTTCAATTAAGTCTGTGCTCTTCCTCACCTCATCATTAAAGAAACATGGTGCTCAGAACTGAATGCAGAACTTTAAATGGGTCTGCATTTAAGAGTTTACCCAGATTTTAATACCTCTTTCCGAAAAACTTTAAAACTCACGTTTCCATGTGATAAGCAATGAGCACTTACTGTTTGTCAGCAAAAGTGATCAATTTATTAAGAGTAGTTGACATGGGCTTTGACTGTGATCAAAAAGCTTATGATTTGACCTTTCTGAAACTGTAAAGGGAGTGCAGATATTTGGAATCCACCTGCACTGCACTTTTCAACTCATATCACGAGTAACACCTGCCATTATAATGTGGTGAAAATCACTGCACTACATATATGCAACATTCACACCCTTCTAAGAAATAATTGTGTGCCATTTCAAAGGAGGAATTAACCTTGGAAACAACCGTGTTGACACTTTAATTGAGCTGGGGAACAGTCGAAACTCATGTGTTAACCCACTTGCATGCTAAGTCTCCTACCTGTGACAAACGACAGTATCACACAGCAAACATTTTCAACATTACCATCTACTAAGTCAATTACATCTTGCCATAAGTCTTCAACTTACATCATTCAGTAGGTTGCAAGCTAGTAGTGAGGGAGAGAGAACCAGGATTCTTGCAAATGCTCATATATTTGCACAGTGATAAATAGATGAATGAACAAATGGAATTAAGGAAAGGATGGGCAGAGGGATGGATGGTCTTTACCAAACTATGCAGTGGGCAGGGTTAATTAAAGTTTAAGTTTCATTTTCATACAAAATTATCCAGTTTGATGAGTGATAGTTAAAGTCTGATGTCTCTAATGATCGTTTTCAGCAAAATGCAGCAAGAATTCAAGGATCTAGGTTTCTGAATTGCATAACCACATTGGAACCACGACAGAAGACCAATGAGAATTTTACATCATCCATTACCAACACCAGTCAATTGACTGGTAAGAACTGTTCATGATTCTCAATCTCTTGGATCATTTAAATGCAGGCAGATCCTCAATCTTAATGCTGCTGGGAAAAATCATCCACTTATTTCCAAACACATGACATGCAACCTCACAGACACCAACTTAATTAACTATCAGCAAAAGAAAAGGAGATTTCAAAATCACCCACAGTTCCAAGTCCAGAATTCAAACACTGTGGTAAATATCAACCGAAAACAAATCAATGGTTAACTATTGGTATCCCAGGCAGCATCCGAGGACAGGCAAAATCGACGTTTCGGGCAAAAGCCCTTCATCAGGAATAAAGGCAGAGAGCCTGAAGCGTGGAGAGATAAGCTAGAGGAGGGTGGGGGTGGGGAGAGAGTGGCATAGAGTACAATAGGTCAGTGGGGAAGGAGATGAAGGTGATAGGTCAGGGAGGAGAGGGTGGAGTGGATAGGTGGAAAAGGAGCTGGGCAGGTCGGACAAGTCCGGACAGGTCAGGGGATCGAGTTTCTGGAGGTTAGAAGCTAGGATGAGGTGGGGGAAGGGGAAATGAGGAAACTGTTAAAATCCACATTGATGCCCTGGGGTTGAAGTGTTCCGAGGCGGAAGATGAGGCGTTCTTCCTCCAGGCGTCTGGTGGTGAGGGAGCGGCGGTGGAGGAGGCCCAGCACCTCCATATCCTCGGCAGAGTGGGAGGGGGAGTTGAAATGTTGAGCCACTGGGCGATGTGGTTGATTGGTGCGGGTGTCTCGGAGATGTTCCCTAAAGCGCTCTGCTAGGAGGCGTCCAGTCTCCCCAATGTAGAGGAGACCGCATCGGGAGCAACGGATACAATAGATGATATTAGTGGATGTGCAGGTAAAACTTTGATGGATGTGGAAAGCTCCTTTGGGGCCTTGGATGGAGGTGAGGGAGGAGGTGTGGGCGCAGGTTTTACAGTTCCTGCGGTGGCAGGGGAAAGTGCCAGGATGGGAGGGTGGGTCGTAGGGGGGCGTGGACCTGACCAGGTAGTCACGGAGGGAACGGTCTTTGCGGAAGGCAGAGAGGGGTGGGGAGGGAAATATATCCCTGGTGGTGGGGTCTGTTTGGAGGTGGCGGAAATGTCGGCGGATGATTTGGTTTATGCGAAGGTTGGTAGGGTGGAAGGTGAGCACCAGGGGCGTTCTGTCCTTGTTGCGGTTGGAGGGGTTGGGTCTGAGGGCGGAGGTGCGGGATGTGGATGAGATGCGTTGGAGGGCATCTTTAACCACGTGGGAAGGGAAATTGCGGTCTCTAAAGAAGGAGGCCATCTGGTGTGTTCTATGGTGGAACCGCTCCTCCTGGGAGCAGATACGGCGGAGGCGGAGGAATTGGGAATACGGGATGGCATTTTTGCAGGAGGTAGGGTGGGAAGAGGTGTAATCCAGGTAGCTGTGGGAGTCGGTGGGTTTGTAGAAGATGTCAGTGTCAAGTCGGTCGTCACTGATGGAGATGGAGAGGTCCAGGAAGGGGAGGGAGGTGTCAGAGATGGTCCAGGTAAATTTAAGGTCAGGGTGGAATGTGTTGGTGAAGTTGATGAATTGCTCAACCTCCTTGCGGGAGCACGAGGTGGCGCCAATGCAGTCATCAATGTAGCGGAGGAAGAGGTGGGGAGTGGTGCCGGTGTAATTACGGAAGATCAACTGCTCTACGTAGCCAACAAAGAGACAGGCATAGCTGGGGCCCATACGTGTGCCCATGGCTACCCCTTTGGTCTGGAGGAAGTGGGAGGATTCAAAGGAGAAATTGTTAAGGGTGAGGACCAGTTCGGCCAAACGAATGAGAGTGTCGGTGGAGGGGTACTGCTGGGAACGTCTGGAGAGGAAAAAACGGAGGGCTTGGAGGCCCTGGTCATGGCGGATGGAGGTGTAGAGGGATTGGATATCCATGGTGAAGATGAGGTGTTGGGGGCCGGGGAAACGGAAGTCTTGGAGGAGGTGGAGGGCGTGGGTGGTGTCTCGAACGTATGTGGGGAGTTCCTGGACTAGGGGGGATAGGACAGTGTCGAGGTAGGTAGAGATGAGTTCAGTGGGGCAGGAGCATGCTGAGACAATGGGTCGGCCAGGGTGGTCAGGCTTGTGGATCTTGGGAAGGAGGTAGAACCGGGCAGTGCGGGGTTCCCGGACTATGAGGTTGGAAGCTGTGGGTGGGAGATCTCCTGAGGTGATGAGGTTCTGTATGGTCTGGGAGATGATGATTTGGTGATGGGGGGTGGGGTCATGGTCAAGGGGGCGGTAGGAAGAGGTGTCCTCGAGTTGGCGTTTGGCTTCAGCGATGTAGAGGTCAGTGCGCCAGATTACCACTGCGCCCCCTTTGTCCGCTGGCTTGATGGTGAGGTCAGGATTGGAGCAGAGGGATTGGAGGGCTGCGCGTTGTGAGGGTGAGAGGTTGGAGTGGGGGAGGGGGGTCGACAGGTTGAGGCGGTTAATGTCCCGGCGGCAGTTGGAAATGAAGAGGTCGAGGGCAGGTAATAGGCCAGCGCGGGGTGTCCAGGTGGATGCAGTGTGTTGGAGGTGGGCGAAGGGGTCCTCAGAAGGTGGGCGGGAGTCCTGATTGTGAAAGTAAGCTCGGAGGCGGAGGCGACGGAAGAATTGTTCGATGTCACGGCGTGTATTAAATTCATTGATGCGTGGACGGACGGGGACGAAGGTGAGTCCTTTGCTGAGGACTGATCGTTCGTCCTCAGTGAGGGGGAGGTCTGGGGGGATGGTGAAAACTCGGCAGGGCACCGGCACCACTCCCCACCTCTTCCTCCGCTACATTGATGACTGCATTGGCGCCACCTCGTGCTCCCGCGAGGAGGTTGAGCAATTCATCAACTTCACCAACACATTCCACCCTGACCTTAAATTTACCTGGACCATCTCTGACACCTCCCTCCCCTTCCTGGACCTCTCCATCTCCATCAGTGACGACCGACTTGACACTGACATCTTCTACAAACCCACCGACTCCCACAGCTACCTGGATTACACCTCTTCCCACCCTACCTCCTGCAAAAATGCCATCCCGTATTCCCAATTCCTCCGCCTCCGCCGTATCTGCTCCCAGGAGGAGCGGTTCCACCATAGAACACACCAGATGGCCTCCTTCTTTAGAGACCGCAATTTCCCTTCCCACGTGGTTAAAGATGCCCTCCAACGCATCTCATCCACATCCCGCACCTCCGCCCTCAGACCCAACCCCTCCAACCGCAACAAGGACAGAACGCCCCTGGTGCTCACCTTCCACCCTACCAACCTTCGCATAAACCAAATCATCCGCCAACATTTCCGCCACCTCCAAACAGACCCCACCACCAGGGATATATTTCCCTCCCCACCCCTCTCCGCCTTCCGCAAAGACCGTTCCCTCCGTGACTACCTGGTCAGGTCCACGCCCCCCTACGACCCACCCTCCCATCCTGGCACTTTCCCCTGCCACCGCAGGAACTGTAAAACCTGCGCCCACACCTCCTCCCTCACCTCCATCCAAGGCCCCAAAGGAGCTTTCCACATCCATCAAAGTTTTACCTGCACATCCACTAATATCATCTATTGTATCCGTTGCTCCCGATGCGGTCTCCTCTACATTGGGGAGACTGGACGCCTCCTAGCAGAGCGCTTTAGGGAACATCTCCGAGACACCCGCACCAATCAACCACATCGCCCAGTGGCTCAACATTTCAACTCCCCCTCCCACTCTGCCGAGGATATGGAGGTGCTGGGCCTCCTCCACCGCCGCTCCCTCACCACCAGACGCCTGGAGGAAGAACGCCTCATCTTCCGCCTCGGAACACTTCAACCCCAGGGCATCAATGTGGATTTTAACAGTTTCCTCATTTCCCCTTCCCCCACCTCATCCTAGCTTCTAACCTCCAGAAACTCGATCCCCTGACCTGTCCGGACTTGTCCGACCTGCCCAGCTCCTTTTCCACCTATCCACTCCACCCTCTCCTCCCTGACCTATCACCTTCATCTCCTTCCCCACTGACCTATTGTACTCTATGCCACTCTCTCCCCACCCCCACCCTCCTCTAGCTTATCTCTCCACGCTTCAGGCTCTCTGCCTTTATTCCTGATGAAGGGCTTTTGCCCGAAACGTCGATTTTGCCTGTCCTCGGATGCTGCCTGAATTGCTGTGCTCTTCCAGCACCACTGATCCAGAATCTGGTTTCCAGCATCTGCAGTCATTGTTTTTACCTTATTGGTATCCCAGATTGGCTCATTCTATAAAAATAGATCAATCCAATACGAATCTACAGGACACAAAGTTCTTTCAGATGATATCAGATTTGGCCCATAGTATCATCTGGCCAAAACTGTCCCAGACTGAATAATGACAATTGGAAGACACGAAATATGGTAATTGCTACTTTGATCAGTTGATGCAATGAATTAGCTTAGCTTTTCCAAACTCTATTTATTGACTCAACAGGTCCCAAGGACATCCAGAAGATGAACAGACCATTTGGCCTGAACAAGTTAATTCCCTTTCTAGACTTCTTCTGAGACTACCAAGCAGATGTAAAAACTTAAAGATTGTAATACTCCAGAAAATTTCTAGAAATTCTAACTGATTCATGCAAACTTCAGGATATGATTTCTGATTCATGCTGTTCACCTCCTACGAATTGCATTCTGTGTTCATGCTGTCACCAGCACTGGAAAAATATCAAATCCACATGGTATTTCTTTGTGCAGTTAGACTGTGGATGATGCCAGAGTGAAGGCATTCAGTGCTTAGTCTCATCCTAGCTTTGATTTGGAGGAGTTGGTATTGGACTGGGGTGGACAAAATTAAAAATCACACAACACCAGCTTATAGTCCAACAGGTTTATTTTGAGGCACTAGCTTTCAGAGCACTGCTTCTTCATCAGGTGGTTGTGAAGCAAGACCATAAGACATAGAATTTATAGCAAAAGATTAGTGTCATGCAGCTGAAATGATATATTGAACAAACCGAGATTGAGTCTTTCATCTTTTCGAATGGGTTTGCTAGTTGGTTTAATATGTAAATCCCAGAACTTCTTTTAAATCATATTCTCAAGATAGTTTAATGCTTTAATACAAAAAGTGCCATCTTAGCTCAGACAATCCATTAAAGGTGCCTGTATCCCAATTTTGAGTCAGGCTGGATCTATTTCCAAAGTGGAATTTACAAAATATTACATGGAGGTAGGTTATGCATTTTTTGAGCAAAGTAGAATATATCTGCAAATATAATTTTGCAAAATAGAATTACAGTGAAAACTGTGTAATGTTGCCACACACAGCACCATATTAGTTACCACCAAGTAGTAAAAGATACACTTAAAGGTTAAGCATTACGCTCAAAAAATAAGTAGAAAAATAAATAAATAATAGTTAACAATAATGTAATTCTTAATATGAACTGGAAAAATTAAGCAATTAAGTTAAAAGTTCCACAATCTTTGATGAATCCTCCACACAGCTCACTCTCTGGGAAACCTCAGCTGCCTGTTTTCAATGCCGCTAACACTGCAGATACTCAATGCTCCCACATTGGCCCACAATGCCGTCGCTGCTGCCTCCCCATCTCCTCCTGCTGCCACTGGATCATTCATTCACTCCGAAAGGCCCCATGACCTAACTTTTTTTAAAAACGGTGCCAACCATCCAATAAAAGGCAAACCCAAAGGCTATCATCAGAGAAGGAGCATCCGCAAAGGAGTGAACTATTCTGAGTGTCTCTGGCATACCCAGGTGCCCCGGGAGGGGAAACTGACAAATAGCAATGGCAGAAAGAGCATCTGACCCACTGGTGAACAGCAAACACTATCTGTGGCAGGGTGTGTGGGTCCAGTATTGGGTTACTAATGAAGCATTAGTGCAGGCTTCTGGATTACACTCAAGTAGCATGACCACTACATCACCATCTCTCCTGTGCCTCCATATTCAAGTCAAGTGCAACAGCCTCTCAGTGTCAAGCCTCTTCAGAATCCTGCAATTTTTTTAGTGAGATCATCTCTCATTCTTCTAAACTCTGGAGAACATCAACTCAATTTCCTGAGCTTTTTGTCATAGGACAACCCTCTGAGCAGGGGGACAAAGCCAATCCAATGTAAGCCTCTCTGCATATACTTTATTAGGCTTTATTACGTTGCTACATTACAAACACCTTGGAGAAACTTCAAGTGCAGGTTAGTGTTACCAGCCTATAATTGCTGAGAATTCTTTACAAAAGGATAGTTACTCATAGATAAAACCAATAACCCACCTGGCTGGCCTGAAGGACAATGGCCATCAGTAAGGAGGTCACAACAAAGCACTGGGGCTAACCAGTTAGTTTGCAGAAGTTACTAAAAGTGTACAAACAGCGCACTGACAGCTGTGTTTTATCAGAGCCCACTGTTTTTTTGCTGTGTCACACTATTGCTGAGGGAATATTGGAATGAATAAAGCAATGCATTACTAATCCACCAGGAAGTGAAAATTCCTGATAGCCACAACCCACAAAAAACTCAGCAATGACATCCAGGCTCTGTCTGAATGAACAATAAACACCTGCACATTAACATAACAGACAGAATCCCTACAGTGTGGGAGCAGGCCCTTCAGCCCAAACAGTCCAAGCCAACCCTCCAAGCAGCATCCCAACCACAACCATCCCCCACCTTATCCCTGCATTCCCATGGGCAATCCATCTAACCTGTACATCTTTGGATGTGGCAGAAAATCTGAGCATATGCAGGAAACCCACACAGACACGGGGAGAATGGGCAAACTCCACGCAGTCAGTCACCCAAGGGTGGAATTGAACACAGGTCCCTGGTGCTGTGAGGCAGCAGTGCTAACCACTGAGCCACCGTGCCGAGGAAAATTTCACATAAATAAAATGAATGGGCAGATAGGTACAAGGATGCCACTCTGCCCTTCATGCCCGTGACATCATTCAATTATCATGGCTGACCTTAATTGCAAGTCCTCCTTACCTACTTTGGTTCTGTTTCATTGGCTGCTATTGTTGAAAAGAAATTTATCAAATTCAGAAGTAAACTAATCTCAGATCTTTTTTTTGTGGGGAAGAGAGATTCAGATTGTCAGGATGCTTCGTGTGAAGAAATGTTTCTTGATATTACCACTGCATAGCCTAGCTCTAAATGGAAGCTTTCCATTCTTACTCTGGTCTCCTATACACGAGAAAATAATTTTACCTTAACTACCCACTCCTTTCATCATCTGGCATTACAATGGTCAAAGTTCAAGGCAAATGAATCCCTCCTCAGATACAATAGGATTGAAGGAACAAGAGTAGTCCATTCAGCCCCTTGAACCTATCCCATCATTCACCAAGATTGTGGTTGATGCGTGGCTTAACTCCACTTACTTGCCTTTGATACCTTTGTTTAACAAAAACACCCTCTCTATCAATGTCTGGAATTGAACTTGGGTTCAAAGAGAGGTTGGCATAACTTAACATTATCTCTATCCTTTTGCATAGTCCAGAGAGATAAAGGCTAACATTCCACTATCTCATTCATCATATTGTGTCCAATAGATAATGACTAAGATGAGAGGGGTATAATGCATTTCCCTTTAACCCCACTACTCCACTGACCATAACATAAATGTAAACATTTTACCCAGTTACCAATAGGGTGGCATGGTGGCTCAGTGCACTGCTGCCTCACAACACCAGGGTCCCAGATTCGATTCCAACTTCGGGTGACTGTCTGTGTGGAGTTTGCACATTCTCCCTGTGTCTGCGTGGGTTTCCTCTGGGTGCTCCGGTTTCCTCCCACAGTCTAAAGATGTTCAGTTCAGGTGAATTAGCTATGCTAAATTGCCCCATAATGTTAGGTGCATTAGTCAGAGAGAAATGGATCTGGGTGGGTTACTCTTCAGAGCGTCGGTATGGACTGGTTGGGCTGAAGGGCCTGTTTCCACACTGTAAGGAATCTATTATCAATTAGATACCTTATATTCAGTTTAAAATAAACAGATCCATCAACCAGCTTCCTATAAGAATTCAAAGAATGTATCAAATTTTGACACATAATCATCTGATGAAAATCCCTGAGAAATGATCCTAAGGGATATTTCAACATACAATTCCTAGGACAATGATATTCTTCTCTTTGTTTCTCTTGTGAGAGCTCAATATTGGAACTCAAAAGAACCCAAGTTCAGGAGTCCTTAAGAAATCCCGAATTAACTGTATGAAAGATTGGGATTATCAAATGGTATATGGCCCACATTTTAATTCTCACTATTTATTACTAGAGTTGTGCTTACTGAGTGCATGAACATTTGTCTAGATATGTGTTAGCTAGGCAAACTTGAAATGCTTTTGGTTACCCTTACTGGTGTTCTTGGCATTGAGGCATCCCGCTCTTTCTACATCAGACACTGAGCAAATTCCGGGATCATTTCTGGGTTCTGCATTGAATAAAACAAGTATGTCACTTCAATCCCCCACCCAGATTCAATCAGTCCAGTTGTCTCGGAGGCAGAAGCAATTTGCCTTGTAAGAAACCTGATTTTGAAACTGAAATTTCCTCCCACATCCTCCACATCAATGAAGTACTGCACAGAAATAATGAAAATATTTCTGTCATATCGACTGCGATGTACCCCAGCTTAAACTAGCCACGGTTATTAGGACCCGGCCTTTGACAAGTATAAGTGTATAACCAGCACATGTAATTTGCAAAGAGATTAGGAGTCATGCAGGATTTGACTTATTCCTGGAGCTTCCATCTCACAACATCCCCATCCAGCCAAGCAACCATTCTGCCCTCATCTCCAATTGATTTTTAGCAAATAACGCACTCAAAGAAAATAAAATAAAAACATTTGGTTCTGGTGCCTCTATGATATTTCCTTAAGGGCAGCTTTCTGCAGTGTCCAAGAGATTAATCTGTAGTTCTCAGAAATGCCAATCCTGGAGACCTGGCAGCTCTGTCCAGGAAGTTGCTCACTGCCTAAACACAACAAAGCAATAAGCCATCTCTAGTTGATACATCTCACACACAACTTGCATCACTAGCACTGCGGTTTATTTGGGATTTCAAACCCAGTTTCCTGTTGAAATGTCTCCTGTTCAAAGAATCTGGTTTCATTTTCATATTCATAGGTCTTCTCTCAGGTTTATCTTGAAATAAATAAACAATGCCTTGAATCACCACTGTTGTTCCAACATCCTCAAGGATGTTTTTCAGTGTACCTATTGGATTATGGGCAGTAATGGACCATATTGCCCAGCATGGCAACATACATCATAGAGTCATAGAGATCTACAGCATTGAAACAGACCCTTCGGTCCAACCCATCCATGCCGACCAGATATCCCAATCTAATCTAGTCCAATTTGCCAGCACCCAGTCCATATCCCTCTAAACCTTTCCTATTCATATACCCATCCAGATGCCTTTTAAATGCTGTAATTGTACCAGCCTCCACCACTTCCTCTGCCAGCTCATACCATACACACATGGAAAAAGTTGCCTCCTAGGTTCCTTTTAAATCTTTCCCTGCTCACCCTAAGCCTATGTCCTGTTGTTCTGGACTCCCCCACCCCTGGGAAAAGACCTTTGTCTATTTATTCTATCCATGCCCTTCATGATTTTATAAACCTCTATAAGGTCACCCCTCAGCCTCCGATGCTCCAGGGAAAACTGCCCCAGCCTATTCAGCCTCTCACTTCAGCTGAAATCCTCAAATACTGGTAAATTTTTTCTGAACTTGTTCAGGCTTCATAACATCCTTCCAATGGGAAGGAGACCAGAATTGCACGCCATATTCCAAAAATGGCCTAACCAATGCTCTGTACAGCTGCAACATGACTTCCCAACTCCTATACTCAAATCTCTGACCAATAAAGGAAAGCATACCAACCACCTTCTTCACTATCCTATCAACATGTTTCAGCACACACACTGTTCCACTGGGGTCACTGGTTAGTGACCAGGCCTCGGAGTCATTAGAGTTAACTCATCAACCCTCCAGATTACTCATCAATCTGATGGAGGCTGAGGGTCCTCCTCCTCCTCCTCCTCCTCCTCTTCCTCCCAATTGCACCTCTCTGGCTAAGATAAACTCACTCAGTAACAGAACCAGGGAATTCCTGATCTGAGGGTCTCAGTTAAACACAACATTGAAGCAAGGGGACTTAAAAGTTTTGTCTTTGGATTTCCATGAACATGTGCAATATTAAGAGACTGACCAGTTCTCATCCCTTTCCCTTTCTAGTTAACACAACCGCAGGTTCAATGATTACTGCAAATTTATGTGGATGCTGGAGGTAAGGAATTAAAAACAGGAAGTGCTGAAGAAATTCTGCAGGTCTGGCAAAGCCTGTGGAGAGAGAAAACAGAGTTGCTGTTTTCAGATCAACATGACTTTTCTTTGTAACCCCAGAGTTTGATGCAAGAATGATATTGGACTTGAAATGTTTCTCCCTCTGAAGGACTTGCTCCTCCCCGTGGAGAATGTCTTCCCCTTTGGGTTAATCCCATAAATTTTAAAGTTTGACTCTATTCTGATCACATTGCTTGAGCCAAATTCAGGGGCTGGCCTCTGCACGACTTATTACAGGAAGATTAGAAGGAAAACAAAAACCTTGTCAGGTCAGAGTTTAGATTTTATCAGATGTTGCAATTTTCACATTGGGTAATAATGCTCCACTGTCGTGACATGGTTGAAATATATAGGCACAGCTCATTGGTAAACTCCTGCTTTTCCATGGAGCCCTGTGTCTAAAGTTTGGGACATAAATTACATACTGTCAAACTATGCAAATCACAGGTCCATCTACAATTGGGCCCATGAAATAATATACACACATTTTAAAGACGTTCTTTGGTTTTAGCCAGAAGAGAGAAACACACATCACACACAGATATGTTTCTCTCTTTTACTCTTTTTCTTTAGCTACATCACTACAATCTCACCATTTAGTACACATGCAGAGCACTGATCATAACTGTAAAACAACAAAGTGCCACTTCAGTTATGAAGATAGATTAGAGAGTTTAGGGCTATTTCCATGGAACAAAAGAAGGTTGATAGGAGATGTGATCAAGGCATTCAGAATCTTGTGAGGCCTGGACTGAACAAATACGGAGAAACTGTTCACACTCATGAAGGGACCAGACACACGAGGACACAGTGTTAAAGTAACTGGCAGCAGGGACAAAGGTGACATGAGGAAAAATATTCATGCATCTAGTGGTTAAGTTCTGAGATACCTAGAATATGTTTTCCTTCAAGCCAGAAGTAGTCTATGTAGATTGGAATATCCACATTTCAGTTCTAATTAGAAGACTTGTGTTGAATGAACAATATGAATTTTATTGCATTATTGTAACTATTGATTTGATTTGATTGATTATTGCGACATCTACCTCAGTACAGTGAAAAACTCTGTTTTGTATGCAGTATAGGCAGATCATAATATACAAAGACACCAAGATCATAGGGTGATTGAACAGAGTGATGAATACAAATTTACAGTTATTTACAGGCTATGTGAATATGACCTACTTTCCAATAGAGAATATAGGAGCACATTACCTCAGGTCTGTCCCATACTTTACCCTGACCAGATTCCCATAGTATCATCACAGTGGATGGTGTGCTCTGTATTCAATCAACTATTAACCCTTTTAGACCCATATACAATGGAACGCATTGCCTGAGAATGTGTAGAAAGAGGTTCAAATAAGGCACTCAAAAGGCAACTGGACCGCTGTCTGAAAGAATGTTCAGGACTACGTGGAGAAGGCAGGGTTTGGCACTAAGTGAATTATGAATTTGGAGAGCATTCTCCTGTGCAGAAGTGATGGACTGAATGGCAATTTTCTTTTATTCATTCACAGAATGGTGGCATCGCTGGCCAGGCCAGCATTTATTGCCCATCCCCAATTGCCCAGAGAGCAGTTAAGAGTCAATCATATTGCTGTGGATCTAGAATCACATGTAGTCCAGATCAGGTAAGGATGGCAGATTCCCTTCCCTAAAGGGAATTAGAGAAACAGACAGGCTTTTATGACAATCAACACTGGTTACATGGCCATCACTTTATTCCAGATTTTTACTGAAATCAAATTTCCCGGCATGGCAGGATTTGAAACCATATCTGGCCAAGTGATATTACCACTATGAAACCATCTCTTCCTGCATTGTAACCTTCTGTGATTTCAGGAACTGAAAAGGTAAAACAAGGGTAAGTTGCCATAGTCTTAGAGGACCACAGTGCTGTTCTCTCTTAGATAGAGAGTGACTGGTGGTGAGGTTACCCTGAGAGTCACTATTCCTCAGGCGAGGGGAGAGGTTGAGAAGGTGGGACCTTCGTGGTGACCTCAGCTGGTGTAGGAATTGAACCTGTGCTGTTGGCTTCACTCTGAAGATGTAGAAATTACACTCTCCATGGCAAGGATTCAGTCACTAGCTGGAAGTGTTCCTTTCAAACGCTAATAAAAGTGGTGAAAGTAGACTTTTACAATCTGTCTCCTTTTCTGGAAGACCTTTTCACTTCTCTATTTTTCAAGGTTTTTATGAAAAAGCCTTAAAAGAATGACTGACATTTACATAGCGCCTTTCAGATCCTCAGGATCTCAGAGAGTGGCAGTAAATTGTCACACAGCAATATTCCACAAACATCACTTTGCTAAATGACTGTTTAAAGTTAATAGAGTCATACAACATTGAAAGAGGCTCTTTGGCTCACCATGTCTATGCTGACCAACAAATGCCAATCTGCACTAATCCCCTTTACCAGCAGTTAGTCCATAACATACTACGCCCTGGTATTTTAAGTGCTCATCCAGATGTTTCTTAAATGTTGTGAGAGTATCTGCCTCCACCACCCTCGCAAGCAGCATATTCCATATATAGGATTCCTACAATGTGGAAGCAGGCCATTCAGCCCATGGTGTCCACACGGACCCTTCGGACAGTATCACACCCAGACCCAACCCTATCCCTGTAACCCGGCATTTCCCATGGCCAATCCACCTAGCCTGCACATCTTTGGACTGTGGAAAGAAATCAGAGCATCTGAAGGAACCTTGTGCGGACATGGGGAGAATGTGCAAACCCCACACAGACAGTTACACGAGGCTGGGATCCAACCTGGGTCCCTGGTGCTGTGAGGCAGCAGTGCTAATCACTGAGCAACCGTGCTGCCCTATCCACCACCTTTGGGTGAAAACAAAATTTCCTCAGGTCCCCTCTAAACCATTTACTCTTCACCTTAAACATATGCCATCAAGTATTAGACACATTTGCCATGGGGAAAAGATTCTCACAGTCTACGCCTCGCATAATGTCTTTTGGTGAAGGAAAACATAGAAACATTTACATCCACCTGACACAGAGTTGTGAAAGATTAAATCTCTGACATTGCAGTACTCTCTCAGGGCTGCATTGAAAAGCCTGACTTTCTTTAAAATCACCCAGAATTTCTAAGCAGTGGTTTAAATGTATGGAAAGCTGTAAGCCTTCTGCAGGCAATCTCCTGATCCATGCAGGTAAAGACCAAATCAGTTCTGTGATCAGAAGCAACACTAAACAACAAACCCTCCAAAATATGCCAATCCTTTCAAAACCAGAACTAGTTAAATAGTGTATGACTTGAGTTGAACCTAATCTATATCGAAGTGCTGGTATTGGACTGGGGTGGACAAAGTTAAAAAATCACACAACACCAGGTTTTAGTCTTCCAAATAATACTGTTGGACTATAACCTGGTGTTATATGATTTTTAACGTTATCCAATCTACATTGTGCAGTTCCATCCATCTTTATTGAGAACTTTGATTGAGATTCGTCTTCACACTAAAGTTCTGCAATTAAATTTCTATACCATGCAATGTTTTGTATGAGCAACTTCCCTGTATATGAGTTCACCAGAGCCTCTCACGTCTTCTAATATCTGGTTCTAATTACCATGCTGCAATTTAACCACAAACAGTATCACATCTCTAACGAGAATACTGTACTATATAGGCGACAGGGGTTAAAGAACAGTGCTGGGAGTGGGGTAAGGGGCAAGTAGTGGCTTGATATCCTAACTGGTCTTCCTGAACTTTCTCTAACTGGTCCAATTTTACATCAGTGAACAGATATGTAAATGTCTTTCTGCCATAAAGTTTCTAGTTCAGCCTGTTCATTAAAGTGTTGCTTGTGCATTTTCTTTCTGTGGCCTTGCTTGACTCAATCATGTGACAGAGAGCAATCTTTACACAAATGGAATGCAAATGCTGGTACCAGCAGAATGGTTTGTGGCATTTTGGAATGTTAGATGACTGAAGTGATCCTACCACCACTCACATGACTAATCAAATAATGGCTTCACAAATAGTCAATTACTCATAAGGAAATTACTCTTGGAATTTCCAAGGCTTTCTCTAATAACAGGTTTAGAGAACAAGAACATCACTGTAACTAGAGAAGGGGTCCTTAGAACTAGCAACACACAGAGAAGTCATTTACCTCCTGGGATCAAGCTTGACTTCCACAGCCCAGAGAAATGCATCATTTCCTGCCAAGCTTCCAGTGAAAGAAGTCCCAAAGAAATTCCAGCTGATAGCATTCCCCTATCATCACCTTTCACCGTTTAAATAAAAATCTCTATCAAATCTCTACTTAGACTCCTCTGCTCCAGCAAAAATAGTCCGAGCACCTAGTGCTAACAGCAAATTACGGCTGGAATCTGTACTGACAGCAAGAAAAGGCTGGCGATCAGTGGGTCAGGCAGCACCCATGGAGAGAGAGCCAGCTAATGTTTCAAATTTAAATTCGAAATGTTAGCTTGCTCTCTCTCCATGGATGTTGTCTAACCCACCGCGATCTCCAGCATTTTTTGTTTTCATTATTCTGGCACTCATCCCCTGGCATAGTTTGAGTCTTTCAATCCATTCCATTCCTGAAACTGCTTTTCCACTGACCCCAGATTTATTGCACTGCACTTGACCTTCATGTTACAGATGTAATGGAAATGCAGTTTAAGATGATTTGTGGTTAGAAGTGCATTGATGAATATTGCTTGGAAATGTATAATCTACTCAAGTGGAATAGTTAACAGTCCCTCTCTTCCATCCCACTGTGTAAAGGGTTGCTAGAGGCCACTCTTCTCTGTAATGGATCACACAGTAAAAGCAAGATGGGCCATTTTGAGGAACTTCATTTTAATACAGAAATATGGATATACACTGAGATCTAAAGGTGGCTTTCATTGATTATCTGTTCTATTGCTTTTGCAATTGATCCCCAAGCTTTGGATAGAGTGGATATTGTCAAACACTATTACTATCCTGTAGTAAGGAGGATATTCCAATGACCACATCTTAACCCAGAGTTGGAAATTGTGCAGTTATCCTTTGGGAAAAAATGACAATTCTTTTTAGCCCTATATCTAAAAGTGGCAGAGATATCTCTTATGTTAATTATGCCACATAGAAATACTTTCCTCCGGAAACCGATACTAATCTATAAATCTTCAATATTCCTTCTGAACAGAACAAAATAAACAGCATCTTCCCCTCAAGAAAAGCTCACTCTGTGAACGACCACCTGCCCCTGTTGATTCTCTCACCAATTAAGGACAACTAATGAAGGTCCCACCTTCTTAACCCTGCCCCTTGACTGAGGTGTGGTGACCCTCAGGTATGGCGAGTCTATTCACAAACCTCCCACACTAACCCAGCCTCGACCAACTTCATTCACATAAGCAAAACTGAGCCTTCAAAGATAAAAAAAAGTGTCTTGCATTTGTAGAGTGCCTCCATCAAGTAGCCACTGAACATTCTAAAGTGCTTTCTAGCCACCAGCCTGATGATCTGTTTTCTTTTTCCATGATCTGATTGAGGGATAATTAATGGCCAAGGCACTAATGGCAACTTTGCTCTTCCTTGAAACAGTGCTCAGGAATCTTCTACATTCACTTGACAGGGCAGGAGGGCCTTTGGTCTAACATCACATCCAGAAGGCAACACCTCCAACAGAGCAGCATGCCCTCTCTACTGCACTATGGATTCAGCCTTGATCCCTCCAATCCCGGGGCAGGATTTGAACCACAGCTTTCTGAGCTAAGGGAGAGGGCTGTACTGACTAAGCCCCGGCTAGCTAATACACAGGGGCCAGATTAAGGCTTGTTCTGCGCAGTCCTGAAAAATATGCAGTTGGGTTTTTTGAGAATGGCTCCAGGGATGAGGCACATCAGGTAAGAGGAAAGATTTGAGAAGTTGGGACTGTGGAAGATTTTGTAGGAATGGAGGCTTTCACAATCATGAGGGGTTTGAATAACATAGACAGAAACTGTTCATGACTGAGGGCACATAGAGTCATAAAATAGAATCACTGAATCCCTAAATGCAGAAACAAGACCCTTCAGGCCATTAAGTCTGAACCATCCCATGCTTGGAGCCCCGTATAGGGTGTTTTCCCATGGCTAACCCACCTAATCTGCACACTACAGGGCAATTTGGTTGGCATGGTCAATCTACCTAACCAGCATATCTTTGGATAGTTCTGCACAGCTTAAAAAGAGCGGTGCAAAAGAAGTAAATGTATAGTGAGAAATTTTTTTTTTACATCGCGACGGTTTGGGTTTGGAATCCACTCCCTGAAATTTTGATGGAGGCACAATTGAGGCATCCAAAAGGGCACTAGATGATTATTTATGTAGAAACAATGCACAGGGCTATGGGGAAAGGGCGGGGGATTGGTGCTAAGTAAAAAAGACTAGACAGCTGAAAGGATGTGTATGTGTGTGTGTGTGTTAGTAAGTGAAGGTCATGCGTGTGCACGTGTTGTACGTGACAGAAGGGAGCACAATTTTGATTTCCCAATCTTGTTTGAGAAGATATATTACTTAACGCTGATAAGAAAGCGCCGGACTGGAAGTAGAGGGAAGGAAATGGGATCAGGGACCTTAATCTTCACTGCTTTAGGAATCAGCAAATATTATGGAAACATGTTTATTTACAGCAGAGGAAAGGCTATTGTATCTTTGGTGGCTCCATCGCTCCAAAGCTATCCTCATTGACCAATGCCTATGGTCTAGCATTTCATTCTTCTTCAAACTTTTATCCAATTTGTCCCAAACCAGTGCATTCATCTCAGCTTGACTACTTTCATAGTACAGCAGACCGTCTGAAAGCAATCATCGTGTGCAGAAAATTCTTCCAAAAACTCTCCATATTCTGTCAGCAATCATTTTAAATTGATGACCCTCTTAACACTGTCACGCTAACTAAAGGAAATCTCCTTTATCTCCTCTTCAGGCTATCAAAACTTTTTGTAACATTAATAACTGGCTTGTGTAGCCACAAGCTTTGTAGCATGAGGGTTCCAATTCTGAACATTGGAGAAGTGACTCTCCTCTCTGCTGATAGTTTGTGGCCTGCATTGGTTTCCCCCGTTGTTTATTGGTTTTCTGAAAGCTCTTTCATTGACACCACTGCACATGACACTGTTCTCTGTCAGTACATTTCTCACTAAAGCAAATAATTTCATCCTTTCTTCACAGTTTCTCGCACGTGGCTGCAGGTGTCACTGTTAAATCATTATGTACCTCAGCATCTTAATATCCAGTCCAGTCTCATTTTGCTACAACAACCAATATCAATCTAAATTTCGTTTACTTACTGCAATACTGGTACTCCCAGAATCTTTAATCTAATTTCTTACTGAAGAAGGCCCAAAACGTCGATTCTCCTGCTCCTTGGATGCTGACTGACCTGCTGCGCTTTTCAAGCAACACATTTTTCAGCTCTTATTAAAAACTGCCCATCCACAGCATGACCTTAGTGAATGATTTTGAAAAGAACTTTGACTAAGATAAGGGAAAGTAAGAGAATCCATTATTAAGAAGGTAATAATGGGATTTTTTAAAAATCACAATGCAATCAGGCAGAGTGAACAAAGCTTTGGATAGAAGACATTGTGTTTAACTCATCTATTTAATCTTTTTGACAATGTAACATTTACAGTAGACAGAGGGGAACTGGTAGGTGTAGGTACTCGGATTTTCAAAACACATTTGATAATGTGCCACATCAAAGGTTGCTGTATAGGGATAGAGTGCATGGTACAGGGAGTATTATATTACTTGGGATAAGTGGTTCATTTTGAGGTTGAGAAGCAGGAGCTAGTAGAGTGCCGCAGGGAACAGTGCTGCGCTGCCGACTATTCACAATTCATGGCAATGACATGGATGAAGGACCAGAATGTATGACAGCTACATTTGCTAATGATGTCAAGATGGGGTAAGAAAGTAAATTGTCAAGAGGAGTTAGAGAGGGATATGAACAAGTTGATTGAGATAGATTTGTAGTATCTAAATCCAAATTTGTCCATTTTAGCAGGAAGAATAGAAATGGGTGGCAAGGTGCCTCAGTGGTTAGCACTGCTGCCTCACAGCGCCAGGGACTCGGGTTCGATGGGCGACTGCCTGTGTGGAGTTTGCACATTCTCCCCGTGTCTGCGCGGGTTTCCTCTGGGTGCTCCGGTTTCCTCCCACAATCCAAAAGATATGCATGTCAGTTGAATTAGCCATGCTAAATTGCCACGTCAGGGGTAAATATTGGGTAGGGGAATGGGTCTGGGTGGGTTACTCTTCAGAGGGTCGGTGTGGACTTGGTGGGCTGAAGGGCCTGTTTCCATACTGTAGGGCATTTAATCTAATGTAATCAAAAGCAATTAAAATGGAGAAATCAATATTTAAGAGGCATTTGGGTGTCCTAGTAAATGAATCACATACAGTTAGTGTGGAGATCCAAGTTATTAGGAAGGCAATGAAATGGTGGGGGGGGATTGTGACTGTTGCAAGGAAAAAGGAATGTGAACGTAAGGAAGATATACTGGTGAGACCACATCTGGATTGCATTGTACAGTTTGGTCACCTTATTTGAAAAAAATATATAAATACTTTTGAAGCAGAGGAAGTTTACTAAAGTAAGCCCTTGGGTGAAGGGTTATCTTACAAACAATGGTTAAAGTGGTTAGGCCTAAATCCACTGGAGTTTAGAAGACTGAAGAGCTTGAAGGTGTCTGACAGGGTAGGTACCAGGAAGATGTTTCCTCTTTTGGAAGAGGTTAAAATTAAGGAATGTAGATTAAGAAGAAGAAGTAGAGATCTACCCTTTAATTTTGTTCAAATTCCCTACAATTTGGAAACAGCCCAACAAGTCCACACCGACCCTCCAAAGAGTAACCCACCCAAGACCATTCCCCTATACTTACCCCTGACTAATGCACCTAACACTATTGGCAATTTAGCATGGCCAATTCAGCTGACCTGCACACCTTTGGACTGCGGGGGGAAACCAGAGCAAACCTGGGGAGAATGTGCAAACTCCACACAGACAGTCACCTGAGACAGGAATTGAACCTGGGTCCCTGGTGCTGTGAGACAGCAGTGTTTATCACTGAGCCACTCAGTCAATGTGCTGCTGCATCTTAAGCAAAGATACAGAGATTTTCTTTCTCCCAGAGAATCATTAGAGTGTGAAATTCTTTTCCCCAGATGATACACATAAAAATTTAGAAAATAGGAACCGATGTAGGCCATTTGGTCCTTTGAGTCTTCTCTGCCATTCGATTTGGTCACGATTAATCATCCTACTCAGGACCCTGTTCCCAGTTCTTCCTACACTCTTTGATCCCTTTAACCCTGAGAACTAAAACCTAACTCCTTCTTGAAAGCACTTGATGAATCGGTCTCAACCACTTTCCGTGATAGTGAATGTCACAGGTTCATCACCCTCCAGGTGAATAAATTCTTTCTCATCTCAGTCCTAAACAGTTTACCCTGCATCCTTAGACTGAGCCCTGGTTCTTGAACTCTGGTAATGGAGGCTGGGTTTTTAAATTTCGTCAAGGCTGAACCTGGCAGATTTTTGATAGCCGAGAGTGATAAGAATTCTGAGGTGGCAGCAGGAGATTGTAGTGGAGATCAACTAGATCAGCCATGATCTTACTAAAGGCTGCAACAGGCTCAAAAGGCTAAATGGCCTACTCCTGCTCCTGTATTCCATATTCCTGTGGCATTCTCTGTAGTGATGAGTTCAAAATTACACAATACTCAATCTGTAGTTTAACTAATATTATGTATAAACTTATTTTTATATTTATAGTCCTGCACTGTCTGTCCTATTTATAAAATCCAAATTATGTAAGACTTCTTATGGCATTACTTGCATTGAAACATTTTGTGCATTTTAGTCTCTGTTTGCCCACACTCTTTACTGCCTTCTCATTGATGTAAACTCCCATTTTAACCCAAAACACAAGACCAGGCTTAGATGAATCAAATGGCCAAATCAAGTTGTATTTCTCAGGCATGGCATATGTGCAGGATACTGAAATTTCTGGATTTTGAGAGGATCCATCTAAGGTGGGCATGCAGGGCTGCAAATGTGACTGCATGTGACACACCTTGAAGCATGCATCGCAAATTTAATATCTTATTTGTTGGTCATCCGTGAAGTTTGGAGTTAAGACAGTGAGTAGATATCAAGAGAAGTAGAGACGGAGAGATCAGAATTTCATAAGTAGATTGTCTGGTCACTTCTTGTTTTTGATGTTTATGGGAGCTTGCTGTGTGCATATTGCTGTCATTTTGCTTGTTACAGTAGTTCAAAATTACTACAATGATAGAAACATAACTTGTTGAATCCTGAATCTATGAAATACACTGTGAGAATGAAATGTAGTTCTTTCCTTCTTTGCTGCTTTCTTTGCATTTTAATCTTTCATTGGATTAGGGTCTCCTTGCCATGACCACACTTATATTGACAGTGGTGGTACAGTGACTCAGTGGTTAGCACTGCTGCCTCACTGCAGCAGGGACCCAGGTTCGATTCCTGCTTTGGACGACTCTGTGAGGAGTTTGCACATGTGTGGGTTCCCTCTGGATGCTCTGGTTTCCTCCCACAATCCAAAGATATGCAGAGAGGGTGAATTGGTCATGCTAAATTGCCCGTAGTGTTAGGTGCATTAGTCAGGGGTAAATATAGGGTAGGGGAATGGGTCTGGGTGGATTACTCTCTAGAGAGTCGGTGTGGACTTGTTGGGCCAAAGGGCCTGTTTCCATACTGTGGTGAGTCTAATCTAAAATGAGATACTGACTCCGCAAACTTGTCATCATGTAGTTACACCTCCCTGCAGTATAGCATTAAAGATTATATATGGTGATGATTGGGAAGGGGGTGGTGGTGAGTATATTTGATGATCATCTCCAATTTATACCAGTTGTGTCTTTACTTAATAACTGAGTGGTCTGTTTGCCCACTGTACTGTATTCTAAATCTTCTAGATTCTGTAAGGAAATAAGAATGGAAAATCTTACAGGAGGTGAGCACTGAGGAAAGTTTTTGATGCATGAAGATAGACTGAAATTTAGAGACCAAGCAATATTGCTCTACAAGATGCATAATTATGGGATGATGGCCATTATTCCTTAAAACATTGCCAATAAATGGGAACAATAGGAATTATTAGCAGGAAATGGTCAAGGTCCACATCATTTATCGTCCACCATCTTGGTAGTCTCAAGATACAACAATAATGCCGATTATGGCGATTCATCTCTTCCAGTGAGTCTACAACTGACTGAGAAGCTGAGGGGAGAAAAACCTGGTGATGAATAGCTTTGGAAAGCACGGATCCAAAATCACTTCTTCCTCACAAATGTGCCACATTTAGCATAAATATCTAAAAGACTTAAGTAAAAGTTTCAAAATATTTGTTTGCTTGACAAAAAAAATTGAAATTTTATCAAAAATCATCATACTGCCAGCACTGGAGAAGTAAAATCCTAGACTTCACAAACATTTAATAGAGGGATTAGATACAAACCCACCTTCTCCACATTGCTAGCTGGAGGGAAATGGGCACTAATTTACAGCTAACAGCAAATGAGGAATTAGAAGCAACCATAATGTTATTGTGCGAGGAACAAGAGACTGACAATACTCAATGCTACGTTGTAATGGACTGACAGAAAACCAAATCCATTGGAAACAGAATCCAAAAGCAATTCAAACAAAACTAAATTTTGTTGTGGATGCCATCGAGGAGCACAGAGCCAGTGGGGCTGTATTCTGTAGTAGCTACATTAGCAATGTTAGAAGAGTAAGTTCCCTTGTTATGTAAATTATACTTTGACGGTTAAACATTGAATGGAAAGTCTGGACACTTCAAATTCAATTTTGGTAAAGCCTAAATAATACTCACTATCTTATTGTCAGCCAAGCACAATCTAACAGTACTTCATCCAAGTCACTGTTAGATGAGGGATTTGCAAAATTTTGCTTAGTTATAGAGTCATGGAGATGTATAGCATGAAAAAGACCCTCCGATCCAACTTGTCCACGCCAAACAGATATCCCAACCCAATCTAGTCCCACCTGCCAGCACCTGGTCCACATCCCTCCAAATGCTTCCTATTCATATATCCATCCAGATGCCTTTTAAATGTTGCAATTGTATCATCACTTCCTCTGGCAGCTCATTCCATACACTTACTGTGTGAAAAAGTTGCCCCTTAGATCTCTTTTATATCTTTCCCCTCTCACCTTAAACCTATGCCCTCTAGTTCTGGACTCCCCCACCCCAGGGAAAAAAAAACTTTTGTCTATTTACCCTATCCATGCCCCCCATGATTTTATAAACCTCTATAAGGTCACCCCTCAGTCTCCAATGCTCCAGGGAAATCAGCCCTAGCCTATTCAACCTCTCCCTATAGCTCAAATCCTCCAGCCCTGGCAACATCCTTGTAAATCTTTTCTGAACCCTTTCAAGTTTCACAATACCTTTCCGATAGGAAGGAGACCAGAATTGCACGCAATATTCCTACAGTGGCCTAACCAATGTCCTGTACAGCCGCAACATGACTTTCCAACTCCGGTACCCAATTCTCTGACCAATAAAGGAAAGCATACCAAACGCCTTCTTCACTATCCTATCTACCTGCGACTCCACTTTCATGGAGCTATGAACCTGCACTCCAAGGTCTCTTTGTTCAGCAACACTCTCTAGGACCTTACCATTAAGTGTATAATTTCAGCTAAGGTTTGCTTTCCCAAAATGCAGCACCTCACATTTATCTAATTTAAACTCCATCTGCCACTTTTCAGCCCATTGGCCCATCTGATCAAGAACCCATTGTAATCTGAGGAAAGCTTCTTCGCTGTCCACTACACCTCCAATTTTGGTATCATCTGCAAACTTACTAACTATATCTCTTATGCTCACATCCAAATCATTTATATAAATAATGAATAGTAATGGACCAAGTACTGATCCTTGTGGCACTCCACTGGTCAGTTAAAACGAAACTGATTGTTTTAGGAATTGTTTCATAAATATAAAAGTTAATAACTAACCATTAAAAATTAACAATAATGAATTAAGGCATTTATTCTCTCAATATTACTTTCAATCTGATAAGCACAATTGTTACACTGAGGGGAGACGGAGACGGGAAGGAGAATGACAAATGTAGTTCTGCTACCAAATGTGCAGAGAATAACTTTTTCACACAGAGGGTGGTGTGTGGATGGAATGAGCTGCCAGAGAAAGTGGTACAATTGCATCATTTAAAAGGGTACATGAATAGGAAGGGTTTAGAGAGATATGGGTGAAGTGCTGGCAAATGGGACTGGATTAGGTTGTGGTCTGTGGTCGGCATGGACGAGTTGGACCAAAGGGTCTGTTTCCGTGCTGTACATCTCTATGACTCTCTGACTCTATAACTACAGAGCACCATGTAATGTAGTACAGAATACACTGATTTGGGAACAGTGAGAAATTATGATCGACAGTAACATTAATCTTATTGAATCCGATGCCTCTGATCCTCATCTCCACAAACATTCATTCCCTACTACCAACCACTCTGGTCTTTTGACACCAAGGATTTGTGCATTCAATCTTAATTTTTCCTCATTAATTATGGCTTCCTGAATACTATGCTTTGTCATTCCCTGGTAAAACTCTCCATCTATTATGTAAAAAATTGCAAAAGTATGAACATAATTAAGTTTTGTTACAATGTTGGTGAGACCAATCTACTGTTCCATATACAGTTTTGCACTTTGTATTTAAAAAGAGATGTAAATGAATTAAAGGCATTTTAAAGAAGGCTCGCTCAACTAATAGCTGGATTTGAAAGCAGAGGATTACCTTACAAATAAAGATTGGACAGCTGGGTCTGTATCAATTGGAGTTTAAAAGAATGAGAAAGGATTTTATTGAAACTTATCAGAGCCTGAGAGGAGTTGACAGGGTGGATGCTGAGAAGATGTTTCCCCTTGAGGAGAGAATAGAACAATTTAAAAATTGTGATCTCCAATTTAAGATTTCTTCCCAGGCAAACAGAGTGAAAGGCTGTTGGTTGCGAGTGTGAAGAGTTGAGGAAGGAGAGAGGATATAGTGACAGGAAGGAGGAGTGGGATTGTAAATGGTCGTGATTTTATAAAGACAATAAGTTGGGAGCTATGGAATGTAAACATTAACAATGACCAGGTATGGAATTGTTTGGGAATAATTTATTTTTAAAAATTAGAAAATGTCTTATTTTCCTCTTGCCATTCATGGAAGGGGGGAAATCTTGCTGGTAGATAATTTTATAAATATCAAGTACTCTTCAGCACCCTGGCAGAATGTGGAGCACAAAGTCGGATATACTTGTTGCTTCATTGGGAAAACCAAGCAACCTCCTGACAACTATACTCAGCTGAACTCATCTGTCTCAGCCTTGTTCTCTGAATTTAAAGCTTGTGGATTCATATGCTGTTGTTGAACATCAGTACATAATCTGAAGTTAGTATTTAAGTACTGAGAGAGTGCTGTATTGTCAGAGGTTCTCTGCTTTGGATGCAGTACTGGAGCGAGGCATACTGGGTGTCTGATAGGTAGATGTAAAAGGTTCCACATCGTCATTTGATGTAAGTGGGGCTCTCTTTTTGTGACCCTGGTAAACCTGCATCTCTCAAATCACATGGATAGATTAAGGTTAATTATCCCACAGCTTCCTGGGGTTATGTTGGTCTATAAGATAACAGTGGAGAAAGTGAGGGCTGCAGATGCTGGAGATCAGAGCTGAAAATGTGTTGCTGGAAAAGCGCAGCAGGTCAGGCAGCATCCAAGGAACAGGAGAATCGACGTTTCGGGCATAAGCCCTTCTTCAGGAATTCCTGAAGAAGGGCTTATGCCCGAAACATCGATTCTCCTATTCCTTGGATGCGACCTGACCTGCTGCGCTTTTCCAGCAACACATTTTCAGTATAAGATAACAGTGGCTACACTGCAACAGTAATTAATTCTCTGAGGAATATTGTGGAATGCCTTGAGGATGTGAAGGTGTGCTACAAAAATGTAAGTCCTTTTATCCTCAGAAATTATAATGATCACTGGGATAAAGCATTGCAGAATAGTATGCTTCTTATAAGGGATTAATTGCAACATAATTTAACAATTGTGTCATCAGCAATTATGCAATATAGCAGAAGGTTTAGTTGGAACAGTGACATAATTGTAATATATTGAATCCCAGCTGTTGTTATATTTTCCTTTGGTGAGCTGAGACAACACAAAGACCACAGAACATTAATTACCCTGGATGGACAGTGGGCTATTGATAGATTGCGATTTCTCATGTAAATCATTCCATATCAACGGATTCATGTCTATTGAAACATTTCAACAACTCTGCTTTAAGGCTGCTCTTCCTCTAATCTGTTATCTTTCCTCGTTTACTTTGTTGGAGGAACTGCAAAGGACAGAGAATCTTTAAGATCCTGAAATAGTTTGACAATGGTTTTGACCATAAAGAAGATATTTCCAATTGTTGGGGAGACCAAAACTAAAGGTGTGAATATCATTAACACACTTAGGGTGAAGTTAGATAAATAAATGAGGGAAAGAAAAACAGAAGAATACTCAAATAGACTTGGATGAAGAGGGGCAGTAGAAAGCTCATGTATAACATGAACAATTGGTTTGAAACAGTTGGTTTGTTTTACATTTTATGCATCTCTATAAAAGCAAGAATTCAGGCAAGTCAAATTAATTATTTTTATTGCAATTAGTATCTTAAAAATCTCCTTTTATACATACATAGCAGGATGATACACATGAATGTGATCAGATATTGTCGGGTATTAAATGGTTTTCACTTGCTCAATGAGGAAGAAAATTACTGTTTATAATGTAACACTTTTGGACAATCAACTCTGATTACAAACCACACCCACACCAACTATAGCATGGCTGGATGAGTGAGAAAACTTTTACCACTGAAACACATTTTAACGGTAACCTCAACAGGGGATCCCAATGTCACCTAAGTTAATGTTTTAACTTCCAGCATGGCTATCCCTGAGCCTGACTGACAACCTATGCCAAACTGTTGGCAGTGTTCTGCCCCTTCCTAGAGATTTGTGGAGATAGATTAGATTAGATTCCCTACAGTGTGGAAACAGGCCCTTCGGCCCAACAAGTTCACACCAACCCTCCGAAGAGCAACTTACCCAGACCCATTCCCCTACATTTACCTCTGACTAATGCACTTCACACTATGGGCAATTTAACATGGCCAATTCTCCTAACCTGCACATCTTTGGACTGTGGGAGGAAACCAGAACACTGAGAGGAAACCCACACAGACACAGGGAGAATGTGCGCTGGGTCACTGGCGCTATGAGGCGGCAGTGCTAACCACTGAGCCACCGTACCACCCCAAACACCAGCGATACGGTAAGCTGGGGTTAAGTCTGAACACATACTCCTAATTTAAAGTAATGGGCTGCTTCAGTCTCATTATTAGGTGGAGTACGATATTTGGACTTTAGATTTTACAATTCATGAAGAAAAACCTTAAACTTCAGACTTTGAAAAAAAAATACACTGCAACTTTGGGCTGTGCTAATGCAGGTATCTTTGTCATACTTATAATAACTTCATAGAATTGCTACAGTGCGAAAGGAGGCCATTTGGCCCATCGAGTCCACACTGTCCCTCTGAAAAGTATCCCACCCAGACTCTCCATCCCTGTGCTCCCCATGACTAATCCACCTAACCTGCATAGCCCTAGAGACTATGGATAATTTAGCATGACCAAGCCACTTAACCTGTATGCCTTTGGACTGTGGGAGGAAACAAGGGCACCCGGAAGAAACCCACACAGACAGGGTAAAAATGTGCAAACTCCATACAGAGAGTCAGCCAAGGCTGGAATGGAACCAGGTTCCTGGTATTGTGATGCAGCTAACCACTGAGCCACCCAATTTAACACACACAATATCGCACAGAAGCTAAGAAATATTTCAGACAGAGGATATAGGTCACATCCTTCTTTACTTATTTATCGCTAGATTGCCAGAGGTTCAGGCATGATATTTTTTCTCTCTCTTCTTGCGCTGACTCCAACTGCTGTATGTCACCTCTGCTCCTTCCTGATAGGCCACTCTCAAAGTGAAAACCAAGGAAGCCACTGCTAACAGAAGATGTGGTTCTGAGGGGCAGCATACCCCAATTTGTTCCTCAGGCCTGGGACAGTGTTTGTGCACACTGGGATAGATTTTTACCTTCACTGCCTGGGACTGGAAATTCCATAGAATGTAGAGTATAGAAGCAGACCATTTGAGCCAGCTAGTACATGGTAATCTTCATTCTCTTCTGAAACATTCTCCATCTGCTCTTCAGCTAATCCAGTCCCCATCACCATTAAACCCTGCTCCCTCATGTCTTTAACCTTAAATGAGAAATGCTTACAAAAAAGAAATGTTCAGATGTGTGTACTTTTTGGGGCCATTGCAATGTCTTGAACCCATATTCTAAATGTGACATCTCAGAAATGACCTTTCTCTGAGGTTGAGGTTGAGATGTTTATTTGTGTTTTAGGAAGTTTTCACAATTGTCTGGCCACACTAAAGCTATAATTAAGGCTGACCATTCAAATGTGTAACATACTGACCACTGCTATTCTTCCTCACTGAGCAAATAGAAAGCAAATACAGTTTCAAATCCGATACTGAATGTGAATTATAAGTCACACCCATGTGTCTTCCCCTCCGTATGGCTGCTACACTGTGTATTACAGTAAAGAAACTTGATTCCTGACACCGTTCTTGAATTTCTATGTTTGCAGATTGTAAGGTTCAGTACCCAAACAACACATTCAATCCAATTGGAGCATGGCAGTTTTATTGCTCCACATGAGCATTCAACTGATCCATTTCTTGCAAACCTGTCAGTCATTCTCTATTCACTTCTCCTTCATAAGTTTTTCTCACTTTCCTGTAAATGTGCAATGTTGTTCACCTCAATTACTCCTTGCAGCAGTGAGGTGCACATTTTAACCACTTTCTGGCTAAAGAAAGATTCCTGATTTCCTTCTTGGACTTATTATTAACTGTTTTATAGTTATGACTCAGTTTTGGTTCACCCATACATTCTACACCTACTCTATCAAATCATTTCATAGTTTTACATATATTTAGTCGGTCTCCAATTAATCTTTGCCTTTCTTCAGAGGAGAACCACAGCTAGCTTTTCTTGATAGTTAATCTGTCAGAAGAAACTGCACAGTTGATACTGTTGTAGTGCCCCTATCTCTGAGTCAGAAGGCCTGAGTTCAAGTCCTATCTACTCCAGAGGAACATCATTGAAGAAGAGCCGTACCAAACTCAAAACATTAGCTCTGTTTCTCTCTCCACAAGTACTGCCAGATCTGCTGGGTTTCTCATAACAAAAACCGCCCACCTCCAGGCTGAATGATATTGTTGATGGTTTCCTCTTAAGACCATAAGAAATAGCAATAGCAGTAGGCCATTCGGCCTCTCCAGCCTGATCTGCCATTCAATAGGATCATGACCAATTCGACATTCATCATGTCCACTTTCCTTAAGCACTCTGGGCCATTCGGTACCATTCAAGGTGCTAGGTAAGTGCAAGCAGTTGTTGTAGGGATCTGTGAGCTTATTAACGAAGGAAATATTCCATCATATTCACTTTTCAGACAGTGATCAGTCACAGAGTCATACAGCAAGGAAACAGAGCCTTTGATCCAACCAGTCCATGCCAAGTATAATTCCAAACTAAACTAATCCCACCTGCCTGTGCTTTGGCCCATATCCCTCCAAACCTTTCCTATTCATGTACATATCCAAATGTCTCACCACTTGCCCTGGCAGTTCTCCAGCCTAACCTGTCGTTTTCCTATTCCAGGATACATTGAAGCCCTAAACAACTCACGGCAGAGGATTTCAAATTTCCAGTTATAGACTGGAGAGCTAAAAGGCCTTCCTGAATGAAGAGAGGAAACAAATGCTTTAAACATGAGGTTAGGTAAACACTGGAGTCTGCCAGCTCCAACTCTATTAATGAGTTCCTGCCGAATGTCTTCAGGGACAATCCCTAAGCAAGTGCAACACAATCTGAAAAAAATCAAACAATGATGTATTTAAGGGCACCCAATTATATTTTTTTTATTCTCACGTGGGATGCTGGGCATCATCAACAAGGTCAATATTTGAGATTTAAGATTTAACTTCTGTGACTGAGAATCACATTTAGTCCAGGGCAGGTAAGGATACCAGAATTGCTTTCCTAAAGTACATTAGTGAACCACATGGGTTTTTAATAACGGTGCTTACAACTGAACTGGCTTTTAATTCCATTTTGTTTTCCCAAAAATTGAATTTAACTTCACCATTTTCCAAGATGGATTTAAACCCATACATCCAGAGAGTTACCCTGTCTCTCCTCACCCACAGATATTACCACTACAACACCACCTCCCCTTAATGCCTGTAGAAAGAAAGGAATGGGAGGAAATGTTGATAGAGTGAGATAGAGTAAGGTGGGAAGAGATTTGTGTGGAATATAAGGACTATGGGGCAAGGCAGGAGAATGGGGTTGAGAAATGTATCAACTATGATTGAATGGCAGAAGACTAGATAGGCAGAATGTCCTAAATATGCTCCTATAACCTGCATGGTCACATACATGAACTAGTTGAGCTGAAAGACTCTTAAATTCCAAATTGCACATCATTCAGAGCTTATGCTGATTATTAAGCAAAAATGTAACAACAAACTTCACACCCACAGTCAGAATAATGTAGAGTTGAAGGAGATCACTCAGTACATCCTATCTGCTTGGGTTTATTTGATAAAAACTATTGGATTAGTCTCATTTCTCTTGCACTTGGCCCACAGCCCAGAAGATCATTCCTTTCCAAGTAAGAGAAGAGTCTGGGGCCTCTTTCTCTACAACAGCAACCTCTGGGGAGGACAATAGAACAGTGGCTTTTAACATTGTGAAGGGGTTCGATAGGATGGGCCCAAAAATGTTTCTGCTGGCAGGCATGCCAAAAGTCAGGGGTGAAAAATTAAAGGTGGCCATACTAAACCCAAAAGGGAATTTAGGCGAAGCCTCTTCACCCGGAGATGTGAGTTTGCAGACACAGAGAGAAGTTGTGGTGAATAGAAGCAAAAATGCCTTGAAGGGGAAGCTGAATGAATACATAAGGGAGAAGTAGATTACAACACGTGCAGGTAGAATTAGAAGGTGTGGAGCTTAAAGAACACCACAAATCACATCAGCTGAATGGGCTGTCTCTCTGCTGTAAATTCAATGTCAAAATCCAGCTGGCTTTAAATATTTAATGTCGGACCTACTTCAGGCCAAACAATTCAGCTTATAATGACCCATGTTATCTGTATCTCTTAGAAATTTCTCCTCATCCCCGACCGTCCTTTTTGCTTTGGATGAGAGAGGAAGAGTCGAAAAGTGTGGTGCTGGAAAAGCACAGCCGGTCAGGCAGCATCCCAGGAGCAGGAGAATCAATGTTTCGAACATAAGCTCTTCATCAGCGCCACACTTTTTGACTGATCTCTAGCATCTGCAGTCCTCACTTTCCCCATGAGAGAAAATGAAAGCAAATAGGTCTGGCATTAAATATTTAAAGCCAGCTGGATTTTGACATTGAATTTACAGCAGAGAGACAGCCCATTCAGTTGATGTGATTTGTGGTGTTCTTTAAGCTCCACTCCTAATTCTACCTGCACGTGTTGTAATCTACTTCTCCCTTATGTATCCATTCAGCTTCCCCTTCAAGGCATTTTTGCTTCTATTCACCACAACTTCTCTCTGTGTCTGCAAGCTCACATCTCCGGGTGAAGAGGTCTCGTCTAAACAAAATCAGAAAAAGCTGGGAGAAACTCAGCAGGTCTGGCACCATGTGTGGAGAGACAAACGGAGTTAATAGTTCAGCTCGATAACTTTCCACCCGAACTGAGGAATGGTCATCACCTCATGTCTGTCCCTCCACAGACGCTGCCTGAATATTTTCAGCACTTTATGCTTTGATTTCTAATACATTTACTTGAAAAATGAATGACTGGACACATCGATGCATTTATATTGTATCTGAAGGATACAATGCAAACTGGATTTCCCCATCGGGCCATATTATGGAGATTAAAGCGGCAGGACTTAAATCAAGGTTGTCAGATGTAGAATGCTCATCAGTTGTGTAACACTGATGGGTTAACATACATTAATCTGAAAGAAAGAACCTGAGAGGGTATTATGATGCATTAGCAGTGTCCCTACCTTTGGGTTAGGAGGTCCTGTGTCGAGTCGCATGCGTACATGTTAGGATAAGTTTTTGTTTTAATTTGTTTTTGAAAGCCTACTAGAGTTTGCACTATATTTCTCTTCATTCCTCCCATGTCATTTCTGATAAGCCACTCTCTTCTGGATGCCTTCCTGCTGCCCCTCATCCCAGGGGTATCACGAAGGGACAGTGTAATTCCCAGCAGGGAAGGGGAATGGGATAAATTCAAGCGCAGACTGATCTCCTCCCCCCTCCCCAAGACTGGGCGCTGCAGACCGAACTTCGTTTCTTATTAACAGCGAGGCCACGCGTTCCTGACCCACACTCTCCCCCCTGACCTGAGGCATAGCAACTCAAAGAAGCAAGGGGTAATGAGTACCTGGACACACACACACACAGAAAAAAGATCAGATCTCCAAAGGCTGGAACTGACTTAAAAGCTGAACTTATGTAAAAACACACACACCACGAGAGAACCCAATAGCGACACTCGCGAGAGAAAGTGAAAGCAGAATTAAAAGATGGGGCCGAACAAATAGATCAGTAATCAAATAGCTTCGTCCCCCCCCCGCGTTCAGGTGAACCCAGCCCCAACACCATGCATCCACTGCCAAATTATTATTTCTTATTTTTGCATTGCATTTCAGAGCAAAGTTCCCCTTTTACAACCCAACCCCCCCCGCAGAGGGATCTTCATGTACCGAGCGAAAGACCTCTTTACCTGGAGTTTGCAGAGGGAAGCTAATTTCTTCATAGGGAGTAGATGTTTGGGTGTTAACTCCTGGTCTTAAAGGTCTTGATCTTGAGGAGCAGGTCACATCGCTGGGAGGCTGGTGCTAACACATATCCCGATCGAGCGCTCGGACATACACACACACACACTGACACAGACAAGACAGCGAGTGAAATGTACTAACCCACCCCCTCACATGTGATTTCCCAGCACAGTTGTGTAGTTTGTCCGCGTTGGCTCGGTAACCGGCGTCTGTGCCTGAGCTGGGGTGGGGTGGAAATGATTTTACTTCGCACCATCCCCAAAGTTAATCCTGGGCGAAGGACAGCCCCCACCATCCAGTCCAATACAGAGTCTCCAATACTGCCCAGGGCACTCCACAAATATACTGCCCGCTTATAGTCCCGGAATACAATGTGGAATCCATTCCCAGTGTTCCGCACCGTGTCCTCGGATACACTGCTCAGTAACTTCCCCACATTTAAGCTCCAGTAGACGTCCCTAATTCAGAACGGTCCTTAAGATAATGTGCTTGTCTAGTGTGGGTCACACCACACTGTTCAATGCAATGTTTAATAGAGGATTCAGTCTAACTGCAGTGCAAAGTTCTGCATTGTTATACCAGTGCATGTTGCGTATCAACACAATGTTTAATTTACTCTCCAATCCAGTGTCTAGTGGAATGTTCAATCGTTCCAGTTCCTGTTGAGTGATCAGTACAATCTCAATACATCCAGTGTTAACCCATTCAGATGTCAGTAGAGAACCGAGGAACAGGAAGAGGGCTCTTAATGCTTAGAGAGATTGACCTGCCATCAAACTCCACATATTTTCCTCTACCTCATATCCCGTTGTACCATCAGTGAACAAAATCTAGCAATCTTAGATTTAAAACTAACAAGTGACCCAGCATCAATTACCTTTTGCAGTTAGAAAGCTCCAAACATCCCATCCCTTTGTATGACAGGTATAGACAAGATAGATTGAGGGAATCCTCAGAAGAGTATAAAGGTAGTAGGAGAATTCTTAAGAGAGAAATCAGGAGGGCAAAAAGGGGACATGAGATAGCTTTGGCAAATAGAGTTAAGGAGAATCTGAAAGGTTTTTACAAATATATTAAGGACAAAAGGGTAACTAAGGAGAGAGTAGGGCCCCTCAAAGATCAGCAGGTCAGGCAACATCCAAGGAGCAGGAGAATCGACGTTTCGGGCATGAGCCCTTCTTCAGGAATGAGGAAAGTGTGCCAAGTGGGCTAAGATAAGAGGTAGGGAGGAGGGACTCGGGGGAGGGGTGTTGGAAGGAGGTTAAGGTGAGGGTGATAGGCCGGAGTGGGGGTGGGGGCGGAGTGGTCAGGAAGAAGATTGCAGGTTAGGAAGGTAGTGCTGAGTTCAAGGGTTGGGACTGAGACAAGGTGGGGGGAGGGGAAATGAGGAAATTGGAGAAATCTGAGTTCATCCCATGTGGTTGGAGGGTTCCTAAGCGGAAGATGAGGTGCTTCTCCTCCAGCCATCGTGTTGCTAAGGTCTGGTGATGGAGGAATCCAAGGATCTGCATGTCCTTCATGGAGTGGGAGGAGGAGTTGAAGTGTTGAGCCACGGGGTGGTTGAGTTGGTTGGTCCGGGTATCCCAGAGGTGTTTCAGAGAACATCTCTGGGACACCCGGACCAACCAACCTAACCACCCCGTGGCTCAACACTTCAACTTTCCCTCCCACTCCACCAAGGACATGCAGATCCTTGGACTCCTCCATCGCCACACAACGGCTGGAGGAAGAGCGCCTCA
Organism: Chiloscyllium plagiosum; assembly: GCF_037043375.1. Lineage (NCBI taxonomy): Eukaryota > Metazoa > Chordata > Chondrichthyes > Orectolobiformes > Hemiscylliidae > Chiloscyllium > Chiloscyllium plagiosum. The sequence goes on from NW_028270164.1 coordinate 12,609,573, forward strand.
TCTTCCGCCTAGGAACCATCCGATCACAAGGGATGAACTCAAACTTCTCTAGTTTCCTCATTTCCCCTCCCCCCACCTTGTCTCAGTCCCAACCCTTGAACTCAGCACCACCTTCCTAACCTGCAATCTTCTTCCTGACCTTTCCGCCCCCACCCCCACTCCGGCCTATCACCCTCACCTTAACCTCCTTCCACCTATTGCATTTCCAACGCCCCTCCTCCAAGTCCCTCCTCCCTACCTTTTATCTTAGCCCGCTTGGCACATTTTCCTCATTCCTGAAGAAGGGCTCGTGCCTGAAACGTCGATTCTCCTGCTCCTTGGATGCTGCCTGACCTGCTGCGCTTTTCCAACAACACATTTTCAGCTCTGATCTCCAGCATCTGCAGTCCTCACTTTCCCCTCAAAGATCAGCAAGGCGGCCTTTGTGTGGAGATGCAGGAGATGGAGGAGATACTAAACAAGTATTTTGCATCAATAATTATTGTGGAAAAGGACATGGAAGATATATAATGTAGGGAAATAGATGGCGACATCTTGAAAAAAGTCCATATTACAGAGGAGGAAGTTCTGGATGTCTTGAAACGCATAAAAGTGAATAAATCCCCAGGACCTGATCAGGTGTATCCTAGAACACTGTGGGAAGCTAGGGAAGTGATTGCTGGGCCTCTTACTGAGATATTTGTACCATCAATAGTCACAGGTGAGGTGCTGAAAGATTGGAGGTTGGCGAACGTGGTGCTATTGTTTAAAAAAGGTGGGAAGGACAACCAGTGAGCCTGACGTCGATGGTGGGCAAGTTGTTGGATGGAATCCTGAGGGACAGGATGTATGTGTATTTGGAAAGGCAAGGACTGATTAGGATAGTAAACATGGCTTTGTGCGTGGGAAATCATGTCTCACAAACGTGGTTGAGTTTTTTGAAGAAGTGACAAAGAGGATTGATGAGGGCAGAGCGGTGGACGTGATCTATACTGACCAGGGTAATGCTGAGGTTGGCGAGTGTGCGATGTTTGCAATGCCATGTCAGGGTTGGTCATTGCTTAGCAGTGATCTATATGGACTTCAGTAAGGCATTTGATAAGGTTCCCCATGGGAGACTACTTAGCAAGGTTAGATCTCATGGAATACAGGGAGAACTAGCTATTTGGATACAGAACTGGCTCAAAGGTAGAAGATAGCAGGTGGTGGATGGAGGGTTGTTTTTCAGACTGGAGGCCTGTGACCAGTGGAGTGCCACAAGGATTGGTGCTGGGTCCTCTACTTTTCATCATTCATATAAATGATTTGGATCTGATCATAAGAGGTATAGTTAGTAAGTTTGCAGATGACACCAAAATTGGAGGTGTAGTGGACAGCGAAGTGGGTTATCTCAGATTACCATGGGATCTTGATCAGATGAGCCAATGGGCTGAAAAGTGGCAGATGGAGTTTAGAATAATGTGAGGTGCTGCATTTTGGGAAAGTAAATCAGAGCAGTACTTATACACTTAATGATGAGGTCCTAGGGAGTGTTGCTGAACAAAGAGACCTTGGAGTGCAGGTTCATAGCCCCTTTAACATGGAGTCGCGGGTAGATAGGATAGTGAAGAAGACGTTTAGTATGCTTTCCTTTATTGGTCAGAGTATTGAGTGCAGGAGTTGGGAGGTCATGTTGAGGCTGTACAGGACATTGGTTAGGCCACTGTTTTAATATTGCGTGCAATTCTGGTCTCCTTCCTATCGGAAAGATGTTGTGAAACTTGAAAGGGTTCAGAAAGGCTTTACAAGGATGTTGCCAGGGTTGGAGGATTTAAACTATAGGGAGAGGCTGAATAGGCTAGGGCTGTTCTCCCTGGAGCATCGAAGGCTGAGGGGTGACCTTATAGAGGTTTATAAAATCATGAGGGACATGGATAGGATAAATAGGCAAAGTCTTTTACCTGGGGTGGGGGAGTTTCTAACTAGAGAGCACAGGTTTAGGGTGAGAGGAGAAAGATACAAAAGAGATCTAAGGGGCAACCTTTTCACGCAGAGGGTGGGATGTGTATGGAATGAACTGCCAGAGGAAGTGGTGGATGCTAGTACAATTGCAACATTTAAAAAGCATCTGGATGGGTATATGAATAGGGAGTGTTTGGATAATGGGCCGGGTGTTGGCAGGTGGGACTAGATTGGGTTGGGATATCTGGTCGACATGAATGAGTTGGACTGAAGGATCTGTTTCTGTGCTGTACATCTCTATGACTCTATGGCTCTATAACTGAACAATCATCTGTTTCAGGTTTGGCGGTTATTTAAAGGTGTGAATTGGAGGCGTAGGGAAGGTCTTGGAAAGGTGTTCATCCTCATCGATGATGTGTTGGAGGCTGTGAAGAACATGGTGTAATCTCTCCGCTCCTGGGAAGGATTGGACAGTGAAGGGTACCCTAATGGTTGCATGCCATGTCTGTCTCCTAAGGAAGTCGTTATAGTTTCTCGCTGTGGCACATCGGAACTGGCAATCGATGGGTTGAGCATCGTACACTATTCTTATGAGGGTATCCTTCAGCACCTTCAGGTGTCTGTCGCAACCACCAACCTTAAACAGATCATTGTTCGCCATGGCATGGCAACCACTGCAAGACATGTCAGAGTGTCGACATGGATGCCACCATTACACGTGGGGACACCACTCACCATGCACGCGGCAGGTACTCATGGGACTCGGCCACCGTTGTCTATTTCATATGCTGCATGGTACATTGGCGAGACCAAGCAGACACTACGACAACGGATGAATGAACACCACACAACAATCACCAGACAGGGATGTTCCCTCCCAGTCAGAGAACACTTCAGCAGTCAGGGACATCGGCTTCAGATCTTTGGGTGACCATCCTCCAAGGCAGACTTCGGGACACACAACAACGCAAAGTGGCCAAGCAGAGGCTGATAGCCAAGTTCTGCACCCATGGGAATGGCCTCAACTGGGACCTTAGATTCATGTCACACTTCAGGTGCCCCACAACACTATACACTCTCTCTCTCAAACACACACACACTCTGACGTACTCACACACTCACGCAGACCCTGTCTCATATACACACACTCTCTTATACACACACATACAACCCCCACACTCACACCCATGTAAACACCCTCTCACAGGCTCATGCTCCATCACACTCACACACACACACACTCTACCAAGCATACAAACACGCAAACACACACTCTCTCACATGCATTCACACTCACTCTCTCTCTTTCATGCACGCACAAATGCATACAAGTCCGTGGGGTGAATTTGCATTTGCAGAATTATATTTGCAGATACACTATTTTGCTCAAAAAGTGCACAATCTGCAGGCAGTCAATCCATGTAATATTTTATAAATTCCTACTTCAGAAATAGAACCAGTCTAACTCAAGATTGGGATACAGACAGATTCTAATCTCACACCTTTATGAATTGTCTGGGCTGAGATGTCACCTTCTTTGATAAAACCTTAAATTATCTCAAGAATGTGACTTAAAAGAAGTTCTGGGATTTAGTATTAATGAACGGAGCCTGCAACCCATTCTAAAAGATGAAAGACTTATCAGTAATCTAGGTTTGTTCAATATATCATTTCAGTTGCATGACACTGTGATGTTTTGCTATAAATTCTGTGTCTTATGATCCTGCTCCACAGCTACCTGATAAAGGAGCAGTGCTCCGAAAGTTAGTACTTCCAAATAAACCCGTTGGACTATAACGTGGTGTTATGTGACTTTTAACTAAGTGCTTTGCAGTTAATACCCTGTCATTTTCACTTTCTTTCTCATCGTAAGTGTGTGATAGCTTTGTTTTTAAAAGGGCAGATACAGTATGTCACCCATATGTAGCCAAAATAGTTTGCAAATAAACTTTGTACTTGAATAAATTTATTTTTGGTAATAAATCAGTTATTTGATATTGACTAAAGAAACCTGACTGTTGTTAATATTACATCTGACATAGTTTGAAGCCTTTATAAATGGCCACCTCACCAACTTGATTACATATAAAAGTTGATAAGACATTTGGAAGAGTGGGACCAGAAAGGGAAGTAGGAAACTCTCCAATCTCGATCATTACAGGGAAATAAAATAAACAAAATGACTAATATTTCATGACCATTATATGTCGAGGACTAAAGTATATCGAGGTATGGAAGTTATGTTACATAGTATCTAGTACCGTTCAAATAATGTTTTAAGTGCAGTTCCCAAATAGAATATTGAGTGGGAATTATCTAAACAATATCCAGTACATTTCATTATACACCTTGTCATGGGAAGTGGTGGCCAAGTGGTATTATCACTTGTGTCTTACTCCAGCAGCTCAGGTGATGATCTGGGGACCCAGGCTCAAATTGCAGCACAGCAGGTGGTGGAACTTGAATTCAATAAAAATCTAGAATTAAGAGTCTAATGATGACTAACGAATCCGCTGTTGACTTTTTTCAGGAAAAACCCATCTGGTTCACTAGTGCTCTTTAGGGAAGGAAATTGCCATTTTACCCAGTGTAGCATACATGTGACTCCAGACCCACAGCAATGTGGTTGACTCTTAACTGCCCTCTGGGCAATTTGGCAGTACATGCTGGCCTAGCCAGCACCATCCACGTCCCATGAATGAATTTTTTTAAAATGGTCAGTTGGGTTTTGTAAGGTGTTCAGTAGAGTTCCTAACTGTTTAGCATAGAGTTTGGTTCAAATTTTAGTACTGACCCCAATATTCCTGAGTGCTGCAATCAGCACAGTTTACAGTCCAATCTCTGACTCAGTATCTGGTAGAGTTTCCAATGTAGTATTCAGTCATATCTCTGATACACTGCTCTGTAGGGAGGTGTTGGTATAATCTAGAACCTGAGGCTAATATTCTGGGGACATGGGTGCAAATGTTACAATAGCAAATGGTTAACGTTTGATTTCAGGAAAAATCTGAAATGAAAAGCTAGCCTCATGCTATTGTTTGTTACTAAATCTCCTGATGCAGAGTTTGGCTTAATGTTTACAACAAAATAAAGGACTGTGGATGTGGGGGATCTGAACAAAAACAAAAAGTGCTGGAGAAACTCAGCAGGTCTGGCAGCATCTATAGCAAGAAATATAGAGTTAATATTTTGACTCCATTGTTTTTCTCTCCACAGACTCAGACAGACCTGTTGTGTTTCCCCAGCATTTTCTGTTTTTTTTAGCTCAGTGTTTGTTTCCAGTAGAATGTTGTTACCTTGGACAATGTCAATGAGATTCCTAAAATTGCATCAAACATCAGGTATAGGTTTATTATCATCCTCAATACAGGTGTCCATTATAGCATCTTTGGTAATTTTGCGTGAGACAATAAGTTGTTTGCATGATTCACTGTAGTTGTTAAAAATGTGTCTATTACATACATGATAATGGAACCACAAATTTAATTAACAGGGTATCTTATGACATAAGAATCTGGTCTACGTAGCTGCCAAAGGTAAAATAATTAACTAAGGAACCAGTCTGACTTGTGTGTGCTTCTTATTTATCAATTTTAAAACAGACTTAGCTTGATGATCTCTGTTGTTGGCAAGTCCTACATCAATACATTGCGTTCAACTGGGTTAATGCATAGCAGTAATGTGTCATCTGATTGCAAAACAATTTAATTTTAGTGTTCAATGTTAACTGTTGCATTAGGAATCAGGGTAAAAATTGGAATTGCTGATACCCATTATAAAAGCTAATACCTATTTAAAATGCAGTTATAGGAATTAAGAGTAGAAAAAGTTAACATGAAACGTAACAATAGGAGGCCACATTTGGAATACTGTCATAGAGAGGCACTGGAGAAGGCACAAAACAAGTTACAGAAATACCAATAGATTGAGATATTGTAACTAACAGTGTTATTAAAACTTAACATTTAATAATCTTTGTGAACTCAAGTTTGAAGGATTGCAGATACTTGGATTTCTTTTTAATGATGTCAATGAAAGGGCTTGGGTCTTTTTCTTAATAAGGCAATTCTCGGCAGCCACATATCTCGCGTTAATTGCTTGTTTAATGGAGAGCACCTGCCTGGGTTCACTGTCAGGTTCCGGTTTCTGCTTTGGATATTGTTTGGGATAGTTGGGAAGAAATCTATTGAAAGAAAGAAGCCTCCCAGCTCATTTCTCCTGTTTCTGGAAAAGCTGGTTACTAACAGAGCCCTGGTCCAGCTGCCATCACATGAGAATCCCGTGAAAGAGTTTTCTGATATTTTGTGGATGACTGCATCCTCAAAGGTCCCCAGAGACAACTGCATATGTTCAGCAATAGCTGTTGTTTTGTGCCAGGATGTCAGACTAACAGCCATCAAACATCTCACCCTTGTTGTTCTCTCTTCAAGAACTGAGACAAATTAAGAACGGTTACGAATAAAACCAAGTGGGAAATCAGGAAAAACACTTTTACCCAGAGAGTGGTTAGAATGTGGAACTTATGTAATTGAGTTGGATAGTGTAGATACATTTAAGAACCCAGACAAACACATAATGGAGAAAGGCATTGCCCTGGCTTGACTTTTGATATGTCTTCTTTCTACTCTGAGCTCATCGATTTCTTTACACATCAATTGTGTGCCTTATATATTCTCATTTACACTTTCAAAAACATAGTCTCGAATTCAATTCATTGGATTCTGGGCAGGATACTAGTTCTGGGAATGTTTCACAATCAGAATGATACAGAAGCAACTCAAGTAGTCAAAGGAAACTCCTGGCTCAAGGGTCTGTTTCAGCAACATTTTTACACTGTCTTACTTCTTTGATGTATGAAGTTTATTACAGCACCGTGGGTCATGGCTTTCTCCTGCTGTTTGATACCATGAGCTGGTTGCTCCTGTATACAAGTCACAGAAGTTAATAGTGAAACATACAATAAACAATATGGAAGGTAAATGGTATGTTCACCCTAACAGCAAGCCATTGTTCCTAATAAATTAGGGGGGTTGAGGAAGGATGCAAGAAACAAGTTGCAAAAACACTCACTGAAAACTAACAATTTGTTCCTTTTAAGTTATTGTAAATGTACTATCACACAAAAGTATTTTCAGTTACTGCTTCATTAAATATATGAATTAAGAACAGAGGAGACCATTCATCCCTAGAGCTTGCTCTGCCATTGAATAAACTCAAGGCCAATCTGTTTCTGTTTTGAACATCACATTCCCATCTACAGCCCAATAATCTTTGCTTTCCTTGCCTAACAAGAATCTATCTAACTCCACCTGACCAATATCAATGAGTCGACCTGCGTTGTGCTCTGTCACCACAGATCCTGAGGCTGAACAACCATCTGAGGGGAAAACGTTCTCCTCATCTCTGTCTTAAAAGGGTTACCTTGAATTTTAAAACTGTGCCCTTAATTCTGGACTCAACCCCAAGAGGAAACAGCATTTCCACATCAACATTGTCATGACCATTCAGAATTGTATGAGCTTCTCTCAAATCACCTTTCAGTTTTTTAAAACTTCCAGTGAAAACAAGACCACACAGTCCAACTGATTTCAGATAGTGACTCAAGCATGAAAAAACCATTTAGTTTATACTCTGTCTTGTTACTCTTCCTGCCAAAGTGAACAATTTTCACATATTTCCACATCCTGCTTTATTGGCCAGATTTTTGCCCACTCACTCATCCTATTTAAATGTGTCTTCAACTACCAAAATCTTCACAGCAAATTGATTTCTGAAAAATTGCCAACAGTATCTTCGCACCCCTCATCCAAGTCAATAATATAAATTGTGATAAGTTGATTTCAGACCCCTATAGGACATTACCTGTTTGTCCTGCTATTTAAAAGAAGACCCATTGTGTATAACTTCTGCCAATAACCAAGCTCCTGTGCATTTTAACCCAACACCATGTGCTTTTACATTATGCAATAACTTATTATGTGACTTCTTGTTAAATGCCTTCTGGAAATCTAAGTATGGTACATAATCAAGCTTATGCATTCAAATGAGAGGCTGCATACAACAAGAATAATTTGACAGGACAGTATAAGAATAAGGAAGTCTTGCTGCAATGGGGAAGATGATGGTGTAATAACTATATCATTTGACTAATAATTCAGAATCGGGCTAATGTTCTGGAATCTTGTGTCCAATGGTAAAATTGGAATTCAATGAATACTTGAATTAATCTTGTCTGATGGTTATTGTAAAAAAATCATGAATGCTCTTCATGGAAGGAAATCTGCTGTCCGTATCAAGTCTGCCGTATATGTGACTCCAGATCCACAAACAATGCGATTGGCACTTAACTGATCTTTGAAATGGCCTGGCAAGCCAACTGTATCAACTGAAGCAAAGGACTGAAACTGGATGGACCACTTGGCGTTAACACCGGCACTGGAAACAACCGTGGCAAGTGCAACCCTGCTAACCTTGCAAAGTCCTTCCAACTCACATCTGATTTGTGCCAAAATTAGGAGAGCTGTCTCACAGACTGGTCAAGCAACAGCCTGACATGTTATAATTACAGAATCACATCTTGCAGACAAAGTCCCAGGCACCACCATCAATATCTTTGGACGTGTCCTGTCCCACTAGTAGGAAAGACTCTTCAAAGATAGTGGCAAAGAAGTGTAGTCAGGAAGGTGTTACTCTTGGGGTGTTCAACATTGACTCTCATGATTTGGAGATGCTGGTGTTGGACTGGGGTGTACAAAGTTAAAAATCACACAACACCAGGTTATAGTCCAACAGGTTTATTTGGAAGCATTACCTTTTGGAGGGCTGCTCCTTCATTAGATGGTTGTCTCCACAACCACCTGATAAAGGAGCAGCGCTCCGAAAGCTAGTGCTTCCAAATAAACCTGTTGGACTATAACCTGGTGTTGTGTGATTTTTAACATTGACTCTGAAAGCCATGATGTCTCAAACAAACACGGGCAAGGAAACTTTGTTGATATATTAGAACTCACTCACATCAAACACAATTTGAATCATTGAGGGTAGCAAGGTCATAAAATATACTCTTTATAGGGGCCTTCAGTTCCAATCTTCAAGTGTGGCACAGTAGCCTTACAACTGACCCAACTGGCTGAATCCTAAAAGATCTATTTGCTAGGCTGGGTCTACAGCAGGTGGTGAAGAAACCAGCTCAAGGGAAAAATCTACTTGAACTTGTCCTCATCATTCTACCTGCTGCAGACGTGTCCATCCATGACAATATTGGCAGGAGTGATCAACACACAGCCATTGTGGAACCAAGGTTTTGCTTCAGTCTGAGGATACCATCGATTGTGTTGTGAGGCACTACCACAGTATTAGTTGGGACAGACCTTGAACAGACGAGCAACTTGAAAATAGACATTCATGAAATATTGTGGGCCAGAAGCAGCAGATTGTATTTAACTACAATCTGTAACTTCATGGGCCCCCGCACAGCCCCCCGCCCCCACCACCAACACCCACACACTCCCCCTCCCACTGTACTATTATTGTCAAGCCATGAGATTAACCCTGGTTCAATACAGAGAGCAGGAGGGCAGGCCAGGACCTGCATCAGACAAATGTTAAACTGTGTTGTCAACCTGCTAAAACTACAATACAACATTGCTTGAATGCCAAACATCAGAAACAGTCCTGTTACTGAATGGTGGTGGGAATTAAACAACTCATTGGAGGAGGAGGGTTCACAAATATCACCATCTTCAATAATGGAAGAGGCCAGTACATCAGGGCAAAGACAAGGCTGCAGCCTATAGTGCTGAGCTGATGATCCATCTCAACCTCCTTCTGAGGTCCCTGGCATCACAGATGACAATCTTCAGCCAATCTGATTCACTCCATAGGATGTTGTGTAACAGCTGAAGACATTAGATACTGCAAAGGCTATGGGCTCTAACAACTTTCTGGCAACGCATGGAAAACTTGTTCTCCACAACTACCCAATCCCTCCCTGCGCTGTTCTTATACAGCTATAACACTAGCATCTACCTTTTAAGTGGAAAATTGTTCAGGTATGTCCTGTTCACAAAATGCAGGAGAGCACCTGAGATGTGCTAAATCAGGAAGGGCATAGGTAGAGTAGACAGGAAGGCACTTTTCCCCTTGGTTAAGTGATCAATGACCGGGGGATTATAGATTTAAGGCAGGAGGTTTAGAGGGAATGTGAGGAAAAGATTTAGTGGGAGTTGGGGAATCTGGCATTCACTGCCTGTAGGGATGGTAGAGGCAGAAACTCTCATAACATTTCAGAAGTATTTAAATATGCATTTGTGATGCCAAGGCACACAAGGCTATTGTCCAAGTGCTGAGCAATAGAATAGTTAGTTGCTTGTTTTTGACTGGAGCAGACTCAATAGGCCAAAGGATCTTTTTAATGCTGTAGACCTAAATGACTTTATGACTCTAATCTAACCCAAATAATTACTGCCCCATTACTCTTGCTCATCAACAACAAAATGGAAGGAGCCATCAAAAGTGCTATTGAGATATGCTTGCAAAGGAATAACCTGCTCATTAAAGAACAGTTTGGGTCCATCAGGGGCACTCAGCTCCTGATTTAATTATATCGTTGATCCAAATATGGACAAAAGAACCGAACTCTAGAGATGAGGTGACAGTGTCTCTTCTTAACATCAAGTATCATTTAGTGGAATATGTCATGAAGGAGTCCTAGAAAAGCTGGAGATCACAGCGGGTCAGACAGCATCCATGGAGAGAGAGAGCTAACGTTTTGAGTCTAGATGGCTCTTCACTAGAGCTGAGGTGAAGTGTGGAAGGAGGCAGCATTTATGGAGGGAGAGCAGTGGGATGTGGAGGTAGTGAATGTATGATGCTGGTGAAGAAAAGGTGAACTATCAACATCCTTTCTCCACCAGCACCCAGCATCCACTACCATCACTCCACTGCCCCCAAGCTATAGCATGAAAGCCGTCCCCTCCACATTTCACTTCAGCTCTGATGAAAACTCACCTAGACTTGAAACATTATCTTGCTCTCTTTTCATGGATGCTATCTGACCTGCTGTGATCTCCAGCATTTATTGTTTTCTGTGCAGATTCCAGCATGTGCAGTAGCTTGCTGCTAGCAAAACAGTAGCATTCCTGATGAAGGACTTATGTCCGAAACATCGACTCTCTTGCTCTGCAGATGTTGCCTGGCCTGCTGTGCTTTTCCAGTGCTACACTGTTCAACTCTGACCTCCAGCATCTGCAGTCTCACTTTCTCCTGAAGTGGATGACATTTGGGAGGTGCTGGTGGCTGGTGGAGTGTGTGCGCGCGTGTGTGTGCTTGTGTGTGCCTCTGTGTGTGTGTATGTATCTGTGTGTGTGTGTGTGCGCATGCGCATGTCTGTCTATGTTTGTGTGTGTATGCGCGTGCACGTGTCTGTCTGTGTGTGTGTGTGTGAGACTCTCCATTGGTTGCATTCATACCTGACCCAAAGGTTGATGGTCATGTTTATTGGAAGTTGATCATCTCAGTCCCGAGAAATGAAAACCCAACCATCTTCTGCTGCTTCAACAATGACCTTTCCTCATTGCAAATTTCAGCATCATTCATGCCTCCTTAGGCACTAAAGCATTCCAGCTCCACATTTACCAAGACCTGTATGATATCCAGGCTTCAGCTGATTTGGGGCAACTATCTTTCATGTTACAGAAATGACAGGGAATAAGGATCTCCAAAACCAAAGAATCTAAACATCGTTGTTTGATCTTCAGTGACAAACATCACTGAATTGACCATTTTCAACAACTTTGGTATTATCTTCTCCGAAAAAAATTTACTGGAACAACAGCAACAAGCCAGGGCCATGAACACTGTGGTCACCTTTAAAAAAAAATGAGAGAAAGAGTAAAAGAGGAAAGAAGCAAACAAGCCCCACTCCAAATAAATGCCAAATAAAAACAGCAGCTGCTGTCTATCGGAGACAAAAATCAAAATTGCGGGAAAAGCTCAGCAGGTTTGGCAACATTTGTGAGCAGAAATCAGAGTTAACGGTTCAGGTCAAGCGATAGTTCCTTAGAACTGATAGTAGCTGGGAAAATGTCAGTTTAAATGCAAAGTTAAAAATCACACAACACCAGGTTATAAGCCAACTGGTTTATTTGATTTTTTTAAATTTCAAAAATATTCTGTATTCATAAAATATTTTGATGGTCTGTACAGTTGGTCATGCCATACATACGTAAACATTCAAATTCTTTGCATACAGAGATCAGAATTTATCATTTGTATATACAAGTCGTACATTTATCAATCATATATCCATATATTTACTGGTTTATTTGATAGTGCAAGATTTCAGAGCTCTGTTCCAGGTAACCAGCGATCACAGGACACCGAATTTATAGTAAAAGATCAAAGTGTCATACAGGTGATGTGATGTATTGAACAAACCTATATTGCTATTAAGTTTTAATCACTTAGAATGGGGATGCAGGTTTCAATTGATATGCAGAAGATAGGATGGAGGGAAGCAATAAGGAGTAAACGATTGGTGGGGATAGAGCCCAAAGAGAGAAAAGAGCAATTAGACAGACAAGAGTGGATAATGATCAGGCTTGGAAGGTGATTAGCTGTAAATGAGACTGTTCGTGGCTAACAATGGGTTGTGTGGAATAGCAGACGATGTTAAAACAAGGCTTAATTGTAACGATTGGTAATATTGGAGAGCACAGGCACTAAAGTTATTGAACTTGATATTGAGTCTGGAAGACTGCAGGGTCCCCAGGCGGAAAATGAGGTGCTGGCCAGAGGATGAAGTGGAAACAGAGACTGGTGCAGCCTTGAGCCAGCATGATGCTATGCAGCTGCAGAGAGAGGAAGTGCTAGTTTTGCATGGCTTCCTTGGTGAAATGCTGCCTTAATGCCAAAAGCAATCACTTTTGGGAGTTCAGCTCTTTTCTCAGGCCGTTGCTTGACTAGTCTGCCAGATAGCATACTCTCCATTTTTTGCACAAAGTCCCAGACATTGCGAAGAAAGTCTTTGCAGGATTGACAGGTTTGTGTTTGTTGTTGTTATTTCCTTGGTCAGGACTGAACAGTCAATTTGGTTTCATTCTTTAGTTTAGGTTTTGCAACTGTTGTTACAACTGAGTAGATGACATGGCTATTTCAGTGGGCAATTAAGTGTCAATTGCTTTGCTGTAGGGTCTGGAATCACGTGTAGGACAGATTGCATTCCCTAAATGGGATTATTGAACTAAATGGGTTTATAACTTTGATAATAATGGTCATTATTAAGCACTTGATGCTCGGTTTCTCAATTGGATTTAATTTTGGCATCTGCCATGGTGACATTCAAATCCATATCCCCAGAACATTAGCCTGGAGCTTTGGGTTCCAGTCCGTAATGTTGTCACTACACCACCACCCTTCTAAACACCAGTCAACTCCCACATATAATTAACTGCTGCTGAGATAGTTTTTTTTCTGGCTCTATCTAAGTGTAAAGTAAATAAAACTTCTGGAATTCCATTCCACATTCATTTTCCAGCCAACCATTAACTATCCCACCAAGCCTTCCAAAAACTTATCCAATTGTCAATAAGTCAAAACCAATACGGAACAGGAAATTGCCACAAACCACAAAATGCTATTTAATATAAAACTGCCCATCTACTATTTACACTCAATAAGTAATGCCCTGACCTGGTCACACCTCCCATTATGTAACTGTTGCAATATGTTGGAAGTCAGAAACAGGAAAAGAGCAGTTACTTTATTGGGAGTTTTCTATGGGCCCCCCCAACAACAGAGACATGAAGGAGCACATTGGGATGCAAGATTTTGGAAATGTGTAGAAGTAACAGGGTTGTTGTCATGGATGATTTTAACTTACATAACACTGATTGGAACCTACTTAGTTCAAAACGTTTGGATGGAGCAGTTTTTGTCAGGTGTGTCCAGGAAGGGTTTCTGATGCAATATGTAGATAGGCTGACTAGAGGGGAGGCCATATTAGATTACATTACAGTGTGGAAACAGGCTCTTCGGCCCAACAAGTCCACACCGACCCGCCGAAGTGCAACCCGCCCATACCCCTACATTTACCCCTTACCTAACACTATGTGCAATTTAGTATGGCCAATTCACCTGACCTGCACATCTTTGGACTGTGGGAGGAAACCGGAGCACCCGGAGGAAACCCACGCAGACACGGGGAGAACGTACAAACTCCACACAGTTCCTGAGGCGGGAATTGAACCCGGGTCTCTGGCGCTGTGAGGCAGCAGTGCTAACCACTGTGCCACCGTGCCACCCACATATTGGATTTGGTGCTTGGCAACGAACCATGCCAGGTGTCAGATCTCTCAGTGGGAGTGCGTTTTGGTGATAGTGACTACAACTCCATGACCTTTACTATACTCATGGAGAGTCATAGAGATGTACAACATAGAACCAGACCCTACGATCCAACTTACCCATGCCGATCAGATATCCCACCCCAATCTAGACCCATCTGCCAACAACCGGCCCATATCCCTCCAAACCCTGCCTATTCATATACCCATCCAAATACCTTTTAAATGTCACATTGTACTTGCCTCCACCACTTCCCTTGGTAGCTCATTCCATACACGTACCACCCTCTGCGTGAAAAAGTTACCCCTTAGGTCCCTTTTATATCTTTCCCCTTTCACCCTAAACCAATGTTCTCTAGTTCTGGACTCCCCCACCACAGGGAAGAGACTTTGTCTATTTATCCTATCCATGCCCCTCATAATTTTATAAACCTCTATGCGGTCATACCACAGCTCCGACGCTCCAGGGAAAACAGCCCCAGCCTGTTCAACCTCTCCCTATAGCTCAAGTTCTCCAAGAGGGATAGGAGCAGATGCTATGGGAAAGTATTTAATATGGGGAGACGGAATTACAATGCTATTAGGCAGGTACAGGGGAGCCTAAATTGGGAACAGATGTTCTCAGGGAAATGCACAACAGTAATGTGGAAGTTGTTTAGGAAGCACCTGCTGATAGTGCTGGACAGGCTTGTCCCACTGAGGCAAAGAAATGATGGTAGGTTGAAAGAATCTTGGGTGACAAGGGATATGGAACATCTCGTCAAGATGAAGAAGAAAGCTTACTTAAGGCTAAAGAGGCAAGGATCAGACAGTGCTCCAGAGGGTTACAAGGTAGCCAGGAAGGAACTGAAGAATGGACTTAGAAGAGCTAGAAGGGGACATAAAAAAACCTTGGCGGGTAGGATTAAGGAAAACTTTAAGGCATTCTACACTAATGTGAGGAACAACAGGATGGCTAAAGTGAGGGTAGGGCCGATCAGGGATAGTGGAGAGAACTTGTGCCTAAAGTTGGAGGAAATGGGGGAGGTCCTGAATGAATACTTTGCTGCAGTATTTACTATTGAGAGGGAACTTGGCGTTTCTAAGGACAGCATGAAACAGACTGATATGCGAGAACAGGTTGAGTTAGGAAGGAAGAGATTATTGCACCTTTAGCAATGATTTTTGCCTCCTCACTCTCCACTGGAGTAGTACCAAATGATAGAAGGGTGGCAAATGTTATTCCTTTGATCAAGAAAGGGAATAGGAACAAGGAAGGGGACATCCATCAAAGTTTTACCTGTACATCCACTAATATCATTTATTGCATCCGTTGCTCCTGATGCAGTCTCCTCTACATTGGGGAGACTGGACACCTCCTAGCAGAGCGCTTTAGGGAACATCTCCGGGACACCCGCACCAATCAACCACACCGCCCTGTGGCCCAACATTTCAACTCCCCCTCCCACTCTGCCGAGGACATGGAGATCCTGGGCCTCCTTCACCGCCGCTCCCTCACCACCAGACGCCTGGAGGAAGAACGGCTCATCTTCCGCCTCGGAACACTTCAACCCCAGGGCATCAATGTGGACTTCACCAGTTTCCTCATTTCCCCTTCCCCCACCTCACCCTAGTTCCAAACTTCCAGCTCAGCACTGTCCCCATGACTTGCCTATCTTCTTTTCCACCCATCCACTCCACCCTCCCCCCCCCCCCGACCTATCACCGTCATCCCCTCCCCCACTCACCTATTGTACTCTATGCTACTTTCTCCACCCTCACCCTCCTCTAGCTTATTTCTCCATGCTTCAGGCTCTCTGCCTTTATGCCTGATGAAGGGCTTTTGGCCAAAACGTCGATTTTACTGCTCCTCGGATGCTGCCTGAACTGCTGTGCTCTTCCAGCACCACTAATCCAGAAACAAGGAAGGAGATAGTCAACATGGTTTTGTCAAGGGCAGGTTGTGTCTCACAAACCTCATTGAGTTTTTTGAGAAGGTGACCAAGCATGTAGATAAGGGTAGGGCAATTGATGTGGTATACATGGACTTCAGTAAAACCTTTGATAAGGTTCCACATGGTAGGCTGTTGGAGAAAATTCAGAGGCATGGAATGGAGGGTGATTTAGCAGTTTGGATAAGAAACTGGCTTTCTGAAAGAATGCATCGAGTGGTGGTTGATGGAAAATATTCAGCCTGGAGTCTGGTTATTAGTTGTGTGCCACAAGGATCTGTTTTGGGACCACTGCTGTTTGTCATTTTTATAAATGACTTAGACGCAGGCATAGGTGGATGGATTAGTAAATTTGCAGACGACACTAAAGTCGGTGGAGTAGTGGACAGTGTGGAAGAGTGTTACAGGTTGTAGGGGGACTTGGATAAACTGAGGAATTGGGTTGAGAGGTGGCAAATGGAGTTCAATGCAGCTAAATGTGTCGTGATGCACTTTGGGAAGAATAACAGGAAGGCAGAGTACTGGGTCAATTGAAAGATTCTTGGTAGTGTGGATGTGCAGAAGGATCTTGGAGTCCATGTACATAGATCCCTAAAAGTTGCCACCCAGGTGGATAGTGCTGTTAGGAAGGCATAAGGTGTGTTAGGTTTCATTCGTAGAGGGATTGAGTTCCGAAGCCGCAATATCATAAGACCATAAGACATAGGAGTGGAAGTAAGGCCATTTGGCCCATCGAGTCCACTCCGCCATTCAATCATGGTTGATGGGCATTTCAACTCCACTTACCCGCATTCTCCCTGTAGCCCTTAATTCCTTGTGACATCAAGAATTTATCAATCTCTGCCTTGAAGACATTTAGCGTCCCGGCCTCCACTGCACTCTGCGGCAATGAATTCCACAGGCCCACCACTCTCTGGCTGAAGAAATGTCTCCGCATTTCTGTTCTGAATTTACCCCCTCTAATTCTAAGGCTGTGTCCACGGGTCCTAGTCTCCTCACCTAACGGAAACAATTTCTTAGCGTCCGTCCTTTTCAAGCCATTACTTCCTCTCGAGTGAGCTGGAACTATACAAAAAGCTGGTGCGGACACACTTGGAATATTGTGTACAGTTCTGATCCCCATATTTTGGGAAGGATGTGGAAGCATTGGAAGAGGTGCAGAGGGGGTTTGCCATGATGTTGCCTGGTCTGGAGGGAAGGTCTTATGAGGAAAGGCTGAGAGACTTTAACCTGTTGTCATTGGCAAGAAGAAGGCTAAGAGGGGACTTGATAGAGAAGTACAAGATGATCAGAGGATTAGATAGGGGAGACAATGAAAGTCTTTTTCCTCAGATGATTAGTTCAGCATGTATGAGGGGGCATAACTACAAATTGAGGGGTGATAGATTTAAGACAGATATCAGCGGCAGGTTCTTTACGCAGAGAGTGGTAAGGGCATGGAATGCACAACCTGCTAATGTAGTCAACTCAGCCACATTAGGGATATTTAAACAATCCTTAGTTAAGCACATGGATGATTTTGGGATAGTGTAGGGGGACAAGCTGAGAATAGTTCACAGGTCGGCGCAACATCGAGGGCTGAAGGGCCTGTTCTGCGCTGTATTGTTCTATGTTCTATAACCCTGGGAATTACAGACCAGTCAGTCTTATGTCAGTGATGGGCAAAGTATTGGAGAGGATTCTAAGACACAGGAGATATGACGACTTAGAAAACCATAGTTGTTTAGAGATAGTCAGCATGGCATTGTGAGGGTCAGGTCATGCCTCACAAACCTTACTGAATTCTTTAAGTATGTGACAAAACAGATTGATGAAGGTAGAGCAGTGGATGAGGTGTACATGGATTTTAACAAAGTATTTGATAAAGTTCCCATGGTAGGGTCATTCAGAAAGTAAGGAGGCATGGAATGCAGGGAAACCTGTCTGAGGAGCAGAAGCCCTTCAAAAGAGCTTATGTCCAAAACATCGATTCTCCTGCTCCTTGAATGCTGCCTGACCTGCTATGTTTTTCCAACACCACATTCTTGACTTTGATCTCCAGCATCTACAACCCTCACTTTCTCCAGGGAAACCAGTCTGTCTGGATACAGGATTGGCTGGCCCATGGAAGACAGAGGGTGGTGGTAGATGGAAATCATTCAGCCTGGAACTCGGTGACCAGTGATGTTCTGTAGGGATCAGTTCTGGGGCCTCGACTCTATGATTTTTATAAATGACTTGGATGAGGAAGTGGAAAGCTGGTTTAATAAGTTTGCCGATGACACAAAGGTTGGTGGAGTTGTGGATAGTGTGGAGCAGCCATTCTCAGTGGGGGGATATATGGCCCCCTTAGGGGCTCTGGCACATTGGAAGGGGGCCACAGATTGTAAACTGTGAGAGGGGGAGCCCCAAGTGTTTATGGGGCCTCTGGTAACTGAACCGATGAAATACCCAGGCAACAACTTTGATTGGAGTCAATAGTTTCCCTCCTATTTATAATATCTCTCCAACGCACTGTTTGAATTCAGTGCACATGGTAAATTAATTGCTTAAGCTCCTCCCACACAGCGTCACTTCAGTCAGTCGTGAATCAGACTGTATTCAATCAAGGGCTCTTGCCCATTATCGCTATACTTCATTATCCGAAGATCAGCCTGTCTTGCTAATCCTTCTTATCCTAGTTCATTTTTTCATTATTTTCCTTGTAAAAGTACCTCATGATTATTTTATTATTTTCAGAAATATTTCTACCACTGAGTTGCTTGGGAAAAAAAATGTATCGGCAGCATTCATCGTATGGTTTCATCATATCTCTGCAAAACCCATCTTTGCCCATGTGTTTGAACTGCATGACCACGTTGCCAAATGAAAGCATGAGACCAAGCCAATTGAAAAAAAAAACATTCTGATACTCACATCCAGATAAGAAGGATAAGCCCTTAGATTTCTTCAGAAACCTTCGAGATAATTTCGAGAAAAGGCCAACGCTGAAACAAATGCTTACTCAAACGTCACAGACATGAGAGAAGGGCCTCATTGCATCATGCGAAATTAGTGAACTGATAGCTAAGACTGGAAATGTTCACAATATTGATGAGTCACTTATTCTGCCTTCAGTGTCCATAATAATATCTGATGTCATGAATTTGACTCGAAGAGTGTGGTGCTAGAAAAGCACAGCAGGTCTGGCAGCATCCGCGGAGCAGGAGAATCAACGTTTTGAGCATAAGCCCTTGATTGACAGTGCTTTTCCGGTAACACACTCTTTGACTCTGATCTCGAGTATCTGCAGTCCTCATTTTCTCCTCATGAATTTGAGTGCCAGTTCAGGCTATTGCTTTTGTAATTCTACTGTTGTCAGAAGAATCTATGAGTTTGCACAGGGCATTGAAGAAGGATTGTTCAGTTCATGACAATTCAAGAAATTCTCTTTACAATTAGATAAAATGACTTTTACAGATAACAGCACTCCTCTCATGGTTTATGTGAGATTCTGGAGCGGAAACAAACTAATGGAAGAGATGTTTGCCAGGAACATTAAAATGGATACTAAGGGACTGTCGATTTTTGAAGAAGTCAAAAGTTAGTTAGGTGAGAACAATATTCCAATGGAGAATGGCATAGTGTTAAGGGTTTAGATTAGATTAGATTCCCAACAGTGTGGAAATAGGCCCTTTGGCCCAACTAGTCCACACCGACACTCCGAAGAACAACCCATCCAGACCCATTCCCCGACATTCACCCCTGACTAATGCACCTAACGCTTTGGGAAATTTATCATGGCCAATTCACCTGACCCACACATCTTTGGACTGTTGCAGGAAACTGGAGCACCCGGAGGAAACCCACGCAGACACGGGGAGAATGTGCAAACTCCACTCAGACAGTCGTCTGAGGCTGGAATCGAACCCGGGTCCTTGGCACTGAGAGGCAGCAGTGCTAACCACTGAGGAGAGGAATTTGTTAAGTGTGTACAAGAAAATTTTCTGATTCAGTATGTGGATGTAACTACTAGAAAAGGTGCAAAACTTGACCTACTCTTCGGAAATAAGGTAGGGCAGGTGACTGAGGTGTCAATAGAGGAGAACCTTGGGGCCAGCGACCATAATTCTATTAGATTTAAAATAGTGATGGAAAAGGATAGACCAGATCTAAAAGTTGAAGTTCTAAGTTGGAGAAAGGCCAATTTTGACAGTAGAAGGCAAGAACTTTCAAAAGCTGATTGGAGGCAGATGTTCACAGGTAAAGGGACGGCTGGAAAATGGGAAGCCTTCAGAAATAAGATAACGAGAACCCAGAGAAAGTATATTCCTGTTAGGGTGAAAGGACAGGCTGGTAGGTATAGGGAATGCTGAATGACTAAAGAAATTGAGGGTTTGGTTAAGAAAAAGAATGAAGCATATGTCAGGTATAGACAGGATAAATCGAATGAATCCTTAGAAGAGTATAAAGGCAGTAGGAATATACTTAAGAGGGAAATCAGGAGGGCAAAAAGGAGACATGAGATAGCTTTGTCAACTAGAGTAAAGGAGAATCCAAGGGTTTTTTCAAATACATGAAGGACAAAAGGATAACTAGGGAGAGAATAGGGCCCCTCAAAGATAAGCAAGGCAGCCTTTGTGTGGAGCCACAGAAAAAAGGGGAGATACTAAACGAGTATTTTGCATCAGTGTTTACTGTGGAGAAGGACATGGAAGATATAGAATGTTGGGAAATAGATGGTGACATCTTGAAAAAAGTCCATATTACAGAGGAGGAAGTGCTGGATATCTCCAAACACATAAAAGTGAATAAATCCCCAGGACCTGATCAGGGATACCTTAGCACTCTGTGGGAAGCTAGAGAAGTAATTGCTGGGCCCCTTGCTGAGATATTTGTATCAACAATAGTCACAGGTGAGGTGCTGGAAGACTGGAGGTTGGCTAACGTGTTGCCACTGTTTAAGAAGGGTAGTAAGGACAAGCCAGGGAACTATAGACCAGTGAGCCTGATGTTGATGGTGGGCAAGTTGTTGGAGGAAATCCTGAAGGACAGGATGTACATGTATTTGGAAAGACAAGAACTGATTAGGGAGAGTCAGCATGGCTTTGTGCGTGGGAAATCATGTGTCATGAACTTGATTGAGTTTTTTGAAGAAGTTACAAAGAGGATTGATGAGGGCAGAGCGGTAGATGTGATCTATATGGACTTCAGTAAGGCATTCGACAATGTTCCCCATGGGAGATTGGTTAGCAAGGTTAGATCTCATGGAATACAGGGAGAACTAGTCATTTGGATACAGAACTGGCTCAAAGGTAGAAGACAGAGGCTGGTGGTGGATGGTTGTTTTTCAGACTGGAGGCCTGTGACCAGTGGAGTGCCACAAGGATCAGTGCTGAGTCCTGTACTTTTCGTCATTTATATAAATGATTTGGGTGCGAGCATAAGAGGTACAGTTAGTAAGTTTGCAGATGATACCAAAATTGGAGGTGTAGTGGACAGCGAAGAGGGTTACCTCAGATTACAATGGATGGGTCAATGGGCTGAGGAGTAGCAAGCAGAGTTTAATTCAGATAAATGTGAGGTGCTGCATTTTGGGAAGCAAATCTTAGCAGGACTTATACACTTAATGGTAAGGTCCTAGGAAGTGTTGCTGAACAAAGAGACCTTGGAGTGCAGGTTCATATCTCCTTGAAAGTAGAGTCGCAGGTAGATAGAATAGTGAAGAAGGCGTTTTGTATGCTTTCCTT
Organism: Chiloscyllium plagiosum; assembly: GCF_037043375.1. Lineage (NCBI taxonomy): Eukaryota > Metazoa > Chordata > Chondrichthyes > Orectolobiformes > Hemiscylliidae > Chiloscyllium > Chiloscyllium plagiosum. The sequence continues at coordinate 12,631,476 of NW_028270164.1, forward strand.
TATCAGTCAGAGTATTGAGTACAGGAGTTGGGAGGTCATGTTGTGGCTGTACAGGACATTGGTTAGGCCACTGTTGAAATATTGCATGCAATTCTGGTCTCCTTCCTATAGGAAAGATGTTGTGAAACTTGAAAGGGTTCAGAAAAGATTTACAAGGATGTTGCCAGGGTTGGAGGATTTGAGTTATAGGGAGAGGCAAAACAGGCTGGGGCTGTTTTCCCTTGAGCGTTGGAGGCTGAGGGGTGACCTTATAGAAGTTTACAAAATTATGAGGGGCATGGGTAGGATAAATAGACAAAGTCTTTCCCCTGGAGTCGGGGAGTTTAGAACTAGAGGACATAGGTTTAGGGTGAGAGGGGAAAGATACAAAAGAGACATAAGGGACAACTTTTTTCACAGAGAGTGTTATGTGTATGGAATGAGCTGCCAGAGGTAGTGGTGGAGGCTGGTACAATTGCAACATTTAAGAGGCATTTGGATGGGTATACAAATAGGAAGGGTTTGGAGTGATATGGGCCGGGTGCTGGCAGGTGGGACTAGATTGGGTTGGGTTATCTGGTCGGCATGTATGAGTTGGACTGAAGGGTCTGTTTCCATGTTCTACATCTCTATGACTCTATGATTCTATAATTGCTTGCGCAACCGATGTTGCTGCTTCTATGTTTGGTCAATACAGATGATTCATTGCTCATCTAAAAACAGTTATACCTTCTGTGTTTACTATTCATTGCATCATTGACAGGGAGCACCTAGTAGCTAAAAACTTTGGAGGAAGCCTCAATGTTTCATTTTGAGTTGTTATAAAGGCTGTAAACTTCATCAAATCCCATGCCTTTCAGGATTGTCTTTTTCAGCAGCTGTGTGTGAAGACTTCCGGATGTTGGTGCTGCATAATGAGGTGAGGTGGCTTTCCAAGGGAAACTGTCTTCAACGTTTTGTTCCACTCTGGGACACCGTCCCATGTCTGGGAAAAAGCATGTAGAAAGACTCATTGATGCTCAGGCAGACATATTTTATGTGGCAGATATCTTTCAGAAACTTAATTTGTTGAACAAAACCTTACAATGCAAAAACATTAACCTCGTAGATTGTAAGGAAGCCATTGTTTCTTTTAGCAAGTCTATTGGCATAATATAGGATGTTGAGAATTTTTCCAATTTCCACACCTGAAGACGATCGCAGAGATACTGAAGGACGATGACCTCACCATTTATTTATGAAACATCTAAAGATGATACAAAAGGGTATGCAAGAAAGATTGAATGATTGAAACCTTGGTGTCCTGGATTGGGTTTTGAATCTATTCGAAGTACAAACCATCCAAGTTGAGGCAGAAATCCAAGAGAGGTTAGTTGATCTTCAGAGTGATATAACTGCATGTTGCCAGTTCAGTCCGTTCCAAAAACATTTGGATCAAAAGTGATCTGCCAAATAAACTTACAACACTGGGAAAAAAAGCCCAAATATTTTTTACTGCCTTTTTGTCAACTTATTTGGTTGAGAGCGGATTCTGCAAGGTAGCTTCCTTGCCAAAATGTAGGAACAGAATTGATATCGCACCAAGAGGTGACCTCTGACTGTCCTTGTCTAATTTGGAGCCTGATATCATGAAGCTTAAGAAAAGCACCAAGCTCAAGGTTCACATTTGGCCTGACAGATGTTTAATTCCACGCAGTCTTTTTTTACGTTTTGTCCAGTGTGTCAGAATGTTCAAGTTTTCTGGGTTTTCAATTACAAAATGATTTTCTGTCTATCTGTTTGTGTTGTACCTCTGTTTGAAAGGGGGAACCTGGAACCTGAGAAGAGTTCCTAGGGAGGCTGTGGCCAGAATACAGTCGAGAATCACTGGTGTGGAGGGCTGTTGTAAGTTGCAACGGGACATTGACAGGATATCGATCTGGGCTGATAAGTAGCAGAAGGAGTTCAACCTGGAAAAATGTGAAGGCATTCACTTTGGATGGTCAAATACAGGGTTAAAGGCAGGATTCTTGGCAGTGTGGAGGAACAGAGAGATCTTGGAATCTATGTCCATAGATACCTCAAAGTTGCCACACAGGTTGATAGGGTTGTTAAGAAGCATATGGTGCATTGGCTTTCATTGGTAGGGGAATTGTGTTTAAGAGCTGCAAGGTTATGCAGCAGTGCTATAGAGTCCTGGTTAGACCACACTTGGAATACTGTGTTCAGTTCTGGTTGCTGCGTTAGAGGAAAGATGTGGAAGCTTTATAAAGAATGCAGAGGAGATAAATGAGGATGCTGCCTGGACTGGAGGGCATGTCTTACAGAAAGGTTGAGGGAGCTATGGCTTTTCTTATTGGAGTGAAGAAGGATGAGAGGTGACTTGATAGAGGTGTACAAGATGATGAGAGATAAACAGGGGAACCTCGATTATCCAGCATTCGATTATCCGAACTTCAGATTATCCGGACAAGATTGCAATGTCCCGATGCTTGGCTAAACTGTGCTATCCGGCATTTGATTATCTGAACATTTGATCATCCGAACATTTGATTATCCAAACAAAATACTCCCTGCCTGAGGCGTTCAGAAAATCAAGATTCCTCTGTAAAGTGGATAGCCAGATACATTTTTCCATGGTAAAAATGTCTATCACAATGGGGCAAAATTTTAAGGTAATTGGAGAAAGGTTTAGGGGAGATGTCAGAGGTAGGTACTTTACACAGAGAGTGGTAGGGTGGGGAATGCACTGCCAGTAGTGGTAGTAGAGTCAGATACATTAGGGACATTTAAGTGACTCTTGAACTAGGCACGTGGAAGTTAGTACAATGAAGGGTATGTAGGTTAGTCTGATCTTAAAGTAGGATAAAAGGCCAGCACAACATCAAGGCCCAAAGGGCCTGTACTGTGCTGTACTCTCCTATGTTCTATGTTGCAAACCAACCCAATTCTCCATTTGTGCTTTCATCTATGTCCAACTCTTCCAGTTCTCCCATGATAAGTTTCCCATTATTCAGTCTACCTGGACATCAGCTCATCAAAAACTCTGCTGAACATATTTTAATTCACCCCAAGCCCAATGTATTCATCCATCAATCCTGAGTCCCTGGTCTTGTATGTCTTGATTCTTGAATTTGTATTCTAAAGTTCCTGCATTGATTGGTTCCTGCATTCCTTGGTAACCTCCTCCCCCATTACCAATTCTTAAAGCCATGAAAAAGTCTGCAACCCTCTGAAACTGGCTCTTATCGATCCCCCTCTCAAGGAATAGCTATTTCTTCAGATAACCAGCATGAAATGCTCTGCAGGTCATTCCTAAACCATTCCATCTCTCTCCTTCTTTATGCTCCTTAAAACCTCTCCCTTTGACCAAACTGTCACCTCCTCTATTGTCTGTTTCTTTGGCTCAGTGTTGATGTCTGTTGGATTATACTTTCCCAAGGAGCATCTTGAGTCAATTTACCATATTACCATACCATTTTACCATATTTGGGGTGGTATGATGGCTCAATGGTTAGCACTGCTGCCTCACAGCACCAGGGTCCCAGGTTCAATTCCAGCCTTAGGCGACTGTCTGTGTGGAGTGTGCACAGTCTCCCTGTGTCTTGGGTTTCCTTCGGGTGCTCTGGTTTGCTCCCACAATCCAAAGGTGAATTGGCCATGCTAAATCGCCCATAGTGTTCGGTGCATTAGTCAGGGGTTAATATAAGGTAGGGGAATGGGTCTGGGTGGGTTACTCTTCAGAGGGTTGGTGTGTACTTGTTGAGCTGAAGGGCTTGTTTTCATACTGTAGGGAATCTAATCTAATGGTGCTATATAAATGTAAGATCCTGATGTTACTTGAGTTTGTAAGTAACTTCAATGTACACTGACCCCTTCCATTAAATTGACAGAAATTTAATGTTGAAAGCAATTATCCTAATGTATTCTAAAATAATGTGGGTGGCAGGCTAATTTGAAGTCTGGAAGGTTTGACCTTTTATGGCTATGCTGTTGAGAAAATTGTTCTCTGAAAATGTAGAACAGGCCGCCTCTGGTGTGTGCAATCGAGAAATTGCAGTAACCACATCCACTTTTGGTAGAAATGAAACTCAGGATTGATATACGTTTATGTATAGTGCCCTGCTCCTTTGTCAGGTAGCTCGTTAACTGATGAAGGAGCAGTGTTCCGAAAGCTTGTACTCTCAAACAAACCTGTTGGACTATAATCTGGTGTTGTGCAAGTTTTAACTTAGATTATTGTTAATTACACTGTTCAGTCATGTAGTGATACACTATCAGCTCAGCTGGACTTGAAGCCTGATGTGGAGACATGACCACTGCACCACAATAGCCCTTCATTAGAAACTATACCTGATCCGTGGAGGATCCGTATCGATGGATTCATATCACACAATGGAGGCTGAGATTTGTGGATCTTGAGAAGAGGTCACAGTGGCATTAAGACAACTGGGCAAAGGTGAATGATAATATGTCAATTAAGCTCTAAGGCCAGCTGCACCTTCCAAACCCATGAACTCTATGGTCTAGAAGGATAAGGGCAGCAGATATATGGAACACCACCATTTGCAAGTTCCTCACCAATGTATGTACTATCCCAATGTGGAAATATATCATTGTTCCTTCAGTGCTGCTGAGTCAAAATTGAAAATCCTTCCTAATGGCATTGTGGGTTGACCTGAGCATCTGGACTGTACTGGTTTAAGAAGGCAGCTCATCACCACATTCTCAAGGGCAACTAGGGATGGGCAATAAATGCTGACCCAGACAGTAATGTCCACATTCACATAGAATTTTTAAAAACTTCTTCATAATTTCCAATCTTAAGGTCTGTTCAAATTCTAAACTATGAACTTTGCAGGCCATTTACAAAATAACCCTGCAAGGACTGCAACAAAAATTACATTGGACAGATTGGCAGTAAACTACCCACCAGGATACATGTACACCAATTAGCCACCAAAACACATGACCAATTATACATAGACAATGAGGGACACATGTTCGACTGGGACAATACATCCATCCTGGGATAGGCTTAACAAAGACATGCACTGGAATTTCTAGAGGCCCGGCATTCAAACTGGAACTCCATCAACAAACATATCGATTTGGACCCCATCTACCAATCTCTCTGAAAAAGAACCAGAAATGATATCACCCATCACAACAGACCAAGACTCACAAATCGCAAGTGGGACAGAACACCAGCCCTTCACCGGAGGCTCACTGATGATGTTACATGGCATGGTGATGAAATGTCTGAGAACAAATCTTCCAGCTCAGTGAGCAAACTGACAACCTGAATTTCATTCTGTACAGGGCAGATACAAACATAGAGGAGAAAGTGAGGTCTGCAGATGCTGGAGATCAAAGTTGAAACTTTATTGCTGGAACAGCACAGCAGGTCAGGCAGCATCCAGGGAACAGGAGATTCGACGTTTCGGGCACAGGCCCTTCTTCATTTCCTGAAGAAGGGCCTGTGCCCGAAACGTCGAATCTCCTGTTCCCTGGATGCTGCCTGACCTGCTGTGCTGTTCCAGCAATAAAGATACAAACATAGACAAGGGAAAGGATACAGAAGAGCCAAATTAGCTGAGATCAAGTATCTAAGCATGCATTGACAAACACATTCTCCTCACTTCACGTTTTGATTGTAGTGAAATCTTTGTCAGCTTTAGTTTTGCAGGGAATAATGCATCCAATGAACAACATGATTCAAGCAAATAATTTAAAACTTCTCAGAAATGCTGAAGCAGTGGAGTCGTAGAGTCATAGAGATGTCCAGCATGGAAACAGACCCTTCTGTCCAACCCGTCCATGCCGACCAGATATCCCAACCCAATCTAGTCCCACTTGCCAGCATGCGGCCCATATCCCTCCAAACCCTTCCTATTCATATACACATCCAAACTTAAATGTTGCAATTGTACCAGCCTCCACCACTTCCTCTGGCAGCTCATTCCATATATGTACTACGCTCTGCGTGAAAAAGTTGCCCCTTAGGTCTATTTTATATCTTTCCCCTCTCACCCTAAACCTATGCACTCTATTCTGGGATCCCCCACCTTAGGGAAAAGACTTTGTCTATTTATCCTATCCATGCTCCTCATCATTTTGTAAACCTCTATAAAGTCACCGCTCAGCCTCTGATGCACCAGGGAAAACAGCCCGAGCCTGTTCAGCCTCTCCCCATAGCTCAAATCCTCCAACCCTGGCAACAGCCTTGTAAATCTTTTCTGAATCCTTTCAAGTTTCACAACATATAATTTTCTGAATGTGAGGCTTGCTCATTGGGGAAATGTACTAAACTGTAACCTTTGAATCTTACAACACAAAAGGAAGCTGTTGTGGTTCCAGTTTCTGATCTTTGATAACATTTTCCAATTTGTCCCTAGTTTAGACACATAGCTGTTCATTTTTTTCTGTTTACTGCTACCTATCTAACTCCTCTTTAAGAGTTATAATTTATCTGCCTCCATGATTCTTACTCGGTTGTTGACCAACCAGGTCGTACCCTCTACCTGTCTTCACCCATTTCCACTTCACCAGCTGCCCCTGCCCACCCCCTTTATCTGCAGCTCCCACCCACACCCACCCCACTCCAGAAGAAGGGTTATACCTGAAACCTTGATTTCTGCATCTCTTCATACTCCTTGGCTTGCTGTGTTCTTTCAGCCACCTGCCTGTCTACTTCATGATTCTTACGACCTGTGTAATCAATCTTCTTCCATTTCCCTCTGGTTAAATTAATTCTGTTCTTGAAGGAAGATTAAAAGGTTGGTGTTGTGATTGGCACATTTTGGCGGCGAAGCAAGGAGTGGGGGGCACCTTGGGAAACGGAGTTATTTCTCAGAATTGACAAACCCACCCTCTCCAAAATTGCAATTTCTAAACCTGCAGTGTTCAATTGTTTTGCGTTCACCTAACTGAGGCTGTTCATGGTAAATACTGACTGTTCTTGATTGGTTAATCTTGGGTGCCCCCACTCTCCCACATTATTCATTCGTGGGATATGAATGTCACTCTCGGCCAGTGTTCATTGTCCATCCCTAATTGCCCAGAGGGTATGTAAGAGTCAACCATATTATTGGGGGTCCGGGTTTACATGTAGGGCAGATCAGCTCATGATATGAGATTTCTTTCAACACTGATGGAACTAGATGGGCTTTTATGACAATTGACAGTGGCTTCTTATTCTAGATTTTTAAAATTGCATTCAAATTTCATCATCTGCATTGGTCGGATTCAAACCCATGAAATGAGAATATTAGCCTGGGATTCTGGATTACCACCCAAGACATTGTTTCCACATCATTACCTCTCTCAGAGCAAGGTAATCAAAGTGTAGAAAGAGTTACAAGTTAGAGCAGCATAAACATCTTAAGGCTTTGTGAATAGCACCAATGTTACAAAGGTGCTTTATGTTTAATATTGCTTGGAGGACTTGCGTTTTGAAGGATTATGGATCAAAAATTATTTATTGCAAGTTTCGTGGAACTGCATAAATTGGTTTATTTAAAAGAAGTAATTGGCAGTTCACTGTGCATATTGAATTTTTTTCAACAAGGTTTCCTGTAAATCACATGATTGGTGATAAATGCTTGCTGTGCTGTGGACACCTGCTGGTTTTCAACAGGGACTGTCTTGGAGAGATTATTTTCTCTGGTTCATTTAGAGGAACCTTGCTAAGGATAAATTACAGTTGAGGGGAAGCTTTGTAATGATATAAACAAAGGGGAATGTGTGTAATTTTAAATTATAATTGCTTTCCCCTTGTGGGAAAAGATCTGCCACCCTGCCTACCCATAATAGGCCACACAGAACATTGGAAAGCAAACTTGGCCAAACTATACCAAAAACACCCAGAATACCTCAGCAGGGACCAAGCAGGCTGACAAGTGAAACCACACTGTATAGTACTTGGGGTGCCAACTCTCACATGACCTCAGGGCACTATCTCGAGAGAGAGTCGCAGCCATCACTCAGCTTCCACTGCCAGCCACAAGACAGTTGCATGTTTTCCTGGGGATGGTAAGTTATTGCAGGCACTGGATCCCAGACCATTGACAAGCCCCTAAGCGAGGCTCACGAAAGCAGCCTGTGAAAGTGACCTGGACACCAAAGATGGAACAGGCATTCACTGAATTAAAACAGCGACTGGTCTCTGCTCCTGCCCTGGGGGTCCCAGAGTACACTCAGTCCTTCTACCTATACATCAACGAATCCAAGGGATTTGCATCCGGCATCCTAACACAGCTCCATGGGAACCCCCAGAACTCTGTTGCTTTTTACACTTATTGCCTGCTACAAGGGGAATGCCGGTGTGTTTGAGAGCTGTGGCAGCAGCCGTGGTAACAGTAGAGAAGGCCACCTCCATTGTCCTAGATCACCCATGCACTGTTTTGGTTCCCCATTCGGTCTCCCTGCTGCTAAATCCTGCAGCAACCCAACATTTCACTGCCACCCGGAGTACTGGCTATGAGGTCACTTTATTATCCAAAGCTAACCTATCCCTACAACGTGTCCCAGCCCTGAACACCACCACCCTGCTCCCACTCACTCAGAACACCACTACGGACAATCACAACTGTTTAGACCTTGTTCAGCAGATCGTCACCCCATGCCCTGACCTCTCTGAAACACCTCTAGACAATCCTAACCTCGTACTCTATATAGATGGCTCCTCCTTCAGGCCCTCATACCATTGCACACTGGCAGAATATGCCATCTGCTCCCTTTTCACAGTCCTAGAATCAGCTCCGCTGCCGGACAGCACATCTGCACAGGCTGTGGAGCTATTTGCACTCACTAGGGCTTGTATCATTGCCAAAGGTCACAACAGCAAACATTTATACTGACTCCAGATATGCCTTCGGAGTCATTCATGATTTTGACACACTTTGGAAACAGAGAGGCTTCATCACGTCAACAGGGAGGCCACTACAACATGCCGTGCTGATCTCTAACCTCCTGGAAACAGTTCTGTTACCCTCAGCCCTAGCAATTATCAAACTCTCTGGCCATACCTCTGCCACTGACCCTGTCACCCTCGGGAATGCCTCAGCTGACACAGCAGCCTGGGAAGCTGCACTGCACCCCACCATCTATGTTATGCAGGCTCTCAGAATAGCAAAGGTCCCAGTATCCCCTGAGCCTATGGAGGCAGTGCGAGCTGCCCAACAGGCTGCTCCACAGCAGGAAAAGGACAGTTGAGCCCACACTGGGGCCACGCAGTCACCTTTTCTACAGCTGCTAATACACCCTGTTGGCCACATCGTTTGCCCAAGAGCCCACCTGCACATACTGGGCCTAGCAGCCCACGGCATTGGCCACACTGGCAGGAGGGGCATGATACATACTGTAACGCAGTCTTGGTGTGCACCAGGATTCGCTGTCGCTGCCCAAGCCCTGCTGTCACAGTGACTTATCTGCCTGCAGAACAATGCAGGAAAGCCTGTTGCCAAATATGACCACCTGCTAGTTCCTGAGGGACCTTTCAGCCACTTACAGATTGACTTGGCACACATGCCCCAGAAACAGGGTTACAAGTACATCCTGGTCATCATTGACATGTTCTCCAAATTGGTAGAAGCATTTCCCACAAGAAAGAATGATGCTTGTACGGTAGTAAAATGCCTTCTAAAGGATGTCATCCCCAGATTTGTGGTTCCCAATAGCACAGAGGCAGAGAGGGGGGCTCACTTCACTGTTAGGCTTACAACTGGCATTGGCAAGGCACTAGGGATACCATGGCGACACCACATCCGCTACCATCCCCAGTCATCAGGCATGATCGAACGGATGAATGGCACCCTTAAGACCACACTGACCAAGATCACCCAGGAAACAGGACTAACCTGACCAGATGCCTTGTCACTTTCCCTCTATACTCTACGTGGGCAGGCAAACCGCATGACTGGGCTCACCCCTTTTGAAGTACTGATGGGAAGCCCACTGCTACCAAATCCCCAAAACTCTCCACAGTTACAGACCTTCTCCTGACACAAGAGGCCTGCTAGATCACGTCCAGGCCCTTAGCAGGAGTATTAGTGTTGCATGTGACCAGGTCAGGGCCATTTTGCCTACACCCCAATCAATGCCCATTCATCTGTTCTGACCTGGGGACTATGTCATGGTAATGTCACTAGAAAAGGATTCTTTCCCCCTAGGTGGAATGGCCTGTAGCTGATCCTGATGATGACCCGGACAGCTGTGAAACTGGAAGGACAGCCTGAATGGACACATGCCACCTGCTGTAAGAGAGCTCCACAACCTATGAACAGGGACCAGGCAGAAGACACCACTCTGACCACCAAGGATGGATCCAGCAGCCAACACCATCAGCACCATCAGCCTGATCTGTCTGACTGTCACACTGTGGCTTGCTGGTAAACAGGGACAAGGGGGCGAGACATTTAATAATCCGCCATGACTTGCGGGCCAACACTTTCCTGAGAATGGCCCATGGCTATGCTCAGAGATTTAATCAGACCTGCTGCTGGGTCTGCACTAGGGTCCCCGCCCACTCTCATGGGAGTATCCCCTTAGCCTCAATCCCCTTCAACATCTCTGACGTGGTGGAATGGTGGCTAGACCCAGACAGGTCCCACACTGGCCATGCCCAACCACGGGGACAACAGCCCAGCCCGCTGGAAGTCGGCAGGGTACCACCTGGACAAATTTAAAGGGTGGTTTTACCCAGCCTGCAACCTCTCCCATGAGCCCCCAGCCCTGACCATTGCTGACACTAACACACACGGACCACCTGCGGGATCCATCTGTATGAAACGCACACATCCATCCGGATGGGAGGCTGGCTGGAGCCGGTGCACTGACTTCCTGCTCCTAACTCCTGTAGCACGCTGATCTGCTGCAGAAGGCAGCATTTTAGACCTACAGGTTCTCAACAGGACCACCCAGAGCACCACCTGCTTCACTGTCTGGACAGGAACCCAGACCCACCATCTCCGGACCTACAACAGCACATAAGTTATCTGTGGCCACAAAGCCTACCCTTGGCTGCCATTGTTCTGGGCTGGGAGTTGCTACGTCGAGTATGTGGTACTGTTCATTTATCACTCCCAGTTCTCTCCCTTCCAGCCATGACCCGTAGCCAATGAGCCCTCACTGCCAATGAAGCAGCTCTCTACCTCATGGCAACCCCCTAAGCAACCCTGAGGTTACAGATAGAAGCCGCCACACTAAAGGAGGTGATGAACTCCCCAGCTGAAGCATTCACCCAGATCAACGCATTTGCCATTCGTATTGTCGCTCTGCAGAACGCAATGGCCCTGGCCTACCTGCTTGCTGCAAAAGAGGGCACATGTGCCCTCATTGGCACTGACTGCTGCACTTACATTCCTGACCTCAGCAACAACATCACAGACCTGGCCCAACATATTTGGCAGGCAGCTTCTACTGCATGAGGAGAACTCCCACTGAAACCTATGGGACTGGGCAGCCTCCTGGCTGGGCTCATAGGGTACAGCCCTACTACAGGGACTGATACCCTTCATTGCCATTATTGCTGGGATTGTGGCGCTGGTCATGGCCATCTGAACGTTTTGTTCACACCTGTATACAATCCTGCTACCCTCTGCACCCCCGTCACCACTTAGCCGAGTACAGACCAACTGGGGGATCATCCCTGTCCCTGAGATAGCCTCTGCTGGGCCAGACTCAGACACCGAGAGCTATCTGTCTGATACTGAGCACCCCCACCCGACAATCCCCCTGACTTCGGCTATATTACCCCCTTCTCATCCCTCCTCTAACCAAAAACAAAGGGTAATTGTGGGAAAAGATCTGCCACCCTGCCAACCCATGATAGGCCCACACAGAACCCCTTAAGAAAGCAAACCTGGCCAAACTATAGCAAAAACACCCAGAATGCCTCAGCAGGGACCAAGCAGGCTGACAAGTGAAACCAGACATCACTTGCAGGCAAGGGAAAACACTTCCCAAAACCCATTACAATACCAGGTCAACATAGCTGTCCCAAAGCCACACAAAGAATAGGTCAGACGGAGAGGCATCACCAAGGACCTCACTCCCAGACAGGACAATGGAAGCACCTTACTGTTTCAAAAGAGACATTCTCATCTATCTGCTAAGAAGACTGGAATCTCCTGATCCCATTGATACTGTCAGGATGTTGCATTGTATTGAGAATCAGGACATTCTTTGATAACTGTTCTCCAATTATCATCATTGTAACTAGATTACTCAATTTCCAAATACAGTGTATCTTTCCCCATTTTAATTAATCTTATTGTACAAGATTCCTATAAAACCTGGCTTCATCCTCAGCTTGAGGAAGAGAATTCTCGGCTATCTGGACAGACTGTCGCTGCTGTTTCAGCTTAGTCAATTTCTCTTTCATGATGTCGCCGTACGAATAAACTGTTTGTCAATTTCACTTTGAACTGTGCTTTGTGATTTCTAATTTATTGGGGTAATTTCTCTGACACCCCTCTTTAGAATGATAGAACCTCTACTGTGCAGAAAGAGTCCATTTGGCCATTGAGTCTGCACTGACCTTTCAAAGAGCATCTCACCCAGACCCTCCCCTGCCCTGACTTAGTAATCCTGCATGTAGGTTTTACAGTGGCTAACCTACCTAAGCTGCCCATCTCTGGACATGACCGGGCAACATTTAGTATGGCCAATCCACGTAACTCTGTACATCTTTGGATTTAAACCCTACATAGAGAGGTATGGATTAATTTATCCCTTTTCCACTTTAGTCATATTGCTTACTGTAGTAGGTTCAGTAAATTTGTGGTTTGTAGATTCCAATTTTGAAACAAACTGCATCGCAGCTGCCTTGAAGTTTTCCTCCTCTCTCTACAAGAATCTCAGGGAGTCCCTCTCCCACTGCAACTCCCAGGTCATTTCTTCTGCCCTGAAGCTCTTCAACCATGTCATGAAACAACTCGACTCTATGCTACTTTCTCCCCACCCCCACCCTCCTCTAGCTTATCTCTCCACGCTTCAGGCTCTCTGCTTTTATTCCTGATGAAGGGCTTTTGCCCGAAACGTCGATTTCGTTGCTCCTTGGATGCTGCCTGAACTGCTGTGCTCTTCCAGCACCACTAATCCAGAATCTGGTTTCCAACATCTGCAGTCATTGTTTTTACCTGCATCGCAGATAAGCTTTATTGAGAAATCATTCAAATTGTGAGGGGATTACTTCTCTATTCCATTCACACACACAGACACACTGGAAATTAAGGAATACAGAAGAGGAGAGGAGATAATTAATAGTTTTGACAAATCCAGAAGTATTAAAATCAATTCATGGAACTATAATGTCTCGGAGATCGGTGCCTAATGATAAGTTCATGAGTGGTGAGCTGATCTGAGTACCTTTGTGCAGGCTGAGTATAGGCTTCTTTTCAACTTGGATGAAGCATTTGGTATAGACTGCAGGTTTAGCCCGGGGTCCAGCTACTCATGTGAAGATCAAACAACAACTTCCTTTCAATCACAGGATTTTATATTTATGGAATTCAACCATCTCCAATTTCAGTCGAATAAAAGGCGGGAATCTCAGGTGCTGATTGAAAGGTCATAAAGCTGACATTGTAGCTTTTCCTCCACCTTAAGAGTTCCTAATATGAGGTGATGGGGTAAGTAAAAGCATCCACACCTAGGTTTACCATAATGAGTCTTGATATTTTCCAAAGCTGAAGGCAGATAATACATAGAGCATTCTACAGTACATCGCAGGAAAGGGCCATTCGGCCCACAATGTTGTGCTGAACATGATGCCAAATTAACTTAATCCTTTCTACCTGCTCTTAGACTGTATGCCTCCATTCTTGGCATATTCCTGTGCTTACCTAAAAGTTCCTTAAACTCCTGTATAGTATCTGCCTCCACCACCACCTCTGGCAGTGCGTTCCAGGCTCCTACCATATTCTGTATCAAAAACTTGCCCCTCACACCTCCTTTGAACTTCCCCCACCCCCATCACCTTAAATGCATCACCTCCGAGTCATTTGTGTCAAATTTAGCTGGAAAGACAATTGGGTTTAATAAGCTTTTGAAATTAAATTATATGTTAAGTTTCATTTTATAAGTTGGGTTCATGGATTTGCACACAAAACATTATTGTTTTATTTTAAGATACAGAATTTAAACACAAAATATAGAAGGGAATAGCATTATCTTTAGGACTTCTCTTCATGCCCTCTGGTCTTCATCCTTGGCAGAAAAAAGATCAACTTCATTTTAAAAAGTACGTTCAAGGAGAAAAGAAGGACCACGTGTTAAAGTGATAAACAATCATTTTCTCATTCATTCCAAAGAAACCACCTGATGAAGGTGCGGCACTAGTGCTTCCAAATACAGCCGTTGGACTATAATCTGGTGTTGTGTGATTTTTAACTTATACCAAAGAAAAGCAGTTTTCTTGGCAATAACACAATTTCAAGGTATTGTTTTATGAATGGGGGTAACAGCATTAATCACACAACATTGGCATCCCTCCAACTGTTATGTGGACATGGGTTGGGCGTCAGGCAGGGTTTATGCTGATGTTGGGGGAGGAGGTTTGAATTGTCCCTGTGAATTTTCTTAGGGAATGAGGATTTAGTATGGCCTGAAGCTACAGTTACGTAGGCTGGATTGGAGTATTTCTTTTAGCTGATACTCACCTCCATCTGGAAATTTGTGAGTGAGTCATTATGACCTCTTGAAAGTCAGGGTGATCCAAGCTTTATTTGTTTAGTTTCTTATTCTTTCTGATTGTAGGAGTAAAATCTTGGACTGCTCCTGAAAGAGTGCTTAATGCATTCAATTTATTTGTGTGTCGTGAGTAGGTCAACTCCAAGTTAATAAAAGAATTAGATGCCGGTGATCACAGTATTTGCTTCACATTGGCAGTTAGATTAGATTACTTGCAGTGTGGAAACAGGTCCTTCGGCCCAACAAGTCCACACCGACCCTCTGAAGAGCAACCCACCCAGACTCATTCCCCTACATTTACCCTTTCACCTAACACCTCGAGCAATTTAGCATGGCTAATTCACCTAACCTGCACATCTTTACACTGTGGGAGGAAACCGGAACACCCAGAGGAAACCCGCGCAGACTCGGGGAGAATGTGCAAACTCCACACAGATTGTGGGAAAGTACATTCTATTTTCATATGAATAAAAGTCAAATTTTCAGATGCTTAAAATCTGAATTAAAAACAGAACCCATAAGAGAAACTGATCAGGTCTGGCAGTATCTGTTGAGAGAGAAAACGTTTTGAGTCCAATATAACTCTTCTTTGGAACTGCATAAGAGTCATAGTTGATTCGAAATGTTAACTGTGTTTCTTTCTCCACCCTTGATTCTGGACATGCCTGGGTTTCTCTTGAACTTCCTGTATTTATTTTATCTGTTAGTCTCTGTCTATTTTGCATAATTTATCCATGTAGCAGAAATTCTCCAATTTCTGGAGACTATCATCTGTCAAGTGGTTGAGCAGCGGTATGGTCAGCGTACAATTTCACAGATGTGTCAGTGATTCTAAAAAAATCTGTCCTGCCATTCCGAAGAAGAGTGATGGACTTGGAATATGCAGACACTGCCAGACCTGCTGAGTGTGTCCAACATTTACTGTTTTTAATTCAGATTTCAGCACCTGGACTGCTTTACATTTATGCGCATGTACTTTCTGACGGCTGCTAATGTTGTGCAAATGCTGTGATCAAGAGTACCAAGGGATGTGTAAGAAGCCAGGGGAGGGCAGAGGTTTGAAACAGAAAGTCTAGGATTTTGCGTTTCCAGATATTAAATGGAATAAAACAAAGAACTGGAGAACTGGAAGACACAAAAACAGAAACTGCTGGAGAAATTCAGCAGGTCTGGCTGTAGCTGTAGAGAGAAAATAGAATTAATGTTTCGCAACCAGTGACCCTTTTCCAGAATTGTTCTTCCAGCAATTTCTGTTTCTGTGTGTTTCAAATATTAAGTGGAGGATGTGTTTGAATTTAGTTTTTCTGCAGGTTTCATGTTGGATTGATTGGCTGTTTGCGTCTGGTGCAGGCTGAACTGCAGTAAGCCGAGGATGAGGCAAGGAGTGGACAAGGAGTGGTTGTGGTGAGCACAGTTGGTAGGTATGGAGAAGGTGGAGTGTATGGTTGCGGGGAGGCGTGCAGAATAGGGATGTCGGGGCCAATATGTGGAGGACCAAGGAATCATTTCAAGGATTTACTGAAGGCTTCTCCCAAGAAATCCAGCATAGATATTAATGCATGTGAGACCCTTGTAAAGATTTACAAGGATGATGCTGTGGTTGGAGGTTTTTGTGCTATACAAAGAGGCTGAATAGGCTGGGGCTATTTTCCCCGGAGCATTGGAAGTTGAGGGATGACCTTAAAGAGGTTTATAAAATCATGAGGAGCATGGATAGGGTGAATAGTCAAGGTCTTTTTCCCAGGTTAGGGGAGCCCAAAACTAGAGGGCAGAGGTTTAAGGTGAGAGGGGAGAGATATAACAAGGACAAAGGGGCAACTTCTTCATAAAGAAGGTAGTGCATGTATGGAATGAGCTACCAGAAGTGGTGGAGGCTGGATACATATATATATATACCATCCAGCTGCCTTTTAGGTAAAGTTTAGAGGCAATGGGTCACATGCTGGCAAATGGGACGAGATCAATTTAGGGCATCAGGGTCGGTGTGGGTGAGTTGGATTGAAGGGTCTATTTCTGTGTACATGTCTGTGATTCTATGATTGTTGATGATGATGATGATAATGATGATGATGACTCATTTGGTTCACTCCTGTCTGCCCAGCAGAGATCCTGTAGAGGAGGTGGGGTGATTCAAGTCTCCAGTCCCTCCTTCTTTGCAGATAAATTCCATGTTCATGAATGTCACAATTTCCCTTCACATATTCCCTTAGGAAAGCTGTATTGGGATTTCTGCTTTGTCCTTATTTAGAATTGCCAGATGTACTGCAGAAAAGACCACTTGGTCATTGGGATTTCTGCAGCAATGCACATAAAGGGGATATGCCACATCTAAGGTTACTGCAGAAAATCAAATCTCAGACACACACATACACACACGCACTCACACTGACACATACATGCACACATCCACACACACTCACACTGACACACACACAGACACATACTCAAGCTGACACATATAGTATTCACACTGACACATATATACAGACATGCTCACACTGACACACACTCACACTAGCGCACAGACACTGACACACACATGCACATATCCACACATACACACACACAGACACACACATACTAAGACTCACACTGACACACTCACACTTACACAGACACTCACACTGACACATACACACTCACACAGACACATACATACAGACAAACACACACACACACACACACACACACACACACACACACACACACACACACACACACACACACACACACACACACACACACACACACACACACACACACACACACACACACACACACACACACACACACACACACGATTTGGTTGAGAGTGTAAGTCTGGCCGTGGCACCACTCTAATCCAGAAACTGGTTTCCAGCATCTGCAGTCATTGTTTCTACCATCATGGAATCATGACTGCCCCACCTCATCTCATGCTATGAGATTTTACCATCCAGTTAAAGAGGACAACACCTCCTCAACTGAGCATCTTCCCTTAAAATGTCACATTCTGCAGTGCAGCGTGGTCCAAGTGCTTCACTGAAGTGTTGGCCAGTGTTCAGGTTTTAATTATTGGAATGGGTCTGGAGTTCACATAATTTTGAATTAAAATGAGAGTATTCCAAGGAGCTGAAACGTGATGAGAACCTCCCCTCACCCCACCGCCCCCCCCACCCCCGCCAGCTTCAGCTCCAGAATCATGTTTACTGAAAATGAATTTGGCAAAGTTTACAACATCTGCAAAAAGTTTGTGAGTTAAGCCTTTTGCTTGGAATGGAGATTTGGGTCACAGCCAGTCAGAATCTTGCAGAAAACTCTCAGGACCTTTGTTCATCTTTTGGAATTTAGGCTCCAATAGCATGGCTGAAAGATGATCAATAATCAGCCGGCATTTTTAAGCAGAGTCACAGTTGATGCTTCAATAAAATCAGCACGACTACTAAACAATAGGCCACCAGTAAAACACTTGCTGATATATCTGATAGAATCTCATTGTATAATCCTCTCATTAAAAACTCACCCTTCATCCCTGTCTCCTTGTTAAGCCATCTTTCCAAAATAACTTATTTTCTCATCAATGTTCTTCAACGTTAAAATACCACATCTCAGATGAAAACTTAAACTTTTTGAATCCTTCCAATGACCATCCAGTCAATTACTATCCACATTTTCTCTTTAAACTGTAATTTTCTTTTCCTTTAATTACTTATTCAATTCCACTTTTAAGGCTTCGATTTCAATGATATTCTTTCACAGCACGAAGGCATTGCTGGAAAAGCCAGCCTTTGTTGAACATTATTAAATGCTCTGGAGCAAATGGTGGTCAGTCACTGTCTTGAACTGTTGCAGTCCATTCTGTATAAGTACACTCACAGTGCTGTTAAGAAGGTAGTTCTCAGCAATTCGACCCAGCAACACTGAAGAAAAGCAACTTTTTCACACAGAGGGTTGTGTGTGTATGGAATGAGCTGCCAGTGGAAGTAGAGGCTGGTACAATTACAATATTTAAAAGGCATCTGGATGGGTATATCAATAGGAAGGGCTTAGAGGGATATGGGCCAAGTGCTGGCAAATGGGATTAGAACAAGTTAGGATATATGGATGAGTTGGACTGAAGGGTCTGTATCTGTGCTGTACATCTCTATGACTCTAAATGGTGAAATAGTCCCAAGCTGGGACACTATGTGGCTTGGAGAGGAACTTGCATGTGATGTTGTGCTTCAAGGACTTCAAGTTTATTTCTAATTGTTCAGATTAAAAAAAGCACCAACTGACAACAATTGCTACATTGGCTAATGGTAGAACTTACACGTTGAAAAGGTAATGTCTAAGGAACCATGGTGAGTTGCTGCTGTGCATCTTGTAGATAGTACACACTGCTGCCACGTGCATCAGTGAAGAGTAAATATTTAAGGTGGTCGTTGGGGTGCAAGTCAAGTCAGCTGTTTCGTTCTTGATGGTGTTGAAC
Organism: Chiloscyllium plagiosum; assembly: GCF_037043375.1. Lineage (NCBI taxonomy): Eukaryota > Metazoa > Chordata > Chondrichthyes > Orectolobiformes > Hemiscylliidae > Chiloscyllium > Chiloscyllium plagiosum. The sequence continues at coordinate 12,650,578 of NW_028270164.1, forward strand.
TTTTCCAGTGTTGATGGAGTAGTACTCATTCAGGCAAATAGACGATATTCAATCACACTTGTTATGGACCAGACCAAATATATCACGGAGGTAGCCTAGACACTAACTTTTATCTTATTTAATGCAAGTGTAAGTTGCTGTGTTCCAAATGTAATTCAATTGGTTATACTCCTTAGCTTTAAGCGAAACACACTTTATTCTTATCCTACAGTTAAAATACCAACAGAAGAAAGAAGACTTTAACTCTATTGGAAAACAAATAAACTGCAACTGTTCCAATATCATAACAACCCATAAACACACCCTTGGCTAGAGTAAAGTCAGTAAAACAGGTTGTCGCACATGCGATTCTGGCAGCAGAGAGAGAACCCCAGCTCTTAGCTATAGCACAGAGAGTGAGAGGGAGACAGCTTCCACAATCAATGTCAATACCCCAACAACTACTGAAAGCTAAACTAAAATCCTGTTTCTGCAGGAGCTGGACTCATAAGAACAGCATCTTCCCTCCCACTATTAGACTAATGAATGGACTCTCTAACTTCAAATAATGTTGATTTTATTAATGGTGATCTTAACTCATACACACAGCCTGTACGGTGCACCCTGTATGCCTCACTCTGTCCAAGTTTTTTTCACTCTATGGTCTGTACATACTTGCTTACTATAATCTGCCTGTACTGCTGGAAATAAAACTTTTCACTGTACTTAGGTACATGTGACAATAAATCAAAAATCACCCATTCAGGCTGCTTCTATTGTTCCAACTTTAGAAAAAAAAACTAAGGTCTCACAAGCTGTTTATTTTATTGGCTTAGAAGAGACATCTTAGCACCCAAGACTCAAAAACCCTCTCCAAAACAAAACCGGGACAAAATACATCTCTTAAAGCCATAGTACGGTTATACACTCCAAACCTTATAGACAGGCTTTAGACAATCAGGTAGTGATTCTCAAGACACTGTTCAAAAGGGCCACAACACACTGCAGTACACCTGAACTGCAAAAAGAGGATGAAGAACACCTATATAATGTATTCGCCAAAAACGGATACCTGCGCAATTTCATCAACAGATGCCTAAGGGAAAGACAACGGAATGAGGACATGCCACAACCCAAAGGACCAGCCCCGTGTGGGCGGCACGGTGGCACAGTGGTTAGCACTGTTGCCTCACAGCGCCTGAGACCCGGGTTCAATTCCCGCCTCAGGCAACTGACTGTGTGGAGTTTGCACGTTCTCCCTGTGTCTGCGTGGTTTTCCTCCGGGTGCTCCGGTTTCCTCCCCCAGTCCAAAGACGTGCAGATCAGGTGAATTGGCCATCCTAAATTGCCCGTAGTGTTAGGTAAGGGGTAAATGTAGGGGCATGGGTGGGTTGCGCTTCGGCGGGTCGGTGTGAACTTGTTGGGCCGAAGGGCCTGTTTCCACGCTGTAATGTAATGTAATCTAATCTAATCTACCATACATCAAAAGCATTTCTGAACTGACAGCCAGACTACTGCAACCACTAGGACTCATAACAGCACACAAACCAACAGCCACTCTCAGACAACAACTCACCAGGACGAAGGACCCGATACCCAGCATGAGCAAAACCAATGTAGTGTACAAAATCCCATGCAAGGACTGCACAAAACACTACATAGAACAAACAGGAAGACAGCTAATGATCTACATTCATGAACACCAACTCGTCACGAAACGAAATCCTTAGTAGCCACACACTCGGATGATTCAATCAACAAGCACATCGACCTAGACCCAATATACCGGCCACTGCAGCGGACAGCTGGAACTGACAACCGGAAGCGGCAAATACAAATCACCATAAATGCCAGAGGAAACATCACAGAAGTGCTTCACAGGAGGCTCCCAAGCACTGAGGATGTCACCTAGACAAGGGATGAAACGTCTGCAACACAAATTCCCAGCTCGGCGAACAGAACCACAACAACGAGCATCCGAGCTACAAACCTTCTCCCAAACTTTGAATCAGGTAGTGAGTTACTTATTGCAGAATTCCAAGCCTCTGACCTGGTCTTGCAGCCACTGTATTTACATGGCTGGTCCAGTCCAATTTCTGGTCAATGGTTATCCCCAGGATATTGAGAGTGGGGGGAATTCAGAGATAGTAACACTATTGAATGTCAACAAGTGATGGTAAGATTGCCTCTCATTAATGGTGAGTTGGTCATCAACTGGCATTTGTGTGGTACAAATGTTGCTTAACACTTATCACATTAAAATATTTTTGAAACTGAAGCCATGTTTCTTGCGACAGTATGTCCAAATTAGATTAAATTCCCTACAGCATGGAAATAGGCCATTCAGCCCAACAAGTCCACACCAACCCTCCAAAGAGTAACCCACCCAGACCCATTCCCTATATTTACCCCTGACTAATGCATCTAACACTATGGGCAACTGAGCATGACCCATTCCTCTAACCTGCACATCTTTAGATTTGGTTTGTGGGAGGAAACAAGAGCACCTAGAGAAAGCCCACACAGACACGGGGAAAATGTGCAAACTCCACACAGATAGTTGCCGGAGGAGGGAATTGAACCACGTCCCTAGTGCTGTGAGGCAGCAATGCTAACCACTGAGCCACCGTGCCGCTGTTTGAATCGCTCCAATATATTTTTGTTCTGAAATGAGAGTTTATGTAACAATTGTGCTCAATCGCTCCATGTTTTCAACTCTACCTTGTCAACTGCACAACCTTTCAATATCTTTTTTTGTTATTCAAATCAATGGACCGACCATCAATTGGCGCCATCACACCTAATCAAACTGCAGCCAAGTATTTCTAGCAAAGGATTTTTTTCACGCCTTTGAAAGGATATCTGGGGAATCTCCCAAGAATCTGTCCTTGGTCCCATTCTCTTCCTTATCTGCTTTTGCTTCTTAATAACATCAGCCACAGATGTTGTATCAAGCAACCATATGTTCTACACCTCGCAGTCCATCTCTCTGGCATCTGTATCTTCAGGTGATTGCTAAATATCCAGTCTTTTTTTGTCATTATTCACTCATGGTATATGTGTCTTACATTAGCATTTAGTAATTAAACATTGACAGGATTCAATGGCAGTGGATGTTGGATCAGTTCATTTTGAATCTGAAACAGATACATTTTTGTCAAGTAAAGGTATTAATTAACATAGGCCAAAGGCAGGAGTATCAGCCATGATCTTATTGAATTGCAGAACAGAGCTGAGTGACCTACTGCAGTTTCTATGTTCCTATGAGGAAAGCTTTTGTTTGACCCCACCCCCTCACAATTCTATGCCCCTCCCATTGATTCAATTTAAAGCTCTTTTAAAATCCTGCTCCTTTGATTAAGCCTCTTCCAATACCTCACTGTTTATCGGTGTCTACTTCTATCTCTTAGAACATAGAACACAGAACAATACAGTGCAGAACAGGCCCTTCGGCCCTCGATGTTGTGCCGACCTGTGAACTAACTCTTAGTGTCACTATTAAGAAAATTCATACCTTTAAGCTAATGACATTTTCTATTTAAAGGCACAGAGGAGGTTTTCATTTTAGTCTATTCTCTTGGCTGAAATGGGGGAATCATGAGCTAATTTATTGGTCTGGCAGCACCAACCCATCTTTTGGGAGCGAACAATGGAAGTGAGTACCTGCTGATGAAAGCTGAGAGTGAAGAGTGGGAAACACAGCACAATTTAGGACGAACATAGTTTGGGAACTGACATCTACTTATCCAGTGGTTGTTACAGTCATCATGATCAATAAGCTGCCAATGTCAATTACTTCCATAGAGGAGAAAGTGAGGTCTGCAGATGCTGGAGATCAGAGCTGAAAATGTGTTGCTGGAAAAGCGCAGCAGGTCAGGCAGCATCCAGGGAACAGGAGAATCGACGTTTCGGGCACAAGCCCTTCTTCAGGATTCCTGACCTGCTGCACTTTTCCAGCAACACATTTTCAGCAATTACTTCCATAGTCCAGCAGAGTACAATTTTGTCCATTCATCTGAACTATTGTATTCTGCATTCATAGAATTATGAATCACAGGAGAGAACCATTCAGTCCATCACCTTGATGCCAACTACAAGAAAGCTATCTGATTAGTTTCACTCCTCAGGTCTGCCTGCTGAGTTTTGCAAGCTTCTCCTTTTCATGTATTTATATGACACCATTTTGAGATGTTGTCACTATATCTGTTTCAACAGCCCCCTTGTGTAGCTCTTTCCAGACCATCAGGACAATTAGACCACACTGAAATGAATAGCATTTTATCTCTGACTAACATTCTGTGACACTGACGTTCCATCTGCTGCTTTGAAGGCATCTGATTCAGTTACAATAAAGTTCTTGTTGTGTAGCATGGTCAAGGAATGCAGATTTGAAAAGTATTTCAAACTTTTATGTTTAAAATTTCTTCTATCTAAGACCTGAATTAGTTGTTCAAAAGTGGCTTGTTAATATTTAAAACCCCTTCCATGACAGATAACAATGTTGCATGCCAGGAATATGCGTCCTTGTTTCTTTTGTTGCTACAGTTATGTTCAGTGTATTTGGGTGGACTTGATATACAGCCAAGTCCGCCCAATAGAATTTATGTCACCTCTGGCTGTGTAATAATCACATCACTCAATTAAGAGGAGAAGGGGTAAAGCTGTCCATGATATCTTACTAGGAGATAAAATGGATAGGGCTTATGATAGAGAATTCATTATATAAAAAAAGCTTGATGGAAGAACAGCCTTTACTTGACCCGGGCATTCTCATTATCTTTCAATGTTTAATACTGTTTTTGCTGTGTCTGAGAGTTGAACACTTAGTCCATTCATGTCTACTTCTGAAAGCACCCTGCTTTGACAAGAGCTGACAAGATTTTTTGCTAGGCTGTTGGAACATGACACTGGAATCACCCAAAAAATCTTATGTTCATGTAAACAACTCGGCAATAATTGACTTCTGGTGTACTGTGGTGCTAGTGTGGTAACCAGGAACACAAATTATTCTTAGTTAGTGCACTGAGGATCTCTACGATAAGGATATCTAAAAGTTATTTCCTCTAAGAATACAGGCGCCTGGGACTTCAAGTTTATTTCTAATTGTTCAGAGTCTTTTTAACACCAGCTGATAACAGTTGCTACATTGACAGTTTTATATAAGTTGACCAACTGATGCCAATCTAAGAAAAACAGAACAATATGAGGAAAAACCCATGATATTTCTCCTAATCAGCCAACAATTCTAAATTTGGAAAGATTATAGAAATACAGCCATGTCTTAGATTTTGGAACCAATGCAAAAACAAATTCTTCATGTCTGAAGGCAAATACATTCTGAGCATGATCAAAACCATTAAGAGGAAGTGCCCTTACAATGGATAAGAAATGGGAATAGGGAGCTCAATTTCAAATAGCATGGTACAGTAATTCAGTGGTTAGCACTGGTGCTTCACAGTGCCAGGAATCCCAGGAACAATTTCAGGTGACTCTCAGTATGGAATTTGTACATTCTCCCTATGTCTGCATGGGTTTTCTCACACAGTCCAACAATGTGCAGGTAAGATGGATTGGTCATGCTACAGTGACCTGGGGTGTGCAAGCAGGATGGATTAACTATGAGAAATACAAGGTTTTGTTGATATTGTTGGAGGTTGAGTCTGGGTGGAATGCTTTTGGGAGGATCAGTGTGGACTGAATGGCCTCCTTCCACACTGTAGAGGTTAGAGTCATAGAATCATACAGAACGGAAACAGACCCTTCAGTCCAACTCGTCCATGGCGACCAGATATCCTAACCTAATCTAGTTCAGTTTGCCATTATTTGGCCCATATCCCTCTAAACCCTTCCTATTCATTTACCTGTCCAGGTGCCTTTTAAATGTTGTAATTGTACCAGCCCCCACCACTTCCTCTGGCAGCTCATTCCATACGCACACCACTCTTCGTGTGAAAACGTTGCCCCCTAGGTCCCTTTTAAATTTTCCCCTCTCAGCCTAAACCTCTCTTGTTCTGGACTCTTCCACCCCATGGAAAAGACCTTGTCAGTTTACCCTATCCATGCCCCTCATGATTTTATAAACGTCTATAAGGAAAGATTATAAAAACACAGCCATGTCTTAGATTTTGGAAACAATAATTTTATAAATGTCTATAAACCCCTCAGCATCCGACGCTCCAGGGAAAATAGTCCTAGTCTATTCAGCCTCTCCCTGTAGCTCAAATCCTCTCACCCTGGTAACATCCTTGTAAATCTTTTTTGACCTCTTTCTAGTTTCACAGCATCCTCCCAATAAGAGGGAGACCAGGATTGCACACAATATTCCAAAGTAGCCGAACCAACATCCTGTATAGCCGCAACATGACCTTCCAAAGCCTATACTTAATGCTCTAACCAATAAAGGGAAGCATACCAAACGCTTTCTTCAGGATCTATGACAAGTGCCAGAATATATGTTTTGTAGGTTAGTCTTCTTAGTCATTATCCCTTTAAATTAGAGAGTATGAGGGCTGGCTTTTTAGCTGCATATTGGGAAATATTCTCATGCCTTTTCCCCATAACATTTGATTGCCTTATTCAAAAACCTACCTATCTGTGTCTTGATGACACACAATGATTTGGCCTCCATAGCCTTCAGAGGCAATGAGTGCCACAGATTAACTACCTTCTGGCTGAGTAATTTCCTCATTTCAGTCATAAAGGTTCATCCTTTCACTCTGAGACTAGGTCCTTGCATCCCAGTCTCTCCTACTCATGGAAACGTCTCTACTTCCTCTGTAACTAGGCCTCTCAGCATTCTGTAAGCTTCAGTCAGATCCCCCTTTATCCTTCTAAACCTCTCCAGGTCCAAAGTCCTCAATTGCTCCTCATATGGCAATCTCCTCATTCCTGGGATCACTTTTGTAAACTTCCTCTGGACCCCTCCAAGGCCAGTACATACTTTCCCAGATACAGAGCTCACAATTTGATACAGCATCAACTCTTGTATTCTACTCTAACATTGTACTCTGTGCTAATACTGCATTTGCCTTCCCGATTGACAACTGAACCTGCATGTTAACCTTAAGAGAATCCTTAAGTAGGACTTCTAAGTCCGTTTGCGCTTCAGCTTTCCAAAGCCTTTTCCTCTTTAGATAATAGTCTATACCTCTATTCTTCCTACCAAAGTGCATAATCTCACACTTTCCCACACTTTATTCCATGTGCTACTCCTTTACCCACTCTCTTAGCCTGTCCAAATCTTACTATAGCCCCCCCCCAGTCCCCTCAACACCATCTATTCATCCACCCACTTCTTTGTCATCTGAGAACTTAGCAACAATACCCTCAGCTCCATTGTCCAGATCGTTAATGTATAACCTGAGTAGTTGTGGCCCCAACACCTATCCTTGCAGAACTTCTCTAGTTGCTGGCTGCCATCCTGAAAAAGACCCCTTTATCTCGGCTCTCTCACTTCTATAGTCAGCCAATCCTCTAATAATGCCAATACCGTTTCCCTTACACCATCATGCTGTACATCTCTAAGACTCTATGACTCTATAAGACTCTTTTCTTATTTAGCAGCTTCTGTGCAGCACCTAGTCAAAGGCCTCTAGAAATCCAAATAGGCTATGTCCATTGGCTCTCCATTGTCAATTTGCTTGTTACCTCCTCAAAGAATTCTAACATTTTGTCAGGCATGACATTTCCTTGACGAAGCTCTGCTGACTGAACCCTATTTTACCATACACTTCCAAGTAATCTGGAAGTTCATCCTTAATAATGGACTCCAAAATATTACCAACGATTGAGGTCAAGCTCATCGGCCTATAATATCCCATCTTAAGCCTCACTCCCTCCTTAAACAAGGGTGCTACATTAGCCATTTTCCAGTCTTCTGGCATCTTCCCTGATTCTAGTGATTCCTGAACGATTACCATCAAAGCCTCCTCAACCTCCTCATGGGGTTTGTCCATCTGGTCCGGGTGATTTATCCACCTTAAGATCTTTCAGCTTCCCCATCAACATCTCCTGACTGATGGCCATCTCTTCGCTGACTCTCTTGAAGTTCTGGTATGCTATTGGTGTCTTCTACCACAAAGACTGAAGTAAAGTACCTATTCAGTTCCTCTGCTATTTCTTTGTTCCCCATTACTACTTCTCCAGCCTCATTTTCCAGCATTCCAATGTCCACTCTTGCTTCTCTCTTCCCTTTTACATATCTAAAACAAAACTCATGCAAGCTTCTGTTACATTACTTGCCAACATACCCTCATAATTCATCTTCTCCCTGCCTTACTGCTTTTTTTGGTTGTCCTTTGCTGGTTTTTAAAGGTTTCCCAATTTTCTGGTTTGCCACTAATCTTCACCACATTGTGTGCTTTTTCTTTTCTTTTATGCTATCCCTGACTTCCCTTAACAGCCACGGTTGCCTCGTGCTCTCCTGGGTGTGTTTCTTCTTTCTTGGGATGAATTCCTTCTGTGCCTCCCAAATTACCCCCAGAAACTCCTGCCAGCACTGCTCCAACATCTTCCCGGTTCCCCTTCCAATCAACTCTAGCCAGCACGTCTTATGTCTTTGTAGTTGCCTTTACTCACTTGTAATACATCTGATTCAAGCTCTCGCTCTCAAGCTGCAGGGTGAATTCTATCATATTGTGGTCTCTGCCCCCTAGGGTTTGTTCACTTTAAGGTCCCTAATCAAGTCTGCCTTGTTACACAGCACTAAATCGAGAATTCTCTGTTCCCTCATGGGTTTCTACACAAACTGCTCCAAAAAAAACAAGCTCACTCATATTCCAGATACTTTTTGTTAGGATCTGATACCAATCTGATTTTTCCAGTCCACCTGCACATTGAAGTCCCCCATTGATTATTGTAATAATGCCTTTCTTACAAGCCTTTTATATCTCCTGAATTACTTTCTGCCCCACATCCTGACTACTGCCAGGTGACCTGTAAATAACCCCCATCAGGGTCTTTTCTCATTTGTGGCGCTTCAACTCTACCCTCACAGATTCTCCACCTTCCAATTCAGCGTTTCTTCTTGCTTTCAATTTAATTTCATTTTTTAATAACAACCTACCCTTGCCCTCATTCTGCTCATCTGCCTGTCCTTTCAACACCACAAGACCATTCACCAAAGCTCTGGGCTGGGAGGGAGAATGTCACACTCAATTTATCCTTGTCATGTTGTTTCAGTTTGTAACATGAGACGACAAGATTGTGAGCTTGATTGCTGATAAAGGACTTCATCTCATTGTGTGACACTCTCGTACAACACTACGTGAGTGCTTCATTATAAGAAGACTGCGCACCAACTACATTAGCAGGAAGTTCTGTCCTCTTGTTGAGAAGGAGAGCAAAAACACCACAACACTGAAGGACATTGTAAGTATCCTCACCAGCATTCCTTCTTCCTAATCCAATTAAAAGCCAAGTTAATTGATCACTGCTTTTTTTGGCAGGTATGGATCGGCTGTTATGTTGATATGCCTGACTAACACTCCCACCTTTGGGTCAGGAGGGTGCTGTTTTCAAAACCACTTCAGAGACATAATCAGTGGATGTCACTTCAGTGCAGTACTAAGGGAGCGCTACGTTGCACAAGGTGCCTTTCTTTTAGAGGAGGTATTAAACTGAGGCTGTCACATTCAAATATTAAATTACTGTAGTACTTTCCGAATAAGAACAGAGGAACTCTCAGTATTAGTCCTGGCCAACTAAAATCAGTTTGCCTCATTGCCTCTTGTGTGATCTTGCTGTGCACAAACTGGTTGCTTTATTTCCAACCTTTCAACAGTGAGTACACATGCATAATTTCATTGGCTGTAAGAGCTTTGGTGCACTCTAAGATTTCAAAGACACTATATAAATGTAAATTAATAATTTTAAAGATAATTTGATGTAGAAATAATTTTGATATCTCTGCCAAGGCTGCCAAGCACAAGTACCAGCTTCTCAGTCACTGCAGTGTCAAAAAAAAAGTTCCATCTACCCTGCCATTTATCCAAAGCTGGGAATTGAACCAATTTTGGAAGAGTTTAGCTGGAAAACCATCTTTTCTTGGTGCAACTTTGTTACCATCCCAGTTAATGGCAATTTTGAACACGTCAGGTCGCAGAATGAAACCTGGCATGATAGGTCATAAGTTTTATTTTTGCTATTTGTTTAGCATGGTGTTAGTTCCTGAACACATTCCCAAGAGGCTGCCAATGTACCTTGAAAAAAAGAACAACAAATAAAAGAACATACACACAAAAGAAAGCATCCTATCTGTATGACATTATGTAAGAATGAGTTAAAATGGTCATAATACAAATATCAGAAATAAAGATGCAATCAGTTTACCTTACAATAACCTTACAGATTCACAGACCTCAGTGAAAGATCATCATTTATCGACTGTAAAATTCCTTGTTAAGTTGGCATAGCTGTAATTGCTTTTTTTCTCGAAAACTTCTGCATTCTTTCTTATCTTCCTCCAGTTAATGGCCCTTCCTGCTACAACAGGTCACTGACACTTTAATTTTAAAGTCATACATTCAAAGACTTGGACAATGTCTTCCTCCTTGATGCCTTAAAATGTTTCCGTTTCTGGAAAGTCTTCCTTGTTAGCTTCTAAACTACTCAGGACTGGATTTCTTCTTCCATGACAATTTTGGAGGCTGCTACTGCTGTTTTTACAGGTCTTATCTCTCTGAATGACTTGTTTCTCTCTGAAGGAAACCTGTAGTCTGTCTTCCTGAGTGAACTTGTATCTGTCTCTGCCTTCCTGTGCCATACGACATCTTTTTTAGTCAACTTTACCCCTTTTATATTCTCTCTTCTACTCTGATTCCTAGTGCATTGACCTATTCGTCTCAAGCGTTTCAATAAAACACCTTAAAATGCAGGTAAACAAACGTTCAAATAGCCCAGTCCCACTCGTAGAACTCAAAATGAAAGTGAAACTCTGGACAGAATTTTCCCTTCCATGATGTGGCATAAATTAAGGGAAGAAAGGTAGGGAATTATGATTAGAATGAAAAAATTTGTCTGGAAGTATTTTTCTGAATTTCTGCTCAAGCCTTTAATAGTGACTTCAGAACCTTATGATCCAGTGGCCTATAATTTATGTCTGTGAATTTACATCTTATTTAAGCCCCACTTCATATTATTTACATTGCCATTTCCAATTCGCCTCTCCTTCATTGAGAAAGTAGAATAAATTTTCAAAGTATACTGTAAATCAGAGCAGACACCTGGCAACAATAGCTCGCCCAGGACTTGTCTGGACACTATGCAACCGGGTTTTCAGAACAAAGTCACTGCATTTTCTGTGGCCACCACCCTTTTTGACCTGTCATCCAGACAAGTTGGTATCAACAAACCACCAGCCTCACCACATCATTGTGCCTGCTCTCTGAATAAATTAGAGCTTCAGTGCTTTATATTGGAGCTCAGCGATGTCTAAGATTTGAATGTTTTGGCCAGATTATTTGCTCACAAGAACAGCCTTGGTTAGAGACAAAAAAAACTGCAGATGCTGGAATCCAAAGTAAACAGGCAGGAAGCTGGCAGAACACAGCAAGCCAGGCAGCAGCAGGAGGTGGAGAAGTCGATGTTACCCTTCTGACAATTCAGTCCTTTCTGCACAAGACCAGCCTGGCATATTAACAGGATGCTTTGAACTCACACGGGCCCACACATGTTACTGCACTTATTTTATTAGCTTATTGCTCACTTATTTTACCATTTACCTGGAGGTTGCCTGTCTTGGTACACTTCAAGTAGCTTTCTTTGGCACTCTCACTGACTTTCACACTGAACTCTGAGCTGCCAGCCTCAGTGCATTGGTTTTTAGCATGGAGGGACAGGTAAGCCATTTGTGATACTAAGGAGCATTGAATTTTCAATCCATCACACAACCCAGCACATGTGCATCATGTTACAGTGATCTGCAGCACGCATCAGCAGTTTACAGGGTACATGCGCTACATGTACATCAAGTAAATAATTGTGTTAGAAAGTCAAAGAGCAGCAGTCTTGAGTAGTGAAGGGAACATCCACTGGTCAGGGGCGACTGCAACAGTAAAAGGGCACACACCATATCACTCCAGGGCAGTAAGGCATTTGGTGTAACCTAAAACTAGGGATCCATTTCCTTGCAGACCAAGGATTGAGCATGGGTCAAATCCACAGATCAAGTGCAAGATATCTGGGGATTATAGACAGGGCGAAAGACAGAAATCAGGGGCCCCTGTGCTGCTCCTGGTCCAAATTCTCAAAACAAGCTCAGCAGCTGAAAGCTAATCCCAGCACAGCGATCCCGTCGCCAATCCTAGCACACTGACCTCATCTCCAATCCCAACACAGTGACCCCGTACCCAATCCCACCTCAGTGACCCCGCCCCCAATCCCAGCACAGTGAACCCGTCCCCAATCCCAACACAGTGACCCAGCTCCCAATCCCAGCTCAGTGACCCTGTCCCCAATCCGAGCACAGTGGACCCGTCCCCAATCCCAGCACAGTGAACCCGTCCCCAATCCCAGCATAGTGATCTTGTCCCCAATCCCAGCACAGTGACTCCGCCCCCAAACCCAGCACAGTGACCAGGCTCCAATCCCAGCTCAGTGACCCCGCCCCCAATCCCACCTCAGTGACCCCGCCCCCAATCCCAGCACAGTGAACCCGTCCCCAATCCCAACACAGTGACCCGGCTCCCAATCCCAGCTCAGTGACCCTGTCCCCAATCCGAGCACAGTGGACCCGTCCCCAATCCCAACACAGTGACCCTGTCCCCAATCCCAGTGCAGTGACCCCGCCCCCAAACCCAGCACAGTGCCCCTGTCCCCAATCCCAGCACAGCGACCCTGCTCCCAATCCCAGCACAGCAATCCTGTCCCCACCTCAGCACAGTGACCCATCCCCCAATGCCAGCTCAGTTACCCTGTCGCCAATCCCAACACAGTGACCCTGTCCCCAATCCCAGCTCAGTGACCCCGTCCGCAATCCCAGCACAGCGACCTCATCCCCAATCCCAGCACAGTGATCCTGTCCCCAATCCCAGCACAGTGACCCGCCCCCAATCCCAGCTCAGAGAACCCGTCCCCAATCCCAGCTCAGTGACCCTGTCCCCAATCACAGCTCAGTGACCCTGTCCCCAATCCCAGCACAGCGACCCCATCCCCAATCCCAGCTCAGTGACCTCATCCCCAATCCCAGCACAGTGACCCTGCCCCCAATCCCAGCACAGTGCCTCATCCCCAATCCCAGCTCAGTGACCCTGACCCCAATCCCAGCTCAGTGACCCTGTCCCCAATCCCAGTTTAGTGACCCCGTTCCCAATCCCAACACAATGACCCTGTCCCCAATCCCAGCACAATGATCCTGCCCCCAATCACAGCTCTGTGACCCTGTCCCTAATCCCAGCACAGTGACCTCATCCCCAATCCGAGCACAGTGACCCAGCCCCCAATCCCAGCTCAGTGACCTCATCCCCAAACCCAGTTCAGTGACCCTGTCCCCAATCACAGTACAGTGACTCTGCCTAATAACCCCAGCACAGTAACCTCATACCCAATCCCAGCACACTGACCTCATACCCAATCCCAGCACAGTGACGCCGCCACCAAACCCAGAACAGTGACCCGGCCCCCAATCCCAGCTCAGTGACCCTGTCCCCAATCCGAGCACAGTGGACCCGTCCCCAATCCCAGCACAGTGACCCTGTCCCCAATCCCAGTTCAATGACCTCATCCCCAATCCCAGCGCAGTGACCTCACCCCCAATCCCAGCACACTGACCTCATCCCCAATCCCAGCACGGTGATCCCACCCCCAATTCCAGCACAGTGACCTCATCCCCAAACCCAGCACAGAGACGCTGTCCCCAATCCCAGCACAGCGACCCCATCCCCAATCCCAGCACAGTGACCCTGTCCCCAATCCCAGCACAGTGACCCTGTCCCCAATCCCAGCTCAGCGACCCTGCCCCAAATCCCAGCACAGTAACCCCGCCCCCAATCCCAGCACAGCGACCTGTCCCCAATCCCAGCACAGTGACACGGCTCCCAATCCCAGCTCAGTGACTCTGTTCCCAATCCGAGCACAGTGGACCCGTCCCCAATTCCAACATAGTGACCCTGTTCCCAATCCCAGCACAGTGACCCAGCCCCCTATCCCAGCTCAGTGACCCTTCCCCCAAACCCAGCACAGTGACCTCATTCCCCAATCCCAGCACAGTAACCCTGTCCCCAATCCCAGCACAGTGACCTCGTCCCCAATCCCAGCACAGTGACCTCGTCCCCAATCCCAGCACAGAGACTCATCCCCAGTCACAGCTCAGTGATCTCATCCCCAATCCCAGCACAGCAATCCTGTCCCCAATCCCAACACAGTGACCCTGTCCCCAATCCCAACACAGTGACCCCACCCCCAATCCCAGCACAGTGACCTCATCCCCAATCCCAGCACAGTGATCCCGACCCCAATTCAAACACAGTGATCCCATCCCCAAATTCAGCACAGTGACCCCGTCCCCAATCCCAGCACAGTGACCCGCCCCCAATCCCAGCTCAGAGAACCCGTCCCCAATCCCAGCTCAGCGACCCTGTCCCCAATCACAGCTCAGTGACCCCGTCCCCAATCCCAGCTCAGAGAACCCGTCCCCAATCCCAGCTCAGTGACCCTGTCCCCAATCACAGCTCAGTGACCCCGTCCCCAATCCCAGCTCAGTGACCCTGTCCCCAATCCCAGCACAGCGACCCCATCCCCAATCCCAGCACAGTGACCTCCTCCCCAATCCCAGCACAGTGACCTCATCTCCAATTCCACCACAGTGACCCAACCCCCAATCCCAGCACAGTGACCTCATCCCCAATCCCAGCACAGTGATCCCGACCCCAATTCAAACACAGTGATCCCATCCCCAAATTCAGCACAGTGACCCCGTCCCCAATCCCAGCACAGTGACCCGCCCCCAATCCCAGCTAAGAGAACCCGTCCCCAATCCCAGCTCAGCGACCCTGTCCCCAATCACAGCTCAGTGACCCCGTCCCCAATCCCAGCTCAGTGACCCTGTCCCCAATCCCAGCACAGCGACCCCATCCCCAATCCCAGCTCAGTGACCCTGTCCCCAATCCCAGTTTAGTGACCCCGTTCCCAATCCCAGCACAGTGACCCTGCCCCCAATCCCAGCACAGTAACCCCGCCCCCAATCCCAGCACAGCGACCTGTCCCCAATCCCAGCACAGTGACACGGCTCCCAATCCCAGCTCAGTGACCCTGTCCCCAATCCGAGCACAGTGGACCCGTCCCCAATCCCAACACAGTGACCCTGTTCCCAATCCCAGCACAGTGACCCAGCCCCCTATCCCAGCTCAGTGACCCTTCCCCCAATCCCAGCACAGTGACCTTGTCCCCAACACCTGCACAGTGACCCAGCCCCCAATCCCAGCACAGTGACCCTTCCCCCAAACCCAGCACAGTGACCTTGTTCCCCAATCCCAGCACAGTAACCCTGTCCCCAATCCCAGCACAGTGACCTCGTCCCCAATCCCAGCATAGTGACCTCGTCCCCAATCCCAGAACAGAGACTCATCCCCAGTCCCAGCTCAGTGATCTCATCCCCAATCCCAGCACAGCAATCCTGTCCCCAATCCCAGCACAGAGACCCCGTCCCCAATCCCAGCACAGTGACCCCACCCCCAATCCCAGCATAGTTACCCTGTACCCAATCCCAGCTCAGTGACCCAGCCCCCAATCCCAGCTCAGTGACCACATCCCCAATCACAGCACAGTGACCCCATCCCCAATCCCAGCACAGTGACCCTGCCCCCAATCCCAGCACAGTGACCTGTCCCCAAACCCAGCTCAGTGACCCCGCTCCCAATCTCAGCATACTGACCTCATCCCCAATCCCAGCACAGCGATACCGTCCCCAATTCCAGCACAGTGACCTCATTCCCAATTCCAGCACAGTGACCCTGTCCCCAATCCCAGCACAGAGACCCCATCCCCAATCCCAGCACAGTGACCCTGTCCCCAATCCCAACACAGTGACCCTGTCTACAAACCCAGCTCAGTGATCCCGCCACCAATCCCAGCTCAGTGACCCCACCCCCAATCCCAGCACAGTGACCCTGTTCCCAATCCCAGCACAGTGACCCAGCCCCCTATCCCAGCTCAGTGACCTCATCCCCAAACCAAGTTCAGTGACCCTGTCCCCAATCACAGTACAGTGACTCTGCCTAGTGACTCTTTCAGCCTCTCTGAGGATGAAAGATCAGTCCTCAGCAGAGGCCTCACCTTCATTCCCCTACACTCTCAGATCAACGAGTTCAACATGCGGCGTGACATCAAACAATTCTTCCGCCGCCTTCGCCTCCGCGCCTACTTCTTCAACCAAGACTCTTGCCCACCCTCTGACGACCCCTTCTCCTGCCTCCAACACACCCCATCCACCTGGACACCCCGTGCTGGCCTCTTACCCGCCCTTGATCTCTTTATAGCCAACTGCCGCCGCAACATTAACCGCCTCAAGTTCTCCACCCCTCTCACCCACTCCAACCTCTCACCCTCGGAACGTGCAGCCCTCCACTCCCTCCTTTCCAACCCTAACCTCACCATCAAACCAGCTGACAAGGGAGGCGCGGTAGTAGTTTGGCGCACTGACCTTTACACCGCTGAGGCTAAACGCCAGCTCGCGGACACCTCCTCCTACTGCCCCCTTGACCATGACCCCACCCCCCGCCACCAAACCATCATCTCCCAGACCATCCATAACCTCATCACCTCAGGGGATCTCCCATCCACCGCCTCCAACCTCATAGTCCCACAACCCCGCACCGCCCGTTTCTACCTCCTGCCCAAAATCCACAAACCTGACTGCCCCGGCCGACCCATTGTCTCCGCCTGCTCCTGCCCCACCGAACTCATCTCTGTATACCTCGACACGGTCCTGTCCCCCTTAGTCCAAGAACTCCCCACCTACGTTCGGGACACCACCCACGCCCTCCACCTCCTCCATGATTTTCGCTTCCCCCATCCCCAACGCCTTATTTTCACCATGGACATCCAGTCCCTGTACACCTCCATCCCCCATCACGAAGGACTTAAAGCCCTCCGCTTCTTCCTTTTCCGCCGTACCAACCAGTACCCTTCTACTGACACCCTCCTTCGACTGGCTGAACTGGTCCTCACCCTGAACAACTTCTCTTTCCAATCCTCCCACTTCCTCCAAACCAAAGGAGTAGCCATGGGCACCCGCATGGGCCCCAGCTATGCCTGCCTCTTTGTAGGATATGTGGAACAGTCCATCTTCCGCAGCTACACTGGCACCACCCCCCCACCTTTTCCTCCGCTACATCGATGACTGTATCGGCGCTGCCTCGTGCTCCCACGAGGAGGTTGAACAGTTCATCCACTTTACCAACACCTTCCACCCCGACCTCAAATTCACCTGGACCGTCTCAGACTCCTCCCTCCCCTTCCGAAACCTTTCCATTTCTATCTCGGGCGACCGAATCGACACGGACATTTACTATAAACAGACCGACTTCCACAGCTACCTAGACTACACCTCCTCCCACCCTGCCCCTTGTAAAAACACCATCCCATATTCCCAATTCCTTCGTCTCCACCGTATCTGCTCCCAGGAGGACCAGTTCCAAAACCGTACAACCCAGATGGCCTCCTTCTTCAAGGACCGCAATTTCCCACCAGACGTAGTCGACGATGCCCTCCACCGCATCTCTTCCACTTCCCGCTCCTCCGCCCTTGAGCCCCGCCCCTCCAACCGCCACCAGGACAGAACCCCACTGATCCTCACCTACCACCCCACCAACCTCCATGTACAACGTATCATCCACCGCCATTACCGCCACCTCCAAACGGACCCCACCACCAGTGATATATTTCCCTCCCCTCCCCTATCAGCGTTCCGAAAAGACAATTCCCTCCGTGACTCCCTCGTCAGGTCCACACCCCCCACCAACCCAACCTCCACTCCCAGCACCTTCCCCTGCAACCGCAAGAAATGCAAAACTTGCGCCCACACCTCCCCCCTTACTTCCCTCCAAGCCCCCAAGGGACACTTCCATATCCACCACAAATTCACCTGCACCTCCACCTCCACACACATCATCTATTGCATCCGCTGCACCCGATGTGGCCTCCTCTATATTGGGGAGACAGGCCGCCTACTTGCGAAACGTTTCAGAGAACACCTCTGGGACACCCGGACCAACCAACCCAACCACCCTGTAGCCCAACACTTTAACTCCCCCTCCCACTCCACCAAGGACATGCAGGTCCTTGGACTCCTCCATAGCCAGACCATAGCAACACGACGGTTGGAGGAAGAGCGCCTCATATTCTGCCTGGGAACCCTCCAACCACAAGGGATGAATTCAGATTTCTCCAGTTTCCTCATTGCCCCTCCCCCCACCTTGTCTCAGTCAAATCCCTCGAACTCAGCACCGCCTTCCTAACCTGCAATCTTCTTCCTGACCTCTCCGCCCCCACCCCACTCCGGCCTATCACCCTCACCTTGACCTCCCTCCGCCTATCGCATTTCCAAAGCCCCTCCCCCAAGTCCCTCCTCCCTACCTTTTATCTTAGCCTGCTGGACACACTTTCCTCATTCCTGTAGAAGGGCTTATGCCCGAAACGTCGATTCTCCTGTTCCTTGGATGCTGCCTGACCTGCTGCGCTTTTCCAGCAACACATTTTCAGCTCTGCCTAATAACCCCAGCACACTGACCTCATCCCCAATCCCAGCACAGTGATACTGTCCCCAATTCCAGCACAGTGACCTCATCCCCAATTCCAGTACAGTGACCACACCCCCAATGGCAGCATAGTGACCCTGTGCCCAATCCCGCACAGTGATCTTGTCCCCAATCCCAGCACAGTGACCTCGTTCCCCAGTCCCGCACAGTGATCTTGTCCCCAATCCCAGCACAGTGACTTCGTTCCCCAATCCCAGCACAGTAAACCTGCCCCCAATCCCAGCACAGTGACCTCGTCCCCAATTCCAAAACGGTGACAATGCCCGCAAAAACAGCTCAGTGACTCATCCCCAATCCCAGCTGAGTGACCTCATTCCCAATTCCAGCACAGTGACCTCGTCCCCAATCCCAGCTCAGTGATATCATCCCCAATCCCAGCAGAGAAATCCTGTTCCAAATCCCAGCAGAGAGACCCGATCCCCAATCCCAGCACAATGACCTCGTCCCCAATCCTAGCACAGTGACCCTGTCCCCAATCCCAGCTCAGTGACCCAGCCTCCAATCCCAGCTCAGTGACCACATCCCCAATCACAGCACAGTGGCCCCATCCCCAAACCCAGCACAGTGACCCCACACCCAATCCCAGCACAGTGACCTGTCCCCAAACCCAGCTCAGTGACCCCGTCCCCAATCCCAACACAGTGACCCTGTCCCCAATCCCAGCTCAGTGACCTCATCCCCAATCCCAGCACAGTGACCCCACCCCCAATGGCAGCACAGTGAACCCGTCCCCAATCCCAACACAGTGACCCTGTCCCCAATCCCAGCACAGTGACCTCATCCCCAATCCCAGCGCAGTGCCCTCATCCCCAATCCCAGAACACTGACCTCATCCCCAATCCCAGTACAGTGATACCGTCCCCAATTCCAGCGCAGTGACCTCATCCCCAATCCCAGCACAGTGACCCTGTCCCCAATCCTAGCACAGAGACCCCGTCCCCAATCCCAGCTCAGTGACACTGTACCCAATCCCAGCACAGTGACCCTGTCCCCAAACCCAGCTCAGTGACCCTGCCCCAAATTCCAGCTCAGTGACTCCGCCCCCAATCCCAGCACAGTGACCGACCCCAATCCCAGCACAGTGACCCAGTCCCCAATCCCAGCTCAGTGACCCTGTCCCCAATCTGAGCACAGTGGACCCGTCCCCAATCCCAACACAGTGACCCTGTCCCCAATCCCAGCTCAGACCTCATTCCCAATCCCAGCACAGTGACCTCATTCCCAATCCCAGCACAGTGACCCAGCCCCCAATCCAGCACAGGGACCCTGACCCCAAACCCAGCGCAGTGACCTCGTCCCCAATTCCAGCACAGTGACCCTGCCCCCAATCCCAGCACAGTGACCTCGTCCCCAATCCCAGCACAGTGACCTCGTCCCCAATCCCAGCACAGTGACCCTGCCCCCAAACCCAGCTCAGTGACTCATCCCCAATCCCAGCTCAGTGACCTCATCCCCAATCCCAGCACAGTGACTCATCCCTAATCCCAGCACAGAGACTCATCCCCAATCCCAGCTCAGTGATCTCATCCCCAATCCCAGCACAGCAATCCTGTCCACAATCCCAGCACAGAGACCCTGCCCCCAAACCCAGCTCAGTGACTCATCCCCAATCCCAGCTCAGTGACCTCATCCCCAATCCCAGCACAGTGACTCATCCCTAATCCCAGCACAGAGACTCATCCCCAATCCCAGCTCAGTGATCTCATCCCCAATCCCAGCACAGCAATCCTGTCCACAATCCCAGCACAGAGACCCCGTCCCCAATCCCAGCACAGTGACCCTGCCCCCAATTCAGCTCAGTGACCTCATCCCCAATCCCAGCTCAGTGAATCCGTCCCCAATCCCAGCACAGTGACCTCATCCCCAATCCCAGCACAGTGACCCTGCCCTCAATCCCAGCTCAGTGACCTCATCATCAATGCAAGCACAGTGACCCCATCCCCAATCCCAGCTCAGTGACCTCATCCCCAATCCCAGCACAGTTCCCCTGCCCCCAATCCCAACACAGTGACCCCGTCCCCAATCCCAGCACAGTGACTCATCCCCAATCCCAGCTCAGTGACCCTGTCCCCAATCCCAGTTTAGTGACCCCGTTCCCAATCCCAGCACAGTGACCCTGTCCCCAATCCCAGCTCAGTGAGCTCGTCCCCAATCCCAGCACAGTGACCTTGCCCCAATCCCAGCACAGTAACCCCGTCCCCAATCCCAGCATAGTGACTCGGCACCCAATCCCAGCACTGTGACCCTGCCGCCAAACCCAACTCAGTGACCCAGTCCCCAATCCCGGCTCAGTGACCCTGTCCCCTATCCAAGCTCAGTGACCCTGTCCCCAATCCCAGCATCTCAGTGACCCTGTCCCCAATCCCAGCACAGTGACCCCGTCCCCAATCCCAGGTCAGTGACCCAGCCACCAATCCCAGCACACTGACCTCATCCCCAATCCCAGCACAGTGATCCCGTCCCCAATCCCAGCACAGTGACTCTACCTACTAACCCCAGCACAGTGACCCTGTCCCCAATCCCAGCACAGTGACCCTGTCCCCAATCGCAGCACAGTGACCCCGTCCCCACTCTGAGGACAGTGACACCGTCCCCAATCCCAGCTAGTGACCCTGTCCATAACTCCAGTTTAGTGATCCCGTTCACAATCCCAGCACAGTGACCCTGCCCCCAATTCCAACACAGTGACCCTGCCCCCAAACCCAGCTCAGTGATCTCATCCCAAATCCCAGCTCAGTGACCTCATCACCAATGCAAGCACAGTGACCCTGCCCCCAATCCCAGCACAGTGACCCCGTCCCCAATCCCAGCTCAGTGACCTCATCCCCAATTCCAGCAAAGTGACCCTGCCCCCAAACCCAGCTCAGTGACCCTGTCCCCAACCCCAGCACAGTGATCCTGTCCCCTATCCCAGCAACTCAGTGTCCCTATCCCCAATCCCAGCACAGTGACCCTGTCCCCAATCCCAGGTCAGTGACCCAGCCACCAATCCCAGCACACTGACCTCACCCCCAATCCCAGTACAGTGATCCCGTCCCCAATCCCAGCACAGTGATCCCCTCCCCAATTCCAGCACTGTGACCTCATCTCCAATCTCAGCACTGTGATCCCGTCCCCAATTTCAGCACAGTGACTCTGCCTACTAACCCCAGCACAGTGACCCTGTCCCCAATCTCAGCACAGTGACTCTGCCTACTAACCCCAGCACAGTGACCCTGACCCCAATCCCAGCTCAGTGACCCCGTCCCCAATCCCAGCACAGTGACTCATCCCCAATCCCAGCACAGTGACCCCGACCCCAATCCCAGCTCAGTGACCTCGTCCCCAATCCCAGCACAGTGACCCCGCCCCCAATCCCAGCACAGTGACCCTGCCCTCAATCCCAGCTCAGTGACCTCATCATCAATGCAAGCACAGTGACCCCATCCCCAATTCCAGCTCAGTGATCTCATCCCCAATCCCAGCACAGTGACCCCGTCCCCAATCCCAGCACAGTGACCCTGTCCCCAATCCCAGCTCAGTGACCCTGCCCCCAATCCCAGCTCAGTGACCTCGTCCCCAATTCCAGCACAGTGACCCCGACCCCAATCCCAGCTCAGTGACCTCGTCCCCAATCCCAGCACAGTGACCCCGCCCCCAATCCCAGCACAGTGACCCTGCCCTCAATCCCAGCTCAGTGACCTCATCATCAATGCAAGCACAGTGACCCCATCCCCAATTCCAGCTCAGTGATCTCATCCCCAATCCCAGCACAGTGACCCCGCCCCCAATCCCAGCTCAGTGACCCTGCCCTCAATCCCAGCTCAGTGACCTCATCATCAATGCAAGCACAGTGACCCCATCCCCAATTCCAGCTCAGTGATCTCATCCCCAATCCCAGCACAGTGACCTTGCCCCCAATCCCAGCACAGTGACCCCGTCCCCAATCCCAGCACAGTGACTCATCCCCAATCCCAGCTCAGTGACCCTGTCCCCAATCCCAGTTTTGTGACCCCATTCCCAATCCCAGCACAGTGACCCTGTCCCCAATCCCAGCTCAGTGAGCTCGTCCCCAATCCCAGCACAGTGACCTTGCCCCAATCCCAGCACAGTGACCCCGTCCCCAATCCCAGCATAGTGACTCTGCACCCAATCCCAGCACTGTGACCCTGCCGCCAAACCCAACACAGTGACCCTGTCCCCAATCCCAGGTCAGTGACCCAGCCACCAATCCCAGCACACTGACCTCTTCCCCAATCCCAGCACAGTGATCCTGTCCCCAATCCCAGCACAGTGACCCCGTCCCCAATCCCAGGTCAGTGACCCAGCCACCAATCCCAGCACACTGACCTCTTCCCCAATCCCAGCACAGTGATCCTGTCCCCAATCCCAGCACAGTGACTCTACCTACTAACCCCAGCACAGTGACCCCGTCCCCAATCCCAGCAAAGTGACCCTGCCCCCAAACCCAGCTCAGTGACCCTGTCCCCAACCCCAGCACAGTGATCCTGTCCCCTATCCCAGCAACTCAGTGACCCTATCCCCAATCCCAGCACAGTGACTCTGTCCCCAATCCCAGGTCAGTGACCCAGCCACCAATCCCAGCACACTGACCTCACCCCCAATTCCAGTACAGTGATCCCGTCCCCAATCCCAGCACAGTGATCCCCTCCCCAATTCTAGCACAGTGACCTCATCTCCAATCTCAGCACAGTGATCCCGTCCCCAATCTCAGCACAGTGACTCTGCCTACTAACCCCAGCACAGTGACCCTGTCCCCAATCCAGCACAGTGACCCTGCCCCCAAACTCAGCACAGTGACTCTGCCTATTAACCCCAGCACAGTGATCCTATCCCCAATCCAGCACAGTGACCCTGACCCCAATCCCAGCTCAGTGACCCCGTCCCCAATCCCAGCACAGTGACTCATCCCCAATCCCAGCTCAGTGACCCTGCCCCCAATCCCAGCTCAGTGACCCTGCCCCCAATCCCAGCTCAGTGACCTCGTCCCCAATCCCAGCAGTGACCCCGCCCCCAATCCCAGCTCAGTGACCTTGTCCCCAATCCCAGCACAGTGATCCCGCCCCCAATCCCAGCACAGTGACCCTGCACCCAATCCCAGCACAGGGACCCTGCCGCCAAACCCATCTCAGTGACCCTGTCCCCAATACTGGCTCAGTGACCTCATCCCCAATCCCAGCACAGTCACCCCATCCCCAATCCCAGCTCAGTGACCTCATCCCCAATTCCAACACAGTGACCCTGCCCCCAAACCCAGCTCAGTGACCTCGTTCCCAATCCCAGCACAGCGACCTCGTCCCCAATCCCAGCACAGTGACCCCGTCCCCAATCCCAGCTCAGTGACCCTGTCCCCAATCCCAGCACAGTGACCCCGTCCCCAATCCCAGCACAGTGACCCCGTCCCCAATCCCAACTCAGTAACCCTGACCCCAATCCCAGCTCAGTGACCTCATCCCCAATCCCAGCAAAGTGACCCTGCCCCCAAACTCAGCTCAGTGACCCTGTTCCCAATCCCAGCACAGTGACCCTGTCCCCAATCCCAGGTCAGTGACCCAGCCACCAATCCCAGCACACTGACCTCACCCCCACTCCCAGCACGGTGATCCCGTCCCCAATCCCAGCACAGTGATCCCCTCGCCAATTCCAGCACAGTGACCTCATCTCCAATCTCAGCACAGTGATCCCGTCCCCAATCTCAGCACAGTGACTCTGCCTACTAACCCCAGCACAGTGACCCTGTCCCCAATCCCAGTTCAGTGACCCTGTCCCCAAACTCAGCACAATGACTCTGCATACTAACCCCAGCACAAACACCCTGTCCCCAATCCCAGCACAGTGATCCCCTCGCCAATTCCAGCACAGTGACCTCATCTCCAATCTCAGCACAGTGATCCCGTCCCCAATCTCAGCACAGTGACTCTGCCGACTAACCCCAGCACAGTGACCCTTTCCCCAATCCCAGTTCAGTGACCCTGTCCCCAAACTCAGCACAATGACTCTGCATACTAACCCCAGCACAAACACCCTGTCCCCAATCCAGCACAGTGACCCTGCCCCCAAACTCAGCACAGTGACTCTGCCTACTAACCCCAGCACAGTGACCCTGTCCCCAATCCAGCACAGTGACCCTGACCCCAATCCCAGCTCAGTGACCCCGTCCCCAATCCCAGCACAGTGACTCATCCCCAATCCCAGCTCAGTGACCCTGTCCCCAATCCCAGTTTAGTGACCCCGTTCCCAATCCCAGCACAGTGACCCTGTCCCCCATCCCAGCACAGTGACCCTGTCCCCAATCCCAGCACAGTGACCCCATTCCCAATCCCAGCACAGTGACCCTGTCCCCCATCCCAGCACAGTGACCCTGTCCCCAATCCCAGCACAGTGACCCTGATCCCAATCCTGGCACAGTGACCCTGTCCCCAATCCCAGTTTAGTGGCCCCGTTTCCAATCCCAGCTCAGTGACCTCATCCCCAATTCCAGCACAGTGACCCTGCCCCCGAACCCAGCTCAGTGACCCCGTCCCCAATCCCAGCTCATTTACCCTGTCCCCAGTCCCAGTTTAGTGACCCCGTTCCCAATCCCAGCTCAGTGACCTCATCCCCAATTCCAGCACAGTGACCCTGTCCCCAATCCAGCACAGTGACCCCGTCCCCAATCCCAGCTCAGTGACCTCATCCCCAATTCCAGCACAGTGACCTTGCCCCCAAACCCAGTTCAGTGACCCCGTCCCCAAACCCAGCACAGTGACTCCGTCCCCAATCCCAGGACAGTGACCCCGTCCCCAATCCCAGCTCAGTGACCCCGTTCCCTGTCCAAGCTCAGTGACCCTGTCCCCAATCCCAACATCTCAGTGACCCTGTCCCCAATTCCAGGTCAGTGACCCAGCCACCAATCCTAGCACACTGACCTCATCCCCAATCCCAGCACAGTGATCCCGTCCCCAATCCCAGCACAGTGACTCTGCCTACTAACCCCAGCACTGTGATCCCATCCCAATCCCAGCACAGTGACCGCGCCACCAATCCCAGCACACTGACCTCATCCCCAATCCCTGCACAGTGATCCCATCCCCAATCCCAGCACAGTGGCACCGCCACCAATCCCAGCACAGTGACCCCACCCTCAATCCCAGCTCAGTGACCCTGCCCCCAAACACAGCAGTGACCCTGTCCCCAAATTCAGCACAGTGACCCCACCTCCAAACCCAGCACAGTGACCCCACCCCCAAACCCAGCACAGTGACCCCGTTCCCAATCCCAGCTCAGTGACCCTGCCCCCAATCCCAGCTCAGTGACCTCGTCCCCAATCCCAGCACAGTGACCCCGCCCCCAATCCCAGCACAGTGACCCTGCACCCAATCCCAGCACAGTGACCCTGCCGCCAAACCAATCTCAGTGACCCTGTCCCCAATACCGGTTTAGTGACCTCATCCCAATCCCAGCACAGTCACCCCATTCCCAATCCCAGCTCAGTGACCTCATCCCCAATTCCAGCACAGTGACCCTGCCCCCAAACCCAGCTCAGTGACCCCGTTCCCAATCCCAGCACAGCGACCTCATTCCCAATCCCAGCACAGTGACCCTGTCCCCAATCCCAGCTCAGTGACCCTGTCCCCAATCCCAGCACAGTGACCCCGTTCCCAATCCCAGCACAGTGACCCCGTCCCCAATCCCAGCACAGTGACCCCGTCCCCAATCCCAACTCAGTGACCCTGTCCCCCATCCCAGCACAGTGACCCTGTCCCCAATCCAAGCTCAGTGACCCTGTCCCCAATCCCAGCATCTCAGTGACCCGGTCCCCAATCGCAGCTCAGTGACCTTATCCCCAATCCCAGCTCAGTGACCCCATCCCCAATCCCAGCACAGTGACCCTGCCCCCAATCCCAGCACAGTGACCCACACCCCAATCCCAGCACAGTGACCCTGCCGCCAAACCCATCTCAGTGACCCCGTCCCCAATCCCGGCTCAGTGACCTCATCCCCAATCCCAGCACAGTGACCCCGTCCCCAATCCCAGCTCAGTGACCCCGTTCCCAATCCCAGCACAGCAACCTCGTCCCCAATCCCAGCACAGTGACCCCATCCCCAATCCAAGCTCAGTGACCCTCTCCCCAATCCCACCAGCTCAGTGACTATGTCCCCAATCCCAGCACAGTGACCCTGTCCCCAATCCCAAGTCAGTGACCCAGCCACCAATCCCAGCACACTGACCTCATCCCCAATCCCAGCACAGTGATCCCGTCCCCAATCCCAGCACAGCGACTCTGCCTACTAACCCCAGCACAGTGACCCTGTCCACAATCCAGCACAGAGACCCTGTCCCCAAACCCAGCACAGTGACTCTGCCTACTAACCCCAGCACTGTGATCCCAACCCCAATTCCAGCACATTGACCCCACCCCCAAACTCAGCACAGTGACCTCATCCCCAATCCCAGCTCAGTGACCTCGTCCCCAATCCCAGTACAGTGACTCTACCTACTAACCCCAGCACAGTGACCTCATCCCCAAACCCAGCACAGTGACCCCACCCCCAAACTTAGCACAGTGACCCCACCCCCAATCCCAGCACAGTGACCCCACCACCAATCCCAGCACAGTGACCCCACCACCAATCCCAACACAGTGACCACACCACCAATCCAAACACAGTGACCCCATCCCCCAATTTGGGTACAGTGACCCTGTCCCCAATCCCAGTACAACTGGACATCTGCTTTTGGATCCTAACGTAGCCCCTGTCCCCAGGCTGAGGTTACAGGAAGATATTCAGGGTGCTATTGGGACGTGAGTCCAGAGGGTGGGCCAGGTTTTCCTGTGAGGAGACAATTGGAAGGTTTGAGTCTGTTGGAAGGAGAATCAGGAGCAGTTGGCAGTGAGAGTTGGAGCTGGCAATGTAGTCAGGTATCTCAGTGAATGAATGGAAACATCAGAAAGTAGAAGGATTGGTAGCTTGAGAAGATAAGGGAATATAAGAGATAAGGGAATAAGGATTAAAAGGGGAATATTCCACCCCTTGTTCTTCTCTTCTTAATACACATTATCTTGAAATAAAGTCATAGATTCGTACAACACATGAACAGAGCTTTCGGTTCAACCAGTCCATGCAGAAACTAAACTAGTCACACCTGCTGCTCCTGACCCCTTATCCCTCCAAACCTTTCCTATTCATGTATCTATCCAAATGTCTTTAAATGTAATTGTACCCGCATCCACTGCTTCCTGAGAAAGTTCATTCCACACACAAACCACCCTTTCTGTAAAAAAGTTGCCTCTTATGCCTCTTTTAAATCTCTCTTCCCTCACCTTAAAATGTGCCCCAGTCTTGAAAGCTCCCATCCTATACGGATCAAATTCAAAGCCATACAATTCTCCAATTTAGAATCCAAGTTCAAGGGAATGTGGTGGCACAGTGCTAAGGTGCTCATGCCAATAGGCTAGAAATTCACAGGCCCCAGAGTAACGTTCTAGTGGGTATAGGTTCAGATTCCATCTCATACAGATAGTCAGATTAAAAAGAATCCAGATTTAAAAGCTTATCCATAGTGACCATTGTCAATTGCGAAAGAAACCCTTCTGTTTCACTAATGTCTTTTGGTGATGGAAATCTTCCATCTTTACCCAACCTTGTCTACAGGTCACTCCAGACCCACAGTAATGTGGTTGACTCCCAATTCCCCCCTGAAATGGTCTACACAGCCAATCAGTTCAAGAGGAATTAGAGATAGGCTCCAAATAGTAGCCTTACCAGTGATTCCAAGACAACAATAGTTAAAAAGAAAGTTTGTGAATGTTAGGAGTATCATAAGCATTCATCACAACTTGGCTGCAGCTTGATCTGTGCAGATGGGCTGTCAAGAATTGAGCAGTGTCATGTGTCCTGCCAAGATCACTGAAATATTTAAACCATCACTTATCTTTGCATCGCAAAAGTGGAAAATAAATACTTTGAACTGGTTATCCAAATATTAAATGCAGTTCAAAGAAGATAATGATTTTTGTTTAGCTTTTTGCTCCTATAATTGTCAGCGACCAACATAATCAAAGACCCCTCCCACTCCTGTTATACCCTATTCCAATCTATTCCGTCCGTCAGAAAATATAAAAATCTGTGTTCATATGCAAACAGATTCAAGAACAGCTTTTACCCCACTATTATTAGACTTTTGAATGGATCTCTTCAAAGTTAATGTTGACCTCTCGCTTGGCAGCTGTAACACTGTATTCCACACTCTGATAAAATAATCTGCATGTAAAGCAGTAAGCCAACACATTTTACTGTACCTCAGTACCATGACATTAATATATCAAATCAAATCTAATCTTCAATATTGTAAAACTCAAAACAATCAAAGTACAACTAGATTACACCAAAACATCAAGTGTGATAACATTAGCAAAGTAAAATATTTTAATTTTGTGCCAAATATATGATGCACGTTTTTAATGTTTCCTGCATATTCCAACCAAGCACTGGGACAAGGAGCTGTGATGGGGTTTCCACATTGTGAACAGCCAGTTCTTCTATTTATCAAAAAGCCTGTAAGATTCAAATTCTCAGACGTGGAGCCTTGGAGAAACAGTTTGGGCATTACGCATGCCCTAAGTGCTAGTTTTCTTGATCTCAGGAAGATTGGCAACAACCAGAAAGACCCCATTAATTAAAACAATAGTTTATCTGGGCCATTATCTCTTAAAAGCAATTCAGGATGCGAGTTGCCGGCATTACTCATGAGCTGGGTTACTTGAGGCTGCAGGATAATATAAAAACAACATGTGAAATGTATAAAGTCTGAGCTGAGCTAGTACAATTCTGCCACTTTAATGTAAGGTCTACATTCAAAAAGAAACAAGTAGCATCTGTAGTATAAGGCATAGAGTTATACAGCACAAAACAGACCCTCTGGTCTAACTCTTTTATGCTGACCAGATATTCTAAACTGAAATGGTCCCATTTTCCAGCATTTTGCCCATATCCAGCTATTCATGCACCCATCCAGATGCTTTTTAAATGTTGCAATTGCACTTGTCTCTACCACTTCCTCTGGCAGCTCATTCCACACACACACTGTACTCTGTGAAATAGTTGCCTCTCAAGTCTCTTTATATCATTCCCTTCTCACCTTAAACCTATGCCCTCTAGTTCTGGACTCGCCCACCCCAGGGAACAGACTTTCTCTATTTATCCTATCCATGTATCTCAGGATTTTATAAATCTCTATAAGGTCACCCCTCAGCCTCTGATCATCCAGGGAAAATAGCCCCAGACTATTCAGCCTCTCCCTATAGCTCAGACCCTCCAATGCTGGCAACATCCTTGTAAATCTTTTCAGAGCCCTTTCAAGTAGGCAGGGATAAATGTGGGATACTGAGGTAGGGGTATGGGTCTGGGTGGTCCCATTACTCTTTGGAAGGTCAGTGTGGACCTGTTGGGTTGAAGGGCCTGTTTTCACATTGTAGGGATTCTATAATTTTATGATTTAACAAAATCTTTCCATTAGCAGGGAGACCAGAATTGAACACAGTATTCTAAAAGTGGCTTCACCATTGTCCAATAAAGCTGCAAGATGACATCGCAACTCCTATACTCAATGCATTGACCAATGAAGGCAGGCATGCCAAATGCCTTCTTTACCACCCTGCCTACCTGCAAATCCACGTTCAAGGAACTATGCATCTGTATGTGTAGATCTCTTTGTTTGGCAACATTACCCAGGGCCTTACTATTAATTGAATAAATCCTGACAGATTGTGGTTAAGTCTGAGTGATATATAATAGGAAAAATATACATCAGCACAGGAAGTAACATGATGTTAAATGATTTTGCAGCTTTGTCTCAAGACGAAGCCACGGTGAAATGCGGCTTTAAGAAAGTTACTATTTTCCTTACCTCGACAGACTATGTTAACATTCTTTCACGTACATGACGAGGAATATTGTATATCAATACTGAGGGTTAGTTATGCACGTACTATATCATGCACACACGTTCCCCCTTTTAGAGCAATAAAACATTTAATGACCAGTTACATTGGGCAGTTTGTATCTGTGCAGAATTATTTGTGTCACTGACATCTGCTCTGTGTAATGTCAAACACTCTCCATAAATAGTGTGTTTGCACTTCATGCTGTCCGGTGAAAAATCAATCTTGAATGAAGCCATGGGCTAAATTGTACAATCCCTCACCAATATTTTTCAAAGGAGAGATGCTTGTAAAATGCAGTGCGTGGCATGCCCCATGACATCCCGCCAGCTCCTGATGTGTCTCTCATTTTACAGAAACAGTGGAGGCTGTAAGCACTAGTCTTTAAGTGCCTCACTCCACCCTTGTTACAGGGGCAGGCACAGACCAAGTGGGAGCCCTAGCAACATTTACTGGAATGATGGTCATCAGGCAGAAAAAGGTGCACTTCAATTGTGTAGTTGTGTTCCCCAATTGGAGACACCCTCCACCTCTAAGGCCATAACCATCCTCTAGCCCTGCCATTAACCCTTCTATTCCTGCCCCATCACCTGGCCTCTCAAACCCATACTGTCCTTCTCCCTCAATTCCACAATGGGCCTACGGGCCAGGCTATTGATGTATATTTTGTTCCACAAATCCAGACGACACAATTTTCTGCACAATGATAGATGCTTTATTATTGGACAGCTGACGAGAGATTCAAAATGTCCCCAGAGTAGCTGTGTGTCTACTTGTGATGACATTTCTCCATGAATCTCTGCCCTACACACAGAGACAGTATATTTAGAGGAATGAAACAAAAGGTTGATCAGTCACATGGGCGATTGTCATAACATAATTTAAAATTGGCAATTATGAATTTACAAACCCCAATGAATGTCAATGTCCTATGATAACGTGTGAATGGATTACAGGAACTGATTATCGTATTGTCCATGATGATGTGTTGATGGGAAGAGATTAAGGCAGAAGGGTTTTGCCTGTTCTCAATGGGGGATTCACACACCTATGCTATTATGGAAGGGAAGTAAGACAAATGGGAGCGGGAGGCAGTATAACAGGGTTGTGGACAAAGCTATCAGTCTTGCCTGGAAGGGGCAAATAACCTCTGACTGGGGCAACAGGTGTGGCTCCATTAGGGTCCATTTCTGAGATACAGTCAGCTTCGCCCCTACTGAGATGTAAGAGTATAGGCTTTCAGTTGATACTGCAGCAAGTCCTTCGGTAGTGCAATGTTTAATCCTTGAGTCCCCAGTGTGTCCTGAAAGAGAAGCAAAGCATGGAACTGACCCCTCTATGGCATTTTAACTTCTTCAAAACCCTATTTGTATTCAGTCCAGCTTCAATTACCTCTGCTTCCTTCGGGCCTGACTATATTCCAGTCCCAGCTGTGACCATGGCTCAGATCTGGGATTACAGACCACTTGCTAACTGCCCTTTTGTTGGGACCTCTTTCCCACATAGAGGCAGCAGTCTTGCCACCAGCCAATTAACGTTGCGCCCAGTGTAAAATGGACACCCGGATCAACCAACCCAACCACCCCATAGCCCAACACTTTAACTCCCCCTCCCACTCCACCAAGGACATGCAGGTCCTTGGACTCCTCCATAGCCAGACCATAGCAACACGACGGTTGGAAGAAGAGTGCCTCATCTTCTGCCTGGGAACCCTCCAACCACAAGGGATGAATTCAGATTTCTCCAGTTTCCTCATTTCCCCTCCCCCCACCTTGTCTCAGTCAAATCCCTCGAACTCAGCACCGCCTTCCTAACCTGCAATCTTCTTCCTGACCTCTCTGCCCCCACCCCACTCTGGCCTATCAGCCTCACCGTGACCTCCCTCCACCTATCGTATTTCCAACGCCCCTCCCCCAAGTCCCTCTTCTCTACCTTTTATCTTAGCCTTCTGGACACACTTTCCTCATTCCTGAAGAAGGGCTTATGCCCGAAACATCGATTCTCCTGTTCCTTGGATGCTGCCTGACCTGCTGCGCTTTTCCAGCAACACATTTTCAGCTCTGATCTCCAGCATCTGCAGTCCTCACTTTCTCCTCGAAGAGTGTAAAATGGTGGCGTGGCATCGGTTTTCTTGAAGGTGGGTCCCCAATGCTTTTTGTTGTGGCGGTGGCACAATGACAAAAGTCCCAGAAAAGCCAACCCCATGGTGCTCAGGTGGTCAAAGGAAAATAATCAATGGTTTCAATCCTTTTTCACCTGGTAGCAAATCATGTACTTGAAATATTCAGATTGATTATTAACTGGTGCCTGAATGATGGTGAGTGGAGCACAATTCTACTTTCCTGCTTAAGAGAGGTGAGATTTCAGGGGGATCTAAGATGGTGGCGATCTGAGAAGATCACACTGCAGAGCTTCGCATTGCAGCAGGAGCAGGATGGTCCTTTAACCCACCCAAACCAGGTCATCAGGATTTCTTGGGGCATTGGAAAGATTGTGGAGCCCCAAGAAGCATTTAAAAATTGACTTACCTGTATTTTCAGCTGTCCAGAAATTCCTAAAAAGGGAGGAGGAGCATCTGAGACCGGGCCTGCAGCTCAGCCTGCAGCAGCCTCAGAGCCGATTACTCTCCAGGACCTGGTGAACCAGCTCTCGAAATTTCGCGAGATGTTGGGGAAACAGATTGAAGAGAAGCTGGCTCCAGTCTCTCTCATGCTGCAGAAGCATGAGCAGCAGCTAGGAGACCTGGAGAAGAGGACGGATGAGGTGGAGCACAGGGTCACAGCGGTGGAAGTTTATGCCAGTTCATTCAACGAAGAGAACCAAGCCCTGAAGACGCAGGTTCGTAATTTGCATGACCAAGTGGATGATCTTGAAAACAGGGGCAGGAGAAAAAACATTCGGATCATTGGTCTGCCTGAGGGTGAGGAAGGTGAGCGGCCTGCAGAATTTGTTGAAGATTGGCTTCCGAAATTCCTTGACTTGGAGACTGGCATGAGAGGATTGAAGATAGAGTGGGCTCACCGGGTCGCAGCACAGAGCTCGGGTCTGGGTCAACGCTCTCGTCCTTTCCTGATGCGGTTCCATCATTACCGGGATAAGGAGAGAGGCTTCCATGGAGGCTTCCAGACTCCAGGGGAAGGATCCAAAGGTCCTAATTTACGAGGGGTCTAAGATCATGTTTTTTCAGGACTTTTCAGCGGCGGTGATCCAGAAACAAAAATTGTATGACGGTGTCAAGAGAAGATTGAAGGAGCTTGGGATTCAGTACTCCCTGAGATATCCGGCAGTGCTTCGGATCACCTTAGATGGATCCATGCATCTCTTTGACACATTGGAGAAGGCAAGAGACTTTGTGGACAAACTAACCTAAGTTAAACAATTGTAGTATATATAAATATCGTTGCTTGGGTATGCGTTTATCATTCTGTAAAAGAAATGGAGGAAATCCAGTTGGAGCTTTGTTTTTCCCTTTTTTTTCCTCTATTGATAATAATTTGATTCACACTATGTCTGGTGGTGGTTAAGATGCACATTTTAAATTTCTAAGTTAGGACATACCGAAGGATGAGTGGGATATTTATTCCCTTTATTTTTATAAAAGAATTTTTTTTTATTCATATTGATATTCTATGGGGTGTTTATTCTTTTTGGCTTGTGCTTGCGATACGGCTCTAGCTGGGAGAAGTGAAGGTGGTTGAGATGGTTAGATGCCTATTTATGGGCAGTTCGGGACAGGTAGTTGCCCCCTCCGGGCAGAGGGTGAGTTCCCCTACTCAGCGCTATTGGTGCTTGATATGTTGGTTTGTTTTCAGGTTTTTATTGTTTTTTATTTTTAATAATTTTGTATGTTTGTTAAATGTAGTGGTTTTAGTTTATGTAGTTTTTATATTTGGTGGACCATGCGACACTAAGGCTCAGCAATTTGTGGTTCGGGTTCCTCCTCTCTGGAATTTAAATGTAATTGCAGAAGATTATGACTAATGATTTGATTAAATGGTGTACCTGGAATATCAAGGGAAGTCACTCACCAATTAAGAGGAAAAAGGTACTCTTGAGTCTTAGAAAGGAGAAGGTGGATATTGATTTGCTACAGGAGACACATTTGGATGACAAGGAGCATCTGAAATTACAGCAGAATGGCTTTGACCGAGTTTATTTTTCATCATTTAATACCAGAAGTAGGGGAGTGGCTATATTGGTAAGGAAAAATCTCTCATTTAAATTGTTGGAATGTATTAAAGACACATACGGGAGGTGTGTAATTCTTAAAGCCTTGATAAATGAGGAAGAATATGGCATTTTAAATGTTTATTGTCCCCCAACTCATCCTCTTAAATTCTTAGTAGATGCTTTTTCTAAACTGATAAGTCTCAAGTCTCGGCACATCATTATAGGGGAAAATTTTAACTGCCTCATGGACCCCACAGTAGACAGGTTGCTTAAAGGTGCCTCGATACTCTCTGCACAAATTAAACAGTTATTGGGTTTGTGTGGGGAATTAGGATTGGTGGACGTCTGGAGGTGTCTCCACCCTACAGGTAGGGATTTCACGTTTTTCTCCAATCCGCACAGATGTCACACGAGGATTGATTTTTTTCTGACCCCTGCGGTAACCCTGGATCTGGTGGCATCCCGTACGATTGGTAATATTGCCATCTCTGATCATGCTCCAGTGTACCTCATGGTTAAAATTAAGGATGCTACAGTGGATTCAAGGTACTGGCGAATGGACCTCTTTATTGTCATGGACAGCAAGTTTGTGGAGCATTTCTCTAGGAAAACTCGGGCATTCCTAGACATCAACATAGGCTCGGTTGATAGCTCATCTGTTCTCTGGGAAATTGCCAAAGCTTATGCCAGAGGGTTAGTTATTTCATATTCCACAAGTAGGAAGCAACAGAAAGGTGAGCAGCAACGGTCTCCTTGAAGCACGGTTGAAGGCAGCCAAGAAGGCCTATTTTGACAGATCCTTGTTGGTCAAACTACAGAGGATTACGGCACTGCGGTCTGCACTAAATTCCGTGCTCATGCAGATGGCAAAGAATGAGCTGGCTTTTGCAAAGCAAAGGTTATACGAGCATGGTGACAAGCCAGGCAAATACTTAGCATATCTTGCCAGAAAGAGAAGTGCCCCACAAACTATTACAGCGATTAGGGAAGGGTCTGGGAACCTAACATGTGATTCTAAAAAGATTAATGTGGCATTCCAGAGATTCCAAGTTATATCAGTTTGAGAATTGTGAGGAGGGGCAGGCCAAAATGGAATCCTTTTTTAGAGATCTGAAGCTCCCGGGTGTGACTCCCGAACAACAGTCCTTTCTCAATGCCCCACTTTCAGAGCAAGAAGTGCAGGAAGCTGTGAGGCAGCTTCACAGTGGAAAGGCGCCTGGTCCTGATGGACTTCCCAGTGAATTCTACAAGGAATTTATAAGTATACTGTCAGGCCCGATGCTGAATATGTTAAATGATTCATACAGTCATGTTTGCCTCCCACCATCTCTGAGAGAGGCCAATATTTCACTTATCCTTAAAAAAGGGAAGGATCCGGAAGACTGTGCTTCATACAGACCCATCTCGCTCTTAAATGTGGACTTTAAGATCCTCTCTAAGACTCTTGCGTTAAGGCTGGAGACTGTGTTACCCTCTATTATTAAAGAGGATCAGAAGGGCTTCATAAAGGGTCGCAGATCCTCCAATAACGTTAGGAGGCTGCTTAACGTAATTCAAGCATGCCAACAGCAGTCAAAACAGGGATTGGTGATTTCTTTAGATGCAGAGAAGGCATTTGACCAAGTTTGAGTGGCCGTACCTTTTCTATACTCTAGACCGGTTTGGTCTGGGTGAAGTTTTCATAAGATGGGTAAAGGTTCTCTACAGTGTACCTCTCGCTGCGGTCATTACCAACGGGGTACGATCAAGCAATTTTAATATTTCTAGGGGCAGCCAACAGGGCTGTCCCCTTTCACCATTACTTTTTACGTTGGTGATTGAACCATTGGCAGAGGCCATTCGTGGGGATCTCAATATATCAGCTCCAGAAGTGGGGTCAAAATTACATAAGAAAGATCTTGCTGTATGCAGATGATGTTCTAATTTTCTTGACAAATCCAGCAGTTTCAGTATCTCGCCTGATACAATGCATTCACGCATTTGGCGCTTTTTCAGGGTATAAGATTAATTTTGCTAAATCAGAGGCTATGCCTTTGGGTGGTCTTACGAAAGAGTTGGTTCTTAAGAGTGATTATAGATTCCCATTTAGGTGGTCACAGGGGGGTTTTGTGTATTTGGGCATATTCATTACTCCAGTTCTGGATTGGCTGTTCAAAGCCAATTTTACTCAATTATTTGAAAAAATTAAACAAGATCTCCATAGATGGGAGGCACTTCCAGTCTCAAGGTTGGGTCGGATAGTGCTTATTAAGATGAATATTCTCCCTCGTTTGCTATACCCTATACGGATGCTCCCCCTGATTTTCAATAAACAAACACTCAGGAGACTGAACAGTTGGTTCAGCTCCTTTATCTGGCACCACAAACGGCCCCTCATTAAATTAGCCAAACTGCAGTTGCTTCACAGATTGGGGGGAGTAGACCTTCTGGACATTAAAAATTGCCAATTAAGCTCGCTTTTGACCTACCCAAGTGATTGGGTTTGTGGGGACCCTCTTTCAATACGGCTAGATATCGAAGTCTCCCAGGCAAGGTGCCCCCTTACCAGTTTGCTGTTTTTGGACAAGGTGAGGTCAGTTAGGGAATATTGCCATAACCCAAAAGTCATCAATACTGTTAAAGCATGGAGGGCAATTCAGCAGAGGGAAGATAATATTGGCAAAATATCTTTGGTTACACCTTTAGTGGGTATGCCAAGTTTTCAACCAGGTATGATAGATTCAGGATTTAAACGTTGGGCAGCTAGGGGTATATCTTGCATGGGTGATTTATTTGAGGGAGATGTAATGATGTCCTTTGATCAGTTAGTACGGAAGTACTAGTTACTTAATAGAGACCTCTTTCGTTTTTTTCAAGTTAGGGATTTTATTCAAAAAAGGACCACACTTTTGACTGATCCCTACAAATCTGACTTAGAAAGAGGGGTACTAAGGGCTAAGAGTACACTCTTTGTCAGTACTCTATATCACTAATTGGGGGGTGCCACCTCAGATGAGTCTGATCGACTCTGCAAGGTGTGGGAAAGAGAGCTGGGTGTTGAAGTTTCTTCAGAGGCATGGGAGGATATTTGGGAGAATGCAAGGAAGATATCAATTTGCAATAGAATCCATGCTTTACAGTTGAAGATTCTCCACAGGGTCCACTTAGCCCCAGACCGTTTGTCAAAATTTAAACCAGGGGTATCTTCAGCATGCCCCAAGTGCAAGGTCTGTACGGGTACTCTTACCCATTGTCTTTGGTCTTGTGACAGGCTTCAAACATATTGGAGCACTGTGCTGGGTGCAATGGAGAGGATTTTAGGTGTAGGGGTGGAGAAGGATCCTATTTCATTCCTTTTGGGCCTAACCATTGTATTTCCTGCAGACTCGCATAAGGCAAAACTTTTCAATATTCTTACATTCTGTACAAGGAAGAATATCTTGCTAGGTTGGATATCAGAAAACCCCCCAGGCCTGTCGGGTTGGCGGAAGATTGTTATGGAGCATATTCCCCTGGACTTTCTCACAAATATGGTACACCACAAAACTGAGAATTCTTACAAGACATGGCAACCCTTTTTGAAATACCTGGACACAGATTTATCTGCCACACTAAGAAGGGCTTTTATATGGCCGTAACGATTGTGTTTCATGAGTCCAATATCCAGGGAGGAGGAACTGTGAATGTATGAGTGTTTTGTTTGGCTGGGCTTAGTTATTACTATTTATTTGTTTGCTGTTAGGTATTTATTTAGTTAGTTAAATAGCTAGTTTAGTTTTTTTTTAATTTTATACTTCTCTATATATGTTTATACATTCGTATAGGAGGGTGGGTTGGGGATTATTTTTATTATTTGGGATTAGTTTTGTACTATTTTGTACTGTTTTGAATTGCATTGTTTTGTATTTGTTGTAATATTTAAAAATCTATTTTTTCTTAATAAAAATATATTATAAAAAAAAGAGAGGTAAGATTTCAGCTTAATGGGATGTCTGATACAATATGGGTCACAAAGCCATCCTTTCTAATAGGTAACTGAAATTTATTTAATTGATGTGGGCTATTTTACCTCTCGGAAGCCCATTATTATAACAGCCCTCTTCAAAAGCAAATCTCCCAACCATTTTGGCACTCATCAGATAGAGATGACTTCCACTTCGAAAGCGCTTCCACAAGGTGGAAGAGTGATGTATTCAGAATACTCTTGGACAGGAAGGTACCTCGAGCCTGAAGGCCAGTAGGACAGTGCTTCAAGGATAATGTCAAGCGAATCTCCTGAAAATCCCTTAGTAAACATGAGATGCACTGTCCAACTATAGGGACAACATTATCCGTAGGCTGCTGTGCACCACAGTGTTGATCATGATGAGTGCTTTACAATGGGCGCCAATGCCAAAACACGCATTCCACAGTGACCCTTTGTATAGGACACTTGAAACAACAGAACCCACCTCCTTCAGATTGGTCTCTTCAGCCAGCAGTAAAGCTGTTATTGTGTATCACTACCTCAATGTCAATCGATTTTTGGAATGTCCATTAACTCTTGCAGATGGAAAGACACTAATGATGACAAGAGACACACATATCCTTTCAAAGAGTCAGTTGGAGTTAATTTAGTTGACTTGTGTTAAATCGTCACACATAATTTTCTGAAATATGAGCTGTTGTAGAGTCATCATGTTCTGACTTTATGGTGAGCTTGCTGCAAACTGGGATCAGCAATCCCATTCCACTGTCCATTCCAGCTTTGGTGTTGATTGGTCAGAATCACCAACATTATTCCCTGTTTATGTCTTGGACCAACCACTCACACCAGAAATCCTTCAAACGACTTTAAGAAGTGATTCTTCAGTATAATTCCTATGACGTTGGCGAAATTTCTTCATTTCACTAGTCTGCAAGCAGCATCTTTTAGGAGAAGCAATCTATGAAAGTGACGTCAATGATGTTACAATCTCTTCAAAATGTACTGACACTTGTTAAATCAGAGCTTTATGAGCATCTTTCCTAAACGCTTTCACGTACGAGTGTCAATGGTACACTTGACTTGGGGAAGTGATCAGCAGGAGTCATTGGATGAGCCATTTCCTGTCTGTTGTGGAACTCAAGTTGCATTGCAAGCTACATTCTTACAGTGCCATTCGCAATCTCAGAATGTCCTTTCCAGTCAGTTAAAGCGGGCTTAGACATGCACTCGGTTATGTAATGGAAGAATTGCAGCAGCCAACTTGCACACAGTAAGATTCCGCACTCAGCTCTTTTAGCGAGGATTAATTATAGAACATAGAACATAGAAGAATACAGCGCAGTACAGGCCCTTGGGCCCTCGATGTTGCGCCGATCCAAGCCCACCTAAACTACACTAACCCACTATCCTCCATATACCTATCCAATGCCCTCTTAAATGCCCATAAAGAGGGAGAGTCCACCACTGTTACTGGCAGGGCATTCCATGAACTAACAACTCGCTGAGTGAAGAACCTACCCCTAACATCAGTCCTATATCTACCCCCCCTTAATTTAAAGCTATGCCCCCTTGTAATACCCGACTCAATACGCGGGAAAAGGTTCATACTGTCGACCCTATCTAACCCCCTAATCATCTTGTACACCTCAATCAAGTCACCCCTAAACCTTCTTTTCTCTAGTGAAAACAGCCCCAAGTGCCTCAGTCTTTCCTCATACGATTTTCCTTCCATACCAGGCAACATCCTGGTAAACCTCCTCTGCACCCGTTCCAATGCCTCCACATCCTTCCTATAGTATGGCGACCAAAACTGCACACAATATTCCAGATGCGGCCGTACCAGAGTCTTATACAACTGCATCATGACCTCAGGACTCCGGAACTCAATTCCTCTACCAATAAAAGCCAGTACGCCATATGCCTTCCTCACCGCACTATTTACCTGGGTGGCAACTTTCAGAGATCTGTGTACATGGACACCAAGATCCCTCTGCTCATCCACACTACCAAGTATCCGACCATTAGCCCAGTACCCCATCTTTTTGTTATTCTTCCCAAAGTGAATCACCTCGCACTTAGCTACATTGAATTCCATCTGCCACCTTTCTGCCCAGCTCTGCAGCTTCTCTATATCCTGCTGTAACCTGCCACATGCTTCCTCACTGTCAACAACTCCTCCGACTTTCGTATCATCCGCAAACTTGCTCACCCAACCTTCTAACCCCTCTTCCAGGTCATTTATAAAAATGACAAACAGCAATGGTCCCAAAACAGATCCTTGTGGAACACCGCTAGTGACGGCACTCCATGAAGAAACTTTGCCATCAACTACTACCCTCTGTCTTCTTCCATCCAGCCAATTTCTAATCCAAACCTCCAACTCACCCTCAATGCCATATCTCCGTATTTTCTGCAGTAGCCTACCATGGGGAACCTTATCAAACGCCTTACTAAAATCCATATATACCACATCTACCGCTTTCCCCTCATCAACCTCCTTCGTCACCTTTTCAAAGAATTCAATAAGGTTTGTGAGGCACGACTTGCCCTTCACAAAACCATGCTGACTATCCTTGATCACATTATTCCTATCCAGATGTGCATAAATCCTATCCCTTACAATTCTCTCTAAGACTTTGCCCACAACAGAAGTGAGACTCACCGGCCTATAGTTACTAGGGCTATCCCTACTCCCCTTTTTGAACAAGGGAACCACATTTGCTATCCTCCAGTCTTCTGGGACTACTCCTGTAGACAAAGAGGACATAAAAATCAAGGCCAATGGCTCTGCAATCTCCTCCCTTGCTTCCCAGAGAATCCTAGGATAAATGCCATCAGGCCCAGGGGACTTATCTATTTTCACCTTTTCCAGGATTTACAACACCTCTTCTCTACATACCTCAAAGCCATCCATTCTACTTATTTGTGCCTCAGTATTCTCATCGACAACAATGCCCTGTTCCTGAGTGAATACTGAAGAAAAGTATTCATTCAGTGTCTCCCCAATCTCTTCCGCCTCCACACGCAACTTCCCCCTACTATCCTTGACTGGACCTATTCCTACCCTAGTCATTCTTTTATTCCTAACATACCTATAGAAAGCCTTAGGGTTTTCCCTAATCCTATCTACTAAGGACCTTTCATGTCCCCTCCTTGCTGCTTTTAGCTCTCTCTTCAGGTCCTTCCTGGCTACCCTATAACTCTCAATCGCCCCAATTGAACCTTCACGTCTCATCTTGAGATAGGCCGCCCTCTTCCATTTAACAAGGGATTCCAATTCCTTATTAAACCACGGCTCCCTCGCACGACCCTTTCCTTCCTGCCTGACAGGTACATAATTATCAAGGACACTCAATAGTTGCCCCTTGAACAAGTTCCACATATCATTTACACTCTTGCCTTGGAGTCTACTTTTCCAAGCCACACATCCTAAGTCATGCCTCACCGCATCATAATTTCCCTTACCCCAGCTATAATTCTTGCCCTGTAGTACACACTTATCCCTCTCCATCACGAGTGTAAAAATCACCGAATTATGGTCACTATCCCCAAAGTGCTCACCTACCTCTAATTCTAACACCTCTAATTATGACCAGAACATCAGGAAAACTTCGACTGCTCTTCTTTGAATAGTACATGAGGTCCTTTATGTCCATCTGAGATGATAAACTGGGCCCCTTTGGAATCTCCCTCTGAGTGCCACTCCCTGAGTAGCGCAATGAAGCATTAAGATGATGGATTTAAGATGAAAATCATTATCAACCACTGTAAAAACCCTCTAGTATTAAACACAATTAAAGCCTGGAATATAATGCAGTAAAACGAGAGTAATTAACATAAAACATCCCCCTTTACTCCTATAGTGGGGGCATGGGGGTTTTCAACCAGGGCTCACAGACGCCACATTCAAATCCTGGAGATCCAGGGGTATCTCCTGTTTAGGGGATCTGTTTGAGGAGGGGGTCCTGATGTCTTTTGAATAGCTGCATCAGAAATTTGAGCTACCTAATGGAGACCTCCAAATTCGAGATTACATACAGAAGAAGACTGCACTATGAGATAGCCTTTATAAATCAGATAGAGAACGTAGAGTGTTGTGACCAATGGGTGTACCCTCGGTCAGCACTCTTTATCATTTATTACATAA
This sequence comes from Chiloscyllium plagiosum, assembly GCF_037043375.1. Lineage (NCBI taxonomy): Eukaryota > Metazoa > Chordata > Chondrichthyes > Orectolobiformes > Hemiscylliidae > Chiloscyllium > Chiloscyllium plagiosum. The sequence continues at coordinate 12,693,496 of NW_028270164.1, forward strand.
TAAAGTGTCGGAAGACATGGACCGTCTGCTTAGAACATGGGATCAGGAATGTGTGATGACATCTGGGAAAATGCCAGAAAAATCTCCATTTGTAACAGACCCAGGCCATTCATTTAAAGATATTCCATAGGACTCATATAGCACTGGAATGATTGGCAAGTTTAGGGCAGGAGCGTCTCCAATGTGTCCCAAATGTAAAACAGAGGTGGGCACTCTCACACACTGCTTATGGACATGCGATGAGATCCACAAATACTGGACCAAAGTAGCAAATGCCTTGACAGAAATCTTGGGAACAGAAATTAGAGTAGATCCAGTATCTCTTCTCCTGGGCTTCTCAAGCTTACCTTCTCTGGATGTGCACGGGAGGAAATTATTTTCCATTCTCTCCTTTTGTGCAAGGGAAAATAACTTAGTGAACTGGGTGGCTGAGGACCCTCCAGGACTTCCGAATTGGAACAGATTAATCATGGAATGTATTCCACTTGACTTCCTTACAAATATGGTGCACCAAAAAACTGAATTATCCTGTAAAATATGGCAGCCCTTCTTGAATTACATAGATACAGATATTTCGGCCATTTTGTCAAGGGCTTTCATCTAGTTGAGGTAAAGGTTCTGGCTGGTCCGGGGCCCCTTGGGGTAGGAATCCCGCATGAATTTTTTTTTATGATTTGATTTTAATTCATTCCGAGCATGTACTTCATTATTTAATTATTATGTTATCCTTTTTTTTTCTTTGAGTAATGTGAGATATTTGATCATACCCTCTGGTTAGTTATAGGTTAGATTAGTAGTTAGTTGAGTTTTGTCTTTTTTTTCTCTGTATCTCTTCTTTTTGTTTGACAGCTTTTGGCTATTATTTATTTAAGATTTAATTGTATGTTAGTGTTTGTACTTGTGTTTTTTTAATTTATAAGCTTGTAAAAACATGTTAAATTTTCAATAAAAGTATCTATTAAAAAAAAATGATGCTGTTCCGCAGCTACCCGATGAAGGAGCAGTGCTCAGAAAGCTGGTGCTTCCAAATAAACCTGTTGGACTATATAAAAAAAAGAAAATCTCAGCTTGGTGTCTGAGCATGTAATCTTCTTAACATTGTGGGCGGCCCGTTGTGGGTGGCATGGTGGCACAGTGGTTAGTACTGCTGCCTCACAGCGTCAGAGATCCGGGTTCAATTCCCGACTCAGGCGACTGACTGTGCGGAGTTTGCACGTTCTCCCCGTGCCTGCGTGGGTTTCCTCCGGGTGCTCCGGTTTCCTCCCACAGTCCAAAGATGTGCAGGTCAGGTGAATTGGCCATGCTAAATTGCCCGTAGTGTTAGGTAAAGGAGTAAATGTAGGGGAATGGGTGGGTTGCGCTTTGGCGGGTCGGTGTGGACTTGTTGGGTCAAAGGGCCTGTTTCCACACTGTAAGTAATCTAATCTAATAACGGAGGTGAAGTAGGTCACGCTTAAAGAGGTTGAACCATGATGAAAAATGGGAGAAATGTAAGCTCAGCATCTAGAGACCAAAATGTTAAAAGGATTCCTCAGTGACTTTTCAAAAGCTTTATTTTACATATTAAGGGCCCAGAGTTTTTCATACTTTCCTCATGGCTGTCATTTACTTCATCTGCTCCTCAACCTCCGAGTGCTATAAAATATTGTATACTGTAACTTATCACAGTGTTGGTAAAGTATCCCACAGTAGAGAGGAGATGGGCTGGGAATACGTTGAGGTGAAGCAGATCATGGAGTAAAAGAATCATAAATTTGAATGGAAATGAAAAGCGAATTTGAAACATGTCTTATATAAAACTGCATACTTAAGGAGACTCAAGAATATTGCAAGTATTCAAAGTAAGACTCTGATGGTGGAGGGAAATCTTTGATGGGCCAAATGGCTTGTTCTCGGTATTGATTTTTTTCCACAGCTAATTGTTACCCTGGCCAAGATCATGCAATTTAACAATGAGTTGGAACTGAGACCCTTCACTCCACATAGTCGTCTCTCTTCCAGAGGGGTTTCCACAGAGTCAGTCCACCTGGTGCCATAGCCTTCATGGATATAGCACAGTAGGATGGTGCTATCCCTCAAGTGTTACTGTCCCCTCCTCCCATTAGAGATTCGACTCTTTGGACCTGAGAATCCACCGGCTGTTGGCTTCACTTGCTTTATATCTTTTGAATTTCCATGAGCCCTTGGGTCAGTTCTGACTTTTCTCTCTTTTGACCTTTCCCAAGGTCAGCATCTTCCCAAAGACAGACATTACAGATTTGCTCCCTCTCCATAAACACACCTTACTCTACCTGACCTGTGGATAGCTCTGCAAGGGGTAGGTTTGCCACCCACTCTTGATCAGCTTATCTTGGAAACACTGTCGGACTGAGGCTCTCTTCCAAGTGCAATAGCAAAGAATAGGAACTTCAGTCAAATATCTTCTAACCGAGGGTCACATAGACTGATTGCTGCAATTGCTTGCTTTGTCTCACAGTGCAACAACAAATATAACACTGTACAAGAGCGAGTCCTTCCTACCTGCACTGAGCTGTGACATAACGTGCTTACTATTGAGCGATTGGAAGGAGGTGCTGGCCTGAGTCCTGACAATGAGCTGTAAACACCCATGTTCATTTATAATATTAACAAATACCTGATTAATTCAAACATGAGAATAATAGCTAGCTGCTTTAAGAAATAAACTAATAGCGATGATTCCTGTTGGTGACTGCCATGCTTTAGTTTTTGTGATATAGTTGCATAGCCCACTTCTGTCTCCAAATTTGTGTACGATGGTTCTTTCAGATCTCTCTCGTTCTTTCTCTTATTCTCTTCTCTCTCTCTCTCATTCACTCTCTCTCACTCAGTCTCACTCTGCCTCACTCACTTTCTCCCAATCCATCTCTCTCTGCATTTCTCTGTTTTTTACCCAAACTCTCTCCCTCTCTCATTCACTCTCATTCTCCCTCACTCTCTTTCTCTTGATCCATCTCTCCTGTATTTCTCTCTATTTTTCACTCTCTCACACCTTCTTTCATTCACTCTCTCTCTCACTCTGTTTCTCCCTCACTTTCTTTCTTTCAATCCATCTCTCTCTGTACTTTCCTCTGTTTCTCACTCTCTGTCTCTCCCTCATTCACTCTTTCTCGCTTTCCCTCTTTTTCTTTCAATCCATCTCTCTCCGCATTTCTCTCTATTTCTCACTCTCTCTCCCACTCAAATTCACTCTCTCTCTCTCTCGGATGATCTACCCATTAACTGTCACTTTGCCTCATGCCAAAATTCCCAAGTCGTCCTGGATTTTGCCTTAAACTGAGCTCATTCGATTGTCAGATGGTCTGCTTTGTCAAAACTTGTACAAGATTGAAAGCCAAAGAAAACTTAGTTGAATCAGAGTAATTGGAGACACATTGCATCCAGGCCAATGTTTTGAAATATTGGGTTAGTGTGGTTGAGGCACATTCCCAACATACCATGATTAAAGGTTGACATTCCTACAGATGAAGCATGGCACAGATCCTTACGGATCTTTAGGATGTAAAAGCGTTTGGTGGAGAACACAGCAAGCCAGGCAGCATCAGGAGATGGAGAAGTTGATGTTTTGAATGTAACCCATCTTCAGGACTGGGGGTGGGTGTAGGGAGAGCTGCAGGTAAAGGGGGTGGAGGGGCAGGGTGGTGAAGTGGGGATAGATGAAGACAGGTAGAGGGTATGACCTGGTTGGTCAATGGGAGGAATGAATATGGTTGGTGGCTGGGAGAAGTGGAAGGGAGGGGGAGGAGCTAAAGTATCACACAGCAGTGATAGCCCAAACTACATCCTCAAACCCACTGGAGTAAGACTTGAACTCACAAACTTTCTGACCCAGAGTTGAATGTGTTCGCATCTGAACCACCACTGGTACAGGAGAGAAGAGAATATAGGGTGGCATGGTGGCTCAGTGATTAGCACTGCTGCCTCACAGCACCAGGGTCCGAGGTTCGATTCCAGCCTCGGGTGACTGTCTGTGTGGAGTTTGCACATTCTCCCTGTGTCTGCGTGGGTTTCCTCCAGGTGCTCCGATTTCCTCCTACAGTCCAAAGATGTGCAAGTCAGGTGAATTGGCCGTGCTAAATTGCCCATACAGTTAGGTGCATTAGTCAGAGGGGAAAAAGGTCTGGGGGGTTACTCCTCAGAGGGTCAGTGCGAACTTGGTTAGGCCGAAGGACCTGTTTCCACACTGTAGGGAATCTAATCATTGGAAAGAGTAGGCCATTCTGCCCTCATGGGTATTCAACCATTCAGCTAGATCATAGCTTCCTTTCTTACTAACACTTTCCTGCATTATCCCCAAATCCCTTGATAACTTTAATATCTATAAATCTATCAATTGTTTTCTTGAATATACTCAATGACTGAGTCTGAACCATAGAACATTACTGTAGAGCATCTCAGGAAATCTTGCATGAGATTAATTGGCATGTATTTTAAACTGGTGAATGAATCGATACTGACAGCTGCACTATCAGCCCAACTTGCCTTCCTCTATACCAACTGCTCCTCTATTGTTTTGGACTAACTGCTGACCAACTTCTTTTCCTGCCCATATATTGAGGCACCTGTCAGCACGCTAGGTATAGATTGAGTTTCTTTTACACAACACCAGGTTAGAATCCAACAGGTTTATTTGGAAGCACTAGTTTTCGGAGCACTGCTCCTTCATCAGATGGTTGGAGCAGTGCTCCAAAAGCTAGTGTTTCTAAATAAACCTGTTGGACTATAACCTAGTGTTGTGTGATTTTTAACTTTGTCCACCACAGTCCAACACCAGCTCCTCCACATTTTGAGTTTTTTTGAGTCTCGTCGTAAAATCGACGTGACTGCAGTTATTAATGACAATCACTGTCATGTGACTTATTCGGTGGAGCAGTTGGTTTATCAACAAGGTTTTAAACTTTGAGACGCCAGAATTGCTCAGGGGCTGGGATGTCATTACATGACCAGAGACCGTGGTTATTCTGTGTTGCAGAACTCCATGTCAAGACTGTGTTTACAAGTTATTCTGTACAGTATGTATTAATTTTCGCTGTAAGTAAATCCACCAGAGATCCTCAAATAAATATGATCTACATACTTCATTTGCACTTCATATAGATAACAGAAGGAATTAATACAGTAATGATCTTGAAGATGTTTTCGATGAGGACACTGCAAGTAGAGGTGGTCTATGATTTCTGATCAATAGACACTTGAAGGGAACAAACCCGATTTTTAAATGAGTAGAGATTGGAACATTACTAAATGAAGAATCAGAGCTCTGGATTTGAATTACTTCAGTCACAAATTGCCTAAATTTCTACACTGCATGGATAGTTGATAATTCTGTTTCCTTCTTGGGTTGATCTTTGTAGAAGTGCTGGCTGCCAAGAATTAAAACAAATGAGATTTACAAAGGGAGCATTTGACCTAAAAGGCGAAATAGGAAACTCAATTAAAAGGAAGCTATCCAAATCCCTGGCCATGCAATGTTCTGCCAAATTCCAGAGCAGCATTTAGGTCAAGGTCTTTATCTTCACAAGGAATAGAATTGTTTGATGTGGATGCACTCCAAATAGAAACACAGAGTTCCAGTCCATGTGAAACTAAGATTGCCACAAATGGCTCCATTTTATTCCGAATCCACTTCTCCGACTCAAGGGTAGTCTTGGTCAGTGTACAGCTGGGTTCTTTTTCAATTCTGCCATGGGATGAGATTTCCTTTCACTTTTTGCGAAAACTTTGATCAAGCCAAGAGTTTAATAATTAAACCAGGAACTTGGTTGTTTGTTTTGCTGAGTCATTCCCAATGAATTTGATCAGGCCAGGGAGGAGGAGGAGTGACAGCAGGAAATATTTATTTCGGAGTGGGTTTGAGGAAAGGTCTTTCATTGGAGTCATAAACTGAGGCAGGAGAACAATGCAGCTCTTGTTCCAGTAAAGCCCCTTCCCTGTTTCAACTTGTCATGATCGCCTGTCTTCATGATTAAGGGTGAGTTGTTTCCATGTTTTCCAGTTTACTAGATAGCAAGTGTTATCTGTCATGAAGAAGTGTTTCCTGAATTCTCAATCCTTACATATGGAAAGCTAGCTCCGTGTATATGGGATAGTTATACTGTCAAAGCAATTAACCTTTTGGGTAAGAGTGGAACAGCAAGCACAAGGTGATGTCTGTTGTTGCAGCCTAACAGTAACAAGAACTTGTATTCAGATAGCGCCTTTAACACAATGGCAAATCTCAAGGTACTTCACAGCAACATTACAAAACAAAGACTGGGATAGGCCAAAGCAAAGTCACCATAGTCCTAACAATCTGTAGTGCTGCTCTCTCACTAGAGAGACACGTGCACACACAGCTGGTGATGGTTAAACCTGAGGGTCACCACACCTCAGTTGAGGGGTAGATTGAGAAGGAGAGTCCTTTATAGTAACCCTAGCTAGTTGAAGAACTAAACTCATTCTGCTGGCCTGTTAGGAAACCAGCTATTTAAGCTAATTGATCCCCTACTAGGCTATATAAGGAGATATTGTGTCAGATGAACAAACATTTAGTCAAAAAGTCAGGTTTTAAAGAATGTCTTAAAAAGCAAAATGAGGTAGAGAGTCTGAAAGATGTGAGGACCATATTCCAGAGCTTAAAGCCTAGACCTATGAAAGCCTTGCCATCAATGGGGAGAGACGAAAATTTGGAATGGACAAAGTGGAGTTTTGTCAGTGAGTTGTCGAGTGCAGGAGGTGGCTGAGATGGAGTGGGTTAAGCCATGTCAGGATTTAAAAACAGCAATAGGAATTTTACTATCAAAATGTTACTTGACTAAAAGCCAATGTAAGTCAGTGAGTGCTGAGCTGACAGGTGAATGGGGCTTGCTGACAGTTATGAGACAAAGTTAAAAATCACACAACACCAGGTTATAGTCCAACAGGTTTAATTGGAAGCACACTAGCTTTCGGAGTGTCTCTCCTTCATTAGGTGGTACCGATGCTCCGAAAGCTAGTGTGCTTCTAATTAAACTTGTTGGACTATAACCTGGTGTTGTGTGATTTTTAACTTTGTACACCCCAGTCCAACACTGGCATCTCCAAATCATGACAGTTATGAGACAGGCAGCAGAGCTTGGATGACCCCAAGTTTACAGAGGGTGGCATTGGAACAGTCAAGTCAAAAGGAAACAAATACATGAATGAGGGTCTCAGCAGCAGATGACAGAGACCAGGGTAAAGTCAGATGTGATGGAAATGGATATAATGCCTTCCTGATAGCATGGATGTGAGGTTTGGAAACACATCTTAGTATCAAACATGACATCAAGGTTGAAGTCAGACAGCACAGTGAAGCAACAAAGAATGGTATAAAAACTAAGGGGTGGCAAGATTTCCTGCTACCGCAGCCAATTGCAGATTCTAGAAGAAAGTGAGGACTGCAGATGCTGGGGATCAGAGCCGAGAGTGTGGTGCTGGAAAAGCACAGCAGGTCAGGCAGCATCTGAGGAGCAGGAGAATCGACATTTCAGGCATAAGCCCTTCATCAGGAATAGCATTCTCGGAGCAAAGATTCAAGCCTGAAAATGTCAAGATAAGATAAGAAACCTACTCATACCTTTCCTAAGTTGATGGGCCTACCATAAAGATTTTCTTAAATCCTGTCAGGCATTGATTGCAAAGCATGAACATTATGTAAACACCGTTTGAAAATTTACTATAAAAGATCTTAGTGTAGCACAGCATGAGACCCCCATCCCTCCAACTCATCACTGATCCCATGTGGAATAAATGTCTTAAAAAAGCCTTACACCATATACTTCTGATAAACCAAGTGTACGTTTATAGGACACGTGGGCTACAATGTTGCAGAGTTGGAGATGACGCTTCAAATTTCACAACATATCTCTACTTCCAGGACAAAATGCTTCATGATAGAAGGGAAATGGGATGGAGTCACAGGGCGTTAAGGCTTTGTGTGCCTTTGAGGAAGCCATCATGAAAACCTTTAGGATTAAAGGCATGTGGGGAGTAAAGTAGGATGAACAGGTCAATCTTAAATGTGCAGGTTAGGTGAATTGGCCATGCTAAATCGCCCGTAGTGTTAGGTGAAGGGGAATGGGTCTGGGTGGGTTGCTCTTCGGCGGGTTGGTGTCGACTTGTTGGGCCAAAGGGCCTGTTTCCACGCTGTAAGCTAATCTAAAAAAAATACTCCTTTTACAAAAATCACTTTAAGGAGCCAGTTAGAGGAATCAAATTATATACCTTATTAGATCTGACCTTTTCATCTCCTTTGATCTGCTGAAATTTCTGAAGCCCAGCCTCCATTCTTAAAACTACAAATCTTATTAAAATGGAGTTAAAAATCACACAACACCAGGCTATAGTCCAACAGGTTTATTTGGAAGTATTAACTTTTGGAGTGCTGCTCCTTCATCAGGTGGTTGTGGAGAATCTGACCAAACAATGCTCAGACTGATTCTAATCTAAAAAATGGATGTACAGAATCTTACATGGATACATGCAGTTTTTGAGCAAAGTAAAATGTAATTCTGCAAGTACAAGTTACCCCACAAACTTATATGTGTATGTGTGCATATGTGTGTATGTGTGTGTGTGTGGAAGCTAGTGTGCTTCCAATTAAACCTGTTGGACTATAACCTGGTGTTGTGTGATTTTTAACTTTGTACATCCCAGTCCAACACCGGCATCTCCAAATCAGGATCACTTGTAGTGTGACATGAACCCAAGGTCCCAGTTGAGGCCATCCCCATTTGTATTGAACTAACAGACCCTCTCTTATACACTCCCACGTACACTCCCACACACACCCTCTCACAGACTTAAACCCTTCTACATTCACACTCACACACATACACACACTCTCTCACAGACACTTATAACCACACTCCACCCACCCCACCCCACCCCCCACACACACACCCACATGTACACACACATAAGTTTGTGGGGTGAGTTTGTACATGTAAGATTCTGTAAATCCATTTTTTAGATTAGAATCAGTCTGACCATTCTGGCACAGACAGCCTCACACAGGGAGAGCATCGTCAACCACGTCTGAGGGGAAATTCCGGTCTTTGAAGAAGGAGGCCATCTGGGTTGTTCGGTATTGGAATTTCCCCTCAGACGTGGTTGACGATGCTCTCCACCACATCTCCTCCACTTCCCGCTCCTCCGCCCTTGAATCCCGCCCCTCCAATCACCACCAGGACAGAACCCCACTGGTCCTCACCTACCACCCCACCAACCTCCAGATACATCGTATCCTCCTTCGTAATTTCCGCCACCTCCAGACAGACCCCACCACAAGGATATATTTCCCTCCCCTCCCCTATCAGCGTTCCGGAAAGACCACTCCCTCTGCAACTCCCTTGTCAGGTCCACACCCCCCACCAACCCAACCTCCACTCCCGGCACCTTCCCCTGCAACCGCAAGAAATGCAAAACTTGCGCCCACACCACTCCCTCACTTCCCTCCAAGGCCCCAAGGGATCCTTCCATATCCATCACAAATTCACCTGCACCTCCACACACATCATTTACTGCATCCGCTGCACCCGATGTGGCTTCCTCTACATTGGGGAGACAGGCCGCCTACTTGCAGAACGTTTCAGAGAACACCTCTGGGACACCCGCACCAACCAACCCAACCGCCCCGTGGTGGAACACTTTAACTCCCCCTCCCACTCCACCAAGGACATGCAGGTCCTTGGCCTCCTCCATCGCCAAGACATGGCAACATGACGCCTGGAGGAAGAGCGCCTTATCTTCCGCCTAGATTAGATTAGATTAGATTAGATTAGATTAGATTACTTACAGTATGGAAACAGGCCCTTCGGCCCAACAAGTCCACACCGCCCCGCCGAAGCGTAACCCACCCATACCCCTACATTTACCCCTTACCTAACACTATGGACAATTTAGCATGGCCAATTCACCTGACCTGCACATCTTTGGACTGTGGGAGGAAACCGGAGCACCCGGAGGAAACCCACGCAGACACGGGGAGAACGTGCAAACTCCACACAGTCAGTCGCCTGAGGCGGGAATTGAACCCGGGTCTCTGGTGCTGTGAGGCAGCAGTGCTAACCACTGTGCCACCGTGCCACCTAGGAACCATCCAATCACAAGGAATGAATGCAGATTTCTCCAGCTTCCTCATTTCCCCTCCCCCAACCTTATCTCAGTCCCAACCCTCAGACTCAGCACCGCCTTCTTGACCTGCAATCTTCTTCCCGACCTCTCCGGCATTCCCAACGCCCCTCCCTCAAGTCCCTCCTCCCTACCTTTACCATTCCTGAAGAAGGGCTTGTGCCCGAAACGTCGATTCTCCTGTTCCCTGGATGCTGCCTGACCTGCTGCGCTTTTCCAGCAACACATTTTCAGCTACCTTTTGTCTTAGCCTGCTTGGCATACCTTCCTCATTCCTGAAGAAGGGCTTACGCCCAAAACATCGATTCTCCTGCTCCTTGGATGCTGCTTGACCTGCAACACATTTTTCAGCTCTGATCTCCAGCATCTGCAGTCCTCACTTTCTCCTATAAATTCTATGTCTTACAATCTTATTCTCCACAACCACCTGATAAAGGAGCAGCACTCTGAAAGCTAGTGCTTCCAAATAAACTTGTTGGACTATAACCAGTGTTGTGTGATTTTTAACTCTGTACACCCCAGTTCAACAGATGTCTCCAAATCATGATTAAAATGGAAGACGCCTTTGAAGATTCCTTCATGACCAGGGATCTGAGAGCTGATTGGCTCCTCTGTTAAACTCAGAAATGAATAGGCTGGAATGGGGTTTGTGAATTATTACATTTTTACCCTTAGCTCATGTTCCCAATCCCTAACCAGCCTTATCTTAACCATGTCCTGGAGAGGTCCATTATCCAAAGCTTTCCAACTTTCTTAAATTCCTTTATATCGAAACATTTGTATTGAAAATATCTAACACGTACACTTTCTTCTCTGTCCATTCACTCACTCACCCTGTCTCTCCCTCACTGTCACCCGCTCATAGTCTTGCACTGTCAATCACTCACAGTCTCTCTCTCACTCAATCATACACTCACTCACTCACACACTCATTCACCTGTTAATTCACCCACTCACAAAATGACTTTCACATTTACTCTCACTCACTCAATCTCACTCATTTACATTCACTCACATTCATTCAATCACTCACTCACACACTTCTTTACCCATTCACACACTTACTCATGCAGTCACTCACTTTCACTCACTGAATCAAACTTACATTAATGTGTAACTATGGTGCACTGTGTAGTACCATTCAGGTAATATCTAAAAGAATGTGATATTGTGAGTATTGAATGTAGAACTTGGGCACAGTGGTTGAGTTTGTTTGTAGTCAGCGGTAAACGACACAATTAGTTCTTGCCGCACCTCAGTCTACAGTGGTATTCCAACAGTGCCAGGTAGCTACAGTGAGGCCAGTTAACCTGTTCCTGTGGATGATAGTGGGTAGTTATACACTTCTTTTGGCTTCCGAATTGATAAAAAAACAGTGAACATACTACATGCTTTCACAAACAACTTTCTGAAGGACTACAACATTGTTAATATTTTGCACCCCATTCAATATGATCATGGCTGATCAAACACATTGTTGCCTTTTACTTACCCAATCCCCATGACCCTGTTCATCACTGGTAATCAGAAATCTAACAATCTTTACCTTAAGCATACTCAAAGACCGAGATATAAAACAAGAAAGATTATTTTTTTTTTGAAGTGGGCTTATTCTTGATTGATCAATGATTAAAATGACCTGGACACATTTTATTTGATATCCTTGTGCTAAGGTCATTTCCAAACATCTTATTTTTGACAAATAGGGTTTCAGAAAATGAGTGCTTTGATTATGGCTTGGTTGTTCCTGCTCTGTCTCTGAGTCAGAATGTAATAGCCTCAAGCACCTGTCCAGAACTTTGAGCTTTAGACAGATCTTAAACAGGGAGAAAATGAGGACTGCCGATGCTGGAGATCGGAGTCAGGAGTGTGTTGCTGGAAAAGCACAACATATCAGGCAGCATCCGAGGAGCAGGAGAATCAACATTTTGGGCATAAGCCCTTCATCAGGAATGAGGCTTGTGGGTCGGGGCTACGAGATAAATGGGAGGGGGCTGGGTTGGGGGGAAGGTAGCTGGAAAAGCAATAGGTGGATGAAAGTGAGGGAGAATGTGATAGGTCAGAGGGGGGAGTGATGGACAGGTCTGGAGGGCAGTGTCGAGTTGGAGGCTTGGGACTGGGATAATGTGGGGGGAGGGGAAATGAGGAAGCTGTTAAAATCCACATTTATCCCATGTGGTTGCAGGGTCCCAAGGCGGAATATGAGGCGTTCCTCCTCCAGGCGTTGGGTGGTTACGATTTGGCGATGGAGGAGGCCCAGGACCTGTATGTCCTTGACGGAGTGGGAGGGGCAAGTTGAAGTATTCAGCCCCGGGGTGGTGGGTTTGGTGGGTGTGGGTGTCCCACAGATGTTCTCTGAAATGATCTGCAAGAAGGCACCCTGTCTCCCCAATGTAGAGGAGACCACACTAGGTGCTACAGATGTAGTAGATGACATTGGTAGAGGTACAGGTAAATTTCCTTCCACATCCATCAGAAATTTACCTGTACCTCTCCCAATGTCATCTACTGCATCTGTTGTACCTGGTGTGGTCTTAAACAGAGGCCCTGTCAGCTGTTTGAAGTGAATGTAAAAGATCCCATAGAGCTATTTCAAAGAACAGCAGGGAGATATTCCTAGTATCCTGAATAATATTCCTTAATGAATTTCACAAAAACAGATTAGCTGGGTCTCATCATATGGTCTTGTGCAAAATGGCTGCTGTGTTCCAAGTTCCAATGGTGATTGTTGAGCTATGTCTCATTGTAAGTCAATATATCTTTAAGAACCATGGCCATAATAACATCACTGTGCTGTAGCATGTAACCTGAGGCCATAAAGATTTCAGATGCCATCTTTCCTGGGATCCCTTGAAGCATGTCATGCTGCTGAAAATGTGTTGCTTAGTTGAAATCAGATAGCCTAATACTAGTCCAAACACATCTGTGCCTGTGAATGTAATAACTGTGTACAATGGGCAGCTGTGTAAACATCCGTTAGATCCTTGAATACCACATTAACCACACTTAGTAAATAACAGGGGAGATACCTTGCTCAGATCAGTCATTAAGAAAGGCAACTGGACCAGAAAGGATAACTGTGCATTCTCTCTGCAGATGCTGCCAGACCTGCTGAGTTTCTCAAGCAATTGTTTATCTTTCAGATTTCCAGCAGCCGCAGATCTTTGTTTTAATTTGTTACATATCAAAAGTAGTTCATTTACTCGAAAGCACTTGGTGAGGCCCAGCAGTTAGGAGAAGTGCAACATAAATGCAAGAAATTTTTTTTGTTGTTCAGAAAATTCCATTCCTCCAACAAGAAATCCATAGATTTCCCAAGTAACTCTCTTCCTATCGCTAAGTTGTTATCCCTAACATGTACTGAATGATCCCCACCCTATTCCGAGAGCATTTCATTGCTGAATTACAAAGGAGCCAATTAGCTGCTTATCCTGTGGCATTTTCTATTTCTCCACAAAGCAATGTTTATGAAAGAATATTTGTGGCCAAAAAAACAGCTTGCTGGTACACTGTGTCCTTAGCTGGATTTATTCTGGCTGTCCCAGAGAAGCGAGATCTCTTTGGGTTGAAATTTGTACAAAATCGAAATACAATCAGAAAAGTGCTGAACATACCTGACAAAAGCTTAAAGACAGAAACCAAGTTAATGATTCAGCTTTAATTTCTCGCTCACCGATGCTGTAAGATTTGTTGCATATTCCCAGTAATTTTTATTTCTTAATCAGATGTCTAGCATGCCAATAATTTCTTTTATTTGCAATTGAGCTGCCTATGTCAACTTATAGAGTCATTGAGATGTACAGCACGGAAACAGACCCCCCCGGTCCAACTCGTTCATGCCGACCAGATATCCCAACCAATCTAGTCCCACCTGCCAGTACCCGGCCCATATCTCTCCAAACCCTTCCTATTCAAATACCCACCCAGATGACTTTTAAATGTAGCAATTGTACCAGCCTCCACCACTTCATCTGGCAGCTCATTCCATACTTGTACCACCCTCTGAGTGAAAAAGTTGCCTCTTATGTCTCTTTTTTATCTATGCCCTCTAGCTCTGGACTCCCCAACCCCATGGAAAATACTTTGTCTATTTATCCTATCCATGCCCCTCATGATTTTATAAACCTCTATAAGGTTACCCCTCAGTTTGCGAAACTCCAGGGAAAACAGCCTTAGACTATTCAACCTCTCCCTGTAGCTTAAATCTTCCAACCCTGGCAACATCTTTGTAAATCTTTTCTGAACCCTTTCACATTTCACAACTTGACCCAAACAATAAAGCAGAAACCTTCCATTTGATCTTTGGAAAATGTTTACCAAAATTCCAATTAAAATTAAATTTGAAACAACTTAAGACTGCAGATAGAGAAACAGAATCATTGAATAATGCTGCACACAGTTCTCTCAGTGGAAGTTGTAATACTACAGTTTCTAGCTCTAAGTATTATTAATACTTTTTCATGAGATTTTGAAACTAAACTTGCTGCTACTTTTGGATAACACAAGAGCAGCAAATAATAATTCTGGTTAACACTGGCTTTTTAAAAATGTTAATTCATGGGAGGTAGGCACCACTGGAACTTATTACCCAACTCTAATTGCCCCAGGACAGTTAGATGTCAACCACATTGCAATGGGTCTGGAGTCTCATGTAGGCCAGACCAGATTTCCTTACCTAAAGAACATTAGCGAACCAGATGGGTTTTTATGACAGTCGACAGAGATTACATGGTTACCATTAAGTGAACTTTTAATATTCCAGACTGTATAAAAAAAATCAAATTTCACTATCCGCCATGATGGAATTTGAACCCTATGTCCTTAAGACATCGTCTTGGGATTCTGGCTTGATAATGCAGTGATATTACCACCACCAACTCCCCTCAGATTAGGAAATGTGTAGGAGCACTTTGTGTCTTGCATCCTTGACTTCATGTCTTCCCTATTACTTTATCACAAAATCTCCATAGAAGTCTGCTCTATTAATATCAACACATGGGAAGCTGATGACAAATCATAAGGTTGTTGCATCATCAGCCACGGTGCCAACTTCTTTCAATCAACAAGACCAGCCAGCAAGAGAGAATGGAGAGAGGGACTGAAAAAGAGCAACTGCCCTGAAATAAAAATTTGCCAACCCGCCTACCATCTACACCTCCTCAAGAAGGGGAGAGTGAATAAGGTTAAAGTAAGACTCATTTTTACAAACACAGTTCCGGTACTGCAATCTCACATCTCACTTAAAACTAGCCTCAGCCATCTGCAAGGAAGAATAATTCTCAATAAAAGGGAATGCTGACAATGATAATGATGACCACTTTGAGTACAGTTCAGTTGTGGGCATCTAGATAAGGTGAGAGTGAGGATGATTGGGGAAGAAACCTTTTCTGTCAGGTCATCAAGAAGGAAAATGAAGAAAGACTTTTCACTCAGAGGCTGGTCAGGGTCTGGAACTCGCCGCCTGAGAGGGTAGTAGAGGCAGGTCTTTGTGTCTGCTCTTCAAGTGCTGATACCACCAGGGGCACGCATCAAATGCTGGAAAGCACATTTAAGACTGGTTACTCATTAGCTTGGATGGTGTAGCCATAGTTATTGACAAAAAAAACTGCAGATGCTGGAATCCAAGGTAGACAAGCAGGAGGCTGGAAGAACACAACAATCCAGGCAGCATCAGGAAGTGGAGGAGTCAACGTTT
Organism: Chiloscyllium plagiosum; assembly: GCF_037043375.1. NCBI lineage: Eukaryota > Metazoa > Chordata > Chondrichthyes > Orectolobiformes > Hemiscylliidae > Chiloscyllium > Chiloscyllium plagiosum. The sequence goes on from NW_028270164.1 coordinate 12,709,340, forward strand.
TGGGTACAACCTTTCTGCAGTCTTTCACAACTCAATGTGTTCTCCAGTCCATTGCATACTTTTGAAGCATTGTAATACAGAAAGCATAGCAAACAATTTGGTCATAGCAATTTACCACATTAGTATTACTACTCCTTCAAGTAGTAATACTGATGTGGTAACTTTTTCTTACTAAAGTTGATCAGAGGATAAACTAGGAGAAAGTGAGGACTGCAGATGCCGGAGATCAGAGTTGAGAGTGTGGTGCTGGAAAAACGTAGCCAGTCAGGCAGCATCCGAGAAACAGCAGAATCGATATGTCGGGCATAAGCCCTTCATCATTTATCATAGAGAATAAATCTAAGGAATATCACCCTCTGTTCTTTAAAGCCATGGGATTTCTTGCATCCATCTGTAAGCATCCACACCTCCCATACAGCAGCACTCCATCAGGGTAGACTGCAGTTAAGAACACCCATGGGAATGCGCCCCAGTATTTCAGATTAAACTCTTCAGTAAAGTGCAGAGGGACTGCTGACCTATTAGATATAAAAATACTTGATTGAAGCATGAATCTTAGGCTCTGTTCCATTCAGGTCAATGGTAGTGGACCAAAAGTACTCTTAAAAAAGTTATTTTTCCATGCTGACAGTTCTTCAGGAAATTATAGTCAAATTGGATGTAATGGCAGCAATTCCAATGACATTTAATTCCTTTGCATTCCACCCATGGAAAGGAACCAGGGGCTACCAAGGAAAAACATTGGAAGTAACACTAAGTGGAAATTGCCAAACCTAAACCACTTTCATCATTGAAACAAAAACCCAGATGTTATTGTCAAAATCTTGCTAAAGTTTTCAATGAAGAGTTACTTAAAATAAAAGAAACTTGCAGTCATGTAATACTTTCCATGATCACCACTTGTGCTTCACAGCTAATTGAACATTTCTGGTTTGATTTATTTGTTTTGATTTATATTTGTCACATGTACCTAGGCACAGTGAAAAGTTTTGTTTTTACAGGCAAATCATACCATACAAAGATTATAGGGAGACAGAACAGAGCAAGGAACACAAAGTTATGGCTGCACAAAAGACATGCAAAATGCAAGATCAATATTAGATTTGAAATTTGAGAGGTCTATCAATTCAGGTCTAATAACAGTGGGGAAGAAGCTGTTGTAAAATATGTTTAAGCTTTTGTATTTTCTGCTTGTTGGAAGAGATTAAAACCAGAGTGAGCGGGGTCTTTGATGATGTTGGCTGCCTTTCCAAATGGCAGTGAGAAGTGTAGATGGAGTCAATGGATAGAAGGTTGGCTTGCGTGATAGATTGGGCTGTGTTCACAACTTTCTGTAGTTTCTTAAGTCCTGGGCAGAGCATTGAGTCATGGAGTCATAGAGATGTACAGCCTGGAAACAGACCCTTCAGTCCAACTCGTTCATGACAACCAACTATCCTAAATTAACCTAGACCCATTTGCCAGCATCTGGCCCATTTCCCTCTAAACCCTTCCTATTCATATACCATCCAGATGCCTTTCAAATGTTGTAATCGTACCAACCTCCATTACTTCCTCTGGCAGCTCACTCCATATATGCATCACCCACTGTGTGAAAAAAGTTACTCCTCAGGTCCCTTGTATATCTTTTCCCTCTCACCTTAAACCTATGCCCTCTGGTTTTGACTGCCCCACCATGGGGAAAAGACATTGTCTATTTAAACTATCCATGCCCCTTACGGTTTTATAAACCTCTGTAAGGTCACCCCTCAGCCTCTGACGCTCCAGGGAAAATAGCCCTAGCATATTCAGCCTCTCCCTGTAGCTCAAATCCTCCAACTCTAGCAACATCCTTGTAAATCTTTTATGAACCCTTTCAAGTTTCACAACATCCTCCTAAGAGTAGGGAGATGGGAATTGCATGCAGTATTCCAGTAGTGGGCTACTCAATGTACTGTACAGCCACATGATCTCCCAACTCCATGGAATGGATTCTTCCCCTTGTAGGATGAGAGGTCATAGTCTTCGGATAACAGGTAGCAAATTTAGAACAGAGTTGAGGAGAATCTACTTCCCCCAAAGGGTTGTGAATCTGTGGAATTCGCTGGGACTGTAAGTAAATTAAAAGAGGAATTAGATTGATTTTTAATTGGTAATGGGTTGAAGGGTTATGGATAGATGGTAGGAAAATGATAGTGAGGAAAGCAGTCATAATCGAACGGTGGAGAAGACTCAATGGGCTGAATGGCCTAATTCTGCTCCGATATCTTATGAACTTATGATATTCTGTGTTGCCGTACCAAGCCGTAATGCATCCAGACAGAATGCTTTCTAAGATGCATCTATATAATTGATAAGAGTCATGATAGACAGGGTGAATTTCCTTAGCCTCCTGAGGAAGCAGAGGTTTCGTTGTGCCTTCTTGACTGTCGCATCAACTTGGGTGGTCCAGGACAGATTGTTGGTGATCGTCACTCCAACAAACTCACGCTCTCGATCATCGCCACCTCAGCTCCATTAATGTCAATACAGGCAAACCATGTACAGTAGTCCAAGTTGTAATGTAGGAAATCTAGCCGTGATTATGTGTCTTCCACAAACAGCAGTATGAAAATGACCAAATAGTCTGTTATTGTGATGTTATTTAAGGGATAAATATTGGCCAGGATACTGGGAATAGGTCACATGATCTTTTTTGAAGTATTGCTTCGGGAACGTTTATGAGAGAAAGTGAGGACTGCAGATGCTGGAGATTAGAATCAAAAAGTGTGGCTCTGGGAAAGTGCAGCAGGTCAGCAGCATCCAAGCAGGAGAATGGATGTTTCAAGCATAAGCTCTTCATCAGGAATTGACAAGAGCTTATTGATGCTGCTTGACCAGCTGTGCTTTTCCAGCACCACATTTTTTGACAAGAGAATGTTCATATCTACCCAAGAGAGAAGACAAGACTGTCCGTTTAACTAACATCTGAAAGTTAACTCCTCCAAACTATACAACAGTTTCCTAGTACTGCCTTGGAGTATTCTTATACCAAGCCCTAGAATAGGACTTGAACCCAAAACCTGTGACTCAGGGCCAAGAATGGTAACCGGTGAGTCTCAGTATGAACATACAGACAGAGAAAGCTACAGATTGTGCTATGTTGGATGGGTGACTTGACTAATTGACCAAACTTTGAACCTCAATGTCTGTTAACAAACTGATTGGGGGATAAACCTTACTGAAGGAGCGTTCCACTGAAAATCAGCAAATTTAAAACCTAATGCTTGGCATATTCTCTGCTGAAGTTAATTGGATAAGGATTTTACATGAAAAAACCTATCCAAAGACAGATAATCAAATGAATGGAAACTTTTTTTAAGATGAAACAAAAACAGATATTGTTGGAGAAACTCAGCAGGTCTGGCAACATTTGTGAGAAGAAAGCAGAGTTAATGTTTAGATTCCATCAAAACAGTTCTGATGAAGATTCACCACACTCAAAAGTTTAACTCTGCTCTCTTTCTACAGTTGCTGCCAGACCTGTTGAGTTTCTCTAAGCAATTTCTGTTTTGGTTTCAGATCTCTAGCATCTGCCATTCTTTGTTTCATTATAACCAGGCTGCTGGGGATAACTTATTCCTGAAGATTCCTGAAAATGGGCTTATGCCTGAAACGTCGATTCCCCTGCTCCTTGGATGCTGCCTGACCTGCTGCGCTTTTCCAGCAACACATTTTTCAGCTCTGATCTCCAGCATCTGCAGTCCTCACTTTCTCCTCCCTGCTGGGGATAACATGAAGGATATAGGATGTGCAGTGGGATCTCTGCATTTACCTTAATTTACCTAATGTGAGAGGCAACATCTTGCCTAAACTTCATCATTTAACCTTGAACCCATGAAAGAGAAATATGCTACTGTATTCTAACTTGCACCAAATTCACTTATACACCAGTGCCTCTATTGACTCCCAAACCGACAATGCCCCAATATTAAAATGTTCATCCTTTGCTTAGTTTCACATTTACCCACTGCCTCACCCTTCCCTTTGTCTGTAACCTCATCAGGCGCCCCAAGACTTCGAAGTCTTTATGTTCCTTCAACTTTGGCCTATTGTTCCACTCAAATGTGATTGTTTTACCATTGGTGGTTGAGCTTTTGACTACCTGGATCCTAAGCCTTGGAGTTCCTTGCATTAGCATTTTTCTTGTTGGTTAAACTGTTCATTAAAACCTGCCACTTTGACCACATTGTTTTGTCACATATCCTATGATTTTCTTATGTGACTCGGCAGCGTCAAATCTGATTTGATAGTGTTCCTTTTCGAGAAAATTCATGACATCGAAAAGGCAGGGTATGAATATAAATCGTGGCACAGTAGTAGTATCCCAACGCTTGGTCTGGGAGGCCTGAGTTCAAGTCCCACCTATGGCAGATGTGTGTAATAATGTTGCTGAATAGGTTGATTAGAATACAGGTAATAGGAAAAAATATAAGATGCTGTTGGGAATGCATTTAATTTCGCAATTCTAAAAGATCTGGTGAAAGTGCAGAAGAGGTTCAGCTTTGCAAAACTTTTGCTAAAAGTTTTCCATCCATGCATATTTCTGGCACAATGCCAAGAAATGAGACAGTACATCAGGCACAAACTTTGCCAGATGCTGTTACTGACTGTAAAGTGGAAACAAACAGCTTCTATTGCACGGCAGCATCACCCTGGTGTTGACCCTATCAGTCATAGTGCAGGGCTCCTTCCTTTTACCAAATGATAATAGACCAAATGGGATCCAAGACCTCCATAGATAAGTGGCACTTCTCATCAAAGGGAAGATTACAAGAAGTAATCTGTTCACTTTGTGACGACGGATACTGAAATAGCTCCATAGAGGTTGGTTTCCTGTAGATTACACAAGTATAATACTTGACACTGATCCAACCCCCATCAGAGCCAGCTCTCAGAATTAACAGAACCTCTGACATTCCTGTTTAAATCCATCAGCCAGGGCTCCTGATTGAATCAGCCCCAATCAGGGAACTCATATTCTATGAAGTTATGACCTTGTTACAAGGTTGCTCTCCCTTAAGTCCAGGGACGTAGGCATATTTTTTCTCTTGTAGCCTCTTCTGGAGCATTTTTACGCACCAGGTCTGGTTGCTCTGAGTCAGCTTGCAATATGGGCGGAGTGTACTGGATTGTAGTCCGCCTCTTGCGCCCAGAGTAACACTGAAGAAATACATCCTCTTCTTCAGGATGTAAAGGCACTGCAACATCCACTGTGTCCATCTCTCACTCCAAGGTTTCTTCGATGCTGGAAGGAAGGAAAGGAACCCTGGGGTTCCGAAAGCCGTGCCGGCTGTTCTGAGGTGCTCCTGGCCCGTTTGTGAGTTTGCAGCATACATATGGTCCACGTGCTTGCTCAGGACTGACTCACCCACCTGAATTTTATTTGTCACGAGACCTGACATCGTGCTGACCATGCCTCTTATCCATGCAGGGCCATTTCCATAGCTTTGGCATCAAACTTCGACCCCTGAAGTAAACTGTTTCTCTTGCTTCGACGAGTTTCACCCTCCCTTCCTGCGTCTGGGAATATCAGATTTAACCCGGTGCAGAGTCTTCTCCTCATTAGAAACTCTGCTGGAGGTAAGCCTGTAGTTGCATGAGGGGTGAGTTCGACCAAATTGAAATCGGGACAGTTTGGACTCAAGGCTGGGGTGGGGGTGGGTGACCTTACAGAGGTTTATAAAATTATGAGGGGCATGGATAGGGTGAATAGCTAAGATCTTTTTCAATGGGTAGAGGTGTCCAAAACTAGAGGGCATAAGTTTACGGTGAGAGGAGAAAGATACAAAAAAGAACCTAAGGGACAACTTTTTCACGCAGAGGGTGATGCGTGTCTGGAATGAGTTGCCAGAGGAAATGCTGGAGGCTGGTACAATTTCAGCATTTAAAAGGCACCTGGATGGATACTCAAATAAGAATGGTTTAGGGAGGTATGGGCCAAATGCTGACAAATGGGGATTGGATTTATTTTGGATATCTGATCGGCATGGAGGAGTAGAACCAAAGGGATCTGTTCCTGTACTGTACAACTCTGTGACTCTGAGTGAAGCTATAAGCCTTCAAAGCTTGGACTACCAGATGATTGGGCGAAGGATGATATGGTTTTGTCCTTATGTGTCAAATGCCATTTGATGTTGGGAAATAACTGAAGACCCTGCCGGGAGTGATGGCCCATTGTCTGTGACCAACACTTCCAGATGCCCATGTATTGTAAGAGATGCACAGTTTTCTATCACTGATCCTGTGTTTGACAAATGAACTCAATGTCTATCCAAACACTTTGAGTATCCATCCAGAATAATTAAGAATGTTGAGTCCATGAAAGGACCTGCATAGGTGATATGTAACTGAGTCCAGGGTTTACCCAGCCATTCTCATGAGTGTGGGGAGAGCTGATTGCAGTAAATTTTGTCTTTGTTGGCAATCTGGGCACCGCCCCACAATGCGGTCATGTCTGCATCCAATCCTGGCCACCAGGCATAGCTTCTCGCCAACACCTTCATTTTGGACACCCCTGGATAACCCTGGTGGAGTTCATCCAGTATCTGTGGTGAACGTTACTTGGGCAATCACTGTTGTTCCCCATAAAAATATGACATCCTCTGTGATGGTCTATTATTGTCAGGTTCCAAAGGGTTTCAATCCTGGTTGTGATGGCACTTTTGTTTCCCCCATCACCACCAGCTGTTCTACTTTTGCCAGGAATGGATCTTTTTGTGCCCACAGTGGTGACTGGAAGGGTGTCCAGAAAGTTTAAAACCAGAACAGACTCTTTCAGTGGCAGCACCAGTGGGTGGAATATCTGCCAGCAGGTGGTGGCTCAAGGCATCTGCACTTGATACTTGGCCTCCTGGACTGTGTTCCAACTTGTAATTATACGCACCTCAGAATGAGAATCCATCCCTGAATTTGCCCTGAAGCTATGGGCATCATGGCCCTGTCCTCTTTGAGCAGCCCTAGTTTCACTTCTTTCATGTGTAAATCACAAAACCCTTTTTTTAAAGTTGCATTCTCGGGTTAGCTGTTAACAATGGTGATAGCTAGACAATATGTTGAAGGTGTTAGCCCCCTGTGTTCTCTGTCAATGACCTGATGTTTAGATTGATTCTAATCTAAAAAGCGAGATAACAGAGTTTTACATAAATTCATGCAGTTTTTGAGCTCAGAGTTCTACTTGATTGTATGCAGTTTTTGAGCAAAGTGCAATGTAACTCTGCAAGTACAAATTCACCCCACAAAATATATGTGTGCATGTGGATCTTTGTCTGTCTGTGTGTGTGTGTCTGTCTGGGGTGGGGGTTGTGAGTGTGAGAAAGTGTGTGTGTGTGTGTCGTGAGTGCAGAGTGTCTTAAGTCTGTGAGGGGGTGCATGTGTGGGAGTGTGTGTGTCCATAAGGGTGTGTGTGGGTGTTTGTGTGTGCATCTGTGTGTACCTGTGTTCGTGTGTATGTGAGAGTGTGTGTGTGTAGGAATATCTGTGTGTGTGTGTAGTGCAATGGTGATCACCTGTAATGTGACATGAACCCAAGGTCCCAGTTGAGGCCCTCCCTTTGGGTACCGAACTTAGCTATCAGCCTCTGCTCAGCCACTTTCCTCTGCTGGCTGTCCCGAAGTCCACCTTGGAGGATGGTCACCCGAAGGACGAGGCTGAATGTCCTGGACCACTGAAGTGTTCCCCAACTTGGAGGGAACCCTCCTGTCTGTTGATTGTTGTGCGGTGCCCATTCATCCGTTGTCATAGCCTTTGCTCGGTTTCCTCAATGTACCATGCCTCTGGGCATCCCTGCCTGCAACGTATAAGATAGACAACTTTGGCTGAGTCACATGAGTACCTGCCAAGTACAAGGTGGTGGTGTTCCCATGCGTAATAGTGGTATCTATGTCCACGATCTGACACGTCTTGCAGCGTCCACCGTGGCACCCCATTCCAACACCGGCATCTCCAAATTATTCTTTATCTGGGTGTCCTTGCACCAGCCAAAATCCTCTTCATTGGGCTATCTGTGAGCCAACGTTATCCCGACACTGCACAGGGAGGCATCGCCTGTCAGCACCAGATCTCGCCCGAGACCATGGTGTGCCAACACCTTAGATGATGATAGCTGCCTCATCCCTTCATAAAGGCTATGTCTTGACTACGAGACCATTTCTAAGGCTGACCTTTTCTCAATAGCAGATGTAAGAGTGCGAGGATGGAGACCAGGTTATGTATGAACTTTCCATAATAATTCATTAATCCAAGGAAAGACCTAAGCTCCGATACGAGTGTGAGAACCGGGACACCTTTAATCACCCTCACTTTATTTTCCAAAAGGTCTAACCCAATCTTGTCAACTCTGTAACCCGAGTAGGACAGTTGGAGTGCCTGGTCTTACCCAAACTTACAGATTGGAGTCCAGAGTGACTTTTGTTAAAGACTGGTTCTGCAGTCACTCTGCAATCCATTAGAACCAGGTGACCTTTTAACCAGACGTTTATTTTGATTGGTTCTGATTTGGATGTTTTTAAGCAATCTAACTGCTCCAAGTCAGATGTAGGTGTCCTTTCCAGTATATGCACACTCCTGGATACTGGCCTACAAGTTCCCTTACTCAATTCAGGCCTTTGCTGTCTCAAGTCCACACACTGGCAGCAACTACAATGGCTTGCTGGCCTGGATCCTGAAGAAAATGTAAATCGTTTGGCCGAGTCTTGGCTTTGTTTTTGGGGTTTTGCTGTGGGTTGACTTTTAATGTCTCCGTTCAGGCTATGTCCTGAGTAAGGCTTTACAATTGCCTTCACTCAGGTGGCGTCCCGCAAGCTCAGTTGGCCTGCTGAGGGTGTCCACTTCCTTTGGCATACCTTACAACACAAATGCTCTACTCACTGCATTTTCTAATGACAAAGTCATCAGTAGTGCTTGTTTGATGTCCACTTGGGCTTCAGTTGGTAGGCGCTTTTGCATGGTAGCATTATTAATTCCATATATGAAACAGTCTCTCAGCATCTCATGAAGGGTTAAACTAAAGTCACAAGCCCCTGCCAGTTGCCTCGTCAAATATCCTGACATGGATTCCTCTTTTTCTCAAACTGATGAGTAAAACTGATAGTACCTCAGAATTAGAGGAGACTTGAGGTCATACTATTCCTTAACGAAATCTGTCAATTCTTGAAAGGTTTTATTATCTGGTGCTTCAGGAAATGATAGGCTCCCAATAGCCAAAAAAGCTGCAGGTCCACAGGCTGTCAAGAGAATTACTCATTGCTTTTCATCTGCCCCAATGTCATTGTGCAGAAGAAAAATGTATTCTTTCCACATACTGGACCCTTTATTCGATGGCAGGGTAAAATGAGTCAAGCTTCCCAAATAATGGCATGATGCCAGAATTGCTTTCCCCAACTCAAAGATGACTGATGCGAATGAATTTCTTTAGGAGCATATATTTTCTCTCGTCGCCACTGAAATAACTCCACAGCGGCTGGTATCCCATCACCAAGTCACCCCTTATTTTCATGTGCATACTACTTGACACTGGTCCAGCGTCTGCAGAGGCAGCTCTCAGAGTAAACAGGACGTCTGACACTCCTGTTCATATCTGTCAGCCAGGGCTCCCTGAATGGACCAGGTGAACAGTCTCAATCAAGGAACTCATAGAATATGAGTTCTAACTGGCTGATCCCATTACAATCACTACAGAAACTTCACAACTTTAATAACCATTTTTGGATTGGAAAAATTAAACAAAGATTATCTATTACACATGAAAGGAACAGCAATAACTCCCTTTTTTCTAGAATAAATTGTTTCTTGGTATAAAAGGAACAATGTGAAACTGTTAAAGTTCCAGCAACATGTGAATTAACCATCACTGGGGAAAAAAATAACATAAACAAGCTGTTCCTGGGAAGAGAGGAATAACAACTTCTTGGTAATGTGCTGGCTCATAACAAATGGCCAATTAAATCTACCTGCTGAAGCAATGTTTGGAAGTAAAGAGGTTAATTGCAGGAAAAAGCTGTTTTTAAAACAGATAGCTCATCCTGAATGTAATGAAGAACAATTAAGCTATTTTTGATAGGAAGGTAAGCTACAGACTTGACATCTCCAAAAGTAAAATCAATATTTGGATGAACAAACCTAAAAGTTATCAATAATGTCGCATTGCATACTTGACAGAGAGAAAACTGTATAAAAATCCAACACTAGAACAACTCAACAGCAGATCTTTGAAGAACAACATTGCACACGGACCAAGTTCTGGAAATGTCCAAAGACAGACACTGTTGGTTGAAACCTTAGCCATATTTCACCACTAATCAGATAATAGCTAAGTTGGGTCACAGGCTTATACTTAAGGGGTCTTAACAAAATTTAAATTGTTGTTTCAGTACTTAATCATCTGTGTGATTTATTAGTAAGTAGCCAATTAAAGGTAACTTGTAGTGATTTTACCCACAACCATTTATGTTTAGGAGGTCACATATAAAATTTGACTGTTTAAACAGGAAGTACTCCATCTCTTTTATTGTTTGTGTAATGTTGCAATAGATCTCAGACAGGCTGTTTTCAGTCAACATTTGATACAATACTTGAGTATAATCCCTCTAATGTATGACTGGTGATAAGAGTCAGGTTTCCTCCACAACCCTAATGACACATTATTTAAAAGTACTAACTATAGAGTAGAGTAACCATCTTCGCCATTACTTTATTCCCGTTGTCGTCAATACCGCAATTTGCAATGTTTACTGTGTCTGTCAGATTACACGATATAGATACTGATGGGGAAAGCTATGTAACATCAATATTATTCAGGTAAACCATAAAACCTTGTGTGGTGCTATGGATAGCTTGGCTCTGTTCTTTCATTGTTGCAGGAGTTAGACATTCATTCACACACCTTATGATGTTATAAATGAGCAGATATTTGCATTTATGAGAGTGCAGTTGCAATCAAGTGTCATCCATGCTACTAATGCAGCCTCAGAAAATGGTCTTGTCTCTTTCCCTCCCTCTGCATCTTGATGTAGTCCTGGGGCCCATTGCTGAGGTGGAGGGAGACTACTTACAGTGCTGCCCTCTGGCCTTGGAGTTTCGATCAGATGATCCCAGTGGCATTTGTGTCTAGAGGCTCCAGACATGATGGATGTGTGATGGCCCAAAGGGAAATGCACCCTCCTTGGCTTGAATTCCCACAGGCCAGGATGACAAGGATGGCAAGCAAGGTGGAGGTGGGAGGTCAGTCCATCTCTCTGGTGCAAAGAGACTGTTGGGGGGGGGGGTGGGTGGGCCTTTAGAGTCATAGAAATATGTACAGTACAGAAACAGACCCTTCGATCCAATTCATCCATGTCAATCCACTATCCTAAATTAATCTCGTCCCATTTGCCAGCACTTGGCCCATATCCTTTTAAGCCTTTCCTATTTATATACACATCCAGTTGCCTTTCAAATGTTGTAATTGTACCAATCTCCACCACTTCCTCTGGCAGTTCATTCCATCTACACACCACACTGCATGAAAACGTTGGCTCGAAGGTCCCTTTTAAATCTTTCTCCTCTCACCTTAAACTTATGCCCTTTTGCTTTGGACTTCCCTACCCTGGAGAAAATACCTTGGCTAATCTCCCTACCTATGCCCCTCATGATTTTATAAACGTCTATAAGGTCACCCTCAGCCTCCGACACTCTAGAGAAAATAGTCCCAGCCTATTCAGCCTCTCCCTATAGCTCAAACCCTTCAACCCTGGCAATGTCCTTCTAAATAATAGAACATAGAACATAGAACAATACAGCGCAGTACAGGCCCTTTGGCCCTCGATGTTGCGCCGATCCAAGCCCACCTAACCTACACTAGCCCACTATCCTCCATATGCCTATCCAATGCCCGCTTAAATGCCCATAATGAGGGAGAGTCCACTACTGCTACTGGCAGGGCATTCCATGAACTCACGACTCGCTGAGTAAAGAACCTACCCCTAACATCTGTCCTATACCTACCCCCCCTTAATTTAAAGCTATGCCCCTTTGTAATAGCTGACTCCATACGTGGAAAAAGATTCTCACTGTCGACCCTATCTAAACCCCTAATCATCTTATACACCTCTATCAAGTCACCCCTAAACCTTCTTTTCTCCAATGAAAACAACCCCAAGTGCCTCAGCCTTTCCTCATACGATCTTTCTACCATACCAGGCAACATCCTGGTAAACCTCCTCTGCACCCGTTCCAGTGCCTCCACATCCTTCCTATAGTATGGCGACCAAAACTGCACACAATACTCCAGATGTGGCCGCACCAGAGTCTTATACAACTGCAACATGACCTCAGTACTCCGGAACTCAATTGCTCTACCAATAAAAGCCAGTACGCCATATGCCTTCTTCACCGCACTATTTACCTGGGTGGCAACTTTCAAAGATATGTGTACATGGACACCAAGATCCCTCTGCTCATCCACACTACCAAGTATCCGACCGTTAGCCCAGTACCCCATCTTTTTATTACCCTTACCAAAGTGAATCACCTCACACTTAGCTACATTGAACTCCATTTGCCACCTTTCTGCCCAGTTCTGCAGCTTATCTATATCCCGCTGTAACCTGCCACATCCTTCCTCACTGTCTACAACTCTTCCGACTTTCGTATCATCCGCAAACGTACTCACCCAACCTTCTAACCCCTCCTCCAGGTCATTTATAAAAATGACAAACAACAATGGTCCCAAAACAGATCCTTGCGGAACACTGCTAGTGACGGCACTCCAAGATGAACCTTTGCCATCAACTACTACCCTCTGTCTTCTTCCAGCCAGCCAACTCTAGATCCTTTCAAGCTTCACAAGATCTTTATATGGTTCCACCTCTGATTGGCACTACCCTGATTCCTTGTGATGAAGGGCTAACTAGAGTGAGCCCAATGTCCCTTGTCCCTCCTACTGCCCTGCTATGGATGTTGTGCACCATTGGTTCGAGTGAATGGAGGCCAGGCTATGTGTCTATGCAGCGGACTCTGCTGGACCTGGCTTTGCCTGGCAGCTGCCAATCTGTCCATGGATATGGCTTGATGCTCATGTGCCTGAGGCAGCTGGCTCCCAATGTGTTGGTGGAGCCAGTTACCTTTGCGACAATTTGCTCACCATGCAACAATGCACGTAGAGAAGCTGAACTTTGGTGGAAAGTGAGTGCAGAAGCAACAGCGATAGAGTGAGTGTGAAGTGGCAGAGAGAAGATGGTGACATTTACCCTGGAGGACTGAAGAAGGTCATTGGCCATCTTATGCTAATGCTGAGTGTTTCTCCGGACAGTGATGACTGCACTGGTCCAGATGGCAAACTTGGACTGGGATGGCAGGGTCTGGTATCATAGATATTTCTGCCAGTCATAGGGGAAGAGAATGGCCCCTCCCTGCACCTCACCTTTGAGTAAGATCTCCAGATCACTGTTCGCAAAAAGCACGATTCAATTTCCTCCAGTCTTCCATGTCTGGGGCGGATAAAATAAACCATGTGTAGCAACTCCTGACTGGCAGCACTTGACTGGGACATGGCAGCCTTGTAAATATGCTGCTAGCACCAAGAGTCCTGGCAGTAGCAAGTACTCCCACCTACAGCAAGCTGGGGAATGCAATGAGGGTCGAAGGTGGTGTGGGATAGGGGTGGTGGCTTAGAGGTGAATTGAAGAGGGAATGAAGCAAGTTGGAGAAGATAATACAGGAAAACTCACTGGGTCTCTCAGAGGGAGGCTCACCATGAAAATCACCAACAATAACTCCTGGCCAATTTCTGGTAAAATTACCTCACTACATAACCTGAAGGAGAATCACACCCCAACCCATGGGGCCAAACACAAAATGTCAATGTTCTCAGATAACAAGAAGGTTTATTGCACAATAGCAGTAAGTGCTATATTTGGTTAGGGGTAATTACTAGGACCTTCAGGAGTAGTTACAGATACATCTGTTCTCCCAAAGGTTAGGAACAAATCCTTGGCTGTAACGTTAGTAGAATGGGTGGAGCCAACATAGCATGAGCATTGACTCCTTAAGAACGAAGACATTATACAACAGGTTAAATTTATTTGTAGAAATTCAGTTCCTCCAAAGGTCAGTGACTTCTTGTCTTGATGACTCCAGTGGGTAAATCACTATCCACTTTGACAGGCATAAGTTAAATCAGGTGTAATTGTGGGACAAATGACCAAGATTTTAGAAAATATTGGCTCCTCTTGCCTGGCCATTAGTACAACACTGTGAGAGCTGGACTCAGCTTCTGTAAATCTAGACAATTGTTACTTGAGTAGACACAGCATTCATCGGTAAGAGGAAGGTTAGACAGAATTGTTCCTATTAATCTGGTAGAATGGGTCTAGGCCTTTAAAGTGGAGTTGAATTGTACCATAATCATTAGAGCAAATAGGGATGGGCTATCAATGCTGGCTAGCCAACGATGCCCATGAATTGAATTGAATGTATTGTCACGAGTACCGAGGCACAGTGAAAATCTTTGTCTTGCGAGCAATACAGGCAGATCACATTGTTAAGTAGCATAGATAATAAATAATAGGTAAACAGCAGCAAAATCAGAAACACAGGTACAAGAAAAGCATTCTATTAAGTTTAAAGAGTGTAGAACGATTGTAAGAAATAGGAAACTTAGATCTGCAAGCAGAAGCTCGCAAGGAGTTGACCATACCCGGCGCCATCTTGCTGCATGTCCCACAAATGAATAAAAAAAGTACCAACATTTAGCCAGCCTTTGATGGAATTCTTAATGTCACCAACAATTAACCATTTTGCCCCCAAAAAAGTAAGTACTGTTTTGAGAAATGCTGTTAAAAGTTGGTCACTCCTAACAGGAAAGTAATTCACCCAAAATGTAGAGAAGTGGGTGAGATGTTTGCCAAAAATAATGTTGAGGTTAATATTACTCATGCAAAATTAGTGCAGCTACTTCAGTTGAGGACCTGAAGGGTAAGTATGAAATATCTTGATGTTGCTGCACCAGGTTGCTGCCAATAGCTTTATAAAAACAGGATTCCCTTCCTTTCCTCTGCATTGGTACGTGTGATTATTAAGATTGGTAATTTGTGGCGAAGGTTTCTCTTTTAGCTGTCAATCAGCCTGTCTCTGAAAATTAACTTTTCACAACTTTTCACAACTTTTCTTCAAGCTTTTTAATTTTGGAGCAGACAGGCTTTCTAGACAGTATGTTCATGGAGATATCCAACAATGGATGGATGGACTAGATAGAGAAGGTGAGGAAATAGATGACATCTTGAAAAATGTCCATATTAGAGAGGAGGAAGTGCTGGATGTCTTGAAACACATAAAGGTGGATAAATTCCCAGAACCTGATCAGGTGTACTCTAGAATTCTGTGGGAAGCTAGGGAAGTGATTGCTTGGCCTCTTGCTGAGATATTTGTATCATCTATAGTCACTGGTGAGGTGCCAGAAAGCTGGAGGTTGGCTAATGTGGTACCATTATTTAAAAAAGGTGGTAAGGACAAGCCAGGGAAGTATAGAACAGTGAGCCTGATGTTGGTGGTGGGCAGGTTGTTGGAGGGAATCCTGAGGGACAGGATGTACATGTATTTGGAAAGGCAAGGACTGATTCGGGATAGTCAACATGGCTTTGTGCATGGGAAATCATGTCCAACGAACTTGATTGAGTTTTTTGAAGAAGTAACAAAGAGGATTGATGAGGGCAGAGTGGTGGATGTGATCCATATGGATTTCAGTAAGGCATTCGACAAGGATCCCCATGGGAGACTGGTTAGCAAGATTAGATCTCATGAAATACAGGGAGATCGAGCCATTTGGATACAGAACTGACTCCAAGGTAGAAGACAGAGGGTGGAGGTGGAAGGTTGTTTTTCAGACTGTAGGCCTGTGACCACAAGGATCAGTGCTGGGTCCGCTACTTTTCATCATTTATATAAGTGACTTGGATATGAGCATAGGAGGTATAGTTAGTAAGTTTGCAGATGACACCAAAATTGAAGGTGTAGTGGGCAGTAAAGATTACCTCAGATTACAATGGGATCTTGATCAGATGGGCCAATGGGCTGAGAAGTGGCAGATGGAGTTTATTTAAATAAATGCAAGGTGCTGCATGTTGGGAAAGCAAATCTTAGCTGGACTTATACACTTAATGGTAAGATCCTAGGGAGTGTTGCTGAATGAAGAGACCTTGGAATGCAGGTTCATAGCACCTTGAAAGTAGAGTCGAAGGTAGATAGAATAGTGAAGAAGATGTTTGGTATGCTTTCTTTTCTTAGTCAGAGCATTGAGTATAGGAGTTGGGATGTCATGTTGTGAATGTACATGATTTTGGTTAGGGCCACTGTTGGAATATTGCATGCAATTCTGGTCTCCTTCCTATCGGAAAGATGCTATGAAACTTGAAAGAGTTCAGAAAGGATTTACAAGGCTGTTGTCAGGGTTGGAGGATTTGAGCTATAGGGAGAGGTTGAATAGGCTGGGACTGTTCCCTGGAGTGTCGGAGACTGAGGAGTGACCTTACAGAGGTTTATAAAATTATGAGGGGCACGGATAGGATAAATAGACAAAGTCTTCTCCCTGCGGTGGGGGAGTCCAGAAGTAGAGGGCATAGGTTTAGGGTGAGAGGGGAAAGATATAAAAGGTACCTAAGGGGCAACTTTTTCACACAGAAGGTGGTGTGTGTATGGAATCAGCTAGCAGAGGAAATGGTGGAGGCTGGTACAATTGCAATATTTAAAAGGCATCTGGATGGGTATATGAATAGAAAGGCTTTGGAGGGATATGGGTCAGGTGCTGGCAGGTGGGACTAGATTGCATTGGGATATCTGGTCAGAATGGACAAGTTGGACTGAAGGGTCTGTTTCCGTGCTGTACACCTCTATGACTCCATGAGTGTCAGTGCAGAGCATGCTGGCTGGCAGGTTGGACTCCAACTGCACTGTGCTCCTTGCCAATGTTTTAGAGGCAGTCTGCCAGACTTGGCAATGTACCATCATCAACATTTTCTTCATTTTTACTAAAACAAGGTCCTTTTCTGAGTATCCCATTGTGGTCTTACCCACTGAGGATATCCCCTGATGTGTTGCAGCCTATCAAAATCTGGTGGCTTCCCAATTCTATGCCAGCCCATAAAACTTGCACGGTGTCAGTATCTGAGCTTGCAGTTCTGACTTTAAGGTCAAGTGATTGCACCTATTCATATCCTGGAGCTGTTCTTCCTCTTCCTGACAGCTCTTTGAAAGATGAACACCTTTAATTTCCTGACTGACTGAAAACACAGAATTATAAGGGGAGGGCTAAGATGAAGGAAGTGGCCTGTGAGGAGGAAAGCAACAGCTTGACAGTCAAATCACCTACAGTTTCCCTTTTAGGGTATCTTCCAGGAGGTAGGTGAAGGGTGGGGGGAGAAGGTAGCAACTTGTCATTTTTCTCCATGTCTTTGGCGATGTGGGGTTCCAGTACAGGTACTGTGGCATTTGACCCAGAGAGTCACTGGGCACATTTTGTCAACTATGATGATGGGCAGATGATGTGGTGGTCAGAGGGCAGAATATCAGTGATTGAGTGCAGTTGTGCCCCAGTGACGTGTGTCTATATATATATGTGCGTGTGTGCCTGTGTTTGTATGTCTGTGTGTGCGTGTGTATGTGTGGGTGTGCGTGCCCACACGTCTGTGCATGCATGTGTGTGTGTCTGTGTGAGTGCATGCACACGCGCGTCTGTGTGGGTGTGCGCGCATATGCATCTGTGTATGCATGTCTGTGTGTCGGTATGTGTCTGTCTCTGTGTGGGTGCATGTGGACGCGCGTCTGTGTGTGCACGTGTGCATGTGTCTGTGTATCTGAGTGTATCTGTGATTTTGCCATGATTGGGTTCAATTTATTTATTTATTGTCATATGAATTGCAAATACAGTGAAAAGTGTTGTTCAGTGTCGTCATTGTCCAGCGGCACCTTGAAACACAGAAAATAAAGCAAGAATATCAATCCAAGTATAAAGAGTTATATAAATTTAATATGTGAGATAAAGAATATAAAGTCACAAAGTAAAGGAAAAGAGTTCATCTTCACATTTCCCTCATGTTACAGCTCACAATAATCATTGCCTCCGTCCTGGTGCTCCGTGGACTCCTTCAACCTGCCATGGGCCTGGGACTAACTGCTACCTAACCATCCCACAATGCATCCTGCCTCAGGTCCACCCACACCATTGCAGCTAACTCACTTTTGCTACCATGAGTCCAGCACTGAGCACCTATCACCACCGCCACCACCAATGCCCTCGAAGCCACCTTCCTCTGCCTAGCCCCACTGACACCATCTTGGAATCTGCTCTTGGAGACTCTTTCCCTCGCAATTACCTTTATGCCCTACACCCATTCTGGAAGACGCATGTGAGGATGCCATTGGTGAATCCTGAGTATTGGTACCAGCTATTGAGTGAGTGATCTGAGTTGTAGTGTGTTGTCTGGTGTGAGGGGTAGGCATTGTGGTAGCTCTAAGATATGGTGCTCTGATACATTTGTACTCCCTGACCACCTACAGTGAGGCTTTTAAATCACTTTCTGATCTGCTGCTACATACCTGAAGTGACACTCTGGGCATTAACCGTCCTTGAGACAAAAAGTGTCATGCTGGAAAAGCACAGCCAGTCAGGCAGCATCTGAGGAGCAGGAGAGTTGACAATTTGAGCATAAGCTCTTCATCGACTCTCCTGCTCCTTGGATGCTGCCTGACCTGCTGTGCTTTTCCAGCAGCACACTTTTCGATTCTGATCTCCAGCATCTGCAGTCCTCACTTTCTCCTAGTTGATTATTAACCACCCTTGAGACCTACTCGCATCCTTTAAGAAGGATGGCATCTCTCTTGTTCAATCAGAATCTTCACAGTGGTGCCAATGAAATGGTGAGCTGATATGGCTTGATTTCTCTCTCGACCCTCAAGAGCTCCAAAGTGATTAACCCTCAGTCATTCTCTTAACTCTTTCACAGGATGTGACTCTGACTGGCTATTTTAGCTTCCCCTTTAAATGGACTGTATCTTTAAAATTGGGGAATGATTGAACCACCATGGGGTTTATACATAATACCAGTCAATTCCCTGTAACACACAGAGAGTACAGTGACAATGGAGCCACTTAGTATAAGGTCAATATTGCAATGGAGATAATTGCATCAACTTCAATGCTGCTGGCTCTTTCACAGTTACTGCTGACACTACATGATTTATAACTCCCCACAAATCTGTCCTTCATTTCAACCCAAAATTCTGTTTGCGGTTGTGCACAGTGCATAATTCAATTTGAAAAAATACTGATTTCCTTTATTCCGAAAGATTAAACAGTAGGAGAAAAGGACAAAGAATTCCCCTATATCTATTTACATGCCTGCACATGCCAAAGGAATAATTCATGTGTGTCATTTCAGCCTGGTCTGTCTATAATGGAGATCTGGATGTTTTATTCTTTCAAGTTGTGCAATCATACATTTTGAAAATATTCTGAAGCTTTGACAGATTTCCCCATTCAAGGGCAGTAATGGACTCGATTGGCAGTAAATCGAGTACGATGAAGGGCTAGAATTTCCAACGCTATCCTTTGACCTCCCATAGTCTTTTAGATTAGATTAGTGTGGAAACAGGCCCTTCATCCCAACAAGTCGATACCGACCCTCCCCAGAGTAACCCACCCCAACTATGGACAATTTAGCATGGCAAATTCACTTAACCTGCACACCTTTGGATTGTGGAAGGAAACGAGAGCACCCGAAGGAAACCCACTCAGACAGGGGGAGAATGTACAAACTCCACACAGACAGTCACCCGAGGCTGGAATTAGAACCGGGGACCCTGGTGCTATGAGGCAGCAGGGCTAACCACTGAGCCACCATGCCACCCAATTGTTTTAGGAAAATAATTGATGGAAATGTAGAGAAATTTCAGTCAAAGATTTTCTACTTCCCTTCCATCTAGATTTTAATTAAAACCTATGATTTTGACTAAAGTATCCGAATATCACTTTTCTTAGTTTGTATTGCTGTGAACATAGCAGTAGGAATAGATCAATACTTCAGTCTCTCAGTCTAGATTATGACTAATCAACCACCTCAGTGCCATTTTCCTGTAATATCTATACTTCCTTTGATGTCATTAATAACTGGAAATCTATCAAAACGTGCCATGGACATACTCAGTGACTGAGCTTCCATAACCTACTGTGAGTAGATATTTCTCCACCAGTCTTTATTCTAATTGGGGAGGTGATGGCCTAACAGTGTTATCACTAGACTATTAAACCAGTAGTTTAGCTATTGCTCTGGGAACCTGGATCTAAATCCTATCACAGCAGATGATGGGATTTGAATTCAATTTTTAAAAATCTGGCATTAGGATTCTACTAATGATCATGAAAATATTCTTGCGTGTTGAGGAAAAACGTATCTGGTTGACTAATGTCTTTTAGGGAAGAAAATCTGCCATCCTCACCTTGTCTGGCCTACATGTGACTCCAGACACACAGCAATGTGGTTGACTCTTACCTGCCCTCCAAAATGGCCTACCAAGCCACTCAGTTCAAGGGCAGCTTGAGGCAGGCAATAAATGCTGACCAGCTAATGATACCAAGGTCCCAAGAATGAATAGAAATAAAAAAGTCAAAAAGCTACCTCAAATCCTCTTTCTATTGCAAATAGTTTCATGTCACCTTTTAAGGCGTTCCAGAAGTTCATATAGAAAGGATCCATGGACACTCCATGATCAAAAGTTCAACTTAATTAACAAGGCATAATGTACCCCCTTCAACTCTAACTTAGCTCTCTTTGACAAACTCATATTAGTTCATGTGCTCTCACTCTATGCAAAATGAGTAACTCTAGCAGCCCGCCATAGTAGATATTGAACAGATGCCCAACTGGGACATAACTGTGCTATTATTGAGTCTTTTACTCATGGAAAGACCCCTTAATAATCAGGTTCCAACATCTTTCTGTGGTAAGTCTTTTTCAGATATTCTTTAAATTCTATCACACTAGAAGGAGCAGTGATGCTCACCTCCCCCACCCAATTCTCTGCCTGAATGATCTCGTGTAATTCCCCATTGTCCAAACCCCACTTCCAGAATTTACTCAAACTGAAGCAAAAATGAGAAACATTGATAATAGGAGCAGTTTAGGCTTTTCATTTGAGATTTGAGCCTGCTCTGCCTTTCACCATGGTCATGACTGATCAAAAAATTCAATAGCCTGTTTATGCTTTTCCCCTATATCCTTCGATTCCTTTCATCCCAAGTGCTAGATCTTTCTGCTTCTTGAATTCATGCAATGTTTTGGCCTCAACTGCTTTCCTGAGGTAGAAGTCAGGGAATGGTCTGGGATGGTGTAATCTACACTGGCTGCTCTCTCTGAATAGGCAGGTGAACCCCAAAGACCAATTTCTATTGGTCCTTACCTCTTTTGATTCAGATCCCCCCATCTCATCCCTGCCAAACCCATTCAAGCAGCTTCATAGAATCCCTACAATGTGGAAGCAGGCTATACAGCCCATCGGGTCTACACTCACCCGCTGAAGAGCATCCCACGCAGACCCAATCCCCTATCTTATCCCGATGACCCTACATTTTTCCTGGCTAATCCACCTAGCCTGTACATCTTTGGACTGTGGAAGGAAACCAAAGCACCTGGAGGAAACCCATGCAGACAGTCATAAGGATGAGATTGAACCCTGGTCCCTGGAGCTGTGAGGTAGCAGCACTAACCACTGAGCCACTGTGCAGCCTTAGTCTTGCGAAGATTCACAATGCAACTAAGGCAACATGCCTAACCACTTTGAAAATTCTAGTAAACGCCTTTGGGTACGCCTGCATGATGTAAAATTAAGTGTGGCAATAACTAAGCTCGTATCCTATTCTGTAGCTCGCCTCACTTGACAGTTGTCATGGTAACCAGACAATGACAATTCATTTTATGGAGTCTGGTCACTTCTCCGGCTGGAACCGTCTGGCTCACAAACATAGCTAATATCTTAACTCTATAGGGGTCATGTTTTATTTTGTTTCAGCTACATTTGAACAAATTCCTACGACAAGAAGTACTATTGATGTGAGTTTATCATGTATATCATGGTTTTCAGCATGAACTTTAACCAGAAAAATGTGAAATTGATGCTGCAACAAAAAGCTAACAGGAATCACTCTTTTAAGTTCTAGAAATGGGAACCAGTCACAGGTTGTAAATAATAAGATGTTATTTTTCTCAAGGTTTCATAAGATGTAGGCATCAATGACATTGTTGTCCATCCCTAACTGTCTTTGAATTGAGTAACTTTTGACACCAATGTTTGAAGGAAGTCAAGAGTTCTGTAGGTTTCAAGTCGCACAGAGGCCACATAAAGATGACAAGCATCCATCAAAGGACATTGATTACGCAATAATCTTTGACCGTGTCATGATCACTATTATTGAGACTAGCCTTGAATTCTAGATTTATTCAATGAATTTAAATTCCACGAGTTACCATCATGAGATTTGAACATAAGTTCCTCAGAACATTACACTGGCTATTTGGATTACTGGTACAATGAAAATGCACCACTTTACCATCTTCCTACAGAATAAGTCATTAGCAACAGGTTTAATTGTGGATTTCAAGTTAAACTGCATTTGCATATCCTGGATTTTGTGGAACTTGCCAGTGAAATCAGGATGAGAGGATTTGAAGAGGCTGTAAATGAGATTTTCATCAATCCTGGATATGAGTGACTTGGAGTGGAACGTACAGCTATTCTAATTCTAAAATGAGTCTATAAAAAGGCTTCAGTAGGTCAAGAGAACAGACAAATATTAGAAAGAAATTGGGTGGCATGGTGGCTAAGTGGTTAGCACTGCTGCTTCATAGCACCAGGGACCTGAGTTTGATTCTAGCCTTGGGCGACTGTCTGTCTGGAGTTTGCCTGTTCTCCCCATGTCTGCCTGAGCTTCCTTTGGGTGCTCCAGTATCCTCCCACAATCCAAAGATGTGCAGGTTAGGTTGATAGTTCATGCTAAGTTGCCATAGTGTTCCTGGATGTATAGGTTAGGCGCATTGGTCAGGGGTGAATATAAGATAATAGGGGAGGGAAACGGATCTGGGTGGGTTACTCTTTGGAGGGTTGGTGTGGACTTGTTGGGTTGAAGGGCCTGTTTCCACACTGGTGGGGTTCTAATTCTAATTTATTCCCTGATAGAACAGTGCCTCTTCTGTAGATACTCTATGGTGGTGCACCATCCTGCCACTACTCACTAGAAAGGTCCAAGATAAAGCACAAGCAATAGAGAGAAGAGTAATAGCAATCTTCCTCAAATATCTCTTACCCAGCTCCAAATATTAATAAGAGGTGGCAAACACCACTAGTTGCCAGTAGTGGTCATTTGTGAAAATGGCCCATGGTGGGCGGCAGAGATTATTGGAACTCTTGGGGTGCCTGTTAATATTGCACCATTGACTTCAATTTAATCTGTTCTTTTGCTTGTGTGAAGAGCCAGTGCAGGCATGCTGGATTGAATGGTCTCCTCTTACACATGCAATTCTGGTCTCCTTCCTATTGGAAGGATGTTGTGAAGGGTTCAGAATCTGTTTACAAGGATGTTGCCAGGGTTGGAGGGTTTGAGCTATAGGGAGAGGCTGAATAGGCCGGGGCTGTTTTCCCTGGAGCATCATAGGCTGCAGGGTGATCTTATAGAGGTTGATAAAACCATGAGGGTCGTGGATAGGATAAACAGGCAAGGTCTTTTCCCTGGATCGGGGAGTACAGAACTAGAGGGCATAGGTTCAGGATGAGAGGGGAAAGATATAAAAGAGACCTAAGAGGCAACATTTTCATGCTGAGGATGGTCCCTGTATGGAATGAACTGCCAGAGGAACTGGTGAAGGCTGGTACAAATACTGGCATCTGGATGGGTATATGAATAGGGAAGGTTTAGAGGGATATGGGCCAAATGTTGGCAAATGAGACTAGATTAGGTTGGGACATCTGGTCAGCATGGACGAGTTGGACAAAAGGGTCTGTTTCCGTACTGTACATCTCTATGGCTCCATGACTCTACGACCCTAATTCTGTGATATTGAGCAGGTGGCAGGAATACCTATCTAAAGCCTGTATGATTTTTCTTTAAGGATGTGGATCAAAGGCCAGTCATGCAATTGGCGCTGAATGTAATTTAAATACTCTGAGTGTCTGATGGCTTTCCTGTGATGGAAAGTGAATCCTGGGGACCATCTGCCATGAACCAGTATGTCAGTTCGAAAGTAGAAACGTACTGGACTTGAGATGTTAACTCTGTTTCTCTTTGCAGCATGCTCCATGTTTGTTACCAGTGTGTCAGACCTGCCTTGGGCTCCCCCATTGACTTTCTCCATGTGTGAGACCTTCCCAACACAAGACTCAATAACCTGATTGCTTAATGCCAGAAAGACAGCTTCTGCTCACTGCCCCATCCTGCTCACTCTGAACAGGTAGTTGCCTGGAATTATGTAGGCAAAAGGTGGACGTTTATGAACCCACACTGGCTTCACAATGTCAGTGTTGGACTGGGAGGTATTATGGCACCACTGTGCCCACTTCCAAACTACACTTCAGATTAAAAGCCAGGCTAAAAAGTGCTGGAAATGTTATGTTTTGTGAATGATTGTGTTCTTTTTGGAGACAGTGGTTTGGTAAAAAACAGGCACACCAGTAGCTAAAGGAGAAGCTATCGGGCGGAGTTTATAGTTGATAAATGCTTGTGAAAAGGAGACAGTTTGTTTGGTAATGATTAGCTCTATGAAACATGGGACCATATCCACGTTTATTGCCGTTCATGACTAAATTATGGGGCTAACTTGTCTTACATAGACGACAGTGGAAAACAATAAATACAGGAGTGGCTATCAGGCCCGGCAACAAAGGCTGGATTTTAACTGTGTGCTGTTATTTAAAACTGAGGTGAAAAAAATTTCTATACTCAGTGGATGATAAATCTTTGGTATTCTTTACCACAGACAGCGGTAAAAGCTCAATCATTGAGTAGATGTAAAGCAGAAACTTATAGGTTTTGGGAGACCAAGGCAAGAAAAATCATCCTTTTTATATGCCTTAAATATTGAATGTATGTTCTATGATTTACTGTCGAAGTTATGCCGAGTAGCTGTCGTGGGATTTATATTTACACTCTTGTGATGTAAATCTAAGGTCTGGTCCAGCCACATTACCACTCTGGTACCATCTCCCTTATAACGTTAGGCTCAGTTTATAAAGGGTTAACATTCCATACTCCAAGCCCAGAAAAATGAAATGAAGGGGTATGGGAAAGAGGAAGGGTGTGAGATTAATTGAACTCATGAAACAAATCTAAAATGCTGCAGATGCTGGAAATCTGGCCAATCCACTTAACCAGCACGGCATTGGACTGTGGGAGGAAACCATAGCAGCTGGCAGAAACCCATGCAGGTGTGTTGAGAACATGCAATCTCCGCAGAGCCAATTGCTCAAGGCTGGAATTGAACCCAGTGGCCTGGTGCTGTAAGGCAGCTGTGCTAACCACTGAGCCACCATGCCACCCAGGACCAGCTGCTGTATTCATCTGGCATGACACCACAGCTATGTTGACAATTCCTGTGAATCTGTAAGTGCATGAAGTAACTGTCAGTTCATACAGAGAGAGCAGGTGGATAGGGTTCCAGGTGCATGAGGTGCCAAGCGTGTAGGGGTTGGGCTCCCAGGTATATAGGGCAATATGTGCAAGGTGACCAGGTAAGGGAAGGAATGTTTCGGATAGGCCAGGGCATGACGGAGATATCGGGCCCAGTGGGGTAAAGGGATGTGTCATATCCTGGTGAAGGATAGTATTGGGGTGGTTGGATCTGGTGTGGGGGTCAAGGTCAGAGTGGGCAAAGTGAGGTTTAGGTACAGCAGTGGTGGGTAGGGTTGGATTCAGAGTGAGAGCAGGGATTGTTCAAGTCTATGGTGGGGCAGAGGTGTCGAGCTTAGAGGTTCGAGTAATCAGGTGCAGTGGCAGGGCAGTGCTGTTTAGCATAGGCAAGCATGATGGGGGGGGGGGGGTCAGGTCCACTCTGGGGATAGTGCAAAACAAATTATTGCGTCCAGAGTTAGACCAGGTGCTTGATAAACTAACCCTTTCTGAGTAAGTATTTACTAAATTTCAGTAGAACCCTTTGAATTCTCTGATATGAATGGATATATGCAGAGGGTCAAAAAGTGTGGTGCTGGAAAAGCACAGCTGGTGAGGCAGCAGCCGAGGAGAAGGAGAGTCGATGTTTCAGGCATAAGCTCTCCATCAGGAATGATGACAGGCTTATGCTCGAAACGTTGATTCTTCTGCTTCTCAGATGCTGCCAGACCTGCCACGCCTTTCCAGCACCACCCACTCTTGACTCTGATCTCCAGCATCTGCAGTCCTCACTTGCTCCTGTATCCAGAAGTTGCCAGGCACAACGGAATTTCCCAGTGGAATTTTCAATCTCTTGGGCAATTCCTCTGGATTTCCTGGAGATTCCACAGCGTCCCTATGCACAAGCCGCATCCCTGATGCAGGAATGCTCATCTGGATTTCTGGCTGTAACATTATATTATTTGTTGGATGTAATGCATTCAAATTGTTTCCACATGTCAGCAATGACTGCACTTCAAAAGTACCGCAGGAGCTGCAGGACAAGTTATGCTATACTGAGACTATGGAAGGCATTGTACAAATGCAAATCTTCCTTATAAAACTGAACCAAACAAAAATCTTGCAGCTCATAACTTACAAAATTGTCATCATGCAGAACCGGGAAGGGGTCAACGACCTCTGAAACTACATATGCCTGCTTATTGCTGTTGGACCTCTCTGGCTGAAGTAAACAATGTATTGTAAATTCAAAAGCATTGCTTATGGCTGAAATTCATTCAATCAGACTCTCAAACCCTGGGGGTGGATTTGGCAGACGTCCATGCTGAAAAAAGATTTTAATTTGGCTCAACTCCTTACTGGTTTCCATGGTTCCCAAAGCTTTTTGTAATCTTGACAAACGCTGTGAGGATGAATCAGGAATTTCTTTTGAAAGAAACATGGTAGTTTCCAAACAACGTGACGTGACTAGGACTGTTTAGTTTCTGACCTCAACCTAGGTTCATTCGCTACACAAGAAGAGAGTTAGGTTCATCCATTCTTCTAGAATAATCATTTACCACTTTGAACAAATGCAACCAATCACTAGAAATACTAAAATTTCCTCCAACACTTATACAGTCATAGAGTCTCCTGGGCTTTATGGTAGGAGATGGAGGGTGGTGACGGAGGGTTGTTTTTCAGACTGGAGGCCTGTGACCAGCGGTGTTTCACAGGGATTGGTACTGCGTCCACTTTTGTTTGTCATTTATCTAAATGGTTTGGATGAGAATAAAGGAGGCATAATCAGTAAGTTTTCAGGTGACACCAAAACTGATGGTATAGTGAAGAAGGTTATCAAAGATTATAAAGGGATCTTGATCAATTGAGTCAATGGGCTGAGGAGGAGCAGATGGTGTTTAATTTGGACAAATCTGAGGGACTGCAGTTTGGAAAATACAAACAAGGACAGGACTTATACAATTAATGGCAGGGTCTTGGGTAACATTGTAGAACAGATAGACCTAGGGATTCAGATACACAATTCTTTGAAATTTGTAACACCGGTAAAAAGGTGGTTAATGTCATGTTGAGTTTGTACAGGATGTTGCTGAGACCTCTTCTGGAATACTGCAGTTCTGATCCCCCTGTTACAGGAAGGAGATTATTAAATTGGAGAGGGTTAAGAAAAGATTTACCAAGATGTTACTAGGACTGGAGGATTGGAGATATAAAAATAGGCTGGATAGGCTGGGACCTTTTACACTGGAGAGTAGGAAGTTGAGGCGTGACCTTATTGAGGTCTATAAAATCATGAGGGACATAGATAAGGTGAATAGCAAATGTCTTTTCCCTAAGTTGGGGGAGTTCAAAAGTAGGATGCATATTTTTAAGGCTGAGGGGAGAATGATTTAATCAGACAAGAGGGGCTTTTTACAGAGAGAATGGTTTGTGTGTGGAAAGAACTGCCAAAGGAATTGGTGGATGCGGGTACAGTTGCAATGTTTAAAAGATATTTGGATAAGTTCATGATTAGGAAAGGTTTGGAGGGGTATGAGGCCAAATGCAGGCAGGTGGAACTAGTTTATTTGGGAACATGGTAAGTGTTAACTGTTTGGACCAAAGGACCTGTCTCCATGCTGTATGACTATGATTCTTAAGTTCCGGTAAGCAAAAGGATCTGCTTGATAAACCATGCACATGGGCCATTGAACTGTCTTCTCAGTACTCTTTCCCCTCTATCCATAATACTAATTGTTTTGTCTTTATGTGTGTGTATTGGGGGAGTTTTATAAGAGAGTAGAGTTTTAAACAGTAGACAGTACATGTAAACAGTTCATAGCTGTTTATGTAGTTAGAATAGATTTATTTATAAGCACTAGCAAGTCCTGTTAGGTATAAAAACCTGGTCCTTGTTTTCTAACCACTTAGGTCTGAACAGACAGCTGAATTGGGCAACGTTCCTGTACTTTGATACAATTTTTAACTTTCTTGACAACTCTGAGAATTGTGGGGTTGATTTCCAATGTGCTAGCGCAGTGTTGCGTGACAACTGATAATGGAGTCTGTTGTGTGCACAGAATAATTGTTGCTGTAATAGACAAATGAACAGGATTTCACTGGATCGCAACGCCCACTTGCTTGCTGTCAAGTGGAATTTGAGGGTAAATATGGTCATTGGACAGTTGTGCTGTGAAAAGCATAACCCTGTAAAAATCTGTTTTATTCTGTTATTTTATGGCGATGCCAAACTCTTTAACTAAAAATGAACAACGTGACAAAATCAAACAATGTATGCAAGTGAGTTGAACATCATACTCTGATATAATACATTTCTATTCCTTGCTTTGTATCTGCTGACACATATTAGCAGGCAGTATGATATCTTCATCCATTGACTGAAGCTGGACAATATTTTAAAGCAATAAATGCATTAAATTCTTTGTGAACCCCATCATCCTTTCTTTACCAACTCTTGGTTAATTGCCTTTGAAGGCATTTGCTTTGTAATTTGTTGTTTCCTGTGATGGCAATTAATTACTGTTGGAATAAAATGTTCCAAACTGCAAACTGATATTGGCTGGAGATTTCAGTTTCCTTTAGCAACCCCAGGGGAGCAAGTACAGAGCCCATGGTCAGTCCAATGGGGCAGTTTATCATTCAATTCTTCAGAAGTCTACAATTGTGTGCAAATATTTGGCAGTAATGATTTCCTTCAGTACCCCTGACATTGTCCAACATTTCTGATCTCTAAATATATTAAACATAAATTGCGACAGGGTGAGCTTACAAACCTGGCCTGGAGAAGTGTTGCTGCTAAGCCTGCTCAGGAAGCACAGACTTGTTTTGCAGGGTGCACCAGCAACTAGCATTGACAAGGCAGTAGCATGGTCACTTTGCATGCAGGATCAGACAGCTACCTACTATGACCCCGGTTTATGGTCCCTTTTGTGCAATCCCTCACTGACATAAAGAGCGTGTTGTGACCAGGGTCATGGTGGAGTAGATGCTGGCACTGCTGCAGATATGGTCTGTTGTTTGTACCATTGTGGCTGGACAACGAGGGTGCCACTTCACCCTGGTGTGCTGTGCTCTGCACGAGGCAATGAGGCGATGTATAGGATGCTGAGGAACTAAGGGAGCAGGAGCAAACTTATAAGGAGGAAGGGAATAAGGACGCGAGGAGAGGAGGAAGCTCTCCCTGTTCATGACAGTGCTCTGCGGCTTTGGGTGCTACAAGCCAGGCAGGAGCTGACTGGCACCAGGTGAGGGCTGACTGCAGCAGACTAACATGGACTGTACATTAGTCACTGATCACCAAACCTGCATTTGGTTCATATTGTGGGGAAGAACTGCAGCCTCTGTTTGTTTTGCTCGTTATCTGCAAATAAAAGCTCCTGTTTGAAATTGCCCAATTGCTTCCTGAATGTGATGTTCCCCATTGGACAATGATAAGATGTAGCTCTACAGCAGGCATTGAGCAGCAGTGATGTGAAGAGCATGTTTAGATGGTAAACTGTGTGGCCTGAGTGGGACTGTATATTCAAGGGTTTGCCAACCATGTCACTATGTGTCCTGGGCAGCTTTGCTTTGCGGCTACTTCCTCAGAAGTTCTGAGCATTTCCAGCAAATTCTGTTTTTCCTTCTTTCTTTTCTTGTGTTTTAACTGAAGTGGATGAATAAAGTATGTCTCGCTTTAAATCCTGTACACTGGCTTGACCATTCAAATTGCATCTGGAATGCAACACCTTACATTTACCTTTAAAATAAGAAAAGGTTAGGGTCTAGGCTATCTTTTGAATATTTTGAGGGGGTTTGGTCTGGTCCATAACAATGGGTAACCAGTGAGTGGTGAGTTTTTCTGGGAGGGTGAGAGACACCAGAGGGGGCAGGGTAGTTAGTTAATGAGGTGCATTTGCTATCATACAGGGAGAAATCTCAACTGGGCTTCATGGTGTGAATGCCCCTTAAAAAAAAGACTCAACTCACACTTAGCCACAAAAATAAGACTCAACTGAGTGCCATTAAAAATGTGTACTCAGAGAGTAGCAAGGGCATGAACAGACTGGCTGCAACAACGGCAGACTCGCCAAATTTAGGGGCATTTAAATGGCCATTGGATATACATTTGGATGAAAATGGAATAGTGTCGGATAGATGGGCTTCGGATTGATTCCACAGCTCAGCACAACAATGAGGGCCAAAGGGCCTGTACTGCACTGTAATATCCTATGTTCTATGTGCTTTTATGTGTGTATATCTTACTGCTAATGCTGCTAAAATCTTTACTCAAAGTTTGTGCGAAGATTTGTAGCTCGGGTGCTCGTTGTTGTGGTTCTGTTCGCCGAGCTGGAAGTTTTTGTTGCAAACGTTTCGTCCCCTGGCTAGGCGACATCATCAGTGCTTGGGAGCCTCCTGCAGTGCAAGGGTATTTAATGGTTGTCCTGATACTGTGACCTTCACAGCCAGTAACCCACACTGGGACATCAGGCTAATAGTATACACAAACCAGGCTCTGCAGTTGATTTTGAACCTTTTTCTTTGTCTGTCTTGGAAAGATAAACACAAACATGTCTGTAGCAAGTGGGTCCACACAAGATTCTACCAGGTGTAGAATTAACACCTGTAGACATCCTTTGGCTGTTACAGTCCATTTTATAAAAATACTTGTTGGAATTAAAAGCAAAGTATTTTCATTAATACTTCAAGATTCTGATGTATTTTCATGACATCTGACAAGTTTTGAGATTAATACTTCAAAATGCCACGTATGTAAAGCTATATGTTGACACACAGTCTGCAAATCCAACTCAGAAATCAGCCCTATCAAACCCCATTAACTCCATGTTACCCCACACACCAAATTCAAAAACCTTATTGTTAATGTTTCGACTCCAGTAATCTTTCTTTTGAAACCTGGAACGCTAATTCTGTATTCCCGCCACAGATGCTACCAGACTTGCTGAGTTTTTCCAGCAATTTCTGTCCATGTTCCTGATTTCCAGCATTCATAGTTCTTTGTTATTTTTTCAAAAACCTCATCGTTCTTTAAGATATTTCTTCATGGTCTTGATACTCCCCAACGCTGTGACTGCTCTAGCCCCACCTTCCTACCAATGTCCTGTCTTTTTCTGAAACTCGCCACCCCCACGCATCCCTTTCTGATCAGCCCGCTGGTAAAATATTGAACTATCTGAACATTAAGCTCTGCAACTTGTTCCTTATGAATGATTTGTTTTTTGTCATGCGTATTGAATAATTTTAAGAATAAGAAAACTAATAGCTGCGGGAGTGAAATCCATCAGTCCTTAGCGAGCTCATCATCAATGATGCCTTCGCTGCCATCCCTCCTCCACTTCCTCGCCACTGCCTACACCAGCCAATGTTAAATGTCTGCAGGCATGATCTTCTGCTGCTGGGCCGATTTCCTCCATCACTGCCTCCCCACCGCCTATGCCACCTCTTTCCACCTCGCCGATGTTGCTGTGAAGCCCACCCACCACCGTCTTGCCACTGCCAGCATCAGACCCAACCAATGACAAAGTCGCCCATCCTCAAGCACCACCTTTCGCTGCTAGGCCTACTTCGCTGATGTCACCTCGGCTGATGTAGCAGCCACTGATTCTGATGCCAGGTGCCATGCTCATCCTAGAAAAGTAAGTGGGGGCCCACTCGAGTCTGCACTGGGCTCACTCAAGTCAGTCCTGAGCCCACTCGAGTCTGCACGGAGCTCACTAGAGTCTGCACTGAGCCCACTCGAGTCTGCACGGAGCTCACTTGAGTCTGCACTGAGCCCACTCGAGTCTGCACGGAGCTCACTCGAGTCTGCACTGGGCCCACTCAGGTCTGCACTGAGCCCACTCGAGTCTGCACTGGGCCCACTCAAGTCTGCACTGGGCCCACTCGAATCCACACTGAGCCCACTTGAGTCTGCACTGGGCCCACTCAAGTCCGCACTGGGCTCAGTCGAGTCTGCACTGGGCCCACTCGAGTCTGCACTGAGCCCACTTGAGTCCACACTGGGCCCACTTGAGTCCACACTGGGCCCACTCGAGTCTGCACTGGGCCCACTCGAGTCCGCACTGGGCCCACTCGAGTCTGGACTGGGCCCACTCGAGTCTGCACTGGGCCCACTGCAGTCTGCACTGGGTCCACTTGAGTCCGCACTGGACCCACTCGAGTCTGCACTGGGCCCACTCAAGTCCGCACTGGGCCCACTGCAGTCTGCACTGGGCCCACTCGAGTCCGCACTGGACCCACTTGAGTCCGCACTGGGCCCACTCGAGTCTGCACTGGGCCCACTCGAGTCTGCACTGGGCCCACTCGAGTCCGCACTGGGCCCACTCGAGTCCGCACTTGGCCCACTCGAGTCCGCACTGGGCCCACTCGAGTCTGCACTGGGCCCACTCGAGTCCGCACTGGGCCCACTCGAGTCCGCAGTGGGCCCACTCGAGTCTGCAATGGGCCCACTTTTGTGTCAGCTCCGGGCCCACTCGAATCAGCCCTGGGCCCACTTGAGTTTACATTGGGGTTCCTCAGCATTGGTGATGCTTTTCGAGCTCAGGACAAGAGGTAAGTGAAAAGAAAAAGAGAAAGGAAAGTAGTCGGAGCAGACAAGCCCTGGCTCAGGTGACTGACTCCACCACCATCTTGATGACAAAAGTCCCCCCCAGCCGGAAGAGTTCCCTCTTATGGTTTGAGGGGACCTTTAAAAACGACCTTTCTAGACATGTATTTGATAATCCTTCTTGAAGCCGATCATTGCTTGCCATCCACTACACATTGGCAATATTTTATTCCCAGAAAGATACCGATGCGTTTTAAGTGTGGACACTAAGATCCTTGATGAGAAAAGACAGAGGAGACATCAGGATCCACCTGATAACTGGCATTTAGAATTATTCTGCACAATTGGGGAGTTGAGCAAATTTGAGAAATTGAACTTTCCTTCACCTATGTTACAGAATCAGACAGTACAGAAGAAGTCCTTTGCCTCATTCAGTCTGCACTATCTTTCCTTTTCAAAATAAATGCTTAAACTGATATCATATTTTATCATAGTAAGGCATCAGAGTGGTTTATGCAATAAAGTATTTTTGGAGGCTCATTATACAGAGAAATAGGTGCTTTTTGGCTCAAAACAATTGCAAAGATCAACACATTCCTTTGTAGGTTGAACATGGGTGATTTCCAATTCCTGTTGGATTTGTCTAAACATGTCTTAATGCGTCAGGCTTTCCATTTGAGAATTATTTGAGATGGGAGTAACATCAGAAATTCAAGCAGAGCTTAGTTGATAAGAAGCAGTTCAAGTTTAATAAGATTACAGAAGGCCCCTTGTCATTTATCGGTCAGAGACAGACTTGAAATGGAAACCTGTTGATCTCATTTCAATCCAGAGCCACGCGCCAGCCTGGTGTCATTAAAAGTTTCAGCAAGACAGGAAATCCTGTTGCTAAACAAGTGGCTGATCCAAAGCATGGAGAAGATAACAGCGGATCTATTATCTAACCTCACAAGGAGGAATTTTTCAATGCTTGGACACCAGTTTGAAGTCTAGGTTTGTGTTGATTTGCTTTATTGAATGCTCAAACACAGAACGTTCCCGTTAGGGAGGACTGCTGGATCCCCAGTGCAGAATAGTCAGGGCATTTGTGTTTAGTGAGTTCTTTTCAGTGTTCAAATCCATTTTGTAATAAATACTTACCAATGAGCAGGGTCCAAACCAAAAAACCACTCTGAGAGCTGCATTGAATTAAAACAGTCGCTGAGTACAAACTAAATGAATATTGTTGAGAGAATAAAACCCATGCCTGGCTTGCCCTCAACTCTAAACAGATAAGATCATGAGACTGTAAGATCACAAGATGTAGAAGCAGGAGTAGGCCATTCAGTCCATCGAGTCCATAGAGTAACTATTCAATGAGATTGCAGCTGATCTGATTATCCTCAACTCCGCTCTCCTGCCTTAACCCTTGATTCACTTACTGATTAAAAACCTGTCTACCTCAACTTTGAATATACTTAATGATGCATCTCCAACAACCCTCTGCAGGAAATAATTCAACAGACACACAACCCTCTGAGAGAAGAAATTTCTCTTCGTCTCTGTGTTAAATATGTCCCTCTTTATTCTGAAATTA
The DNA here is from genome assembly GCF_037043375.1 of Chiloscyllium plagiosum. Lineage (NCBI taxonomy): Eukaryota > Metazoa > Chordata > Chondrichthyes > Orectolobiformes > Hemiscylliidae > Chiloscyllium > Chiloscyllium plagiosum. The sequence continues at coordinate 12,744,101 of NW_028270164.1, forward strand.
TGCCCTCTGGTCATAGACTCTTCCACAAAGGGGATACCAGATCGTCATATTTTCCCCATCAAAGACCCAAACAATCTTATAGATTTCAATAAGATTGCCTCTCATTTTTCTGAATTCCATGTGTACAGCCCCAAACTCCTCAATCTCTCTTCATTAGACAGTCCCTCCATACCTTCTTTCAGCCAAGTGAACCTTCTCTGAAATGCCTCCAATACCGATTTATCTTTCCTTATATTCGGGTCCCAAACTATTCACAGTATTCTAGCTGGGGACTGACTGGTGCCTTGTATATTTTTAGCTAAGCCTCCCCACCTTTTGCTCCATTTCTTTTGAAATAAAGGCCAACATTCCATTTGCCATCACCTATTAGCTGTTGAACTTGGATACTAGCTTTGTGTGATTCGTGGGCACAGATTCCTAAACCCCTGTGTCTGTAGCTTTCTGCAAGCTTTCTCCATTTAAATGATATCCAGGTCCTTTATTCCTCCTGCCTCAGTGCATTACCTCACATTTCCCCATACTATATTCCAATTGCCTAGCTATCGCCCTCTTGCTTAACCTGTTTATATCCCTGTGCAGAATCTTTGTGTTATCTTTGCTATTTGCTCTCCCATGTAATTTTGTGTCATCTGCAAACTCGGCTATAGTACATTCACCTTCCTCATCCAAGTTACTAATATATAAATATATTGTAAATAATTGTAACCCCAGTACTGATTCCTGAGGCACACCACCAGTTACCATCCTGAAAGTGCCTCCCCCCTCCCTTATCTTAACTCTTTATCTTCTATCAGTTAATCAATCCTCTGTCAGTGATAATGTGTTCTCTCCAACACCATAGGCTCTTATTTTGTTAAGTAGCTTAATGTGTGCTACGTTACAAATATCTTCTGAAAATCCAAATATGTTACATCCACCTCTACACCTTTATCTCTCTTGCTTGTTATCTCCTCAAAGAATTCTAGTAAATCTCTCAGACCTGATTTCCCCTTCACGAAGCCATGATAACTCTACTTGATCATATGAGGTATTTCTAAGTGCTCTGCTATTACATCCTTTGTAACAGATTTTAACAATTTCTCAATAACAGATGTTAAGCTAACTCACCTTTAGTTGCCTGGCTTTAGACTTCTTCCTTTAGTTAAATAAAGGGGTAATATTGTCTGTATGAATGATGCTTCTGGTGATAAGAAGCCTGTTGGCTATTGGTTTACCTTCTTCTGATTTAAAGATTTTTCTAAGTGCAGGTTTTAGTGTGGAGCAAGGCGAAATAATTTCACGGAAGCCAGTATCCCATCACATACCAAGTCATTGTTTATTTACACATGAGTAGTCCTTGACTGTAGTGCTGCCTCATACAGACTCAGGCACCAGGGTATCGTTATCACTGATGTTCACCCTTTTTATATATCAGCCAGGGCTCCCTAATTGGACTAGATTAACAGTCCCCAATCAAGCAACTCATATTCTATGAGGTCCAGCTATCTGAACTTCTCTCAATCACGACACAAGGTGCTGTTACATTTGCAATGCAGCTAATGTTGATTTGCAAGGCAAAGTACAAAGCTGCTTCATAAAATCTTTTGACCATCAATTTGTCTTGCTTTCAAAGTCACATGAACTATTGGTGTCTTTTGCCAAATCCAGGACTGAGGCGGAAGCAGGATATAAAGGAGGGGGTGGAGGGTAGTGAATGTGGCAAGATTCAAGCTGTTGAATATATTTGCAGCTCATAAATTTATTAGGCACTGTAATGTCAAAGTCTTCACAACATAAAGGTACAGTGCTGGAAAGAGAGCACTTAATGAAGAAAGTCTGGATTTTTATTGTCTAACTTCCCAGGCACTAAAAAAACAGACTGTCTGGTTCAAAACTGGGTGTCAATGCTTCAACACATCTTTGAAAATACACCCTGTATTTTTCTTTTGCATGTTCCTTTGTGCTAATAAAACAGCTCAGCAATTCTCCTCTTAATTTACATGTCATGCCTTCAATTGTCATGTCAATAGTTGGCAATGTTTTTTTTATGGAGATAAGTATTGACAGTACTCTTTGGACTTGTTTTGAACTGCAAAAGAAACTCTTTAGTTTATTATTTTCTTAAATCTTTCATGACAGCTATAGCAGCACTATGTCCATGGTAAAATGACCGTTGGATCAATTGCTCACCACATCGCACTGAAATAATGTGTTTGCTCTTCATTAAGTAAATCATGTTTTTTTAAAAAAGCCATTGCCTCTTTAAACAGGCAGCTGTTGAGGAAATGGCTGGGTTGGGAATTCCCTGAAATTTTCCAGAATGTGGGACAAGCACAGAGAATGCTGGAGAAACTCAGCAGATCTGGCATCACCTGCACAGAGAGAAGCAGAGTTAATGTTTCGAGTCTGGTATGACTTCCGCAGAACTGAAAAGTATTGGAATATTTTTAAAAATACTTTTGACAGAGAGAGGTAATGGAAACAGATGGTGTAGAGATCCAAGAAAAATTGATGTAAAATGGGTGTGAATCAAGGTGCAAAGGGAAGGGATTGGGTCATCTCTAGTGAGATCAAAGTATAGTCCAGCAGGTTTATTTGAAATCACAAGCTTTCGGAACGCTGCCCCTTTGTCAGGTGATGCGCGGAAATGCCCAGAAAGCTTGTAATTTCAAATAAACCTGTTGGACTGTAACCTGGTGTCATGTGACTTCTGACCTTGTCCACCCCAACCCAACACCTGCATCTCCTCATCACAGAGATCAAAGTAAACAAGGTACAAACAAGGCCAAGTTGTTGGGGTATTGGGGTGCAGTTGGAGAATATAAGAAAAATGGAGAACACACAGAATGCGGTCAGTTTCTGAAGTTATGGAAATGTTAGCGTGAAAGCAAGGTGTCTTACTGAAATGGCAAACATCTGGGGGGTCAGGGCCATTCCTACAGACCAAGTGGAGGTCGTCTGCAAAATGGTTATGCAATTTGTGCGTTTGTGACTATGTATATCTAGATATAAAGATGTTTTTAATGAATAAAGTAGCTTTTTGAAATTAAAAATGTAATGAAGACCATATTATAAGCAGTGAATGCAAAAATAAAGTTAGCAAACAAGTGTATTTTGATTTTGCAGAGCACATGCATTTAAAAAGGCAATTGTAAATCCATGTAACAAGCATCAGCTTTTAAGTTAAAATCCATTATAATTGCACTACCATCTTTGTGGCCATAGTGTTCATTGATACAGGTTGTTTATAAAGAGTTCCTTTTGCAGTTCAAAACAAGTCCAGCAAAGAGTACGTCAATATTTATCTCCATAAAATAACACCATTGCCAACTATTGACATGACAATTGAAGGCATGACATCTACATTAAGAGGAGTATTGCTGAGCTGATGTATTAGCACAAAAAACATGCAAAAGACAAGAGGTAAATATAAAACAAAATATGACACTGAGCCAGAAAAGGTGATATTATGGGAAATGTTAGAAAGCATCGTCAAAGTAGAGTTTAAGGAGTGTTCTGCAGGAGGAAAAAAGAAAGTGCAATTTAGATCTTATTTGTTGTTCCATCTATTTCCTCCTATTTTGCTTTTTCCCTGTTTTTAACAATACCTGGACCTCAGCCCTTAGAATCATACAATCACAGAGGAGGCTCATAATGCCTGTGATACAAAAGCTACACTAAATCTACACTAGTCCCACCTTCTATCATTAGGCCCATAGCCTTGAATGTTAGAACATTTCAAATGCTCAACCAAGCACTTTTTAAAGGTTGTGAGGTTACCTGCCTCTGTTACCCTCCCAGGCAACACATTCCAGGTTCCCACCATCCTGTGGATGAAATTGTTTTCCCTCAAATAATCATTAAACTGCCTGTCTTTCACTTTAAAATTATTCCCTCTTGTTATTAGCCTTGCTGCTTATTCATGCCTTTATTATCTTCAGATTGACTATTCTAACACACCCGTGGCTGCCCTCCCACATTCCACTCTCCATTAGCTGGAGGTCATCCAGAGCTCAGCTCCTGGTGTCCTAACTCACAGTAAATATGCTCAGCAATCGCTGCTGAGCTTCTTGGTCAGGATTAACACCTGAATTTTAAAATTCACTTTTGCCTTCCAAATCCTTCAGGCCCTTCCCTATCTTTATAAACTTATCCATGTGCATAATCCCCCAAATTATCAGCTCTCTTCTAATTCTTGAGCATATCAAGTTTTAATCAATTCACTATTGGCGATTATGCTTTCAGTTGTTCAGGCTTTGAAATTCCCTCTGTAAATCTCTCCTCCTCACTGCACTCCTTTCCTCCTTTCAGTCACTCTTGAAAACAGTTCTGATGAAGGGTCACTAGACCAGAAACACTAACTCTGATTTCTCTCCACAGTTGCTGCCAGACTTGCTGAGCTTTTTCAGCAATTTTTGTCTCTACTCCTAAAAACGGACTTTCTTGATCAAGCTGCTGGTCTTCTGACCTAATAACTCCTTATATGGCTCAGTGCAGTATTTGGCTTCACAACTGAATCTGTGAAATGCCTTGGGATGTTTTATTATTAAAGACACTATACAATTACGGTTATTTTTGTTGGTTTAAGTAGACAAAGCCGGTTATGATTATCACTGCTAGAATTAATTTTCCTTGACAACTAGTTGTGTATGGAATGGTGACTCAGTGGTTAGCACTGCTACCTCACAGCACCAGGGACTGAGTTCAATTCTAGCCTTGGGCAACTGTCTGTGTGGAGTTTGCACTTTCTCCCTGTGTCTGTGTGGGTTTGCTCCGGTTTCCTCCCACAGTCTAAAAAATGTGCAGGTGAGGTGAATTTGCCATAATATTCTGGGATGTGTTAATTAGGGGTAGATGTAGGGGAATGGTTTTGGATGGGATGCTCTTTGGAGGGTTGGTATGGACTTGCTAAGCTGAAGGACCTGTTTCTATATTGTAGGGATTTTATGTCAAAATATAATTAATCTCACTTCTGAGTTGCAGATTAGAAAATAATTAAAACTCAAGAAAGCTCTTTGTGCGGGAAAGAACATCAACTGGGCTTTTGCATGATATCTAACTTCAAACTGAGCTAAAAAAGCTCCAAATCTTTAATCTGTATAATTACTTATGCAATCTAATATTTAACATTTGCTATAGAATTCTGTTAGAATAACAAGCTCACTTGTCATGGTTTTGGGGGGAACTGAATGTTGGGGGATGGGTGGGGTGGGAGCAGTGGGAGATGGGGTTGGCGGTTGCGAGGAGAGGCAGTCATCCTTGCCCGTGCATGAGTCGCAATCTGCCCAGGTCAGGGTTGCATGCTAAAGGCTAGAGAAGTGGGCAAAGGTGGAATCAATAATGGAAGCACAAGAAACTGGAGGGTCAATGGTGGCTATGTAAGAGCTAGGAGCAGGTGTAGGCCTTTCAGCACTTTGAGGCTGCCCAGCTATTTGATAAAAACATGGCTGAACTTATTTGGAGGTCAACTTGAATAGAAGCTCCTTCAGAAAGTCAATTTGTGTCTCCTTTAAGCACACGTGCGGAAGGCAATGGAAAAGCATCTCATCTATTCTTTCCCCTGGTTACATACGCACATACGATCCAGGAACAGGAGAAGGCAACTTAGCCCTTCGAGTCTGCCCCACCATTCAATAAGATTATGGCTGATCTGGTTTGAAACTCAAATGCAGTGCATTGTGTATAGAAGTTGGGAGGTCATGTTGTGGCTGTACAGAACAGTCATTAGGCCACTTTTGGAATACTGCATTCAATTCTGGTCTCCCAGCTATAAGATAAAATGTTGTAAAACTTGAAAGGGTTCAGGAGAGATTTACAAGGATGTTGCCAGGGTTGGAGGGTTTGAGCTATAGGGAGAGGCTGAATAGACTAGGGCTATTTCCCTGGAACATCGGAGATTGAGAGGTGACCTTATAGAGGTTTATAAAATCATGAGGGGCATGGATAGGATAAATAGTGAAGGTCTTTTCTCCCCAGGGTAGGGGAGATCAGAACTAGAGAGCATAAGGGTTTAAGGTGAGACAGGAAAGATTTAAAAGAAATCTCCAGAGGAGAGGGTGGTGTGTGTATGGAATGAGCTGTCAGAGGAAGTGGTGGCGGCTGGTAGAATTATAACATTTTAAAGGCATCATGATAGGTACATGAATAGGAGGGATTTAGAGGGATGTGGGCTAAATGCTGGCAAATGGGACTAGATTCATGTAGAATATCTGGTCGGCATGGACGGGTTGGGCCAAAGGGCCTGTTTCGGTAATGCACATCTCTATGTCTCTAAGACTTTACATTCCTGCACATCCCCGATAATCTTCCATCTCCTTGGTAAACAAGAACCTACCTACCTCTGACTTAAAAATGTTCATTCATTCATTGAAGTTAAAAATGGGAGGCTATTGTGAGTGACTGAAGAGGAAAGGGCAGGGCAAAAGGTGCAGAGAAATAAGTAGCAGACATGGCCTGAGACAGATCTCCTCTCCAATACATTTGTTTTGTAAAAGCTAGATGTGATTTTACAATGTGACAAAATGATATATTGAAAATGTCAGCAGTCAAATTATCTTTTGACAAGCTGACTAAAATACTACATTGGAATACAGCCTGACATTATTGACAAGAAAGGAAACACTTAGATCTGCTCCAGGTGCTCTTTGTATTGGGGTCTATTTGCAAGCAGGGAATTAGTGAATAGATTGCCGTATTAAAACATTGATTATTTGCTGATGGAATGATACCAGGACAGTCTTGCTGAGCTGTATTCAGACTTTGTCCTGGCACCCTGCTATTTCCTGGAGGAGCCTCATAAATAGAATACTAGTTTCCAATTACATTTTTAATCAGTGGCTGTGCCAAGGAACAAAGACTTTACCATGAAATTTATTTGTTTTCCACATTTGGTGAACCTTTCTGTTCAGGTATTTAACACTCAGTGGTTGGATTACCACATTATGTAATTCCCACTGGCTGGTTAGTAATTTAGCAGCTTAACAAATGCAGAAACTGTGTAATTATGGGTGTGCCACCGTTAAGTGGTTTTCTACCATTCCCACGAATTAGCATTTACTTGGACCACAGAGGAATCAGTTTAGGTCCGAGCCCAGGCCGGCCTAGGAGGCAGGTCCCAGAGGTGAGTCCCAGAGGTGAGTCTCGGAGGCAGGTCCCAGGTGGGAGGCCAGCGCGTGGAAGAAGCATGATCTTGTGTTCTGAATCCCAACGGGCACGGACTCAGTGAAAAGGATTACAATTTGAGTACTTTTAAAATTACACTTAATTTTTAATCTGGACTTTGAGTATTTCAAGTCCTTTTAAAAACTTTGTTAGTCTATGTTAGCCTATTCTGTAATACTTAAATTATCTGTATTTAAGTACTCTGTACATAAGATGGCGTCAAAGAGGTGAAATTACAAAGTTTCACTGCACTCATTCGAGTGACAATAAAGTCTATTTGATTCAATTTCATAAGAAATATTTAAACATATTTTTGCAAGGGGGGCACAGTGAGATTGGGTGGAATAAAGGGAAGAATTAGAAAAACAAAATTATATGATGACACTGTGATAACTGAAAAGAATTTTTGAGGAGCTAACAGAGAGGGTACATAATGGTAAAGTAATAGATGTATTTCATCTGGGTTTTCAAAATCATGCCCCATAATTGATGATTATATAAAGTGAGATAATTTGGAAATGGGGTCAAGTGCAAGTAAAGGGTAATTATACGAAATGGCAGAAGGTAGGAAATGGTGTTCGATTGGGTTCAGTGCTGAGGCTGTTGCTTCTCACAACAACTTGTCTTAACAGTTTGGAACTTTGAATTCAAAAATTCAATTTCTAAATTTGTAAATGAAACCAAATTTGTTTTGGGGGACCGGGGTTAGGGGTTGGGTGGAATAGTGAGGGCAACTGCATAAGGAGACATGAACAAGCATGCATAATGGGCAAATAATTAACAAGTTAAGTTCATAACAAATAAGAGTTGGATATTCAATTTTGCCAGGACAGAAAGGACAGTCACTAATTACTTGGGAAGTTCAAGTCCAGCTGAACAGTGCAACAAAGAGATCAATACACATATTAATCACTAAAAGGTTGTGGTTTGAAGTCCCATTCTATTGAGATCCAATCATAGAAAAGGCCCTTCAGCCCATCAGTCTGACTTGAGTACATTATCCATATTAACACTTCAGTGCATCATTGTCAAACCAAGATGTAATTTTCCCTCTAAGCTCCATGTAAGCTCATATGGAATAGGAGCAGGTGTCGGCTCTTTGACCCATCTAGCCAGCTCTGCCATTCAATAGGATTGTGCATGATCTGACATTCCCCATGTTTGCTTGCCTGCCTTTTCCCTACAACCCATGATTTCTTTACTGATCAGAAATCTGTCCATCTCAGCCTTAAATATACACGAGACCTTGCCAACTCACTGTGGCAAGGTGTTTCAAAGACTTATTACTTTCCGATCGAAGAAGTTCTTCCTCATTTTAATTTGGTGCCCATTTATTCTGAGACTGTATTGTCTGGTCCCAGACTCTCCCATGAGGGGAAATATCCCCTCAGCATTTATTGCTGTCAAGTCCCTTAAGAATCTTATATGTTTTAATGAGATCATCTCTCATTCTTCTAAACTCCAGTGAGAAGAGGCACAACCTGTTTAGCCTTTGCTCATAAGACAACCTTTCCAAATCTGGGATCATCCTGGAGAACCTTCACTGTACTATCTCCAATGAAATTATGCCTTTCCTTAAATAAGGGTACCAACACTGCTCACAATTTTCTCAGTGTAGTCTCACCAGCACCTTGTACAGTTGCAACCAGACTTCCCTACTCCAACCCTCTTGAAATAAGGGCAAGCATTCCTGATTTCCTGCTCCACCTGTGTGCTAGCTATCAATGTTTCACGTGCAAGTACCCTCAAGTCTCTAAGCAAAGATTAAGGTTCCAAATGCTATTTATCAGAGCCTTGTCAGAACAGGAACTCCTTTCCCACTTGTGGTTACTATGGCAGAGGTGACAACATCATGGAGAATGTGATTATGTAAGCACCTGAAAAAAGAAAAACAGAAAAAGAACGCAGAAAAAGGCATGCAGTAAATAAATCATGTTAAGGAGCTAGAATACCTGCGCAGTATTAATGTGTCAAATGGCCTGCTGTTCTGCCATAACTTTGATTCCTCATTCTGTATATAAGAAAGATGGAATGGATACCTTCCTGTGATTCTTGCTGCTTAACATGTTTGTTTTCATTGGTGACTGTGATCACAAATGGTTTGAAAGGAAACTTCCAGGCTTCCAGGAAAGTTAACAGCCAAGTTCATATCAGGTCTCATAACCTCAGCTTTTGCATAAAGAAGCTGGAAATAAGCACTTCAATACTTAAGCAGTGATCTAACCGGCATAAAAGTGCACACAATGAAATCAAAACAAACCGACTGCCAGCGACTGAGACCAAAGGCAACATTTTATATTGATTTTGCTGGATTTCTTGCCCACAGAGGAATAAAAAGGTTTCATGGGGTTCGTGGATAATAACTTGTTTTGTTCTTTGAAAAACCCATTTCAGGAAACCATGCACAATTCTATGAGGAGCGATATTTTAGCAAGTACACCAGTTTAGATTTTGTTTTAATAAAGAAATGTCACGTGCGACATTTCATATTTCTTTGCCTCCAATACACCCAGCCTGCATTCTATTGCAGTTTAAAACTGGCATAATGGCGATCACTGTCAATAGCTGCAAAAATCCATCTGGTTCACTGGTGTCATTTAAGGATGGAAATCTGCCTGAATTAACTCCATGAAGGTCGGTATCCCATCATCAAATCACCCTTTATATGCACGTCCATACTACATATCATTGACCCAGCTAGCTCATAGCTGCCTTTCTAGAGTGATTGTTTTTCAAATTACCACCTTATTTTTTACCCCACCACCACTTGTGTGTGTACAAGTGTGAGACACAGTGAAAGACACAAGGTGCACGAATCTTTATTCAAATTTCCACCACCAGGAAGAAAGGAAATACCCGAGTGGCCAGTGACACATCAAAGGGCAATGCTGCATGATCAAACAGTGAAAGGGAGGGCAGGGATTAAACCAAAATAGAATTGGACAAGGAAATAATGCACTCCACTCCTTGCGATGCCAACACTCCTGTTTATATCTGGCTCCCTGATTGAACCAGGTTAACATTCCCAATCATATTCTATGAGGTTCACCTGGCTGACCTTATTCCAATCACTGCACTGCTGTGTTTACCTGGTCTGGCCTACATGTGACTCCAGACCCACAGCAGCGTGGGTTAACCCTTAACTGCCCTCAAGCAATTAGAGAGGGGCAATAAATGCTGGCCAATCAGCGATGCTCAGATCCCATGAACAATTTTAAGAATTCTAGATCAATAAGGGGCAATATAGGTTTTCTTTTTATTTCATTATTCATTCACGGATGTGGGTTTCATTGGTTGGGTCAGCATTTATTTCCCACTCGTCTCGTTGTCATTGAGAAGGTACTGATGAGTCACTGTCTTGAATCACTGCAGTCCATTTGGTATGGGAACACATATATTGTTGTTAGGGAGGGATTTCCAGGCTTTTGTCCCAGTGACACTGCAGGAACAGCTATATAGGATGGTGAGTGGCTTGGAGGGGAACTTGCTGCTGGAAGTGTTCCTACATATCAACTGCCCTTGTCTTCTAGGTATACATAGAAAATACCAGTTTTTCTTGTTACCTAACTACAATGCCTTCATTAAGAATGTACTCTTTTTTATATTTTAATTTGTGCTTCCATAGAATTATAGAATTTGTGCGAAGATTTGTAGCTCGGGTGCTCGTTGCTGTGGTTCTGTTCGCCGAGCTGGAAGTTTTTGTTGCAAACGTTTCGTCCCCTGGCTAGGCGACATCATCAGTGCTTGGGAGCCTCCTGCGAAGCGCTTCTTTGATGTTTCCTCCGGTTTTATAGTGGTCTGTCCCTGCCGCTTCCGGTTGTCAGTTTCAGCTGTCCGCTGTAGTGGTTGGTATATTGGGTCCAGGTCGATGTGTTTGTTGATGGAGTTTGTGGATGAATGCCATGCCTCTAGAAGAATTCACTACAAGCGTATACAGGAAAGCCACACACACAGACCAAGTCCTAAACTATGAAAGTAACCACCCCAACACACACAAACGAAGCTGCATCAGGACACTATTCAGAAGGGCCACAACACACTGCAGTACACCAGAACTGCAAAAAGAAGAGGAACACCTATACAAGGTATTCGCCAAAAATGGATACCCGCGCAACTTCATCAACAGATGCCTAAGAGAAAGACCACAGAACGAGGACATACCACAACCAAAAGGACTAGCCACACTACCATACATCAGGAGCATCTCGGAACTGACAGCCAGACTACTGCGACCCCTAGGACTCATAACGGCACACAAACCAACAGCCACGCTCAGACAACTCACCAGAACGAAGGACCCGATATCCAACATGAGCAAAACGAATGTAGTGTACAAAATACCATGCAAGGACTGCACAAAACACTATATAGGACAAACAGGAAGACAGCTAACAATCTGCATACATGAACATCAACTAGCCACGAAACGACACGACCAGCTATCCTTAGTAGCCACACACGCAGACAACAAGCAACATGAATTCGACTGGGACAACACTACTATCATAGGGCAAGCCAGACAGAGAACAGCCAGGGAATTCCTAGAGGCATGGCATTCATCCACAAACTCCATCAACAAACACATCGACTTGGACCCAATATACCAACCACTACAGCGGACAGCTGAAACTGACAACCGGAAGCGGCAGGGACAGACCACTATAAACACCGGAGGAAACATCAAAGAAGCGCTTCGCAGGAGGCTCCCAAGCACTGATGATGTCGCCTAGCCAGGGGATGAAACGTTTGCAACAAAAACTTCCAGCTCGGCAAACAGAACCACAGCAGAATTATAGAATCCCTACAGTGGAGTTCGAGGCCATTCAGCCCATCCAGTCTGCCCCTCCTAACAGCTTCCCACTCCGTAACCCCAGAACCCCACATTTACTATTGCTAACTGCATATCTTTGGACTGTGGGAGGAAACTGGAGCATCTGGAGGAAACCTACACAGACATAGGGAGAATGTGCTATCTCTACACAGACAGTCACCTGAGGCTGGAATCGAACTTGGATCCCTGGTGTTTTGAGGCAGCAGTGCTGACCACAGAGCTACCATGCCACTCCTGGGTTTATGTTTTTTTTAAACCTTTAGAGAGATGATGATCAAAGAGATCATCTGTGGAACTTTCTTGATCTTGTGGGGTAGCTTGCACGCCAAGTCTGGGTGGAACGTGGTAAACATAAGGCCCAATCAGCTCAGTGTAACTTTCAGCAAGCTTTATGGACATTTTCTCTGCATGAGGCCTAGGAAATTTCCTCAGGCAATGCTCCCAAACGTACCTCACTACCTAGACACCGGACTCCCATGGTACCCTACACATTCCCATTCTCCCATGGTTGGAAATACTGGTTGCTGTTGGGATCTCCTGGCATTCCTGACCCTCCAACTTCTGAGTTTTAAACTGGGAACCATGGACCCGGTTAAGCACTGTCAGTCTGCAGCTGCCTTCAATTGCTCCCAACATGTTGGACAGAGGGTAATTGGTGCCCTGCTTTGATGATGTGGATCTGGAAGTCTTGCTGGATGGGGGGAAGGGGGGGGAGGGTGCACAGGTTATATGCAGTTTCTGCCCCTGAAGCTAGTCCTTCAATGTTGATAACTGAAGGAGAATTAGATGATCAAGTGGAGTCACCAGATACCCCCTCTGACTTTTGTGTTGGGAATTGTCACCTTCTCATTTTAATTCAACTAGTGGGAGAATGGGAAGCCAGATACTAGTGAGGCGAGATGACAACCAATGTGTAGACCAACACGTGCTAATAGGCCTGATGCTGCTTACTGGTGAGTCTCACCAGTCAACACGATTGGATAATGGGACTTTTTGCTCTCGCCATCAAGAAGGTTCTCACTGGCAATCTCATGGGATATTCCCAACTTTCCTTCCAACGCTCACCTCCTTCAGTGGTTGGGACATTTCCATCATAAACCATCAAGTGAACAGATTGGCCTGCTCCCATTTCCAGGTGATCTTCCCAGATGTGGGTCATCACCAACAAGGACCTACCATTGGCACAGCACCAGAGTGCCAATCTGTACAATTTTCTCATCTTTCTGAGGGTAGATTGTAAGCACCATCAGGATGGAGGTTTTCTTCCCCACCCCCACCTTATCCTGAGTCTAACTCACAGCAGAAGTTTGGCCTGTAACCGTGAGTAATTTTTCCAGTTCTGTTTCTCAAATTTACGCTGTGGTGAACAGAAATGCTGGAGGTGTCTCAACATGGAGGAGGAATGGAATGGACTGGAATTGGCACAAAATTGGTGGAGAGGCCAAACCACCATTGTCAAGCATTGAGGTTGATTTTTGATTTATAAAATCACGAGGGGCATAGATAAGGTGAATGATAACGATCTTTTCCCTAGGATGGGGGATTTTTAAGGCGAGAGGAAAAATATTTATAAAGGACATTGGGGGCAGCTTCTTTTACACAGACTGAAAGGAAAAAAATGCTGGTGATCACAGCGGGTCAGGCAGTATCCATGGAGAGAAAGCAAGCTAACGTTTCGAGTCTAGGTGACTCTTCATCCTGGCCCACTGTGATCTCCAGCGTTTTTTACTGGCAGTTCAGCTACCAGCATCTCTAGTAACTTGACCGTACATCATTTACATGGAGAGTGGTTCATGTATGGAATGAACCACCGGGGGAAGTGGTGGATGCAGGTACAGCTACAACATATAAAAGGTGTTTGGATAAGTTCATGAATAGGAGAGGTTTGGATGCATTCGCACCAAATCCAGGCAAGTGAGACTTGTTTGCAAACATGGTTGGTGTGGACTGATTGGATCGAAGGATCTGCTTCTGTGCTGTATGACTCCATAATTCTATAAGCGGTCATCTCAGTCATTGTGGGAGAACAGGATATTGACCAGGTTTATTTTAGACTGTGGTGAGCTTATGAAGAATGACAGTAATAGATTTTGGACATTAAGTAAATCAAGCAATATGGCGGCTCGGTAGTGAAATGGAGTTGATGTAAAGGATCAGCTGTGATCTTTTTGAATGGCTCAATAGCTTCAACTTCTCTGCAATGTCTACTCCTTTTTATATTTCTTATGGTCAATCATCAGCTTCAGAAGGAAATGCCACTGCTTCACTTTAGTCAGACAGTGTTACTTTATTATTTTGCAGCATCCTAACTTGTTAGATGTTTGGTGCTATTGTTGGCTTGGCATATATCAGGAGCACAAATTTCACTTAATCCTTAAAAGTGTCATGATTATTAATGTCATGTTTCTGAGAGAACTAATGCGGTCACAAAAAGTGGTTTTATTAATTAATTCTTACTAATACAGAAATAAATAAAAACCTTGTTTTGTGAATTTTATCGTCAGCTCAAATGCTTAAACAAGACACTAAAGTTTGTTTATTCAAATTAAAACAGATTTTGTACTCAAGCCAAAAAAAAACAATGGTCCAAAGACAGAACAACCATTATTAAAATCACCTCATTATACAGTTAAAAAAAATTACAACAAGTTGCAGAAACTCGATATCAATGCCGCATTGATTATTATTTCAGTCAACATGAATACATTAAAGCAAAACCTTCATATCAACATTATCCCCGAGAAAGTTCTGCAAATCTTTCTGTCATAATTTTCTGTTAAGCTGGCTACAAAATTCCATTTCCAATAAGTATACTGTAATGATCCCTCCAATGAAAAGATGTGACAAGTTTTCCTCCTGACTTCCCTTCTGTATTTTTTCAAATCACTTCTGACCAAATTGCTGCAACTCTCCGCTCTCCCTGCACAGTCCTCCTACTAGCCTGTCATTTTGTCTACTCTCTAGCCATTTCTTCAAGTTCATTGCAGTAGAAGCTCATTGTGAATGATTGCTGTGACTCCCTGTGACTCCATCAGTGTTTTCTATCTGTATTGTCTCCTATTAGCCAGATATGACAGCTATTACATGAATCGGTTGTTTTGCAATGAGTTCAGTTTGCATTTTTCCAATAATCTTTGCATCAGGTTAGTAACCATATGGGTTAACCATGTCAGATTTGACAGACCTGCTTTATTTGCAATCAACATCGTATATTCCAATCATGCCCTTACACTAATTGCATAACCTACAGAAAATCTTCACAGAAATGTTACTGCCTGTCCCCTGCTTTCTGGAGATTGGTGTAAGGGAGATGATGGCATTTTGGTAATGATGCTGGTGGGAGTTAAATTCAATTAATAGAAGACTGGAAGTGAAGAAACTATTGCTGCTGATTGTAAAAACCGATCAGGTTTGCTAATGTCCTTCAGGGAAGGAGTTCTACCATTACCTGGTCTGGCCGATATGTGCCTCAAAATCATCAACCATGTGGTTGACCTGTAACTGCCGAAATGGTCTAGCAAGCTATTCAGTCCAAGAACAATTAGGGATGGGTAAAGACTGCAGTTGGGATGCCCAATCCCATGATAGTGTAAAGGAAAAAGTCCCTGCATGTGGTTGTCTAAGTCTGGAAGAATCCTTTCCCCTCCCAATCTGCTGTGATGGTCAGCTGTACACTATGATGCTCTTTGACCGTAAGTATCTTTGTTGTTATTGTTACACCATGGTTGATATTTCGCCTCAACTTCATTTATCCCACTGTTCTTTGCTTTCCTTGGTGTCCAATAACCTTTTGGTGTCAGCTTCAAATAGACTCAAGGACTGACTCTCGCTCCCTAGGATAGAGATTTCAAAGATTTATAACCCTTTCTGAAAAGAGGTTTCCCCTTCTTGTAATAGCTGACACCGATCCTGAGTGAAGGTCATCCTGGTTGTAGATTGTCCAGCCAAGGGAAACTTCATCTACGGAATCAAATCAAGAGCCTTGTGCAAAAATGTCAAGAATATAAATCTGTCGCAATCAGGTAATACTTGCAAATTTGACTTTCTGGCAGGGAACAAATCCGCGTAACAATTATTGGAAACGCAGCGGTGTAAATTACATTCTGGGCATCGTTTCAATTTATTTTACGACACAGTTAAATTCTCTCTTTGGGATGAGATTTGAAACTGAGGCACTGCTTACTTTCTCAAATGAAGATGAAAAAATACCACAAAGTTATTGGAAGAAGAACAGAAGGGTTTTCTGTTATGCCACGACGACCAATATTTATCATTTAACTAAACATTCAAACAATGTTGTAATTCATTCCAACACTCAAAAAAGTAATTCTCAACTGATTTACATTAGCTCTTGCTTTTGGTTATGTCTCAAGTCTAAAACTACAATTTTGTGCATAGATCTCTTTTTTGTTTTTGTGACTTTCTTCAGTTCTGTAACCACTCCACTATGGTTTTGTGTACCTGCAACTCCTCCTTTCTGGTTTGCTAGTGCTTTAGTTCTAGTTACAATTTTGAGCAGAGATCTCTTCATAACATTTGTAACTTTCTTCAACTCTGTAATAATTCCACCACCAACCTCCCTAGCTGGCTAACTCTGCCTTTGTGTTCATATAACTCCTTCCTTCAACTTACTAGTAGCTCCTATAGAGTACTGACAGAGACATTTCTGTAATTCTAAGTAGCTTAGAATTGCATTCCTGCATGTTTCTTCCTCTCTAGATGTTCCACAGAGCATCCTTATGTGATCCAGCATCCTAATATCTCTGCATCTTTTTCCCTATAACTAAATTAGGGCAAGGAAAATTAATTTGAGCTGGATCAATAACAACATTATAGTCATAGAAATATACAGCATGGAAACAGACGCTTTAGTCCAACTCATCCATACTGACCAGATATCCAAACCTAATCTAGTCCCATTTGCCAGCACTTGGCCCTTATCCCTCTAAACCCTTCCTATTCGTGTAGCCATTCAGATGCCTTTTAAATGTTGTAATTGTATCACTTCCTTTGGCAGTTCATTCCATACATGCACAACACTTTTCATGAAAAAGTTGCCCCTTTGGTCCCTTTTAAATCTTTCCCCTCTCACTTTAAAACTATGCACTCTAGTTTTGGACTCCCCCAACCCAAGGAAAAAAGCCTTGTCTATTTATCCTATCCATGTCCCTCACGATTTTATAGACCTCCATATGGTCACCCCTCAGCATCCGATGCTCCAGGGAAAACAGCCCCGGTCTATTCAGCCTCTCCCTATAGCTCAAATCCATCCACCCTGGCAACATTGTTGTAGATCTGTTCTGAAGCCTTTCAAGTTTCACAACATCCTTCCTATAGCAGGGAAACCAGAATTGCACACACTATTCCAAAAGTGGCTTAACCAATACACTGTAAAGCCACAACATGGCCTCCCAACTCCTATATTCCATACTCTGACAAATGAAAGCAAGCATACCAAACACCTTCTTCACTATCCTATCTACCTGAGACTCCACTTTCAAGGAACGATGAACCTGCACTCCAAGGTCTCTGTTCAGCAATACTCCCTAGGACCTTACCATTAAGTGTAGAAGTTCTGCCCTGATTTGCCTTTCCAAAGTGCAGCACTTCACATTTATCTAAATTAAACTCCATCTGCCACTCCTAGGCCCATTGAACCATCTGATCAAGATCCTGTACTCTGAGGTCACTTTGTTCACTGTCCCCTACCCCTCCAATTTTGGTGTCACCTGCAAACTTACTAATCATAATTCATATGTTCACATCTAAATCATTTATATAAGTGACAAAAAGCAGTGGATCCAGCATCAATCCTTGTGGCACATTATTGAAAGTTACCAGATTTCAGGAAGCATTTGGTCTATTTCTTCAATTTCTTAAGTCCCTACTTCAGTGAAGGAACTGTACAACCTTACAATTGATGATGAACTGTAGGCCGTTGACACAGCTTTACAAAAAGTGAAATATGCCTCTTACTGATATGTAGGGAAGAGAACAAAAAAACAAAGAAAGAACAAAGAAAATTTACAGCCCAGGGACAGGCCCTTTGGCCCTCCAAGCCTGAGTTGATCCAAGTCCACTGTCTAAACTTATCGCCCAGATCCTAAGCATCTGTATCCCTCCACTCCCCACCTACTCATGCATCTGTCCAGACGCACCTTAAATGAATCTACCATTCCAGGCATCTACCACCCTCTGTGTAAAGTACTTGCTGCGTGTATCCCCCTTAAACCTTTCACCTCTCATCTTGAATGTGTGACCTTTCATTACTGAATCCCTCCTCCTGGGAAAAAACTTATCTCTATCCACCCTGTCTATACCCTTCATGATTTTGTAGACCTCAGTCAGGTCCCCGCCCAATCTCCTTTTTTCTAATGAAAACAATCCCAACCTACTCAACCTCTCTTCATAGCTAGCACCTTCCATACCAGGCAACCTCATAAACCTTCTCGGCACCCTCTCCATAGTGTCTACATCCTTTTGGTAATGTGGTGACTAGAACTGTACACAATATTCTAAATGCAGCCGAACCAATGTCTTGTACAATTTTAGCATGACCTGCCAGCTCTTATACTCAATACTCCATCTGATGAAGGCAAGCATACCATATGCCTTCTTGATTGCTCTATCCATCTGTGCAATCACCTTCAGGGTACAATGGACCTGAACTCCCAGATCTCTCTGCTCATCACTTTTTCCCAAAACTCTTTCATTTACAGTATAGTTCGGTCTAGAATTAGACTTCCCAAAATGCATCATCTCACACTTGCCAGGATTGAACTCCATCTGCCACTTCTCCGTCCAACTCTCCACTCTATCTACATTCTCCTGTATTCTTTGATATTCCCCATGCTTTCTACTACTCCACCAATCTTCGTGTCATCTGCAAATGTGCTGATCAGACCAACAATGCCCTCTTCCAGATCATTTATGTATATCACAAACAACAGTGGCCCCAACACTGATCTCTGTGGAACACCATTGGTCACCTTTCTCCATTTCGAGAAACTACCTTCAACTACTACTCTCTGTCTCCTGATGCTCAACCAGTTCTTTATCCACTTAGCTAGAACACCCTGCACACCATGTGACTTCACTTTCTCTATTAGTTTACCATGGGGAACCTTATCAAACACCTTACTAAAGTCCATGTATATGACATCTATACCCCTTCCTTCATCTATCAACTTGGTCACTTTCTCAAAGAACTCTATTAAGTTGGTAAGGCACGATCTGCCCCACACACACTGACAAGCCCGTATTTTTCCAAATATAAATAGATTTTATTCCTCAGTACCTTCTCCAGCAACCTTCCCACCACTGACATCAGACTTACTGGTCTGTAGTTGCCTCGAATATCATTACTACCTTTCTTGTACAGGGGGACAACATGAGCAACCCTCCAGTGCTCCGGCACCTCACCTGTGTTTAAGAATGCTACAAAGATATGTCTCAGGGCCCCAATTATTTCCTCTCTCACCTCCCTCAGCAAACTGGGATAGATCCTATCCGGTCCTGGGGATTTGTCCACCTTAATATCTTTTAGCCTACTCGACATATTTTCCCTCCTTATGTTAACGTGATCCAGAGTAAACAAATTTCTATCTCTAATCTCAGCATTCATCACCTCCCGTTCCTCAGTGAACACTGATGCAAAGTAATCATTGTGAATCTCACCCATTTTCTCAGGTTCGACATACAACCTTCTTTCCTTATCCTTTATTGGACCAACCCTTTCTCTAGTTACCCTTTTACTTCTTATATAAGAATAATAGACCTTGGGATTCTCCTTAATTCAGCTCGCTAAACTTATTTCACAACCCCTTTTAGCCCGCTTGATTCCTCGCTTAAGGTTGGTCCTACTCTCCCGATATTCCTCCAAGGCCTGTTCTGTTCATAGCTGCCTGGACCTTATGTACGCTTCCCTTTTCCTCTTGGCTAGTCGCACAATTTCTCCTGTCATCCATGATTCATGAATCTTGCCCTTCCTATCCCTTGTTTTCAAAGGGACATGCCGATCCTGCATTATCTTCAACCTATCTTTGAAAGCCTCCCACATATCAAATGTGGCCTTTCCTTCAAATAGCTGTGTGCAATCCACATTTCCCAGTTCCTGCCTAATTTTGATATAATTGGCCTTGGCCCAGTTTACAACTCTTCCCTTAGGACCATTCTCATTTTTATCTACGAGTATTCTAAAACATACAGAATTGTGGTCACTATTCCCAAAGAAATCCCCCACTGCAACTTCTACCACCTCACCTGGCTCATTCCCCAATACCAGGTCCAATATGGCCCCTTCCCTTGTCGGACTATTGACATACTGCTCCAGAAATCTTTCCTAGAGGCTCCTTACAAATTCTGGCCCATCCAGACCACCGACACTAAGTGTATCCCAGTCAATGTTGGGAAAATTAAAATCTTCCAACATCACCACCCTGTTGCCTCTACATCTTTCCATAATCTCTTTACCTATTTGTTCTTCTACCTCATGTTCACTGTTGGGAGGCTTGTAATACAGTCCCAACAACATATCTGCATCCTTTTTATTTCTCAGCTCCACCCATAACACCTGACTGGTCAAGCCCTCCATCGTGTCCTCCTTTAGCACAACCGTGATATCATCCCTGATCAGCAGTGCAACTCTTCCCCCTCCTCCCCCTTTTACTTCCCTCCCTGTCCTGTCTGAAGCATCTATATCCTGGGACATTTAGTTGCCAATCATGCCCTTCCTTCAATCAAGTCTCTGTGATCGCAATAATGTCATATTCCCAGCACCAATCCAAGCCCTAAGTTCATCTGCCTTACCCACTATGCTCCTTGTATTAAAGTAGATGCACTTCAGGCCGCCAGTTCTTTTGCGTTCATCTGCTCTCTGCTTAATTACACTTGCAGGAAGTGCACCCATCTCCAGCTCCTCCAAGACCGTGTTAGGGAACTGGAGCTGGAGTTGGATGAACTTCGGATCATTCGGGAGGCAGAGGGGGTCATAGATCAGAGTTATAGGGAAGTAGTAACTCCAAAGATGGCAGATAGATGGGTTACAGTGAGGGGGACTGGGAGGAAGCAGCCAGTGCAGGGACCTCCTGCGGCCATTCCCCTCAAGAACAAGTATACCGTTTTGGATACTTGTGGGGGGGATGACTTACCAGGGGTAAGTAACGGGGCTCAGGTCTCTGGCACGGAGCCTGTCCCCGTTACTCAGAAGGGAAGGGTGAAGAAGAGCAGAGCAGTAGTAATTGGGGACTCGATAGTTCGTGGCACAGATAGGCGGTTTTGTGGGAACGAGAGAGACTCACGTTTGGTATGTTGCCTCCCAGGTGCAAGGGTACGTGATGTCTCTGATCGTGTTTTCCGGGTCCTGGAGGGGGAGGGGGAGCAACCCGAAGTCGTGGTCCACATTGGCACCAACGACATAGGTAGGAGGAGTGCTGAGGATGTTAGACAGGCTTTCAGGGAGCTAGGTTGGAAGCTCGGAGTTAGAACAAACAGAGTTGTTGTCTCTGGTTTGTTACCCGTGCCACGTGATAGAGATTCGAGGAATAGGGAGAGAGAACAATTAAATGCGTGGCTTCAGGGATGGTGCAGGAGGGAGGGGTTCCAGTTTTTGGATAACTGGGGTTCTTTCTGGGGACGGTGGGACCTCTATAAACAGGATGGTCTACACCTGAACCTGAGGGGAACCAGTATCCTTGGGGGGAGGTTTGCTAGTGCTCTTGGGGGGGGTTTAAACTAACTCGGCAGGGGCATGGGAACCCAGATTGTAGCTTCAGGGTGCAGGGCCTGGAGTGTAGGGAGGTGAGGAACATGGCATCAATTTCCAAGGAGGGTGCCTGTAAACAGGGAAGTGGCTTGTAGTGTGTATACTTCAATGCAAGAAGTATACGAAATAAGGTAGGTGAACTTGCAGCGTGGGTTGGTACCTGGGACTTCGATGTTGTGGCTATTACGGAGACATGGCTAGAACAGGGACAGGATTGGCTGTTGCAGGTTCCGGGATTTAAATGTTTTAGTAGGGTCAGAGGTGGGGGTAAAAGAGGGGGAGGTGTGGCATTGCTTGTCAAAGATAGTATTACAGCGGTGGAAAGGACGATGGATGAGGACTTGCCATCTGAGGTAGTTTGGGCTGAGGTTAGGAATAGGAAAGGTGAGGTCACCCTGTTAGGAGTCTTTTACAGGCCTCCTAATAGTCCTAGAATCATTGAAGAAAGGATTGGGAAGGTGATTCAGGAGATGAGTGACAGTAATAGGGTGGTTGTTATGGGGGACTTTAACTTTCCTGATATTGATTGGGAAAGCTATAGCTCAAGTTCGTTAGATGGGTCAGTGTTTGTTCAATGTGTGCAGGAGAGTTTCCTGACACAATATGTAGACAGGCCAACAAGAGGTGAGGCCATACTGGATTTGGTTCTGGGTAACGAACCAGGCCAGGTGTTAGAATTAGAGGTAGGTGAGCACTTTGGGGATAGTGACCATAATTCGGTGATTTTTACACTCGTGATGGAGAGGGATAAGTGTGTACTACAGGGCAAGAATTATAGCTGGGGTAAGGGAAATTATGATGCGGTGAGGCATGACTTAGGATGTGTGGCTTGGAAAAGTAGACTCCAAGGCAAGAGTGTAAATGATATGTGGAACTTGTTCAAGGGGCAACTATTGAGTGTCCTTGATAATTATGTACCTGTCAGGCAGGAAGGAAAGGGTCGTGCGAGGGAGCCGTGGTTTAATAAGGAATTGGAATCCCTTGTTAAATGGAAGAGGGCGGCCTATCTCAAGATGAGACGTGAAGGTTCAATTGGGGCGATTGCGAGTTATAGGGTAGCCAGGAAGGACCTGAAGAGAGAGCTAAAAGCAGCAAGGAGGGGACATGAAAGGTCCTTAGTCGATAGGATTAGGGAAAACCCTAAGGCTTTCTATAGGTATGTTAGGAATAAAAGAATGACTAGGGTAGGAATAGGTCCAGTCAAGGATAGTAGTGGGAAGTTGCGTGTGGAGGCGGAAGAGATTGGGGAGACACTGAATGAATACTTTTCTTCAGTATTTACTCAGGAACAGGGCATTGTTGTCGATGAGAATACTGAGTCACAAATAAGTAGAATGGATGGCTTTGAGGTATGTAGAGAAGAGGTGTTGGAAATCCTGGAAAAGGTGAAAATAGATAAGTCCCCTGGGCCTGATGGCATTTATCCTAGGATTCTCTGGGAAGCAAGGGAGGAGATTGCAGAGCCATTGGCCTTGATTTTTATGTCCTCTTTGTCTACAGGAGTAGTCCCAGAAGACTGGAGGATAGCAAATGTGGTTCCCTTGTTCAAAAAGGGGAGTAGGGATAGCCCTAGTAACTATAGGCCGGTGAGTCTCACTTCTGTTGTGGGCAAAGTCTTAGAGAGAATTGTAAGGGATAGGATTTATGTACATCTGGATAGGAATAATGTGATCAAGGATAGTCAGCATGGTTTTGTGAAGGGCAAGTCGTGCCTCACAAACCTTATTGAATTCTTTGAAAAGGTGACGAAGGAGGTTGATGAGGGGAAAGCGGTAGATGTGGTATATATGGATTTTAGTAAGGCGTTTGATAAGGTTCCCCATGGTAGGCTACTGCAGAAAATACGGAGATATGGCATTGAGGGTGAGTTGGAGGTTTGGATTAGGAATTGGCTGGATGGAAGAAGACAGAGGGTAGTAGTTGATGGCAAAGTTTCTTCATGGAGTGCCGTCACTAGCGGTGTTCCGCAAGGATCTGTTTTGGGACCATTGCTGTTTGTCATTTTTATAAATGACCTGGAAGAGGGGTTAGAAGGTTGGGTGAGCAAGTTTGCGGATGATACGAAAGTCGGAGGAGTTGTTGACAGTGAGGAAGCATGTAGCAGGTTACAGCAGGATATAGAGAAGCTGCAGAGCTGGGCAGAAAGGTGGCAGATGGAATTCAATGTAGCTAAGTGCGAGGTGATTCACTTTGGGAAGAATAACAAAAAGATGGGGTACTGGGCTAATGGTCGGATACTTGGTAGTGTGGATGAGCAGAGGGATCTTGGTGTCCATGTACACAGATCTCTGAAAGTTGCCACCCAGGTAAATAGTGCGGTGAGGAAGGCATATGGCGTACTGGCTTTTATTGGTAGAGGAATTGAGTTCCGGAGTCCTGAGGTCATGATGCAGTTGTATAAGACTCTGGTACGGCCGCATCTGGAATATTGTGTGCAGTTTTGGTCGCCATACTATAGGAAGGATGTGGAGGCATTGGAACGGGTGCAGAGGAGGTTTACCAGGATGTTGCCTGGTATGGAAGGAAAATCGTATGAGGAAAGACTGAGGCACTTGGGGCTGTTTTCACTAGAGAAAAGAAGGTTTAGGGGTGACTTGATTGAGGTGTACAAGATGATTAGGGGGTTAGATAGGGTCGACAGTATGAACCTTTTCCCGCGTATTGAGTCGGGTATTACAAGGGGGCATAGCTTTAAACTAAGGGGGGGTAGATATAGGACTGATGTTAGGGGTAGGTTCTTCACTCAGCGAGTCGTTAGTTCATGGAATGCCCTGCCATTAACAGTGGTGGACTCTCCCTCTTTATGGGCATTTAAGAGGGCATTGGATAGGTATATGGAGGATAGTGGGTTAGTGTAGTTTAGGTGGGCTTGGATCGGCGCAACATCGAGGGCCCAAGGGCCTGTACTGCGCTGTATTCTTCTATGTTCTATGTTAATCTTCCCATTGATAATGCTAACTTTGTGATCCTTAGAGTCTCTAGTTTCCATCTCACTGTCTACCAGTCTTCTCTTCTGGTTCCCAGCCCCCTGCCAGATTAGTTTAAAACCTCCCCAACAGCAGTAGCAAAAATTCCCCCAGGACATTAGTTCGAGTCTGGTTCAGGTGTAGACCGTCCACCTTCTCCAGAACCGGTACCAATGACCCACAAATCTGAGCCCCTCCTTCCTATACCATCCCTCAAGCCATGTATTCATCCTGCCTGTTCTTTCATTTCTACCCTGGCTAGCACGTGACACTGGTAAAGAAGTTTTCATCAAACACGTCTGTGGAAATTTTGTAAACAGGTCACAATAAAAAAATGAACAATTTTTGTTGTGTAACTTTCAACATTAGAAGTTTTACCCGTTGAAATCAGTTCCTAATCCTTAGTTCAGATGAGCTGCAGATGCTGCTGGGTATGCTGCTTGTGTGTATGCGATTGCAAACTTCTCAGAATTTTGTATCTGAGCCACAAGAAGCAGAAAAACGTGATGCTTTACAAAGGTAGTGATATACACCGTGACTTCACTTCATTCTGAATAAACAATTCAAACCCCCTGGTTGACTGTGGTGTTGACTCTTGGTGTGTTTTGTTTATGAGAGTCTACTGCCTTCCTGCCCATGATCGATTGAATTGTCTACTTCTGCTCCTAGTCTTTTGGTCTTCTTCTGTCAGTATTGCACTCTGATGCTGAAAGCTGGTGCTCTGGCTTTTGTCTTTGAGAAATGTAAGGTTGATTTCTGACTGATTCGATCTGTTTCCAATTGACTTCTTAAGGATGATGGTCATCTCTTGATGTTAACTCGTACCCCCAACTGGTTCCACTGAAGTGTCAGTCACCTGTGGAATCACCCCTCTCATTATCATTTTTTGATACTCCTGTTATTTCATTAAATCGTCTGGTTTTCTTGCGGCCTCAAGGTATTTTTAGTATCTACTTATTTGAGGCAAGAATGTTTTGAATGTCTGGTTTAATGATTAACTTATCAGCTTATTGCCCCAAATGCCAATATATATATAGGTGTCCTGTAGAATTTCCATGAGGATTGGTGTTACTGCCAGTATATGATTCATAGTGACTTTTTGAAAATTAATTCATGGGATATGGATCTTTCTGGCTGGGCAATCATTTAATGTCCATCCCTAGTTGCCCTGGGGAACATAGTGGCGAGCTGCCTTCTTGAACTACAGTAGACCATTTGATGTAGGTACATGCACAATGCCGTATGAAGGGAGCGCCAGGATTTTGACCCAGCAACACTGAAGGAATGGTGATTTTTTTCCAAGTTAGGATGATGTGTGGCTTGTCGGTGAATTTGCAGATGGTGGTATATCTGTCTGCTACCCTATTCCTTCTAGATGGCCATGTTTGTGGGTGTAGAAGGTGCTGTCTAAGCAGCCTTGGTGAATTTCATTAGTGCATGTTGTAGATGGTACACACTGCTGCTACTGAACTTAGGTGGTGAAGGGAGTGGATGCTTGTGGATGTGGTGACAATTAGTGGGCTACTTTCTTCTGGGTAATGTTTAGGTTTTTGAGTGTTGTTGGAGCTGCACGTAACCAGGCAAATGCACTGTATTCCATCACAATCCTGACTTGTGCTGTGTTGATTTTGGACAAGCTCTAGGGAGTCAGGAGTTGAGTTAATCCCAGTAGGAATCCTAGGCTCTGACCAATTCTTGTAGCTACTATGTTTATGTGGCTAATGCTGGTCATTTTCTGGTCAGTGGTAACCCCAGGATGTTGATTGACTACTAGAACTTGGAACAAAGCTAATTAAAAACATGTAACATGACACACAGACTGAACCCAATTCAGAGATTACAAAATTACTTCATTCCAAAAACCTGTACAAAATTCTTGCAAAACCATTACCAAAGAACAATCAATGTGGTAAAGTTCAGGTCACAAAATACATTTATAAAATTCATTCAATTGATACTTGATCACTAATTAGAAAAATTGAGAAATTAAGGTCAGAATCTGATTGATTAGGTTATGTATAATCTGTTTCCAACCAACTTCTTAAGGATGGTGGCTATCTTTTGATGTTCCCTCATTTCTCAAATAACTGTATGGCTACAAAACGGATTGCAGAACTCAGTTCTTGAAACTCTTAGCACTTAGAAGTGAAGAAGATATTTAAACATTTTGAAAGCTAGAAGTTACTTTGTTTTTGAAAATAAAACAAAAGTCTACCTTTGTACCACCCTTGTATCACCCTAATGTACTTCAACCCTCATGTGAGAATGTCTCTGCAGTCAAATTACCTGAAAGTGTAATAATCTACATATTTTAATATGTTACGCCATATCGCTGAAATAAGGGGGGAGTTGAACCCCTGATTTTTGGTTCAGAAGTAGGGAAATACCACCACACGAATTCTGTATGTATCAGTGTTCTACATTAAGTATAATTAGGTACAATATCATATTAGATTATCTGACATAATCACTTATGTGATGAAGGCATTTTAATGTGATTAAACTATAAAATAATTGAACATGTCTATACTTGTAATTAGTTTCCTGTTTATCCATGACCTCTTGGAGTTCAAGAGTCATACAGCATGGAAACGAACTCTTGAATCAAACCAGTCCCTGCCAACTGCAATCCCAAACTAAACTAATTCCACCTGCCTGCACTTAACCCATAGCCTTCCAAATCATCCCTATTCATGAAGTTATCCAAAAGTCTTTTAAACATTATAACTGTACATAGATCCACCACTTTCTCTCACAGTTCATTCCACACACACACACAAAATTGCTCCTCATGTCCTTTTTAAATCTTTCTCCTCTATCCTTAAAAAATATGCCCCCTCCTTTTTGACTACCCACCCTAGGAAAAGACCCTTGTCATCACCTTATCAATTTTCCTCAAGATTTTACGACTCCTTAACCTCCGACAGTGAAACCTCAGTGAAAGAGGTTTGAGCCTATCAAGGCTGGTTTTATAATGCAAACTCTCCATTCCCGGTAACATACTGGTAATTCTTTTCTAATTTTAATAATATCAGTCCTAAAGCAGGATGATCAGACTTGCACACAGCACTCCAGAAGAGGCCTCACTAATACCCTGTACAACCTCAGCATGACGTCCCAACTCCCATACTCAAAGGTATGAGCAACTAAAGCAAGCATGCCAAATGCCTTTTTAACCATCCTGTCTACCTGTGACGCAAATTTCAAAGGATTATGTACCTAAACCCATACATCTTTCTGTTCTACAATATGATCCAGGGCCCTACTTCATTAGCTTACATACATCTCAAGGTCTAACTGATGGAGATGTCTCCTGGTTTTATTGTCTTTCTTAAGAATCTCAAAGAGCACATTTTTAACTGATCTCTTATCTCTTCCTCGGTAAGATATGTGCCGATTTTCTGCTCCTGTTCATGCTTGCTCTGCATGCAGGAATATTTCTTTTCAAGTCTGACAGACAAAGGTCAGTAGTTCCCCAACCTCAGCATTCCTGTCAGCTTTAACAGATTCCAGTAAAACTTTCATGTTCAGCAAGAGTTTACTTTGACCAAATTAACCAATGTGCATTGCTTCTTGGTATATAATGAATCATACCATGAAATCACAAAAACCTACAGATTCAGATGTCTGATCAACCAGGATCAAAAGGACCAGAGGAAGGATGCTCTGGCTATGGAGAGAGTGCAGCAAATGGATTTCTGGGACAACTGGACTAACGTATGGAGAAAGACTGAATCAGTTAGGACAATACTCAATTGAGTTTAGCAGAATGATGGAGGGTCTCATTGAAGCCTATAAAATTCTAACAGGACCAGACAGTAAATGCAGCAAGGATGTTTCTGATAACTGGGGAGTCTAGAGTCAGAGGTTACAGTCTAAGAATAAGGGGTAGGCCATTTAAGGGCTGAGATGACGAGACTTTTCTTCATCAGAGAGTGGGAAGCCTGTGAAATTCTCTGCCACAGAAAAGGGTTGAGGTCAAAACATTGAGGTTTTCCAAAAAGGAGCTAGATGTAGTTCTTAGGGCTAAAAATATCAAAAGGTATGGGGCAAATATGAACAGGATACTGATCATAATAAATAGTGGATCAGGCTTCAACAGGCTGGATGACAGACCCCTACATCTATTTTCTGTGTTTCTACAGCAAGAGTGGGAGCCTACAGTGGCAGCTTAAGGGTCTTTTTAAAACCAATGGCCTGTTACAACTTTCCAGGCAGTAGCAGCTGAGGTCCAGCAGTACATTGGTGCCCACACTCTAACTCTGTTGTGAACCCTTCTCTTCCAATGGGACATATGAAGGTTCCCCTACACAGCCCATAGATTTTCCTATTGAGGGATTCACTTCCTGGTCTGGTCTGGCAGCTGTGGTCTCCTTATAGTATTCCAGTCCTCAGGAAGTCACCAGAGGGTGCCTCCATCCTGACAGATCTTCTCTTTTACCTACCCCACTTCAGCAGCTCCCACCTCCAGCCTCTGAGGCTGTATTTCCAAGCTGAAGACCCTCTTGCTGCCCCTCCAACCTTGGAAGTTCATCTTCCACCCTGAATTAAAGAGGGTTCCTGGAAGTAGGCATTTAATTGAGTACCCCTCAAAAATTCCCCACGCCCCCATGTGTGGGTCCTATATTTCATACAAATAGTGAGACTGGGACTCACAAGTGAAAATTCAATCCAGTGGATTCAATTTTGAACTTGACAACAAAGCTGTGTACCCATTGTGTGGTTTCCCCTTTCCGGTTTACACTTGTTGCCACAGGATTTCCAAATTTCCCCCGATAGTGCCATCAGCAAGCAGAATGAACAGCCAATCATTTTGAACTATTCTGACAGACAGATAAACAGGAAATTAAAAGCTGTTTATCTTTAATTCAAATTTTCAGATAGCGAATGATGATTGAATTAAGACAGAAACTAAATTATCAGAAACAAACTTCAAAATGAAAGAAAATTCAGAGCTTTTATTATCGTAATGGAGAAATTTCAAATTACACTGTCACTAAGAATGTTTAATCATAGGAATGTTCTTAGTACTACGGTGAAAACTGAGTTATGTGTTGTTCAATGATGAATAACTTTTCCAGGCTGTTATACTGAGTAACAGTGTAAAGTGATATTTTATCAATTCAATAATTGCATTCTCTGGAGGAGTGTAGTATCATTGGACTTTAGCACTATTCGGCAAACCCCTGAAGTTGATGGAAGTTTCTGCAATGATGTTAAAGTCATTGCCAAGACAATATTTATTTAATTATTCAGCTTTAGCTAAGAAAGAGTGTTTTAATTTAATTTGACAAAATAATACCCTACCCAAAGCTCTTTTTGTATATAACTTAATAAAGCAATGGGGTCCCTGTATTCCTGATGAAGGGCTTTTGCCCAAAATGTCGATTTTACTGCTCCTCGGATGCTGCCTGAACTGCTGTGCTTTTCCAGCACCACTCTAATCTAGACTCTGGTTTCCAGCATCTGCAGTCATTGTTTTTACCTACCTTAAAGGATCTGAGTACAATTTGTATTTAAAACACAGTGCATGCCCCCTCTAGTGACTGTAAGATGGAAGTGGTTTATTGGAAAACATCAAGCATGATTCTTAGCTCGTTAGAATTCTTGCT
The DNA here is from genome assembly GCF_037043375.1 of Chiloscyllium plagiosum. Lineage (NCBI taxonomy): Eukaryota > Metazoa > Chordata > Chondrichthyes > Orectolobiformes > Hemiscylliidae > Chiloscyllium > Chiloscyllium plagiosum. Next base: position 12,774,413 of record NW_028270164.1, read on the forward strand.
GGAAGATTGTTCACTCACCATTTAACACATCAGAACCCCAGTTACCCACAGTGCATGCAAAATCAGCCATCCCTAAAGGGTAATTAGGGATGGACAATAGAGGCTGGTCTCGCCAGCAACACTATATCCCATGAATTAATACACAAAACTAGCCACATGACCCTGTTTAGATCATCATAAATGCTTTATGGATAACACCTATTATCTCCTACATTGTAGTAGTGGCCACATTTCAAAAGTACTTAGTGGCTGAAAAGTAGTTTGTAACGTTCATGAAAGGAGTTATATAAATGTACATTTATTCTCTTTTATTTGCAGCTTAAAGTCTAGATGTTGATGTATATTAATCAGAAGCAGAGCAACGTTCTGGCATTCTTCCTTTCTAACTTAAGAGGGAGTCAACAATTTATTACAATTCAATTAAATACTGCACCAAGTGTAATGGATAACAGACATCATTCCCTTTGCATACAAAAGTGACATCCAGAAGGGCATTTGTGAGGCCAAATAAACTCATGGCTCTTGTGGTGCAGTTTTCTGATCTAGGCACAGCTTGGTTTAATTAAGTGATGAATTTGTTGCTTACATTCAGGAATTTAATGTGCAAACAGCCTGTTACTGGCACAATGATCAGAAGAGGCAGGATCAAGTTGCTGTTCCTCTAATGCAACTCTTCTGAGGCCAGGATAAACCAGTGGCTCATGGCTGTGGGACTTGATTAAGAGGGAACAGAGTGACCATTTCTGCAATGATTAACATCACAAGGTCTCAAGATGGTCAGGTGCAGGGATTTGAAAGGGCATGTTTAGAATCATCTCCCACCTTTTACCTGCTCATTTCGAACCCTTCTCTTCTGCAAACAGAATGGAATTAGATAGTAGTTTCACACAGGAAACTGGTACATTTTGGAAGGCAGAGTGAGAGGAAGACAATTTGCTTTGGAACACAGAGTGCAATTGTGAAGTATAAATATACACTGCCCATAGTGTCCAAGGGTGTACACGCTAGGTGAATTAGCCATGGGAAATGCAGGGTTACAGGAATTGGGTGGGGGGCATGGGTCTGCGTGCGATGCTCTTTGGAAGTTCAGTGTGGACTTATTGGGCTGAAAGGTCTGCTTCCACACTGTAGGGATTCTATTCGATGAGAAACACCAGTTAATAAAGCTATAAAATAAAGTAGAGCAGTAAAAGACTGAGATTCAATCCTACAGTTATAGACAAGAAAAACAAGCAGGTGAAAGTGAATACTGCAGATTCTGGAGATCAGAGTCAAGATTAGAGTGGTGCTGGAAAAGCACAGCAAGTCAGGCAGCATCCAAGGAGCAGAAAAATCGACTTTTCAGGCAAAAGCCCTTTATCAGGAAATGATGAAAGGCTTTTGCACGAAACGTTGATTTTCTTGCTCCTTGGACGCTGCCTGACCTGCAGTGCTTTTACAGCACCATTCTAATCTAGAAAAACAAGTAGCAAGGTTATGTTAGTATGATGTAATGATTGAATAATAATGTGAGAATTGCTCATTGGAAGCTTTAGCTTGTGGAAAATTTCCACGGCCTCCGCTGCATTGGGATTTCTGCAGAGTCCTAACTCTGTTGATCCTGCAACAAATATTTTCACTTTTATTTGTTCACTTGTGGGATGTGGGTATTGGTGACTGGGCCAGCATTTCTTGCCATTCCCTTGAGACGGTGGTGGTGAGCTATCATTGGTAGGTCTGCCCATTAGTATTGCTAGATAGATTTGATGTTCCTGAAATATTTGCTGACAATCAAATGTTACCATTACAATAAAAAAGTCACATTCTTAATATAATCATGCCAGAAAAGTTTATTTGTAATATATTTTTATTTTTCTAATTTTCCACTCTGAACCAATTGAAGCCCTTAGTAACCAATTAATGGCCATTTAAGGGCCTTATCCCACCGTCAGTGTTGTTCTACCAGTGCCAGTGATGCTTCATGATAAATGAGGAGGCCACTCAGTAAAAGCTGATGGTTTGTTTGCAGTCTCAGGGCAGAGCTGAAAATGTGTTGCTGGAAAAGCGCAGCAGGTCAGGCAGCATCCAGGGAACAGGAGAATCGACGTTTCGGGCATAAGCCCTTCTTCAGGAAGGGCTTGGGCTTATGCCCGAAATGTCGATTCTCCTGTTCCCTGGATGCTGCCTGACCTGCTGCGCTTTTCCAGCAACACATTTTCAGCTCTGATCTCCAGCATCTGCAGACCTCACTTTCAGTCTCAGAGCAGAGGCTGATATGATGCTCTATAGCCTAAGGGACATGTTTTCCCTTCTGCACTCAGAGGTAAAGGCATGCCTTGCTGAAGGAACCATCTTGTCCTCACGAACAATCTTTCAGGGCCTGACTGAAAGGTCCATACTGTTTGTATAAGGATATAACATTCTGAAAGGATTGCTTTAAGCACTTCCTAATACAGTGACGTTAAATGGACTCAGGTGAGGGGTCAGTTCTGGACCTTGAATTTCAGCCTCCCTCAGAGTCTGAGCAACAACGTCTATTGGATGTGACTCATACATAGTTACTATCCTGAAATAAATTTCGTCTTGTTTAAAGCAAAAGCGTCAGACTACCTGATAGTTTTCCTCTACCACACTCATATCAAATTGTAGGGCAGGGTCAAGAGTCTGAACTGCCTATTCCTGCTCCTAGCTCTTATGTTCTCTGTTCTTAGACCAATCAGCTTCTGTAGATCCCTCCCAGGAAAGAGAATGGTGGCAGTAAATCTACTGAATGGTCTTTACCCTATATAATGAGCCACAGCAAGGATTCATCCTTCAAATCCAACCTAGTTCCACATCCTGCTCTCCACTGATGCTGTGGATGACCTGCAGTACCAGCTGTGTCCTCTGCTTCTGGTGGCACTGTTGGGATCAAAGGGCAGCCAGTTATTGGATTGGCCAGCAGATACCTGAGATATGATGTTCGCCAGTAAAGGCATGCAAGTCGCAATTTGAGGTGATGAGTTGTTTTGACATTTATTCAGGGCTTCCAAAAATGGCCATAGCAAGATCGCTCTGTCCTCCTGCCTGCAGCTATTAAATTCAGCCCTGTGTATGTATGGAAGATGCATCTTCTCGAGTAGCTCTCAAATGGAAACAAAAATTTCGCAGATGCTGGAGGTCGTAAGTCAAAGCAGAAAATGCTGGAGAAACTCAGCAGGTCTGGAAAATTTGAGGAGAGAGATACAATACTGACAGAAGCACCAAGGAAGCATGATTGGAATCTTAACTTTGTTTTTCTCAATACACGGATGTTGCCAAACTGGCTGAGTTTCTTCAACATTTTCTGTATTTATTCTACAATATCCCATTCTCCTAAGAAGAGTATCAATTAGGTACCACAGAACTGCAGAAGTGTGTGTCATTTTACAAGCTGTTTTCTTAGATGTATATATGGTGTTTTATAACTGAAATGGTCAGAAAATAAACACCAGCATCATCCTAACAAGTACAAGTACTGGATCCTCTACCATTTCTTCCAGATTCTTACGGAGAAATGGTAGTGGCCTCACCTCAGGGATAGAAAGCCTAAATTCGAATCTGACCTGCCCTGGAGGTATGTCTGAGCCATGTTATTAAAAATAATGTTCCGAAAAGACCACTCCCTCCGTGACTCCCTCGTCAGGTCCACACCCCCCACCAACCCAACCTCCACTCCCGGCACCTTCCCCTGCAACCGCAAGAAATGCAAAACTTGCGCCCACACCTCCCCCCTTACTTCCCTCCAAGGCCCCAAGGGATCCTTCCATATCCGCCACAAATTTACCTGCACCTCCACACACATCATCTATTGCATCCGCTGCACCCGATGTGGCGTCCTCTATATTGGGGAGACAAGCCACCTACTTGCAGAACGTTTTAGAGAACACCTCCGGGACACCCGGACCAACCAACCCAACCACCCCGTGGCTCAACACTTCAACTCCCCCTCCCATTCCACCAAGGACATGCAGGTCCTTTGTCTCCTCCATCGCCAGACCATAGCAACACGACGGCTGGAGGAAGAGCACCTCATCTTCTGCCTAGGAACCCTCCAACCACAAGGGATGAACTCAGATTTCTCCAGTTTCCTCATTTCCCCTCCCCCCACCTTGTCTCAGTCCCAACCCTTGAACTCATCACCACCTTCCTAACCTGCAATCTTCTTCCTGACCTCTCCGCCCCCACCCCCACTCCGGCCTATCACCCTCACCTTAACCTCCTTCCACCTATCGCATTTCCAACACCCCTCCCCCAAGTCCCTCCTCCCTACCTTTTATCTTAGCCTGCTGGACACACTTTCCTCATTCCTGAAGAAGGGCTCATGCCCGAAACGTCGATTCTCCTGCTCCTTGAAAGCTGCCTGACCTGCTGCGCTTTTCCAGCAACACATTTTCAGCTCCAATGTCACTTTTTAGTAATCCAAATGCCCTGGCATAATAATGAGAGGAATAGATAGAGTCAATAGCCAGAGACTTTTCCCCAGGCCAGGATAGACTGGAACGAGAAGTCATAGTTTGAAGATATTAGGAGGAAGGTATAAAGGAGACATCAGAGGTAGGTTCTTTATGCAGAGAGTATTGAATGTTTGGAATGCGATGCCAGCTGTGGTGTGGAAGCAGAGTCACTGTGGACATCTAAGATGACTGCTGGACATGCACATGGATAGCAGTGAGTTGAGGGGTGCGTAGGTTAAGTTACTATATTTTACATTAGGATTAAATCTCGACACAATATCATGGGCCAAAGGGCCTGTTCTGTGCTGTACTTTTCTATGTTCTACATTCTATTAGACATACACAATTTATGGATTGTATGTGAGAGAGAGTGTGCACATGAGAGACAGAGTGTGAGCGAGTGAGAAAGAGAATATGCACATGTGAGAGAGATTGAGAGTGTGCACGTGTGCAAGAGTGTGAATCAATTGTAAAAGCTAAAGTCACTATAATCTTACCAGATCATAGGACTGCTCTCCATTAAATGGTTTAACCTGAGGGTTACCACACCTCAGGCAAGGAGAGAGTTTGCGAAGGAGTGTCCTTTGTGGTAACCTCAGCCAATGTAATAATTGAACCCACATTCTTGGTATCATTTTGTCTCACAAACCAGCTGTCCAGCCAACTGATCTAACCAACCCCCACATCAAATGTACGATGGAATGGAACACCTGATGATCATTTTCTTTACCAATATTACCAAATCCATTCCGCCTTATCACAGGTTCCGTCCATTCATTACGTAGTCCCATTACAATCTTCAGTGATTGGTATCAACAAAAAATGTACCTGCAATTATCCCACTGCGGCACGGTGGCTCAGTGGTTAGCACTGCTGCCTTGCAGGAACCCGGGTTGGATTCCAGCCTCGGGCGACTGTCTGTGTGGAGTTTGCACATTTGCCCCGTGTCTGCGTGTGTTACCTCCGGGTGCTCCAGTTTCCTTCCACAGTCCAAAGATGTGCAGATTGTGTGAATTGACCATGCTATATTGCCCATAGTGATAGGTGCATTAGTAGGGGAATGGGTCTGGTTGGGTAACTCTTCGGAGGGTCAGTGTGGACTTGTTGGGCTGAAGGGCCTGTTTCCACACTGTAAGGAATCTAACCTAATCTAAAACTGAAAGTGGAAAAGCATACAAACCAAGAAAGGATTGATTTTGACTGAGACTGAAATTAAAACCCATTGCTTCTACATCTTGATTTAACTTCACTTTAACCTCAGATCTGAGCAACTGATGTGCTCTGAAAAGGAAACTTGAATTATTTTTACTGATAGGATCTGAAGTTTACATCTATAATGGTAAAATTGTTTATTTACTTGGTTCCTGGAGTGAAACAAATGCCTTCCTTGAAGGAATGTAATTTCCAGTAAACACTGCAATAATGGTCACAAAAATAATGCGTCTTTCATTTTCACAGTTGCCAGATTATGTGTAAAGAAAAGAAAAGCACTGTGTGAAACATTACTGGCTACAGCTCAACACTTCACTCAGCTCATGTGCTCCTATTAGTCTTTTAGGTCGATTAAGGAGGGATTCGGAACATACAAAGCAGTTGAAAGATGTGCAACTGAAAATTGAGACATAAATGTTCAACAAATAAATAAACTAAGTGCTAACTATTGAAATATATGAAGAGTTTCTTTGAATTATTGAAAAAGAACTGGCCTGGTAATTAACAATTATAATAGAAAATAGTTTGGGAGTGTTTGCAGAATACCTAGAGTGTATATTATATAGGGAAATGACTGGTGATTGCAAGTCTATCCCTGTTCCTGTTGCCTTTGAGCAACCTGATTGATAGATAGGTTTCTGTCACTGAGTGAAGAGGCAGTTGTAATATGAGATATTACATAGTAATATGACATCTATCCTCTTGTTAGTGAGCAACTACATGTATTTTTGAGCATAACTATACACGGAGATAGGGAAAGCGGGCACCTTATTTGGAACTCCCGAAACCCAGGTTTCTGTTCCATGTGATCTGATATCACCACGACCTAACTTCTTTCAAACATGCTCAGTAGCTATATTTAGAAAAAAAGGTGCTGTTTCATTTATGCTAGTGTAGTTTCTGACATTGATTTAGATTCAATTTCAATATGGCTACCTATACAAGGCATGCACCCGTATGTAAAATCTCAGCAGCTAATTGTATTTTGAGTAAAGGAAAAACTCAAAATTGCATTCATATTGCAATTTTCCCATCCTTACGATAAATTGTGACAATGAGGTTTGCATAAACAGCAAGAAATGAATAATGGTAAGTATGTGCCAGTTGAAAGATCAGGTCTCTGGGAAGACATTCCAACTGTGAAACATGGGAACCTGATGTTACAGCTCAGCTGCACTGGGTTGTTTTATTTCAGCACAATTCACTCAAAATTGACATGACTAGTATGAAAGACCGCAGAAATTTAGGTCAGAGTTGAGTCCAGTGCAACTTGAGCTTGGGGTCGTGCAGCACAGAAACAGACCCTTCAGCCCAACATGTCCATGCTGACCAGGTTTCTTACACTGAACGAGTCCCATTTGCCTATGTTTTGCCCCTCGAAACCTGAAAACGACAGATGCTGGAGAGCACAGCTGGTCAGGCAGCATCCACGGAGAGAGAGCAAGCCAATGTTTCGAGGGTAGACAATTCCTCATCAGATCTGCCTGATCTGTTGTGATCTCCAGCATTTTTTATTTTTTTGTTTTCAGTACAGATTCCAGCATCAGAAGTAATTTGTTTCCTCTGAACCTTTCCTATCCATATACTTGTCCAAATGTCTTTTAAATGTTTCGCCTCTAGCACTTCCTCTGGCAGCTCATTCCATATATGCGCCACACTCTGTGCGAAAACGTTGCCTCTCAGATCTCTTTTAAATCTTTCCCCTCTCACCTTAAACCTATGCCCTCTAGTTTTAGACTCTCCCACCCTGGGGAAAAGACCTTGGCTCTTCACCTTACCTATGCCCCTCATGGTTTTATAAACCTCTATAAGGTCACCCCTTCAACATTCTATGCTCCAGGGAAAAGAGTCCTATCCAGCCTCTCCTTATAACTCAAAACCTCCAGTCTCTGTTACATCCTTGTAAATCATTTTTGCACCCTTTCCATTTTAATAACATACTTCCTGTAGCAGGGTGACAACAATTGTAAGCAGTACTCCAAACGTGGCCTTGCCAATGCCTTGTACAGCCATAACATGACATTCTAACTACTGTACTCAATGCTCTGACCGATGAAGGCAAGTGTGCCAAATGCCTTCTTCACCACCCTGTCTACCTGTGACACCATGTTCAAGGAACTATGTATCTGCACCCCTAGGTCTCTCTGTTTGAGAACACTCCCCAAGGCCCTACTATCAAGTGAGCAAATTCTTCCCTGGGTTATCTTATCAAAATGCATCACTTAAAATTTATGCAAATTAAACTCCATCTACTATTCCTTGGCCCACTGGCCCAGTTGATAAAGATCCCATTGTATTCTTAGATGACTTTCTTCACTGTCCATTACACCACTAATATTGATGTTATCCGCAAACTTGCTGACCATATGTCCTATATTTATATCTGAATCAGTTATGTAATTGATGAAAGCAAGGGACCCAGCACCAATCATTACAGCACACCGCTGGTCACAGGCCTCCACTCTGAAAACAGATCCTCTATCACCACTCTTTGTCTCTTACCATCAAGCCAATGTTATTTCCAATGGCTAGTTCTCCCTGGATCCCATGTAATCTAACCTTACTCAAAAGACTATTCACGCATTCGGCCTTAGTCACCAATTTGGACTCTGACATAAAATGTATCCAAGACCATTGGGAGGTTTTGATAATTGTACAGATTTTTTTATTATTTTGGCTTCGGGGAAGAACACAAATAAGTATGTTATGATAAATTTTGAATTTTGTTTAGATTTAAGAGATTGACTGTTCTACTCCAGTCTAACAAGCAAATACTACAACAAAAACAAAAATTGCTGCAAAAACCCAGCAGGTCTATGGCCAGAGTTAAGATTAACAACTAGCAAATAGATTTTTAAAATTGTTAAAGTTCATTTTCAGTAATTCAGCACTGGATTACTTATGGGTTGACAATGTGATATGAAATAATTTTTTTCTGATGAATCTATTTAATTTTACTGAAAACAACACCAAACTTTACTGAATTGCCACTATTAAGTAATAACTTTAAAGCACTTTCTTCAATAATATACATTTAAAATGCTGCATTATTGCATGATTTGCAGCAGACTGAGTGTTCGGGGAAATGCAAATGAGTTTGAGCAGGAAGCTGGGGAGGAATACACATTTTAAAATGAGTGCAGTTATGTTGCTGTGGCCCAGTACAGAAATGCTACTTGTTAATCTTCAACATGCCCCTGAGCAGGTAGATAGGGATTCTGTTTAACAACTCATTTGAAAGATGACATCTGCAACATCCCATGAAAGATTATTTTTTGAAGTGCATCTTCTTGGTCTAAAACTTTATCCTAAACTCGAGTTATAACACAGCGCGAGATGTGAATCCTCAAACAATTGACTGAAAAGTGATTGTGCCCCTGTGTGAGAGAATGCTGTGCTATGATCATGGCTCATCTTAGACTTCAACTCCACTTTCCCACCTTGTCCCCTTAAATCCCTCGATTCCTGAAAGACTGATCTCTCTCTGCCTTAAACATATTTAACAATGAGCATCCAAAATCCTCTGGGGTGATGAATTGCAACAACTCACGACCGTGTGAGTGAAGTCCTTTGTCCTTGACTCAGTCCTCAGTGAGCATCTTCTTATCCTGAGACTGAGGAAACATCTGCCAGTGAGAACGCTATCAACTTCCCTCATTGTGGAAGTTTGGCGTGCACAATGCAGCTGCTGGGGTTTGCTAGATTACAACAGGGTTGCATTCCAGAAGTTCATCGTTATCTGTAAAGCACTTTGCGACATCCTGGGGGCATGAAAGGTGCTAAATACAGTAAATGCAACTGTTTCATCCAAAGGCAAACAAACATAAGGCCTGTTCTGCTTCAGTCAAGCTAACAGTGTCTCAGAACGCAGATTGGAAGGTTTCTCAGTGCAGCAGAGTGGAGAGGAGAGTGGGGCCAAAAGTTCAACTCCCAAAATGTGATGAAGGTGTCACAGTAGAATTGTTGCATCATCAACATCAAATGATATATAAACCTCATTATGCAACTATTTGTTTGACTGAATATTGATATTAAAACCAAATTATCTCAGTAATATAATTTTGAAATGCTCTGTCGCTACTATCAGTACCAATATAGGATCAATTGGAAATTCAAAGAGTGATTTGTCCAACACTGAGATTGTAGCATGACTTTCCAGCACAAGGTTCGCTGCATAATCAGCAGTGGTAATCCTGACTGAATTTACCCCTCACCATCCCTGAGAAACGTCTTTAATTACAACAACAACAGCTTGTATTTACATAGTGGTTGCTCCATCATCACCCTGGTTGTTTGCACAAATGATAAATCAGATCCAACATCATGCAAGTATCAAATCTGGTCTGTGTTATTGTTCAATGACTTAAACTCTGCTGTACATTTGGTTAAAAAAAAAGCTGTAAATTATCTGAACATATTTTGTACAAATTGCTAGTGAGCTACAGGTACAGTTTTAGCTTTGTTTAAATAATTGGAGGTCGTCTTAGAGTCATACAGCACGGAAACAGATTCTTCGGTCCAACCAGTCCATGCTGAAACTAATTCCAAACTAAACTGCCTGCTTCTGGCCCATATCCAAACCTTTCCTATTTAGGTACTTAGCCAAGTGTCTTTTAAATGTTGTGAATGTACCCATATCCACCACTTCCTCAGGAAGGTCATTTGGTACGTGAACCACTTTCTTGTAAAAAAATTGCCCCTTTTGTCTTTTTAAAACCTTTTGCGTCTCACCTTAAAATTATGCCCCAAGTCTTGAGATCCCCCATCCTAGGGGAGTCATCTACCATTAAACTTATCTATGCACCTCATTATTTTAATAACCTTTATAAGGTCACCTCTCAACCTCCTTTGCCCCAGTGTAAGAAGTCCCAGCCTATCTCGCCTTTCTTTGTAACTCAAACCTTCCATACCCAGCAACATCCTGGTAGGTCTCTTCTGAACCTTCTCTAGCTTAATAATATCCTTGCTCATTACAAAAAAAAATGTGATAGCAACAAATTGTTAATTTGGTATTTTAGGGGGTACAGGGATATGACTTAAGCGAAGATGCATATGTTGATTAAGGGCATTGGGGGTCTCAAGCAATTTTGCCATGAGTGCCCATGAAGGTGAATGCACTAAATCGGTAGACTAGTCCTTTCCTAATGTAACTATAAGATCAGAGGTTGGTGTACCTATGATTACCATGTACAGAATTGAGCTTTTAATGTATATTAAATAGTGTTTATTTTGAAGTCTAAGCCTGAAGACAGTCCTTAAATTTTCTTCCGGCTCAACCAGTCACAAACCCAAACATGTAGTATGTCATCAAATCACACAATAAGAGAGCAAACTGTAGAAATTTTGTGAGAGGCCAACGCAGAAAGAAATTACGATCCAGTTGACTGAGTGCCAGTGTCATATCACCTGCTCGGGCATTCAGTGATTCTGTTCATCAACCACGATTAGGAATGAAGAACTGCATGTGGTCCCAGTAAGGAAGAAAATCAAAACAGCTTACATTCAAATAAATCACAGTCAAAATGGATTCTGTTTGGTAAATTATTAAGTTATTGTGATCTTGAACAATTTTTGGTAAATGGTATGACCTGGATTGAATTGAATTGAATTGAATTTATTGTCACGTGTACCGAGGCACAGTAAAAAGCTTTGTCTTGTGAACAATACAGGCAGATCACAGAGTTAAGTCGCATAGATAGTAAATAATAGGCAAACAGCGGCAAAACAAAAACACAGGCAGGTACAGGCGAATGTTAAGAGTTTGAGAGTCCATTCGGTATTCTAACAACAGTTCGATAGAAAATGTTTCAAAACCGGCTGGTGCATGTGTTCAGGCTTCTGTACCTTCAAATGAGGCATAAGTGTCGATTACAATCGACTACTTTGATTTTAAGATCATTGTGGCATCAAACATGTTAAAGCCTAGCTGGCATCAAACATGTTAAAGCCTAGCCATTCTGCATTCTGTATGTACACTTATTGGAAAGGAATCAAAATGAGCTCTGATGGATGCATGTTTGCATGGGCCAGGGTTAATGGTAGGTGTCTTTTCACTCGGGTGGGGGATTTCAAGACGGAGGGTCATACCTTTAAAGCGAGTGGAGACAAGATTTAAAAAAAGACACGAGGGGTATTTTTATTTTACACAGAGGGTGGTTCGTGTGTGGAATGAACTTTCTGAGGAAGCGGTGGGTGTGGGTACAGTTACAACTTTAAAAAGACATTTGGATAAGTACACGAATAGGAAATGTTTGGATGGATATGGGCCAGCAGCAGGCAGGTAGGTCTAGTTTAGTTTGGGATGATGTTCAGTATGGACTGGTTGGACCAAAGGGTCTGTTTCCGTGCCGCATGGTTCTACATTATCAATGGACCATTGCTGTTTTTCAAAAAGATCACAGTCTACTGTACACAGAAAATTGTGAGGTACTCACTCAGTTTATAAATCATCAACAATGATGCGAAATGAGCCCCCTGCTGGGAGAAAGGCTGTAATGGCTTTGAGTCATTACCATACAGAAGGAGGCTATTCAGCCCATCATACTTGCACCAGCTCTCTGTAAGACACCAGTGACACTGCCATCTCTATGGTGAACTACTGGAATCATATTTTCTCAAAGAATAATGGCAGAGTTTATAAGACCCAAGAAACCAAATTTTTTCAAATCATTGGTAATTATCGGGTTCCACCTACTTGAGTTTTAGTGGGCAGGAGATTTGGAAGTTTGAAGTTTTGATCTCTGTCTTAATCTCTCTTTGTGTGAACCCTGAAACAGATGTATTACAATCTGTGACCGAACATCTCAAAACCATGGCATCAAAAATCATTTAACCTTTCAGTGCAGATCACAAAGCTGCAAGGTGTAATATGAATAAATAAGAAAAGCTTGCAGTTAGACAGTACATTTCCTGATCTCAAAAGTCCCAACATATGTGTAACTTATGGATAACTTTTGAAATTTTAGTGATATGATGGAGGAAACACAGGAACTAACTTGCACACAGCAAGCTCATTTAAACAGCGGTACAGTAATAACTAAGTGCTTTAGGGATGTTGCTCAAGGGATAAATATTGACCAGGGCACTGGGGAGAATTCATGGGGCCTTCTACAACCAATTAAGAAGGCAAAGCAGGGCCTCAATATAATGTTTCTGCAGAAAGACAGCACAGGCAGAATAATCACTCTCCCAATTCCTCCACTGGAATGTCAGTCTGAATTTTATGCACAATTCTCTGCCTCAACTCTCCAACCAAGAAACAGAAATAATACTCAATGAGTCAAAGCTAACAATGGTCACTGTTTCATATTTTCTATAACTCAGAAAAATGCAGAGTCAACACGGCTCTCCATGTATGCAACAATTTCTTTTAAAGAGTTTTAAACTAACTCTGCAATAACAACATGTCTGCATTCACACAGCTCACCTTTGTTGCCTGATTACTTGTCTCTGAGGCAATGTTTGACTCAGATTTAATAAATCAAGTACATGAACATTAGATCAGTTACCAGACTCATATCAGCAAACACAAATTAATTAAAGCTATGAAAACTGCAGTCACAAAGGTGAAAATCCTGGAGTAACTGTTTGAATAGAAGGGAATGGGTAACCATAAAAGAGTATAAGTAATCGTCAGTTTTTCAGTAAAACAAATATATTCACCATTGAAATAACTCCACAGAGGTATGTATCCTGTTACCAATTACTTACATAATTCCCTTATTTACACAGGAAAAAGTCCTTGACTGTAGTACTGCCTCTTCAGAGTTAGCTCTCAGAGTGCCAGAATTTCTAACATTCCTTTTTTTTCCCCATCACCAGGTCACCCTTTATTTACACATGGAGAGTCCTTGACACTGATCCAGCTCCCTCAGAGCCAGCTCTCAGAGTGAACAAACCCCTCACTCCTCTTTTTTATCTGTCAGTCAGGGCTCCCTGATTGGACCAGATTAACAGCCCCCAATCAGGGAACTCATATTACATGAGGTTTGGCTGGCTGACTTTGTTGCAATCCCTACAGCCATCCACTAATTGAGAGGAGAAGAGGCTATACCATAAAAATATAGCAAGATTAGATTAGATTACTTTACAGTGTGGAAACAGGCCCTTCGGCCCAACAAGTCCACACCGACCTGCAGAAGCGCAAACCACCTATACCTCTACATTTACCCCTTACCTAACACTACGGACAATTTAGCATGGCCAATTCACCTGACCTGCACATCTTTGGACTGTCGGAGGAAACCGGAGCACCCGGAGGAAACCCACGCAGACACAGGGAGAATGTTCAAACTCCACACAGTCAGTCGTCTGAGGCGGGAATTGAACCCAGGTCTCTGGCGCTGTGAGGCAGCAGCGCTAACCACTGTGCCACTGTGCCGTCCACAAGATGATACTGGTAGTGTCCTGATAAGTTAACTTTTATTAATTACAGGTAAAAACAATGACTGCAGATGCTGGAAACCAGATTCTGGATTAGAGTGATGCTGGAAAAGCACAGCAGTTCAGGCAGCATCCGAGGAGTAGGAAAATTAATTACATCACTATGGGAAATACCCAGCAGGAATTAATGAGGATATGCTCATGATTTTCCAATAGTCACTCTTCACCTCCACTGCCATTGGTCCTATGAGTAAAATTGATCTTTATGTAATAATTATAAGTTGATGTTAGGGAAATGAATTGACTCATAATCATGAATAGATGATGTCTGGATTCAGGAGGTGACTAATGCACTGAACATGACATCAGAAGAAAGTGAGGACTGGAGATCTGAGGTGAAAGGTGTGGCACTGGAAAAGCACAGCAGGTCAAGCAACATCCTAGGAGCAGGTGAGTCAACGTTCCAGACATAAGACCTTCATCAGGTGCATTCCTGATGAAGGGCTTATGCCCAAAATATTGATTCTCCTGCTCCTGAGATGCTGCCTGATCTGCTGTGCTTTTCCAGCCGAGCAGAGGCTGATAGCCAAGTTCGGTATTCATGAGGATGGCCTCAACCAGGACCTTGGGTTCATGTCACACCACAGGTGACTGCACTGCACTATACACACACACGCACACACATACACACATTCTCTCTCTCACACACACTTACATACTCACACACTCATGCAGACCCTCTCTCATACACACGCTCTCTCTCATGCACACACACCTACACCTCCCATTACTCGAAACCATGCACACATCCTCTCACAGGCTTATACTCCATCACACCCACACACACACTTTACCTAACTTTCACACGTGCAAACACACTCTCTCATGTGCACTCACACGCACACACTCACTCTCTCTCATGCATGCACATGCACATATAAGTCTATGGGTTGAATTTGTATTTGCAGAATTATATTTGCAAATAGATTCTATTTTGCTCAAAAAATGCACAATCTGCAGGCAGTCAATGCATGTAATATTTTATAAATTCCACTTTAGAAATAGAACCAGTCTGACTGAAGATTGGGACACAGACAGACTCTAACCTCACACCTTTAATGTACTGTCTGAGCTGAGATGGCACATTTTGTTATAAAACCTTAAGTTATCTCGAGAAGGTGACTTAAAAGAAGTTCTGGGATTTATATATTAATGAACCGAAACCTGCAACCCATTCTCAAAGATAAAAGACCTAACAATGACCCAGATTTGGTTAATATATCAGTTCAGTAATAATCTTTTGCTATAAATTCTGTGTCTTATGGTCTTATGCTCCACAACCCCTTGTTGAAGAAGCAATGCTCTGAAAGCTAGTGGTTTCAAATAAACTTGTTGGATTATAATCTGGTATTGTGTGATTTTTAACTTCAACAGAATCATAATTGTGGTTGAAAGTCAATTCACTTTTATATGTACAATCACTCGGGGAACACTGTTGTATTCCAAGGAGCCCTTGGGCTAGTAATTTCAATGCCTGAGAGGATTGGCAGTGACAATGTAATCCCCAGAAGTCACCCAAATGTTTTGTACCTTGCAGCATTTTCTTGTGTCCTAGCAACACAAAAGGAAATAATGGAAGACAATGGAAGACAAAATATATTCATGATTTGGTGCTAGATGAAGAAAACTTAGAAGAACCTGCAGCAGGAGGCACTTCACTGGCTGCTGTGGGAGAGATCTGTCCTGATATGAATTGGCTGCATTACTATTCAAAATTTGGAGATGCCGGTGTTGGACTGGGGTGTACAAAGTTAAAAATCACACAACACCAGGTTATAGTCCAACAGGTTTAATTGGAAGCACACTAGCTTTCGGAGCGACGCTCCTTCATCAGGTGATAGTGGAGGGCTCGATCGTAACACAGAAAGTGGCCGAGCAGAGGCTGATAGCTAAGTTCGGTACCCATAGAGAGGGCCTCAACCGGGACCTTGGGTTCATGTCACATTACAGGTGATCACCATTACACTACACACACACACAGATATTTCTACACACACATACTCTCACATACACATGGACACAGGTACATACAGACGTGCACAGACACCCACACACACCCTTATGGACACACACACTCCCATACATGCACCCCCTCACAGACTTAAGACACTCTGCACTCACTACACACACACACACACACTTTCTCACACTCACAACCCCCACCCCAGACAGACAGACACACACAGACAGACAAAGACCCAGATGTACACATATATTTTGTGTGGTGAATTTGTACTTGCAGAGTTACATTGCACTTTGCTCAAAAACTGCATACATTCATATAGAACTCTGAGCTCAAAAACTGCATGAATTTATGTAAAACTCTGTTATCTCACTTTTTAGATTAGAATCAATCTAAACATCAGGTCATAGACAGAGAACACAGGGGGCTAACACCTTCAACATATTGTCTAGCTATCACCATTGTTAACAGCTAACCTGAGAATGCAACTTTAAAAGAAAGGGTTTTGTGATTTACACATGAAAGAAGTGAAACTATCACTGTATTCTAACAGATGAAAGGCTTAACAGACAATCAATTTTTCAATGTATAATTTCAGTTACATCACACTGCAAATTTTTGCTATAAATTCTGTGTTACGATCGAGCCCTCCACAATCACCTGATGAAGGAGCGACGCTCCGAAAGCTAGAGTGCTTCCAATTAAACCTGTTGGACTATAAACTGGTGTTGTCAGATTTTTAACTTACTATTCAAAGTATGTGTTCTGGCATGGGCATGGTACACAGATGAAAGCAAGTGAACAGTACTTAAACTCTAAAGTGAATTGCTATGATTATGCCATTGAAACTTACCAATGATGGACCTTACCATGATTTAAGGTGCCACTGCTTCTTTTTATGATGAATAGTTTCTACTTATTGGAACTCTGCAGTGCTGTGGCCTTGTGGCTCTGTTCTAGGATAAATCCTGTCTGGATTCCAATACTGTCACTAGATTTGGAGTAACCACAAACTAATTTAGGATGAACAGCAAGTTTTACATGTGTATTCTGTCAGCCCAAATGACTCAAATTAATTGAGGCAAGTCATGTGAGATTGTGAAACACGCTGAATGGGATTCAGGCCATAAAACAAAGCGGGAGAAGAAGGCCATTCAGCCCATCTGCTCTGCCATTCAGTGAGATCATGATTGATCTGAACATCCTCAAGTCCACCTTCTTGCCTTATTGCCATAATCCTTGATTCCTTTACCGATCAGCTTTGAGTTAACCACATGTGAATGATTGAAAGACCAGGCCTGATAAGGCCAAATGGCCTTTTCCACTCTAATGCTGATTTAATTTAACTTAATTGGATTGTTCCCAATTCACTGAACTTGTTAGAGCCAATATCTCCGACTGGAAAGCTTTAAAGAAAAATGATTTCTTTTTCATAAACTGAAGCATGACTGCTGAACTGGAATACATTTAATTATCTATCACCAATAATGCTTCTTCATGCAAAGTAACAAATCTTAAACTAGGTTTAGGAAAGCTGCAGGACTCATGAATCTGCTTTTTATCCTATATTCAATCTTCTCTTGCCCCACGCTATTCCATAGCTATGATAACACCACTGGCAAAGGGAACTGTTACTTAATTGAAATGCACCCTGTGGAATAGGCAAAGGCCATGCAAACGTTTGAACCTGGTCTATTACTCAGCTGGATTGTGAATGATCTGTATCTCAGCACTTGCCTGCCTTTTCTCCATATCCCTTGATTGTCTGATCTAACAAAAATTACTGTTCAGAGGGTCGGTGTGAACTTGTTGGACTGAATGGCCTGTTTCCACACAGTAGGGAATCTATGATTCTATGAAAAGTCTATCGTTCTCAGTCTGGAAATAAAAAATAAAATTTACTCATGAGATGAGGGCATCAGTGGTTGTGCCACCATTTACTCCCCAACCCTAAGGTAAAGTCAGAAGTCACATGACACCAGGTTATAATCCAACAGCTTTATTTGAAATCACAAGTTTACGGAGTGTTGATCCTTTATCAGGTGAAATGTGCAGTGCTCTGAACGCTTGTGATTTCAAATAAACCTGTTGGATTATAACCTGGCGTCATGCGAATTCTGACTTTGTGCACCCCAGTCCAACACAGGCACTTCCACATCAAGTCCATCCCTAATAGTGCAGAGGGCAGTTCAGAGTCAACCATATTGCTGTGGATTTGGAGTCTCGTGCAGACCAGACCAGATAGTGACAGCAGATTTCTTTTCTGCAAAGACATTTGTGTACCAGATGGATGTTTACAACAATTGAATGTGATTGCAACTGGGCTAGTCTTTTTTTTTTAAAAATCAAATCAAATTTCATTATTTGCTATACTGGGATTTGAACACAGGTCCCCAGAACATTAATCATAGTCCAATAATAATGACCACTACACCACAGCTACCTTGCCCTGTCCAAGTATTAAATTCTGCCTCAATATTGCCTGATTCTAATGTCCAGAAAATGTTTGCTCACCCTCTATTTTTAGTCCTAAGTTTTTTCTCCAAAACAAATTACCTCTGTAGAGCTACATGCCCATGTACTGCTGTGTAGGAACATTAGTGTATATGTCTATAAGTGCTGTGCAACCTGTTACATGCAATAAAACAGGATCTGACAGAAAGAAAATATCCCAATTCCTTCCCACAATGGCATTGGGGCTGAACTATTTCTAAGAAAGCTTCTTTTCAGAATATATTCTTTAACACTGAGGACTGCAAAAGGACAGCTGTTAATTAAATGTGTTCTCTTAGGCATATACTTGATGAACTGCAGGGGGCAGAATTGTGCACAGAGAGCAACCTTCTGGAACTGTATTTTCTGCATTGAGGTACAATAAAAGCCTAATATATTCCTTTCAGTTGTATTATGTCATTTTACATTCTAAATACTGAAGTATACCTCAGAACCTGTAATTACACATAACCTGTCTGATGTAGCTACACTGGAATGTTTGGTTGGCATTCAAAAGGTGACTCTAACGATCACAGTTCTTGGCACACTCACTACACGCAAGTTTGAACTAGCTACAATTTGTCATTATTTTCTTTTTGGTATTTTGTTAATACAAATCCAGATCGTTGCCAGATCTTAATGGCAGTAGACAGCTTGAGAATGCTGATCACTTTACTGATCTTAGCCTAGGTAGATTCCTGACGTTGTAATGTTAGTAGCAGGAGAGGCAATGTGCTTCATTTGACAGTAAATTGGACTTGATTACAACTCAGTCAAAGCCCACTCACTTTCCCAGATCAGGCCAGGTTTTTAAGGAAAGGATTATAGGGGAAGAACAGGGAAATGGGTCTAACTGGGTAGTTCTTCTAAAAAAAACTCAGCCCAAGAAAATGGGCTGAATGGCCTCCTTCTGCATTTATGATTCTGAGAACCAGCCCTTGCATCTGATCCAGCCACGTGAAGGTCTAATTGTGCTCAGTAGAAGAAGGGGCTCAATGTTCACTTAGTTTCAGGTGTACAATATCAAGGCATTGCCGCAAAATTTGATTGTAATCACTGGCAGCATCTCTCAAGGTGAAGAATAGTTTTATCATTCTTGACCAGCTATATTTCAATGGGTGGGATAGATTCTGCTTTGCAATACATCACAAACCTTTCTGTCTGTGACATTGGTAGCTGCAGTTAAGAACTTAAGACTACACCTCCATTGAATTGGCTGCTTGGCTCCCAGCACTCCATTTCACTTGATAAGGTGCAGTCTAACACAAAGACAGTGAGGAAAATAATGGGGTGTAGTCAGCTAGCCCATAGTTGAACTGGCCAGAGTCAAGCATAGGTTAATTGTGGAGTCATACCAAAGCAGGAACCATGACGCACATGAAAGGAATCCATCCAGCGACAGATGCATGGCAAATCAGGGCAGGACTTATACACTTAATGGTAGAGTCCTGGGAGTGTTGCTAAACAAAGGGACCTTGGGGTGCAGGTTCATAGTTCCATAAAACCAAAGTCACAAATAGACAGGAGAGTGAAGAAGGTGTTTAGTATGCTTGCCTTTATTGGTCATTGCAGAGAAATAGGGGTTGGGAGGTCATGTTGCGGCTATACAGGAGGTTGGTTAGGCCACTTTTGGAATGCTGTGTTCAGTTCCAGTCTCCCTCTTATCGGAAGGATGTTATGCAATTTGAAAGGATGCAGAAAAGAGTTACAAGGATGTTGCCAGCATTGGAGAATTTGAGCTATAGGGAAAGGCTGAATAGACCAGGGCTGTTTTCTCTGGAGCGTCAGAGGCTGTGGAGTGACCTTACAGAAATTTATAAAATTATGAATGGCATGGTTAGAGTGAATAGTCAATGTCTTTTCCCAGAGTAGGTGAGTCCAAAATTAGAAGGCATAGGCTTAGGGTGAGAGGTGAAAGATTTAAAAGGACCTAAGGGGCAACTTTTTCACGCAGAGGGTGGTGTGCTTATGGAATGAGGAAGTGGTGGAGTCTGGTACAATTAAAATATTTAAAAGGCATCTGGATAGGTGTAAGAACAGGAAGGGTTTGGAGGGATATGGGCCAAGTGCTGGCAAATGGGACTAGATTAATTTAGGATATCTGGTTGGCATGGATGACTTGGACCAAAGGACCTGTTTCCCTGCTGTACATCTCCGTGACTCTATGTGTAATGCTATTTATCAATTGATCTACCTATCTATCTGGGAGAAAGTGAGGACTGCAGATGCTGGAGCTCAGAGTCGAGAATGCAGTGATGGAAAAGCACAGCAGGTCAGTCAGCATCTGAGGAGCAGGAGAATTGATTTTTTGGACATAAGCCCTTCATCAGGAACAATGCCTGAAACACAATAGATACACTCCCCACTCAACTCAAACATAATTTTTCTCCAGGCAGGAGAAGTGAAAAATTACCCACAAAAATCTCAGACATTCCTCTCTAACACCCCTTGGGCAATTAAAACTTGACCAGCTGATTACCCTCGAGCAGGTCAGGCAGCATGTTCAACAAGGTTCCCCATGGGAGACTGGTTAGTAAGGTTAGATTCATGGAATACAGGGAGAACTAGCCATTTGAATATAGAATTGGCTCAAAGGTAGAAGACAGAGGGTGGTGGTGGAGGGTTGTTTTTCAGACCAGAGGCCTGTGACCAGTAGAGTGCCACAAGAATGGTTGCTGAGTTCACTACTTTTTGTCATTTATATAAATGGTTTGGATGTGAACATAGGAGGTATAGTTTGTAAGTTTGCAGATGACACCAAAATTGGAGGTGTAGTGGACAGCGAAGAGGGTTACCTCAGATTACAACTGGATCTTGACCAGATGGGCCAATGGGCTGAGAAGTGGCAGATGGAGTTTAATTTAGATAAATGTGAAGTGCTGCATTTGGGAAAGCAAATTTTAGCAGGACTTATACACTTGATGGTAAAGTCCTTGGAAGTGTTGCTGAACAAAGAGACCTTGGAGTGCAGGTTCATAGCTCCTTGAAAGTGGAGTCGAGGTAGCTAGGATAGTGAAGAAGGTGTTTGGTATGCTTTCCTTTCTTGGTTAGAGTATTGAGTACAAAAGTTGGGAGGTCATGTTGCGGCTGTATAGGACATTGGTTAGACCACTGTTGGAATATTGTGTGCAATACTGGTCTCCTTCCTATCGAAGAGATGTTGTGAAACTTGAAAGGGTTCAGAAAATATTTACAAGAATGTTGCCAGGGTTGGAGGATTTGAGGTATAGGGAGAGGTTGAATAGGCTGGGGCTGTTTTCCCTGGAGCGTTGGAGGCTGAAGGGTGACCTTTTGGACATTTATAAAATCATGAGGAGCATGGATAGGGTAAATAGACAAAGTCTCTCCCCTGGGTTCGGGGAGTCTAGAACTAGAGGGCATAGGTTTAGGGTAAGAGGGGGAAAGATATAAAAGAGACCTAAGGGGCAACGTTTTCACACAGAGGGTGGCACATGTGTGGAATGAGCTGCCAGACAAAGTTGTGGAGGCTGGTACAATTGTAACATTTAAAAGGCATCTGGATGGATATATGAATAGGAAGGGTTTGGCGGGATATGGGCTGGGTGCTGGCAGGTGGGACTAGATTGGGTTGGGATATCTGGTCGGCATGGATGAACTGGACCGAAGGGTCTGTTCCCATGCTGTACATCTCTATGACTCTAGCTGATGAAGGAGCAGTGCTCTGAAAGCTCGTAATGTACTTCCAAATAAACCTGTTGGACTCTAACCTGGTGGTGTGATTTTTAACCTCATTCTAAAGAAGGCTCTCATGTCACTTTTCAGCCTTTAGCATTTAACAAGCGATTTAATACCAAACTAAAATGCAAACAGACACAAAAAAAACCCTTTAAAACGGCCCATAAATGTCAAACACTTGAATGGCAGTGTAATTTATTGATCAGATGACTGGTTTGTGTTCTGGTGCTGCACAGCAACCTGTGATGTGATACAATAGCAACGATGCTGACAACATTGGTTAAGGTTTGACCAAAAGTTAATTATTAAAATTTGCAGGATCAAAGAACACTCTGGTTTCTTGTGTAGACTGAAAGGCAGCAGTGTTCATGCCACGCCCAATTGATTATTCATATAAACCCAACCCATTTTAAGTTGTTCTCTGGTCAGCTAAGCACATGTCTGCCACACCACACATCTATGACAATTGGCTGAGAAGGAGGATTTTAAAGAAAAATTCATAAATGTTTATGGGAATGCAGAAGAAATTTAAGTCTGTTGGAAAGCTTTTAATAGATTTGAGGGGGCTGGTGTAAGACAGAATAAAAGTAGATTTCAACACGCCCAATATAAAATAGGACAGTGCTGACGAAGAGTCCGAGCAGACTTGAAACATTAACTCTGTTTCTCTCTCCACAGATGCTGTCAAACCTGCAGAGTTTCTCCCACACTTGCTGTTTTTTTTTTAATTTCAGACTTCCAAAATTTGCAGTATTTTACTTTTGTTAGAATAAGATGTAGAAGGTGGAGGTGGTAAAGGAGGGATGCTTTTTCAAACACATTCCGTACTGCTTCCTGGGTCAGTCTATTTGAATACAATGAAAAAGAGCTTGTTTGATTGAACTCATTTGATGAAATGGAACAAATTAATAATGGGACAATAGGGAAATAGAGTTATAGAGGTGTACAGCATGGAAAGAGGCTCTTCAGCCCATCCTGTCCATGCCGATCAGCTTTAATAAATTAATCTACTCCTATTTGCCAGTATTTGGCCCATAGCTCTCTAAACCCTTCCTATTCATGTAGCCATCCAGATGCCTTATAAAAATAGCAACTACAACATAGTCAGTCACAATGATGAAGGACACTGAAGAGTCACAAATAAGGCAAAGTTTAGTGAGATAGGAGATTTGGTTGAGAATCCCACAGGATCAAGTGGATCACCAGTAATGATCACCCATCCAATCACTCTCCAATGTGAACCAAATTGGATGGGGCTTAAAAATCTTCCTGCTTTGTGGAAAAGGTTAGTTTCAATAATCTGACCCAAATTAATTAATTAGGAAGG
Source organism: Chiloscyllium plagiosum (assembly GCF_037043375.1). Taxonomy (NCBI): domain Eukaryota; kingdom Metazoa; phylum Chordata; class Chondrichthyes; order Orectolobiformes; family Hemiscylliidae; genus Chiloscyllium; species Chiloscyllium plagiosum. Next base: position 12,798,000 of record NW_028270164.1, read on the forward strand.
AAAGTTGGCACATAGTATAATAGACTAATAATGCAAAATCTTTATTTATGACATGGTTAGATTTCCAAAGAATTTTTTTGTATAAGGAGGCCCATAACAAAATGAAGTTCTGAGTATGAAAAGAAAATGAAAATTAAGATAAAGATAAAGAGCATAGCAAGTGCAGTTGGAGGTGATTTGGGATTTTTAAAAGACTGACAAAGAAGAAACTATCATATAATATGAAACAAGATGGATGCAGAGACAAATTATAATCATGTCAAAAGAATAAGACAGTTAAAAGAATAAGGCGCTGAAGGGGGAAGTTGTGGAGGAGATCATAGAATCATAGAAACCCTACAATGTGGAAGCAGGCCATTCAGTCCACACCAAGCCATTGAATAAATATTTCACAATTCTTCTTTAAAAGCAGCAGAAGCATTGAGAAAGTAAGTGAACTAGAGGAAGATATGGGAGATAGTTTTAGGAGTTAACGTGTTAACAATTTAGCAGAACTGAAGGTAGATTAGTCATCGGACTCTTGATGGTTGCCCTCTAGGCAATAAGGTATGAAAGAGGAATTAATGCGAATACTGACCACAATCTTTCAATCCCTCTTATCCATTTCATGGGGTTGGCAGCCAACTGACTGTGACACACCTGTTCAAATTGGGAGAGTAACAAGTATGGACCAGTTAGTCTGAAGTCAGTTATAAGGAACTTCTTACATTCATAACACAGCAGCAATGATCCGCATGTATAACAGCAGGGGATAATCAAGGAGAGCAGGCACAAATATATAGAAAGAAATTCATGCTTGATTAATTCCATGAGAATAGTTGAAAAATTCACTAACTGCACAGATAGATTCAATAAATTTTTGAAAACCAAATTCAGAAAGATGTCAATAAATTTGTAGAAATATAAATGCTTTTTCCCAAGGAACCAGTGATAAACATAACATGGTTAGATTTCTAAAGAATTGGTCTCCTTCTATTCAGTAAATTTCAGTGGGTCTGAAATTTACCTGGGCTGAAATTCAAAGTGGGGGTGCAGAGAAACTTGAAGTGTCTGTTTCACTTGAAAACCACTGGGTTTTAACGTTAGGACATGATCTTTTAACATCAGGACCAGTTTGTTTCTCTGTTGGTTGAGGAAGATCACGCAAATCTCGACTCAACTTATGGACAGCTGACAAATGTGAACTGGTCGTCTCTCGTCTGCACCTATGTAATACTCTGCCCAATCGGAACCAACAAACCTGGGAAACATTTACTGCTCTTCTTGAATGAAGAGATATCAAATGGTAGGGAATATCTTGAAGCCAACACCTACATATCCCAGGCAGTTCATTTCGAGACTAGATCCGAGATTTCTGAAATACTCGCATAATTAGAAACTAACAATTTCCTCTTGCTTTCCCTCAATAGTTTGAAATCAAAAAATCCTCATTCTACATTAGGTTCCCATAGCTCAATCCCAAATATTAGCTTTTTTTTATATACCCAGTAGTGTTATCACACACTACTGAATGACTTTGTCACCACCAAAATCACCGTGATATTTTTGTTTGCTTTTCCTTGATAGCTACCGCCAATCAAGTATTTACAAGCAAAACCCATTGTGGGCAATCGAATATTAAATAGGTTCACTTCAAGATTTAATGGAGATAGGGCAGCAAACTGTGAGTATAAGTAATGTTGCCTTGGTCCTACAGGACATAGAGCTGCTGTCTCATCAGACAGAGACAACTAGGACTGGTTTAGCCTGGGAGTCACCATATCTCAGGTGTAGGGAAATATTGAGAAGGAATGTCTTTCATGGTAACAGGTGCAGGAATTGAACCCATGCAATTGGCATGAATCTTCATTGCAAACCAGCTGTCTAGCGAACTGAAAGGGTAGAGAAGGTAACTAATCAGCAGGCAGGTCACTCAATAATGTATTTCAATGGCTGCAAGTCGCATGTTGAGAATCTGGTCAGCCAGAAGGAGAGGGGTCTGAATGATTTCTTACCTTGACTGTTTAGCTGGAGAAGCTGTGGGGCTTTGGCTATACTCCCAGGCTAACCTATTTCCTACTCCGTTACAATCACTGATTCGTCCTTCAGACAATGCAATCACCAACCAGCACGCCCACCTCGTTCTCCAACCTTTCCCAGAACTGCTAACTTTTCCCCGATCACTCTCTAATCTTCCTCATGATCGGAGTTCACCTCATCAAAAGCTCTTCTAGTCAGATTCATACCTGGCACAAAGGAAGATGATCGTGGTTGTTCAAAGTTAGCCATCTGAGCTCCAGAACATCTCTGCAGGAGTTCTTCAGGGTAGTGTCCTAGACTCAACCATCTGCAATTGCTTCACCAATAGCCTTCCCTCCAACATAAAGTCAAATGACTGCACAATGATCAGCACAATTCGTGAGGCTTCTGATACTGAGGCAGTCTATGCATAAATACACGCAGACCCAGACAATATGCAGATTTGGGCTGTCAAGTGGCAAGTAGTATTAGTGCCACACAAGAGCCAAGGAACGATAATTTCAAACAAAAGAGAATCTGACCATTGCCTCTTGACATTGAATGGTATTACCATTACTGCAATGCTCACGATCAACATCTGGGAGAAACTGCCATTGACTAAAAATCTATACTGGACTAGCCATTTAAAAACTGAGGCTACAAGAGAAAGTTGGAGGCTAGGAATCTCGCAGTGAGTAACTCACCTCCTGATTCTCCAATGCTTGATCACTATTTACAAGTCAGGAGTATGACGGAATATCACCCACTTGCCTGGATGAATATAACTCCAACAACACACAAAAAGCTTGGCAGCATCCAGGACAATGCAGCCTGCTTATTGGCACCACATCCACAAACATTCATTCCTCACAAAGAATAAAGAAAGAACAAAGAAAACTTACAGCCTGGGAACAGGCCCTTCGGCCCTCCAAGCCTGAGCCGATCCAAGTCCACTGTCTAAACCTATTGCCCAATTCCCAAGGATCTGTACCCCTCTGCTCCCCACCTACTCATGCATCTGGCCAGACTCACCTTAAATGAATCTACCTCTGCCTCTACTACCTCTGCTGGCAATGTGTTCCAGGCACCTACCACCCTCTGTGTAAAGTACTTGCCGTGTGTATCCCCCTTAAACCTTTCACCTCTCACCTTGAAAGCGTGACCTCTCGTTATTGAATCCCTTACACTTGGAAAGAGCTTACCCCTATCACCCTGCCTATACCCTTCATGATTTTGTAGACTTCAATCAGGTCCCCCCTCAATCTCCTTTTTACTAATGAAAACAATCCTAACCTACTCAGCCTCTCTTCATAGCATCATCAACAATCAGTAGCAGTAGTGTGTAACATCTACTAAAATGCACTGCAGAAATTCAGCAAGGGTCCTTAGCGTGCACCTTCCAAACTCATGACAGCTACCATCTACAAATACAAGTGCAGTCCATACAAGTGATAATCACCATCTCTAGGTTCTCCTCTAAACCACTCACCACCTTGACATCACTTCCTTCAGTTTGCTGCGTCAAATTCTTGGACCTCTCTACCCCCATCAACTGGACTGCCGCAGTTCAAGAAGGCAGCTCAACCAGCTTCTCAAGGGCTGGCCCAGATAGTGATGACAACATCTCAGGAATGAATAATAAAAAGTTCTGTGGCCAACTCCCACCCTCAGCAACAGGAATTTTACCTGCGTCTAGAAGACAGGAGGAGAAAACTGGGGCAAGAAAATAGAATCAATATTGAGGAGGAAACTAGTTTGACGTGAGTGGTTAGAATGAAACCATTGAATAATTTATTGACCTTAGCAATGACAAAATGTCCTTGTTAAATTTAACAGTTACCAAAGTCCACACTTTGATTAACTTTTGTTTCTAGCCTTATGCCTGGATTTTCCAGTATCACATAATTATAGTTGTCAACATTTGTACGAATGCAAGTCATTCATTCAGAGTTCAGTATCAAAGTTCCTGGAAGGATTCATTGTATAGTCAGTTCTTTGTCCAAATTAATATGCTTGAGAGGACCAGTTATAAGATTGCCAACAGGAAATGTGAGATACAAAGATTTGTTTCAGCTTTGCTGATAAAGTTGGAATGCATACTTATACTTTGCCACAAGGCATTAGTAGTGGGACAACAAAGTAGACTGTAGTCTCTTTTCAAAAATGCTGGTTATTCTCAATCCCTTAAATGCTCCTGTTGCTGTATCAGTTTATACCTGTCAATGAGATAGGATAACATTGCACCAGAAAAATGAAATCAGAAGTCTGATCATAAATTTAGCCAGCAAATTACGGCATTGGAATAAAAGAGGGCGATGGAATAGATTTCTATTCCATTTGATCGTGATATGTGCATCATGAAACTGGTTAGTGCCATAGTTTATACAGCAAGCTTCCACCTCTGGCATCTGAGTTCAAAATGAGTCCAGACTGATAATCCAAAAGTCTCTCTTCTGAAATGAGGTTATGGAGCTTCAATCAATTTTTCAGTATATGGGCACAGAATGATAAAGCTTCCATCAATTTGATACAATTAAGGAAAGAAGTTTACTAGTGCAGGAGATAGTTGGACACATGCCCAGTCTGTTCAGCAAACAACTAAATCTTTTGTCTTTATCTGGCATTATACCTGCTATGCCCACAGGTGACAGGTGTCATTGCTTTGACAATAAAGTTCAAAACTCAATCCTCAAAGGGGATATCAAAATGTCCCTCTGAATTTTTTTCTTCATTTGTGGTGAGATGAATGGCCTCTGCATTTGCATAGCAATGTGGAGGTAACAAGATAGGAAATCAAACTTATGGTTGACCACACCTTAGCATATCCATGAACCTATAGCTTTCATGTCAGTGTTAATAGATTCCATGTTAATAGAACATGTAAGTTGATCTTAATTTTTTTTAACAACCAATTGCATGAACTAGTTTCCTACTTATTATTTCAAACCTCCTCCAAATACCATCACTTGAGCCCAAAAGGGCAGAGCAATTAAGCAATGTGGGTATTCTCAATACTCAATTCTCCCATTGTTTTGTCTTGGTAAGTCTCTGCACAATACCAACTTGGTTCAGATTAAGATGGTCCCAGTGTAGTATAGTGCTTTACAAACCTTTCCATGCTGTAAATCCATTTCAAGGCTTGAAAATTGATTCAGTGCGAACTGAGTGTGGTGTTTGAAGGCTGTGACAGCAGGGTCCTGGTGGAATGGGAGGGCAGCTATTATAACTCGATAAGAGTTCCATGGTGGCCATTACTGCTGCAGAGCTTGTGACCCCACAATCCCAGCTCACAACCCCACTTAGGGTCCCAACTCTTACTTTGGAAAGTCCTGGTGAAGCGATGAACAGGATAGTTTTCCACTTACAGGGAAGACCATCACTAAGGGCTATAATAAGATCGTCATCAATAAATCCACTGGAGAATTGAGCAGAAAGGTCTTTGCTCAACAAGTAGCAAGATGTGAAGCTTGGTACCATGTAAGTGCCCCTGAGCCAACTAGCATAGATGCACATCTGTGGAATAAAGCTAAGCGACTGAAAGGAAAGGAGGAAAAGCAGAAAACGGTTAAATACGTAGTGATAGTAATAGGCTTGTGCTGGGGACGGGGAGATGGCGGGAAGGATACACGTAAACACCAGTGCTGACTATTGGGCTGAACACTGTTTCTGCACTATCCAGTCTGCAATTTAAACTTTGTTTTTGCATTTAAAAAACCTCTTTAATCCTGGAAGAGTTAAAGAGAATATTTGATTTTATGTTATTTTTATTACAATTACAATTAATATTATGTTAGGGAAAAAAACTTCAGGGAATGCACACATTCTCACACACACTTCTGTTGAAGTTCATTTACTAAAGTTTCCATCCATTCTCAATGCTTCTTATTTTTGGCCCCTGTGTCAATGCAATTCGTTACGTGCTGGCTTTCTGGGCTAACTACATGTTGCCTTTGCATCTCTTTCCAGGATTAGTGGTGCTGGAAGAGCACAGCAATTCAGACAGCATCCGAGGACAGGCAAAATCCGAGGACAGGCCTAATCCGAGGACAGGCCTGTCCTCGGATGCTGCCTGAATTGCTGTGCTCTTCCAACACCACTAATCCAGAATCTGGTTTCCAGCATCTGCAGTCATTGTTTTTATCTCTTTCCAGGATATTGGTTCCCATGTATGACCGTGTATGTAGAATTCCTGTGTGCAGCGTGAGTATTCTTCTTTATGGTGGTGTACACAGGATGTGGGTTCTTTGCACACTGGAGATTGAGAGGATCGATTGAAATAATGAACTGTCACAATGACAAAATGCTACAACTATTCCCTCAAAGAAATAAAAGGGACACCAAATATTTCTGCTACTGTACTTCCTGCCACAGCCATTGTCTAAAAAGCGCAGAAGTTAAATGATGCATAGTGCAGAGGAGAAACTTTATCTGCGATGCAGGTGTGTGCTTTTCTCCCGGCGGATTAGATTTCTGCCTAATGATTAGTCAGTGGGAAGTCGCGCCAGTGTGATTGTATTGAAGAGGAGGTAGCTGTCTGAGAGTCAATTTAGGAACTAGGAGTCATTCTGTAATTCATTGTGAAGGAATGTGCGTTGTATTTACCACCTTTCTTTACAGACAAAATAACCAATTTGATTTGAAGATTAAACCTTTGGCTTACTAATCCTTACATTTTAATCTTTTTATTAGTCAGACGTACCTGATCTAACCCTTTAATAGGTTTTGCTGGACTCATTTTATTTTGGCTTTATAAATACTTACAAAGTGAACGAAGATAATACAAGATTAATATAATGATGGACAGTGATAATCTAACAATTCTTCACCTTGCTGTAATCATCACTTTTTTCATTTCCATTGCCTGGTTTCTGACTGTGGGATCAGTCTACTTTCAGTTCTCTTACTGTTTGACTGTATAAATCTACTTTTCTTTTTTCTACTTTGCTGTACTTTATAAATCACACTGCGTCAAATCTTTTACTCGATTTTGATTTTATTCTCAATGATCTCCTGTCAAATAAATTCTATCTCAGGCGACCGAATCAACACGGACATCTACTACAAACCTACCGACTCCCACAGCTACCTGGACTACACCTCCTCCCATCCTGCCCCCTGTAAAAACGCCATCCCATTCTCCCAATTCCTTCGTCTCCGCCGCATCTGCTCCCAGGAGGACCAGTTCAAAATACGTACAACACAGATGGCCTCCTTCTTCAAGGACCGCAATTTCCCCCCCGACGTGGTCGACGGTGCCCTCCACCGCATCTCCTCCACTTCCCGCTCCTCCGCCCTTGAGCCCCGCCCCTCCAACCGCCACCAGGACAGAACCCCACTGGTCCTCACCTACCACCCCACCAATCTCCATGTACAGCGCATCATCCACCGTCACTTCCGCCACCTCCAAACAGACCCCAGCACCAAGGATATATTTCCCTCCCCTCCCCTATCAGCTTTCCGTAGAGACCACTCCCTCCGCGACTCCCTTGTCAGATCCACACCCCCCACCGACCCAACCACCACTCCCGGCACCTTCCCTTGCAACCGCAGGAGGTGCAACACTTGCGCCCACACCTCCCCCCTCACTTCTCTCCAAGGCCCCAAGGGAAACTTCCATATCCGCCACAGATTCACCTGCACCTCCACCCACATCATCTACTGCATCCGCTGCAGCCGGTGTGGCCTCCTCTATATTGGGGAGACAGGCCGCCTACTTGCGGAGCGATTCAGGGAGCACCTCTGGGCCACCCGGACGAACCAACCCAACCAACCTGTGGCACAGCATTTCAACTCCCCCTCCCACTCCACCGAGGATATGCAGGTCATTGGACTCATCCACCGCCAAACCACAACAACCCGACGGTCGGAGGAGGAGCGTCTTATCTTCCGACTGGGAACCCTCCAACCGCAGGGGATGAACTTGGACTTCACCAGTTTCTTCATCCCCCCTCCCCCCACCTTGTCTCAGCCGGATCCTTCCAGCCCGGCACCGCCTTCCTGACCTGCAGTCTTCTTCTTGACCTCTCCGCCTCCACCCTACTCCGACCTATCACCCTCACCTTGACCTCTTTCCACCTATCACATTTCCAACTCCCCTCCTCCAAGTCCCTCCTCCCTACCTTTTATCTTCTCCTGCTGAACACTCTCTGCTCATTCCTGAAGAAGGGCCTGTGCCCGAAACGTCGAATCTCCTGTTCCCTGGATGCTGCCTGACCTGCTGTGCTGTTCCAGCAATAAAGTTTCAACTTTGATCTCCAGCATCTGCAGACCTCACTTTCTCCCCAAATAAATTCTAGCCAATTGTACTCCAGCAGAAAGATTCTGTTAGGTTAGAGCAACTATGATTGTGCCTCATCTACCCCAACTGGCAAAAGTTGGTGAGAGAAGAAGACCAGGAGAGATAGAGAGAAATAGATTGAGACCTACCTACTGGACATGAACCAATAGTGAAAAAGACAAAGGAGATTTCTTCCTGACAAAAAAGTCAAAGCAGACACTTGATGACTTCAGTTCACTGCTTATTCCTCTGGACTGCCATCTTGGAAACCCAGTCAACATCTCAGGGCATATCTCTGGGGCACCAGCCACATGTATCCTATGTCCATCAATGCCAACATCTGCTCTATGTCAGCCTGTCCATCATGCCACATCCTAATCCACTTACAATCAGCTTCTGAACTGCCTGCTGCACCTCAGGGCATTCTGGTAACCATCATTGTGATGCTCCAACAAAGATACTATATATGCTGGACTAGGCACTCAGCTCACTGATTGGAGTGGGCTGTAACTCTGGGCTGGCTCACTTGGTACTTTAGCTTACTCACTTTGAGCCTACCTGTGACAGGGTTAGGGCTACCACATCCATGTCTTGCCTTACCCTGCCCTTTTGCAGAACACCCCCTCAGCCAGACCTACCTGGCTCCTGCATTGCCTTGTCATTTGGTGCAGCTGCAGAGCTAGGAAGCTTGTTGTGGTAGTCGTGAGTCCTCAGTTATCAAAGGAGCCAGCTTTCCACTAAGGGCCCTAACATAATAAGTCAAATTCAGCCTCCAATGCTGATCTAGGGACTTGATATTGGCCAGTCAGCCACTTGGCATGGTCAGAATCAAGTCCATTTCCTCGTAAGGGGATAGGAACTGAATGATAGGCAGCCCACCACTCAGCTTGGCTCTTTTTGCCATGATGTGAGCTGCTTCCAGCTCAAATGGAAGGGAGAGGTGAAAGGGGCTGGCACAACAATTACTGTTGAATTATAGATGGTCAGGTGTTTCAAGAGAAAGTGGCAGAATTGTGTGAGTGAGAGTAAGTGAGGGAACATATTGTAGGCAACAGTGATAGAGTATGAGCCTTGATGCAAGGTGGGTAGAGTAACAGTGATAGATCATGTATGAGGTATTAGAGAGATAATGGTGGCACTGACCCTGGTGGAGCAGAGAAGGTCATTGACCTTTTTCCCATACTGCTGAGTATTACTCTAGACAGCTGCAACTGCACTGACTGGGCGTCAACCTCAGACCAGGCTGTCATTAGTAATGTGGCCTCCTCTGGCAGAGATGGGGGATAAGGACATCCCTTCTCTTACCACCCCCTCCATTAGGGCTTTGTCTGCAAAGGGGACCCCAAATTCCGCTTCTCTGCCATGACCAGGGAAAAAGTCAGGAACCTTGCAGGGTAGCTCCGGACTGACTGTGCCTGTCTGGGTGGTGCACTACGGCATTGGTGCCTCGGATGTCCAGTCTATTCTGAGACATCCCACTGTTGGCAAATTGTTCTGGATATAGTGAGTGGTAGAATTTGATTGGCATAGGATGAGTTGCATGCCACAGGGGCATGTTAGGAAGTTCATCAGGTGGATTGGGATGATACTGTGACAGATTTTGTTAGGCCTCCAGAAGAAAAAACTCTCCACGAAACTTAAAGGAATTGACACTTCACCAAAATATGGTAATATTCAGAACATTTTTTGTTATATTCTATAAGTGTATGCATGGGCTATGAATGATATGTTTGACATTAATTAAAATCAATGAATATGCAATTCCACTGACCTAGCTGGCTAAGCTCAATTGTCTTCCAGTCCACTCTTATCTCCATTTTTAAATCTTCATCTAAGGCCTTACCCTTACGATCTCTCTAACCTCCTCCAACCTTTCAACATCTCTGTGCTTTCCAACTCTGACCCCCTGTGGCATCCCCCAGTGCCTTTGCCCAACATTGACAGTCATACCGTTAACCAACTCTCCCTTAAATTATTGGAATTTCTACCCAAAAATCTCTTTGACTCTCAACCTCAATCACTTTCTTTGAGATATTCCTTAAAGCATACTTCCTTGCCTAAGTTATTATCCATTTGTCCAAATAATTTATTTCATTTGGGGGTCATTTTTTGTCTGATTAAACTATTAAGAAGCAGCTTGGAAAGTTTGGCCATACTAAAGGCAGTACATAAATACAACTTTTTGTTGTTTTGCATATCTTCATACAACTGATATAATTGAGTCATTTTTTAAAGTTACTGAAATTAGTGAGACTGTACAATGCTAATCATTTGATCACTTAGAAGATATTCTACATTTTACATATATAATTTGGCAGGGGGATGGGATCCGGACTTGTAGTCCAGCAAGTAAGCTAGCTGTGTGTCAGGATGCCAAAGACTGTAGGGAGGCTGTGGAGAAGGTAGCACTGACAGGGACTACTTGCGGACACAGAGATGGGCTCAAGTGCGTATACTTCAACGCAAGGAGTATCAGAAATAAGGTGGGTGAACTTAAAGCGTGGATCGGTACCTGGGACTACGATGTTGTGGCCATCACGGAAACGTGGATAGATGAGGGACAGGAATGGCTGTTGGAGGTTCCTGGTTACAGGTATTTCAGTAAGATTAGGGAGGGTGGGAAAAAAGGAGGGGGGGTGGCATTGCTAATTAGAAATGGTATAACGGCTGCAGAAAGGAAGTTTGAGGGGGATCTGCCTCTGGAGGTAGTATGGGCTGAATCAGAAATAGGAAAGGTGCAGTCACCTTGTTGGGTATTTACTATAGGCCCCCCAATAGCAGCAGAGATGTGGAGAAACAGATTGGGAAACAGATTTTGGAAAGGTGCAGAAGCCACAGGGTTGTAGTCATGGGCGACTTCAACTTCCCAAATATTGATTGGAAGCTCTTTAGATCAAGTAGATTGGATGGGGCGGTGTTTGTGCAGTGTGTCCAGGAAGCTTTTCTAACGCAGTATGTAGATTGTCCAACCAGAGGGGAGGCCATATTGGATTTGGTACTCGGTAATGAACCGGGACAAGTGGTGGGCTTGTTAGTGGGTGAACATTTTGGTGATGGTGACCACAATTCTGTGACTTTCACCTTGGTTATGGAGAGAGATAGGTGCGCACAACAAGGTAGATTTTATAATTGGGGGAAGGGAAATTACGATGCTGTAAGGCAGGATTTGAGGAGCATACGTTGGGAGCATAGGCTGTCAGGGAAGGATGTGGTGGAAATGTGGAACTTTTTCAAAGAGCAGATACGACGTGTCCATGATATGTATGTACCTATTAGGCAGGAAAGAAATGGTCGAGTGAGGGAGCCTTGGTTGACGAGAGAGGTTGAATGTCTGGTAAAGAGGAAGAAGGAGGCTTACATAAGGTTGAGGAAACAAGATTCAGACAGAGCAGTGGAGGGATACAGGATAGCCAGAAGGGACCTGAAGAAAGGGATTAGGAGAGCTAAGAGAGGGCATGAAAAATCCTTGGCGGATAGGATTAAGGATAACCCAAGGCATTTTATGCGTATGTGAGAAACCTGAGAATGACGAGAACGAGGGTAGGTCCGATCAAGGACAGTAGTGGGAGACTGTGTATTGAGTCGGAAGAGATAGGAGAGGTCTTGAACAAGTACTTCTCTTCAGTATTTACGAACGAGAGGGACCGTATTGTAGAAGAGGAGAGTGTGAAATGGACTGGTAAGCTAGAAGAGATACCTGTTAGGAAGGAAGATGTGTTGGACATTTTGAACAACTTGAGGATAGGCAAGTCCCCCGGGCCTGACGGGATATATCCTAGGATTATGTGGGAAGCAAGAGAGGAAATTGCAGTACCGTTGGCAATGATCTTCTCGTCTTCACTGGCAACGGGGGTGGTACCAGGGGACTGGAGAGTAGCGAATGTTGTGCCCCTGTTCAAAAAAGGGAATAGGGATAATCCCGGGAATTACAGTCCTGTTAGTCTTACTTCTGTGGTAGGCAAAGTAATGGAAAGGGTACTGAGGGATAGGATTTACGAGTATCTGGAAAGACACTGCTTGATTAGGGACAGCCAGCACGGATTTGTGAAGGGTAGGTCTTGCCTTACAAGTCTTATTGAATTCTTCGAGGAGGTGACCAAGCATGTGGATGAGGGTAGAGCAGTGGATGTAGTGTACATGGATTTTAGTAAGGCATTTGATAAGGTTCCCCATGGTAGGCTTATGCGGAAAGTCAGGAGGCATGGGATAGAGGGAAATTTGGCCAATTGGATAGAAAACTGGCTAACCGGTCGAAGGCAGAGAGTGGTGGTAGATGGTAAATATTCAGCCTGGAGCCCAGTTACAAGTGGAGTTCCGCAGGGATCAGTTCTGGGTCCTCTGCTGTTTGTTATTTTTATTAATGACTTAGATGAGGGAGTCGAAGGGTGGGTCAGTAAATTTGCAGATGATACGAAGATAGGTGGAGTTGTGGACAGTGAGGAGGGCTGTTGTCGGCTGCAGAGGGACTTAGATATGATGCAGAGCTGGGCTGAGGAGTGGCAGATGGAGTTCAACCCTGCCAAGTGTGAGGTTGTCCATTTTGGAAGAACAAATAAGAATGCGGAATACAGGGTTAATGGTAGGGTTCTTAGTCAGGTGGAGGAACAGAGGGATCTTGGGGTCTATGTACATAGATCTTTGAAGGTTGCCACTCAGGTGGATAGAGTTTGTAAGAAGGCCTATGGAGTATTATCGTTCATTAGCAGAGGGATTGAATTCAAGAGTCGTGAAGTGATGTTGCAGCTGTACAGGACTTTGGTTAGGCCACAGTTGGAGTACTGTGTGCAGTTCTGGTCGCCTCACTTTAGGAAAGATGTGGAAGCTTTGGAGAGGGTGCAGAGAAGATTTACCAGGATGTTGCCTGGAATGAAGAGGAAGTCGTATGAGGATAGGTTGAGAGTTCTCGGCCTTTTCTCGTTGGAACGGCGAAGGATGAGGGGTGACTTGATAGAGGTTTATAAGATGATCAGAGGAATAGATAGAGTGGACAGTCAGAAACTTTTTCCCCGGGTACAACAGAGTATTACAAGGGGACATAAATTTAAGGTGAAGGGTGGAAGGTATAGGGGAGATGTCAGGGGTGGGTTCTTTACCCAGAGAGTGGTGGGGGCATGGAATGCGCTGCCCGTGGGAGTGGTAGAGTCAGAATCATTGGCGACCTTTAAGCGGCATTTGGATAGGTACATGGATGGGTACTTAATCTAGGTTAGAAGTTCGGCACAACATCGTGGGCCGAAGGGCCTGTTCTGTGCTGTATTGTTCTATGTTCTATGTTCTATGTTCTATGTTCTAACATCCATTGTGTCCTATATATAATATTCCATACTGTACAAAATTGTCAAAAACAATGTATGTTACAATAAATGCACATTTCATGTCTTCTACCTTACAAGCCATGTAATTTCCCAATACAAACCGCATTATCGATTACATGAGGTGGACAACAATCATTTGACGCTATGCACATTGACCATAGATATTTTGCTAGTTTGTGTTGGTATTTATACCTCAATGAATAAGAAAGATTTTCTAGTCAATGAGATGGTCAGTGTTTATTGGGTTTTGACTGTGCTTGCATTGGTTGCTGTTTTTCCTTACTTTACAACTGGAACAAGATGTCAGAAAACCTTTGTTCGTTGTGGAAGTCATGCTGAGGCCATGTAAGATGCCATATAAAGGTGAAACCTTTTACTCTTATGAAATAGTTTACCGTCTTTCTACATATCAATACGTTGACAAATTGTATTAAGTGTAGCTATTGCAATTTCTGGGAGTAATCCTTACATCCTACTTTTGCTGAAAACTGCGGAGGTAAATAAGTTTCTTCCCCTTTATGAAGACTGGTCTCTGACTGAAACAAAGACATTTTTCTAATTCCATTTTATCAAATCACATGCATGTATAAAACTTGTTTAGACCTCTGATGATCCGTTATATATGATTTCATACACCAGAAATATGAACTTTCACGAACTTTGATTCATAGTGCTCTGGTCAACCTTTTGTTAAAATTTGGGGGATAAGATTAAGTTGTTCAACCTTTACATCTTTAGATTAGATTACATTACAGTGTGGAAACAGGCTCTTCGGCCCAACAGGTCCACACCGATCCTCCGAAGAGCAACTCACCCAGACCCATTCCCCTACATTTACCCCTTCACCTAACACTACGAGCAATTTGGCACGGCCAATCCACCTGACCTGCACATCTTTGGACTGTGGGAGGAAACCGGAGCACCCGGAGGAAACCCACACAGACACAGGGAGAGTGTGCAAACTCCACACAGAGTTTGCACATTCTTGTTTGGCTCTCAGCGGACCTTCTGTATCCACAAATGCTTGATCACTAAGACAACCTATTTCTATGACTGTGGTATCACTTGTTCTCATCTATCTGCTGTGTAAACCTTCAGAGTCATACAGCATGCAAACGGACCCTTTGGTCCAACCAATCCATGCTGAACATAATCCCAAACAAAACTAGCCCCACCCCTTACTCATATCCCTCCAAACATTTCCTATTTATGTACTCATCTAAATGTCTTTTAAAAATTGTAACTGTGCCTGCATCCGTTACTTCCTCAGGAAGTTCACTCCACACATGAAAGACCTTTTGTGTAAAAGATTTGCCCCTCATGACTTTTTAAAGTCTCTCTCCTCTCACTACTGCCTTTTTCTTTCCCCTCTAGACACAATACTCTAAACCTTTCCTGGCCACCTACCCACATCTTCCACACTCTATTAACTAAAGCTTGTTTAAAGGTGGCATGATGGCTCAATGGTTAGCAATGCAGTCTCACAGTGCTGGGGACCCGCGTTCAATTCTAGCCTTGGGTAACTGTCTGTGTACAGTTTGTACATTGTCTGTGTGGGTTTTCTCTGGGTGCTCCAGTTTCCTCCTACAATCCAAAGTTGTGCAGGTCAGGTGGATTGACCATGCTAAATTGCTCCTAGTGTTAGTCAGAGAGAAATAGCTCTGAGTGGATTACTGCTCAGAGGGTTGGTGTGCACTTGTTGGGCTGAATGGCCTTTTCCACTCTGGAGGGAATCTAATCTAATCTAAAACTCTCCTATCTGTATCCTTCCTTACCTCAAGTCCTTTACATCTATCAACCTGTGCTGACTAATCTATATTGGACTCTTCATCCAATGCCCTAAATTTGAAATTCTTATCTATGTCTTGAATCCCTCCTTGGCCTCTTCCTTTGTTTCTCCAACCTTACAATCAAATCAGAGATCTACATTCTTCCGTGCTTGTAACTCCAGTTTCCTTTGCCCCCACTACACACATACATTCCCCCCACCACCACCACGTCCCACCATTGCTCGCCATGTCTCCTGTTGTCTAGTCCCAAGGCTCAGAAACTCCCTGCCTAAACTTCTCCACCTCTCCCTTTTTAAAAATAATGTTGCCTAAAACTAACTCCTTTGACCAAGATATTGATGTCAATGCCTCTTTCACTGACTTTGGTATCAATGTTCATCTCATTATGTTCTTACAAAACACCTTAAGATGTTTTATGAAGTTAAGGAGTGATACATAGGAAACATCTTGCTTTGTTATTCAATAATAAATTTACCTAATCATCATGAGCACTCTATGATTTACTTTGAAAACCCAAGAACTCAATCAATCAATCAAAACAAAAAGCTGAAGCATTGGTTCATGTTGTCAATCTAGATCATAGGTGACCTCAAGTCCAAAGGGACTACATTAAGATTAAGCAAGACCTCTTCTTCATTTGTCATTTCATTGGAAAGGAATGTTGTTCAAACCTTAGATATTAACAACATGAGAAATAATGGAGAAGTTCAGGCAGGGAGTTTCTGAGCCTTGGGACTAGACAACAGGAGACATGGCGAGCAATGGTGGGATGTGGTGGTGGTGGGGGGAATGTAGGGGTGGAGTGTGGGCGGCACGGTGGCACAGTGGTTAGCACTGCTGCCTCACAGCGCCAGAGACCCGGGTTCAATTCCCGCCTCAGGCGACTGACTGTGTGGAGTTTGCACGTTCTCCCCGTGTCTGCGTGGGTTTCCTCCGGGTGCTCCGGTTTCCTCCCACATCACAAAAGATGTGCAGGGTCAGGTGAATTGGCCATGCTAAATTGCCCGTAGTGTTAGGTAAGGGGTAAATGTAGGGGTATGGGTGGGTTTCGCTTCGGCGGGTCGGTGTGGACTTGTTGGGCCGAAGGGCCTGTTTCCACACTGTAATCTAATCTAATCTAATTGCATGAAGTGGTCAATTAGTACTTTGACCTGTTCTACCACTCAATGAGATCAAGGTTGATATTCTACTCAAATCATTTTCCTGCATTATCCCCATATTCCATGATGAATTTGATACATAGAAATCTTTCAAACTCTGTCCTGAATAAACTCAATGATAGCCTTCACAGCTATCTTAAGTAGAGGACTCCAGGGATTCACCAACCTCTTAATGAAGAAATTCTTCCTCATCCCGGTCACAGAGTCATAAAATCTAAATAATGAAGCCTTAATCTAGGCGCTAAAGAATAAACTCTTTATTTTGACAGTGCCCATACCTGCACCCCTGAGTCTAGATCAATAAGTCAGGGGAGACGCCCATTCCTATATTTAGCCTGTCAAGTTTGTAAGTCTTCGTATGTTTAAACAAGATCACTTCTCATTCGCCTACATTCCAGAGAATAAAGGCCCAATCTATTTCATCTCTTTTTATAAAATAATCCCTCCATCTCAGGAATGAGTATACTTGTTATTCAGATGTAAAACTGCATGAAGTCCATCTGGGTAAACATTTCAAACACAGTTCCTTCCCTGTTGTGAACCATTTAGTTAAGCCCACCTAATCCATGGCTCTTAGAAATGAATAAAAGGTTGCAGTTTCAAGCCTTACTGTAGAATTTGAGCACAATATTAAGGCTGACATTCTTGTGCAGTACTGAGGGACTGCTACAGTGTTGGAAGTGCTAACTTTTAGATGGTTGTTAAACTGAGACTCTATCTGCCCCCTCAAGTGACATTAAAAAGGTATTACTCTATTTCTAAAAGTATTCCAGCCAATATGTATCATTCAATCAACAGCAGAAAGAGGTATCCCAGAAGTCATTCCAGACTTGAAAAGTTAACTCTGTTTCTCTCTCCACAGGTGCATCCAGACCTGCTGAGTTTCTCCAGCATTCTCTTTGTCTGTTTTAATTTTCCAGCATCCAGTGTATTTTGCCTCTCGCATTTTTCACAGAATGACTTCTCTGGTAACTATCACATTGCTGTTTGTGGGAGCATGCTGTGTGCAAATTGGCTCCTGTGTTTCCTACAACAATGACCACCCTTCATTGAGTGAAGAGTGCTTTGGGATGTCATGGATTTGTAGAGATGTACAGCATGGAAACATACCCTTTGATCCAACTCGTCCATGCTGACCAGATATCCTAAGTGGCTATGTTAAAATAAAATCACAGAGCACCAGGTTATAGTCCAACAGATTTATTTGGAAGCACTAGCTTTCAGAGCGCTGTTGGATTATAACCTGGTGTTGTGTGATTTTTAATTTTGTACACCCCAGTCCAAAATCATAAGTGGCTACCGAAAGTGCTACATGAAGGCAAGTCGTCCTTCATGCAAAACCATTTTATGTAAATATTACGATTATTCTGTGAGGTTAAAGGTCACAACTGTGGTTATAATCTATTTGTCCTTGTGCACACACTGACTACTTTCCAAATTCATTTGTCGTGTAATTAGTGGAAGCTCTAGTAAAGTTGGAAACTCAGCAAAGCGAGGCACTGACAAGATCTGTTTTGTTCTGCACTGATTACAAAGCTTTTGCACCGCATATTGGTTCCGTGCCAGAGCCTCTCACACACATATAGATACTGTACTGAATATTTCCAGCGCTAGGACCCCAGGGGAAACCACTTCTCACCATCTCGCCGACACCCTTCAGTTCAGCATCACTCGGCGAGCGCGTCCCATGAGAATTGCAGGGAAATTGAACTTTAATTAAAAACTTCCCCGCGAATATTTGCAGAACCAGCAGCGGGAAAATCATCGGGAGAGCAGCTCACAGACCTTGGACTATAGGCGAAGTTTTGAAGAGTCTTTATACTCATTTCTTCCAAAGAAGAAACTTGAAGATTTACTCCGAGATTTAATCTGTTTCCAATCAACATCGATTCGTTTCTGACAATATTTCGGAAGATACCATCTTATGGTGTCAATGGTGGCGAGTGCAACATCTTCTTTGAAAAGTTCCTGGGAATTTTATATTTGCATTTGTCTTTTGGGAATTACATTTTGTAAAGATTTTGCTTTACTTGTCTTTTGGGGTTATATTTTAATTTTTTGTGCATTTTTCTGTTGGAGTTACATTTTTGAACGATACTTTTTATATAAATCTTTTGGAGTTACATTTTTAAAAAATATATATTTTTACATTAGTTCTTTGGAGTTATATTTTTAACAATATTTTTATATTGATCTTTTGGAGTTACGTTTTAAGATTTCTTTAAACATTTATCTTTGGAGCTACATGTTTTAAATGATATTTTTAAATCGGTCTTTTGGAGTAATATTTTTTAAAAATTTAAATTAGTTTTTTGGAGTTACATTTTAAAGTTATTTTTACATTTATTTTAGGAGTTATATTTTTAAAAGTCTTTTTTTACATTAGTCTTTTGGAGTTACATTTTGAAATGATATCTTTGACATTTATATTTGGAGTTACGTTTTAAAAAGATACTTTCAGCTTTGTCGTTTAAAGTTACATTTTAATGTTTTTACCTTAATCTTTCTGAGTTACATTTTTATAAACTTTTTTTACATTTATCTTTTGAAATTACATTTTCTAAAACTTTTTTTTAACTTTTTTTTTACATGTTGCGGATGGCCTCTCCACTGCGTCTTTTTTGAAGTTACATTTTTAATTTTATTCCAGTAATCTTTTGGAGTTAGGTTTTATCAATGAATTTTTTGCGTTAGTCTTTTGGAGTTTGGTGCTAAAAAGTGAATTGGAAGATTTCCCTTCCTCACTCGCTGCCTGACCATGCTGGGTAGCAGTGACTCTGGCCCTGGCCGGAGGACCTCGTGGTTGGTCAGCGCCTTGTCCCATCACTTCGGCCCCGAGGGCGGCCAAGTGGACAACGAGATTGTGGTGTTGGCCACCGGCCTTGACCAGTACCTGCAGGAGATCTTCCACCACTTGGACTACGAGGGGGACGGGCTGGTGTCGGGCGAGGACTTTCGGGCTCTGTGCTTTGTGCTGGGGCTGGAGGATGGGGTGGAAGGGCCGCCCGAGGCGGTCACCTTCCGGCACTTCCACGCCCTCCTGTGCGAACCTTTCCACGGCCTCTTGGGTCGGGGGGAGCCAGGGCTGCGGCTGCCCGTCAGTAAAGAGACAGAGCACATAGAGAGGCAGATCCAGCTGCGGTGTCCTCGCCGGAGGAGGAGAAAGAGGAGCGTGTCCTTCCAGCTACCCCGGCAGGGAGGCGCACAGGAGGAGGAGGAGGAGGAGGAGGGGAGCCCCGGGGCACAGCAAGATCCCAGTGCGAGGGAGCTGGAGAATGCCAGCCTGCGGGAGTTGGTGGAGGATCTCCGGGGCGCCTTGCAGAGCAGCGATGCCCGCTGCCTGGCTCTGGAAGTCGGCCTCCACAAAGCCATCACTGGCCTCCCCGGGGCTCCGAGGCACCAGAGGCGGCAGCTCCAGGAGCCCCGGCCGCCCGGACTGAGCTGCCCGGGCTCCCGCCACCTGCTCCGGGAGCTGGAGCTGATCCGCTCGTCCCGGGACGGTCAGCTGGACGAGGCGAGGCGCCTGAACCGGCAGCTGGAGCAGGAGCTGCGGGACGCTCACTGCCGCCTCGGGCACCGGGAGCACCGGCTCGCCGCCCTCCGAGCCGAGCACGGCCGGCTCCGGGCTCAAGCCGAGAGGGTGACCTCCGCTCTCCGGGCCGCCCTGAGCAACGTGAAGGAGCTGGAGAGGAGAGTCCGGCAGCTGCCTCTGTTAGAGAGCCGGCTCCAGGAGCTGGAAGACCAACTACAGCTGGACAGGTCAGTGCACACTCTCTCTCATTCCCAGGGACTGTTCTAATGCAGTGGTAATGTCCCTGCCTGTGAGCCACAAGACTAAGGTTCCCATCCTAATTCATTCCAACATCACACCTCAAACTGCTCCAGTACACACTGGTAATGTCCCTGCCTGTGAGCCAGAAGAGCCATTTTACCATCCCAGTGTCATAATACATCAAAAGATATAAAAGAGACCTAAGGGGCAACGTTTTCACACAGAGGATGGTACTTGTATGGAATAAGCTGCCAGACGAAGTGGTGGGAGCTGATACAATTGCAACATTTAAAAGGCATCTGGACGGGTATATAAATAGGAAGGGTTTGGAGGGATATGGGCCGGGTGCTGGCAGGTGGGACTAGATTGGGTTGGGATATCTGGTCGGCATGGACGGGTTGGACCGAAGGGTCTGTTTCCATGCTGTACATCTCTATGACTCTATATCCTGAACTGCTGCAGTGCACAGTGGTTGTGTCCTTGCCTCTGAGTCAGAAACCCCAGGTTTACATCCACATGTCATAATAAATCTGAACACATTGTTTTTAAATCAATGTATTTTTCACACTCAAAGGTATTCTTATGCATGGTGGTAGTTTCCTTGTCTCTGAACTAAAAGTCTCAAATCCCCATCCTAATGTCACAATACAGCTGAACAGGTTGATTTTAAAAATATACCTCTTATCAGACATTAAGAGAAACAGCATCCTGTCCATAGTGAATTCTTTACACTCCATTTCTAATTGACAGCAGAGCCCCTTGGATTTTGGAACAAG
Organism: Chiloscyllium plagiosum; assembly: GCF_037043375.1. Classification (NCBI taxonomy): domain Eukaryota; kingdom Metazoa; phylum Chordata; class Chondrichthyes; order Orectolobiformes; family Hemiscylliidae; genus Chiloscyllium; species Chiloscyllium plagiosum. The sequence continues at coordinate 12,819,088 of NW_028270164.1, forward strand.
TAAAGTCATTCTAGTTCTACTTGACCATAATGCTGATCTGTCATCAGAGAGTGTGGTGGCGGTTTAACCTGAGGGTCTCAAACCTCAGGTGAGGGGAGAGATTGAGGAGAGTCCTTTGTGGTAAACTCAGCCAATGCAGGAATCAAGCCCACACTGTTGGTGCCACTCTGCATCACAAAATCAGCCATGAGCTGATCAACCTCTTGCAGCAAGTGAATGACCAATGAACCAGTTCAAAAGATCAGTCATATTAGAGCTGAAACATTAACTACGTCTCTCACTCCACAGATACTGGCAGACTTGCTGAGTTTCTTCAGCACTTTCTCCGTTTATTTCAGATTTGCAGCAGTATTTTGCTTTTATTTAATTGACTTCAACTTATTTTTTGTGTGAGGATGGTGGGGGGGTGGGCGGGGGGGGTAGCTTGTTTGAAAACCACCTCAGACCATTCAGATACAAGTTATTTCTGTTGCCTGCTCAGATGTGTACTGTACACTTACCAAAGATGCACTCAGTTTGAATCATCTGCTCTCGGCTCTAATGACAGACAAGAGCCGGGGGCCACAGCCTCCAGTTCCACTTTGCCCCCGTAACATAGAAGGTATGAGAGTGAAGACTTCTTATGTTACCCATTGTAATTGTGGAAATGTTTTGGAGTTTGTAACAGGTTTGTCATTGTATTTTTTGGAAATTACCTGGAGAAAGTGTCCCCTTTCGGAATTCATTGTCAGGTTGTGGTTGTCAATATAAAAGACAGTGTTTGTTGATCGCCTCGTAAAGAGATTGTGTAACTTCTCAGAATCACAGAAGGGTTACGGCACAAGAGGAGGCCATTGCCTCCAGCTAATTAAATGAGTTCATTGACCAGTATCCATGTCCTGGAGTTCTGCATTTCCTTTTACTTGACCTGCAGTAGTGAATATAATGTGGCATATGAACAATGATGAATACACCATAGACTACCACATCAATGTCTGCTAATATTTCAACCAAATCATTTCAAAAACAATACGTCTCATATATGTAGTTAAAAATCACACAACACCTGGTTATAGTCCAACAGGTTTAATTGGAAGCACACTAGCTTTCGGAGCGTTGCTCCTTCATCAGGTGATAGTGGAGGGCTCAATCCTAATACACGGAATTTATAGCAAAAATTTATAGTGTGATGTAACTGAAATTATACATTGAAAAATACCTTGATTGTCTGTTGAGTCTTTCATCTGTTTGAATATCATGAAACTATCATGGTATTCAAACTTTTTAACTTTGTACACCCCAGTCCAACACCGGCACCTCCAAATCATGTCTCATATATATGTTCCTTATCCATTTGACTCCAAATCTAAACATTGCCTTCCAAAAGGAGCCACTTAATTTTGTTTTATTTGTTCATGGCATGTGCGCGTCATTGGCCAAGCCATCCCTGGTTGCTCCTGACATGGTGATGGCAAGTTGCCTTCTCAAATTGTTGCAGTCCTGGGCTTGTGGGTACACCCATAAAGTCAGACAGAGAGAGAGAGAGAGTTCCAATTCGAATTGTTCATATTGAATTATAAACGAATAATGACTTTAAAACCAAAAGCGATTTACTGAGAGAGACTTTTTTACAACTCATTGATGATACGGGTGCTTCACAGACTCGGCCAGTAAATGCCCTTCCTAATTGCCCATGTGAAGTTGGTGTTGAGCTGCCAGATTGAATAGCTACATTCCTTAATGTGTAGGTACATCCACAGTGACATTAGAGAAGAAGCTCCAGGATTTTGACTCAGCAACTGTGTATTTCCAGGCCAGGATGGTGAGTGGCCTGGGCTACTTCTAAGGGATGGAGTTCCCCGGCACATGCAGCTCTGACCATATTGGCTCTAGAGAGCTGTGATCAATCTTGGAGGACTTACGACCATTGACAGGTGTGACTTGTGTGCTTTGTGGTAACACCAATGGATCAATGGACATCTTCGGTGGAATCATTAGCAGGTCCCAAAAGGAGCAGCCAGAAAGTAGGTGTTGATGTTTCTATCAAATTAAAAGCACAGTTTGCAGCTTTGGAAATGATAAAGATTGGAGTGCAGCAAAACCTGGTTTACTGTATTCAAGTGTCCTGTGGTTACCGGAATTTGCTAGCTGCCATTTGGTTAGCCAAACAGTTGATTGTTGGAGATCCCGGTCTGAAGGAATGTGCAATGTTTACAGACTCTCCTGAAGGTCAGGCAGCATCAGAGGAGCAGGAGAACCGACGTTTCGAGCATAAGCCCTGATTCTCCTGCTCCTCTGATGTTGCCTGACCTGCTGTGGTTTTCCAGCAACATACTCTCGATTCTGATCTCCAGCGTCTGCAGTCCTCACTTTCTCTTAGACTCTCCTGAAGATTTGATGGGAAAGTGAGAGAATACTTCCCCCACCTCCTCCAACCCTCCCCACCCCCCCCACCAACCAACCAAGAAGTTCAATCCTGTGGTTTGGTTTGGATTGTCTGTGAGGGAGTAGTATGCCATGTTCTTTGGGACTGCGCTTGTTGGAGTTTAGAAGGATGAGAAAGGAACCCTCATTGAAACTGACAGAAGACTGAGGGACCTGCATCGAGTGGACATGGAGAAAATGTTTTCAAGAGTAGGTAAGACTACGACCCTAGGGCACAGCCTCACAGTGAAATACTGTAATGCCCCTTTCAAACCGAGACGAAGAATTTATTTGCCAGAGGTTGGTGAATCTGTGGAACTCATGGCCTCAGAAGGCTGAGAAGACCAAGTCATTGAGTGTATTTAAGTCAGAGATCAAGAGCTTCTTCATTAGTAAGGGGATCAAGAGTTATGTGGAGAATGCAGGAAAATGGGTTTGAGAAACATATCAGCTATGATTGAACGGCAGAGTAAACTCGATGGGCTGTATGGCCTAACTCAGCTCCTATATCTTATGGAATGGAGTGAGGTGTATGAAAGATGAGGAAACAGTAAATCTATGTAATATCAAAGAATGTCCCAAACATTTTACACCCAATTAAATACTTCGCTGATATAATGTAGGATATGTATCAGCTAAATCGCACACAGTAACTTCTCACAAACAGATTAATGACCAAATATATGTTGTGCTGATAATATTAAATGGAGCGAAGCAAATCAACCTGCATCAAATTGAATGGGCCAACATGAAGTGTAGCTGAATAGAATGGAACTGAAATAATGTAATAAGTTGATGTTGGAAGCCTGTCCCTAACAGAAAGGGGCTAATTGGCAATCAGTCCGTATTGTGATCCATCTTTGGAAAAGGCAGCTGATAAAACAGTCACAATTTCTTCACAACCAATTACAGTACCTGCAGTGTGCTATTGTACACAACTTTAAAGATGAGTGAAATGGTCTGGGCTTGTTGAGTGTTTTGCAAGAGATTTCTGCTGCCATCAGCTGTCTGTAAAATGGTCTTTATTTGCATGAAACCACAGCAACTTGTAACATTCTATTAGGAGGCATAGATTGTCTGCTAATGTCAGCACAACTGAACAACTGAGTTACACAATAGAGAATGCAGCAAATGTACTACTCACCTCACAAGGCAAAATGAAAGATTCTCCAGTGTCCGCACAAAGAAGTGTGAGATGAGAATATGTAACAGCAGAAATCAGAATCTTTGTTGTATGGAAACACAATGAGTTTTCAGTCACATCTTTTGTCTATATGTTTGACATTCATTCCCTCCATGAGGAAATTCTCCTTTTAGAATACTAGAACATTACAGTGCAGTATAGGCCCTTCGGCCCTTGATATTGCACTGAACTGTGGAAATAACCTGAATTCTATGTAACCTACACTATTCCATTTTCATCCATATGTTTATCCAATGACCATTTAAATGTCCTTAAAGTTGGTGAGTCTACTCCTGTTGCAGACAGTGCATTCCACACCCCTACTACTCTCTGAGTAAATAAACTAGCTCTGACATCTGTCCTATATCTATCACCCCTCAATTTAAAGCTACATCCCCTCGGGTTAGCCATCACTATCAAGGGAAAAGGCTCTCACTGTCCACCCTATCTAACCCTCTGATTATTTTATATGTCTCAATTAAGTCACCTGTCAACCTTCGCTCTAACGAAACCAGCCTCAAATCCCTCATTAGACTTTCCCTCCATACCAGGCAACATCTGAGTAAATCTCCTCTGAACCCTTTCCAAAGCTTCCACATCCTTCTTATAATGTAGTGGCCAGATCTGTATGCAATACTCCAACTGCGGCCGCACCAGAGTTTTGTACAGCTGCAACATAACCTCATGGCTCTGAAGCTCAATCCATCTACACACTGTATGCCTTCTTAACAAACCTATCAACCTGGTTGGCAACTTCCAGGGATCTATGTACATGGACACTGAGGTCTCTCTGCTCATCTGCACAGCCAAGAATCTTACCATTAGCCCAGTGCTCTTTATTTCTGTTGCTACTTCCAAAGTGAATCACCTCGCGCTTTTCCACATTAAACTCCATTTGCCACCTCTCAGCCCAGCTCTGCAGCTTATCTATGTCCTTCTGTAACCTGCAACATCCTTCGTCACTTTCCACAACTCCACCGACCTTAGTGTTATTGTTGTTTAATTCTGTCCTATGCACTCACAAATTACTTCTCTAATCCACTGAATTTCTTGACACCGAAGGCAGTCAACACTTGGAACAGGTTGTCTGAAGAATGGTTCCGATCAGGATAGAGGACTCATTTTCGAAAAAAAAAGAACAAAATGAATTCGTAGAAAGACAGTGAACTTTGTATTTGAAAGGTGGAGTCCACTGGGGGCAAAGTGATTTCTTTAACCAAAATTAAATTTTTTCAAACCCAGCCCATGTTACTTTAGTTACAACAAAGTGGTATGGGACTCAGTGATGCTGAGTTTACATCGCACATTCCAAATGACCTGACATGTATCTTCTGATGCAGTTCATTTTATGAAGGTTATGAGATCATGGTGATGGGAAGAGAATTTGTAGCTTTCTCGGATCAGTTCATTGGCATAATTTCTCAAAGTCTCAGGTGCTGATTTGTACTTGTGCAGGGAACAGAAAATTGTGGCAGATGCAGAAATTCAATGATATATACAGTTAAAATGAGGAGGGATAAAAGGGCCTCTCAAACCACTGATAACTGAAAGAAGATAGCATGGAAAAGGACTGCGAAAGGAAACATTACATCTAGGTTTGGATTTGAAGGCAATTGATGAGTCAGCCTAGCTCTCAGTTCCTGTTGGGGATCACTGAAGTGGAAGTGATATCATTCTCCCCATCCTCAAAGATCAGTATTGTAGTATGTCTGGGAAGAGGTGGAAGCCAGTCAGCGAATACTGCAGTATAGTAATTGTAGTCAACCTGATTAGACAATTGTATGCCGTACCTCCTGGGCAAGTGGGACTTGAAGCTGGACCACCTGGCTCAGAGGTAAGGGCAATGCCTATGTTCCTCAAGGTGTTGTGTTAAACCGGAATGTGAATGTGCTAATGTTGATAATGGAGATTATATCACCGCATGGACAGTAGTGGAGAGTATGAGAGAGAAGTACATGATGAAGCAGAAGTGAAACACTCCTCTTAAGAAAGCTATATTCAGTAAGATGTGCATTCAGCTGTAAATAATGAATTTTGAGTGCAGAAGAGAGTGAGAGAGCCTTACTTTAGGATGAATAAAGGTTACAAGGGACAGTAGGAACCTGTAAGAGTGGTGGTGAGTGCCTGGAATACGCTACCAGAGGAGGTGGTGGAAGCAGACACAATAGCAGCATTCAAGAAACACCTGGATGAATCCATGAATGGGAAGGAAATAGAGATTTATGGATCCTGTAAGTGAAGACAGTTTTAGTATAGAAGGGCAAAATGTGTTGGCGCAGGCTTGGAGGGCTGAAGGACCCATTCCTGTGCTGTATTGTTCTTTTGCTCTTTAGTACGAGTGGAGACACCTAACACACAAGAGAACCAAAAGAGTTTGGACATCATGAAGTTATAAACATGCTAACCACATTGTGCTCTTGAAAGAACAACATTGTTTTAAGGCAAATACAGATTTTACTGGCTGCTTCACACCTTGCTGTAGCTTTCCTTGAAATAGATGATAGAATTCTGGTTGTGCCAACTCAGCAGCTGTAAAGACCATTTCCCCCCAGTTGATGCCACAGGGGCCAAGTGCCACTGTGTCTGGATGAATATGTTCTATTGAACCAGGCTGACACGAGTTAGAGATATGGTATCATTGAAAACATGACATACCAGTGAATGGAGTGCTTCCACAGCTGTGTCAGAGTGATACTTGTCACACCATATCCATATAATTAGGTATTAACTTGCAGCCTCTGGATTGGACTGTCTCTGTACATTAATCTTCAATGACACAAGCATCAGTGCTCATAGATACCGATGAAAGGGCACTGCGGGGCTCACAGGATGGACTGTGGCCTGATGGCCTTTCCAGAAAACAAAGAACCATGGATGCTGGAGATCTGAAACAAATAAAACCAGAAATTCCTGGAGAAACACACAACTCAAAGAATGAGGATCACTGGACTCGAAGCATTAAATCTATTTTTTTCTTCACACATGCTATCAGACCTGTTGAGTTTATCTGGCAGTTTCTCTCTTGATTCTTTTTCTCTAGTTCACTCTTTGCAAAAGTTCACAAATGATAGTTCCCTTTGGGAACTTCATTGGTGTTGCAGATGGGAACTGTCACGAAAGAGAAAGCAGAGCAATCATGCCTAACATCATGGAGTCTAAGCAGGCAAGAAAGGTCTAGAAATAGTTTTCTAAACTGTTGTAAGGAGTTCAAATCCAACGGTAGCAAGCTTGGGAGTTGAGGGGTAGGGTGTAGGTTTGCTCGCTGAGCTGTAGGTTTGATATCCAGACGTTTCATTACCTGGCGAGGTAACATCATCAGTGGCGACCTCCAAGTGAAGCGAAGCTGTTGTCTCCTACTTTCTATTTATATTTTTCTCCTGCTTGGGGTTCCTGGGGTTTGTGGTGATATCATTTCCTGTTCGTTTTCTGAGGGGTTCATAGATGGCATCTAGATCTATGCGTTTGTTTATGGCGTTGTGGTTGGAGTGCCAGGCCTCTAGGAATTCTCTGGCATGTCTTTGCTTAGCCTGACCCAGGATAGATGTGTTGTCCCAGTCGAAATGGTGTTTTTTTTCATCCGTGTGTAGGGCTACGAGGGAGAGAGGGTCATGTCTTTTTGTGGCTAGCTGGCGTTCATGTATCCTGGTGGCTAACTTTGGAGTTGAATTGAATACTTTTGATTAACTGGAAGTACGGCAGACATTGGAAATCAGAAACAAATCCGAACTGAGGAATGGTCACTGGACCCGAAATATTAACTCCGATTTCTCTCCACAGATGCTGCCAGACCTGCTGAGCTTTTCCAGCAGTTTCTGTTTTTGTTTCTGAGCCCTTTTGATAATTTGTGAACTAACTGACTGCAGCAAAAAGAAAACTAGATTGCTGAGAAGGATTTGACAGGTTCACTGATTTCCTGCAGGGGAAGGAACTCACTTATGTGAACCTACATACCACAACAATTTAACTCTTGTATGAATAAATCTGAAAAAAAACACCTGTAATAATCATTTCAGTAGTTAAAGGATATCGCTGAGAAGGAAAACAACAGTGGAATGGCAAATTTGATTCAATAGTCCACCTTATGTCCTAGATATTTTTATTCAGTCTCAAACAAAGGGAAAATACTGCAGATTCTGGAAACCTGAAACAAATGCTCAAGAAATTCAGCAGGCCTGGCAGCATCTGTGGAGAGAGAAAAACAGTTAATGTTTCAAGTCTTGAGGTGTAGTCTGGTAATTAGTAATAAATTTGAAGGGTTGTGGAGATCAGGCAGGGAAGTGAAGTTGAAGCTGAGATGAGATCAGCCATGATTGTGTTAAATATCAGATTCACTCAAGGACCTGAGCTGCTCATGCTCCTAGATCTTGTGTTCTTATGACTTTTCAGAATAAGAGAACTTCAGAACCAGCTCTGAAGAAGATTCTTATTGGGCTAAAAATGTTTCTCTCTCTCCACAGCTATTGCCAGACATGCAAAGTTTCTCCACCATTCTCTTTTTTTTCTTATTCAACTTGTTTGGGCACATAATGACAAACCTCTGGAGCAGTTAGATTTTGAACCCACACCTAAGTTCAGGGCATTATCACTGCACTACAAGGCATTCTTCCTTTTATATACTTGAGAATCAACCTTCAGACTGCAGTGTACAGCTGGTCAATATCATCAGAACATTTCCAAATATTACTGTTTTGTTGCTGGTGTTTTACCTCTCGGGTAGGAATTCAAGAAGACAGCTCACCACCCGACGGTAACTAGAAATAGCCCCTAAACATGGAGTCATAAAATCCCTGCAGTGTGGAAGCAGGTCATTCGGCCCAGTGAGTCTATACCAACCATCTGAAGGGCATTACACCCAGACCCATCCTCTACCCCAGCCCCATAACCCTGCATTTCCTATGGCTAATCCACCTAGCCTGTACATCCTGGACACGATAGGCAATTTAGCGTGGTCAATCCACCTAACCTGTACATCTTTGGACAGTGGGAGGAAACTCACGCAGACACGGGGAGAATGTGCAAACTCCACACAAGTCACCCGAGAGTCTAACCCGGTTTCCTGGCGCTGTGAGGCAGTGGTGCTAATCACTGAGCCACCGTCTAACCCACAAAACGTGGTCTTGTTAACGCTGCCCATACCACAAGAAAAAGGAGTAAAACTGCTGCAGTTATGACAATGAGTTCTGAGTTGTCAGAATAGCTTTGAAGTTAACACGAGATGATCTGAAACTAAGGATTTGCTGCAAAGGAACATCTCGCCCACCCACCCATTCAAACTGAGGAGACTGACCTGCCATTACTGATAAATGCTATAACTTGTTCTTTATCAAGGTCACAAGAAGGTCAAGGCAGAAGGGACCCAGCTCTGCTGAACCACTCCCAACACTTGCACAAATATTGCAGCTATAGGCAGAATAACTGGAGTCCCTCATTCCAACAAACACGGAGTCCTCCCACAGGAAAAGCAGATTCAACCTCGGAAAGCAGGGAATGTTCCAGCTTGCAGATTGGAGATCCTTCCTGTAATGAAGGTAAAAAGCTTTTCAAGGTGTCAATGTAAAGTCTAAAAACCTAGCTCTGGGCTTTCAAACCAAGACAGGCTGCATAAAATCTTTAATGTCCCTATTTGTACAATCAGCACAGCAAAAAATATATTGCTGCTGTCACTGTGCTGATTTTTGCCATTATTACAGTAAATTCGGTACTTTCTGAAACTTTGCAATGTCTACGCCCGTCTGTCTTTAGAGACTACCTGCTCTATCCTGTTTTTTCCACAGATGAGGGACATTTACTCAGAGCAGTCGAGGGGTGTGCTGCTTCTGATGAGGAGGAGGAAGAGAGAGGTTCAGAGGGTCAACAGTGTCAGATGATGGAACAGAATAAAGATGGCTGCAGTAGTGAAGGGTAAGTTTCTTGCAAACATGTGAAGGGAACACCCTCGAGTCATGACTCCTATTTCCCGTTTGTTCCAGTTAAGTGTTTTCCATCAATTAGAAAGAAAATGGAAGCATAGAGGAGAACAAATGGAGTCTACAAATCTTGAGTTCTTAGGTTGACTCTTTTCTTAGTTCATTCATGGGACATGGGAACCACTAGCTGGCCAGCTTTCATAGCCCCTCCCCATATGCCCTTTGTTAAGGTGGTGGTGAGCTGTGTTCTTGAACGGCTGCCCATTAGGAAGAAATTCTAGGATTTTGTCCCAGTGACAGTGAAGGGATGACAATATATTTCCAAGTCCGGATGGTGAGTGGCTTGGAAGGGAACTTGCAGGGCCTGGTGTTCCCATGTATCTGCTGCCTTTGGTCATCTATATGGAAGTGGTCATGGAAGATGCTGTCTCATGAACTTTGGTGAATTTATCATCTTGTTAATAAGAGCAGCAGCAGCATGTATGGAGTGTTGGCACTGGATACTTGTAGATGTGGTGCCAATCCAGTGGGCTGTTTTGTCTTGGATGGTGCCCTTCCTGAAGAAGGGCTTATGCCCGAAACGTCGATTCTCCTGTTCCTTGGATGCTGCCTGATCTGCTGCGCTGTTCCAGCAACACATTTTCAGCTCTTGTCTTGGATGGTGTCAAGCTTTGAATGTTGCTGGAGCTGCACCCATTTAGGTAATTGGGAGTATTCCATCACACTCCTGACTTGTGCCTTGTAGGTGGTGAAAAGCTTTGGAGACTCTGGATGTGAGTTAGACGAGGTAGTATTCCTGATGAAGGGCTTTTGCCCAAAACGTCGATTTTCCTGCTCTTCGGATGCTGCTTGACCTGCTGTGCTTTTACAGCACCACGTTCTCGACTCTAATCTCCAGCATCTGTAGTCCTCACTTTCGCCCCGCTGTAGTATTGCTAACCTCAGACTTGCTCTTGTAGCCACTGTGTTTATGTGACAAATCTAGTTCAGTTTCTGTTCAAGGGTAACCCCCAAGATGTTGATAGTTCAGCGATGGTAACACCATTGAATGTAAGGGGCAATGATTAGATTGTTTCTATTGGAGCTGGTCATAGCTGAGTACTATGTGGTGCAAATATTAACTTGTCACTTTTCAACTCGAGCCTGGATATTGTCCAGCTCTTGTTGCATTAACCAACATGAGTAATCTACACAGGATCTTAAGACATAAACCGGTGAAGGAACACAATGCTGCTTTCTCTAAAGATTTTCACTGCACTCTGCCTGGTGTCAGCCTAAGTTTGAAAAATTGTTTCGACCAGAATGGTTTCTCCAGTGGTATCAGAATTCTTGATGTTCCAGTGCATTTGGATTGAAAATAGTTTTATTATTCTTGAAAAGAACCACATGGTTTGCGTTCACATAGAACGATACAGCAGCAGGTTCCCTTCCGAGCTCCTGCTCCATTGTCGCGACTTAACTCAAAGGTGTGCACCGATAATTGTGCCACAAACCTTCACAAAGTGTATGCATGCATAAAATCCTAATAAGACCATCTAAATGACTGACTGCTACTCAGGGCAAAAGCAATTTGTGTCCGAAAAAAGCATTCTTTATCGTGGTGCACTTAACTTTAACAAGAACAGTGAAAACAGAGAATTTCTAATTTATGCAACTTTGTAAAATGGCCTACAGTATAGAGGACATTCAGCCCATCGAGTCTGCACTGACCCTCCATAGAGCATCCCATCCCTTCTCCTCCACATGTGGTTTGTACCATATCTAACCCACCAAACCTGCTCATCCCTGGACACAACTGGGCAATTTTGAGCAGGGCCAATTCACCTAGCCTGCACATCTGTGGACTGTGGGAGGAAATCCACTCAGACATGGAAAGAACATGCAGACTCTGCAAACAGCCGCCAAAGGAAGGAATCGAACCCGGGTCTCTGGTGCTGCAAGGCAACAGTGCTGGCCCACCTTGCAGTCCACTTAAACAAAACTGCTTCAAATCCCCAAACATCAACTTCAATGATCAAACTGAATCACGATTAAGACAGACAAAAGATTAATCTCTCTCTCTGTCATGCGCACATGCGCGCACACACACAGACTGTCTGTTCCTCTTTTTCTCCAAACAAGCAGACACAACGCAACCAAAAGCTATAGCTACGTTATCTTACATTGAAGACATATCAGAAATGACTTCCAGACTACTCAGACCCCTTGGCATCATGGTAGCCCACCAACCTAACACACCTAGACAGTGACTAATGAACCTAACGGCATTCACAAAATGCCATGCAAGAACTGTATAAAAAAACACTACATTGGACAAACTAGCAGGAAACTTGCCACCAGGATACGTGAACACCTACTGGCCACCAAAAGACATGACCCACTCTCTCTAGTTTCTGCACATACAGACAAAGAAGGACACAACTTTGACTGGGATAACATACACATCCTAAGTCAGGCGAAACAAAAATACGCATGAGAATTCTTAGAAGCATGGTATTCTTACCAGAACTCCATCAATAGACGTATCGATTTAGACCCTATCTACCTTCCCTTGAAAAAAGGAACCGGAAATGACATCACCCACCTTAAGAAACCAAGACCTATAGATAGAGAGGCGGGACATACCACCACCGCTCGATCGCAACTCTTTCTGATGATGTTACCTAGCATCTGAAAACAAATCTTTCTCTGTCTCTGTCTCTGTATCTGTCCCTCTCTCTCTCTCTCTCTCTTTTGGGAAGCGTAAACAAAATTCCAGCAATTGAAAGTCTACACTGCAAGGTGGAAAGTTGCTTTCCCCACAGGCATATTGATTTTTGCAATGATGATATGCTGTTATCTGTACAGTGACAGTCATCCTTCGATTTGATGGCTGATCAGTTGAACTTGGGTCTTCCCTGTGTGGATTCTGTTTTTTAAAACTTCCTTGGTTCGTCTGTCTCTTCCCCCACGAGAAGGGGAAGCGAAGGTTGCTCTTGGTCTGCAGACTCTAGATGTTTGTCACCTTCTACTGCTGTTGCCTTGTGCAACATTTTAACATTCTGCAGCTCAGTCAATCAGAGGGCTATTGTCAGGTAGAATTTTCTTAACTTGAAAGATTGTCAGTGCCGTTCAATCTCAAGTTCCCCCACTTACTGCTTCAGAAAAGCAACGTTGTATTGCAAAGCTCAAGAATATGTAACACTTGATTTCAAGTTGCAAACCACTTTCCTTGTATTCCAATTATAGCAGGCCAGCGTGCAATTCAGTTTATAGTTGTTTTAAAAAAAAACAAAATGTAGTCTTTTACGTTGCCATGACTTGGAATTGCATTGCTAATCCCTCACAGTCACTGGATCAAAATCCTTGAACTGTACTATGGGTGTCCTTATAACCCACCGATTGGCATGGGTCGAAAAGGCAGCTCCAATGCCCTTGTAAAGGGCAAATAATGATGGACAATAATGAATTTTGGCCCAGCCAGCGATGTCCACACCCCCTGAATAAATAATTTTAATAAGTGCTGAGTGAAATCATTAAATGTAGCTCTATAGTTGTTGGGTAAATGCATCCTCAGTCTCCCCTCATGGTACTATAATCCCACCGTTACTCTGCTGCTGTTGTTTCTCCTGGGTTTTAGAAGCAACACACTTTGCAGTAAACACTGGATTACAGTTTCTGCCATAGGTTATGAAATTGCTTTGTAAACAGTTTATCATGTTACATTAAACCATTTCCATCCTCGGGCACTTTCTCCTAACTCTCTGTCACACCACAATTGCTATATGTCTCAAAACATTCTTTAAATGGAAGGCAAATACCTCTGACTTAAGAGAAAATTATAGCTATACCCTTGATGGTGGTGAAACCGCTTAATTTATTCCTCACCATTTTATATTTTGCAATCCCAGCCAATGTCTGTCAACAGTTTGGTGACAAGTTGAATCCCAGTTTTTTTCCTTGGGTTGTTGAAGTTCCTTTGGGACTGTTTCAAAGAAAACTAGAGGTGTCCCCCTGCTTTTTTCAATACATGTTCCAACCAATTTCAGTAAAAATAAATTATCAGGCAATTTATCTTGTCTCTGGGACATTTGCTGTGAACAATTTGGCTGCCAATTATCACACATGTTAACAACAGCTGCAATCTGATATGTACTAACCCTAAGGCAGTTTGAGAGACTGTGAAGTTGTGCAAGTGCCTAAATATATGCAAGTTCTTTAAATCCACTGAGTCCACCTAACTCTTTGCATTGCGTCTGGTATCTGAAGTTATAATAGCTACACTCTTTTAGACAAACAATATCTGTGTATGGAAGCTTGTGATTTAACAGAGTTTGAGGTATTTAACTTAAATTTTGAATTTGTTTTAAATTCTTTTCGTTGCCACAGCAGCACATTACAACGACTGCTATCTCACAACTGCAGCTGTGGGATCATGGTCATTTCACCATGGATGGAAAGAGAAAAGGAACTCATGACTCAGTTAAAGAACAAGGAGGAACAAGTGACAGAGCTCCAGACTGAGACTGAGAAGGTATGAATTATGATCAAGAAATTCTTCCAAACGCTGGAAATCCCAAATTGTGTAACATGTTGCTGGTTAATTAAGTGCACTTACCTTGGTGCCTTATTTCTCTCTTCCACAAGAGTCAAAGTAATTTCCAGATTCCTACATCGTTAAAACAATGTTTACACCGAGGGGAATTGTGGGGAATAAACTTGGCTGTTCCTATGGATCTAGAGAGTAAGTTTTATTAAATTTGATCCAGTAAAAGCTTGTTTTGCAGTTCCTGGGCGCTTAGAACAGAGAACATTACAGTGCAGTACAGGCCCTTCGGCCCTCGATGTTGCGCCGACCTGTGAAACCAATATAAAGCCCATCTAACCTACTCTATTCCATTATCATCCATATGTTTATCCAATAACCATCAAAATGCCCTTAATGTTAGCAAGTTTACTCCTGTTGCAGGCAGGGAATTCTACGTCCTTACTACTCTCTGAGTAAAATAACTACCTCTGACATCTAACCTATACCTATCACCCCTCAATTTAAAGCTATGCCCCCTTGTGCTAGCCATCACCATCCAAGGAAGGAGGCTCTCACTGTCCTATCTAATACGTTTCTCATCTTGTATGTCTCTATTAAGTCACCTCTCAACCTTCTTCTCTCTAATGAATACTGCCTCAAGTCCCTCAGCCTTTCCTCATAAGACCTTCCCTCCATACCAGGCAACACTCTGGTAAATCTCTGCTGCAACCTTTCCAATGTTTCCATATCCTTCCTATAATGTGGTGAACAGTCAAGTGGTATGGTAAGCTCTCAAATGGAGTGTAGGTTAAAGGGTTTAGAAGACACATCTAGAATATTCTTAGGCTGAATGTGATGGTTTGAAAGCTTAGTATGTGTCATTACAGTCGGACGCTGAGGAAAGACTTGCTCATCTTCACATCTTCATTTGCTTGTCCAGTTTACTCACTACAAAAAGAACATCCCAATGCTGTGAGTGGAACAAAGAACAATGAGATTGTGTACGGGATCAAAAAGTGCTGAAAAAGGACTGAACGCTGAATATTACTACAGGGCTGCTCATCCCTCTGAAGTGAAAATTCACTCCACACCAGGCTATAGTTCAACAGGTTTATCTGGAAGTACAAGCTTTCAGAGCACTGATGCAGGAGCAGTACTCTGTAAGCTTGTACTTCCAAATAAAACCTTTCGGAAAATAATCTGGTGTTGTGCAATTTTTAACTTTGTCCATCCCAGTCCAACACCATGGCATCGCTCCGAAGGATAGATGGAACATGGTCTATTGCCACAGGCTGTGGTCCTAACCCAAGCTGTGAGGAGACTCATTATTGGGTTGGTCCCTTGCCAAAAGACAGGACAACCATTGCTGTCGGCGAGGAAGACATGTTGTGTGCTACTATGGGCTATCAGAAAATGAGAATAGACGCATCATACTGAATGGGACAGAGGTCTTACATTTCACAAATGCCTCTTCTCAATTCAAGGATACCAAAAACAGAGACATTGGCCTGAAGGGAAGGGGAAGAATCCCCCTTTAAAATTCAGAAGAGGGTTCTTGTCACCACTGCCCCCACCACCATTGGCTCCACCTGGGCAATTCTGTTCTTAAAACCCTGTCACTTCACTGTCCACGTTTCTCAAAGTGGGTCACCCTTCTCCTTTGGCTCAGTGTTTCCAGTTTAATCATGCATCGGTGAAAAATGTTCGGATGTTTTTATGTTAAGTGCAAGTTGTTATTGTTGTTTAGGCAGTTCCTGTTCAGACAGGACTCAGCAGACCCTGAACAAGTTTGACGCGCCTGAATTCCTGCCCTATTTGCTTAAGTGAACACCATTAACTATTGAGGTTTACTTAAAAATACATAGTGAGTGAGTTTCAGAGTGGTCTCCCATTACATTACCCTCCAGCTATCCATGATCCAGCCTCACAAAGTACAGCTGCTATAGGTTGTGTCTGGTCCTCAATATATTGCATTCAAGGACGCTTGTAGTGTAGTGGTGGTGCTGGAAGAGCACAGCAGTTCAGGCAGCATCCAAGGAGCAGTAAAATCGATGTTTCGGGCAAAAGCCCGTCATCAGGAATAAAGGCAGAGAGCCTGAAGCGTGGAGAGATAAGCTAGAGGAGGGTGGGGGTAGGGAGAAAGTAACATCGAGTACAATAGGTGAGTGGGGGAGGAGATGAAGGTGATAGGTCAGGGAGGAGGGTGGAGTGGATAGGTGGAAAAGAAGATGGACAAGTCATGGGGACAGTGCTGAGCTGGAAGTTTGGAACTAGGGTGAGGTGGGGGAAGGGGAAATGAGGAAACTGTTGAAATCCACATTGATGCCCTGGGGTTGAAGTGTTCCAAGGCGGAAGATGAGGCGTTCTTCCTCCAGGCGTCAGGCGGTGAGGGAGCGGCGGTGAAGGAGGCCCAACACCTCCATGTCCTGGGCAGAGTGGGAGGGAGAGTTGAAATGTTGGGCAACAGGGCGGTGTGATTGATTGGTGCGGGTGTCCCAGAGATGTTCCCTAAAGCGCTCTGCTAGGAGGCGTCCAGTCTCCCCAATGTAGAGGAGACCACATCGGGAGCAACGGGTACAATAAATGATATTGGTGGATTTGCAGATAAAACTTTGATGGATGTGGAAAGCTCCTTTAGGGCCTTGGATGGAGGTGAGGGGGTAGGTGTGGGTGCAGGTTCTGCAGTTCCTGCGGTGGCAGGGGAAGGTGCCAGGATGGGAGGGTGGGTTGTAGGGGGGCGTGGACCTGACCAGGTAGTCACGGAGGGAACGGTCTTTGCGGTAGACGGAAAAGAGTGGGGAGGGAAATATATCCCTGGTGGTGGGGTCTCTTTGGATGTGGCAGAAATGTCGGCAGATGATTTGGTTGATGCGAAGGTTGGTAGGGTGGAAGGTGAGCACCAGGGGCATTCTGTCCTTTTTACGGTTGGAGGGGTGGGGTCTGACGGCGGAGGTGTGGGATGTGGACAAGATGCGTTGTAGGGCATCTTTAACCACGTGGGAAAGGAAATTGCGGTCTCTAAAGAAGGAGGCCATCTGGTGTGTTCTGTGGTGGAACTGGTCCTCCTGGGAGCAGATACGGCGGAGGCTGAGGAATTGGGAGTACGGGATGGCATTTTTGCAAGAGGTAGGGTGGGAAGTGGTGTAATCCAGGTAGCTGTGGGAGTCGGTGGGTTTGTAAAAAATGTCAGTGTCAAGTCGGTCGTCAGGAAGGGGAGGGAGGTGTCAGAGATGGTCCAGGTAAATTTAAGGTCAGGGTGGAATGTGTTGGTGAAGTTGATGAATTGCTCAACCTCCTCGCGGGAGCACGAGGTGGCGCCAATGCAGTCATCAATGTAGCGGAGGAAGAGGTGGGGAGTGGTGCCGGTGTAATTACGGTAGATCAACTGTTCTACATAGCCAACAAAGAGACAGGCATAGCTGGGGTCCATACGTGTGCCCATGGCTGCCCCTTTGGTCTGGAGGAAGTGGGAGGATTCGAAGGAGATATTGTTAAGGGTGAGGACCAGTTCGGCCAAACAAATGTGAGTATCGGTGGAAGGGTACTGTTGGGGACGTCGGAAGAAGAAAAAACGGAGGGCTTGGAGGCCCTGGTCATGGCGGATGGAGGTGTAGAGGGATTGGGTGTCCATGGTGAAGATGAGGCATTGGGGGGCAGGGAAACAGAAGTCTTGGAGGAGGTGGAGGGCGTGGGTGGTGTCTCAAATGTATGTGGGGAGTTCCTGGTGTCCCAACCTCTGAACCAGGTAGCCCAGGTTCAAATCCCATCTGCTCCAGAGGTATGTAATAACATCTCTGAACAGGATGATTTAAAAACAATGTCTCGGGTCATAGAGTCATATAGCACAGAAATAGACCCTTTGGTCCAACCAGTCCATACCAACCATTATCCCAAACTAAACTAGTCCCACCTGCCTGCACTTGGCCCATATCCCTCCAAGCATTTCCTATTCATGTACTCATCCAAATTTTAAACATTGTAACTGTACAGCATCCACCAAGGAGAAGGAGTGGTATTATCGCAAGATGGTTAACCCAGGTGATGTTCTAGGGACCCGGGTTTGAATCCTGCCACAACAGATGCTGGAATTTGAATTCAGTTAAGATCTGGAATCAAGAATCTAATGGTGACCATGAATCTGTTATCGATTGTCGGAAAAATCCACCTGGTTCATGAATGTCCTTCAGGATCTGGCCTACATGTGACTCCAGGTCCTCCAACAATATGGTTGACTCTTAACTGCCCTCTGGGCAATTAGGGATGGGCGATAAATGTCAGTCTGGCCAGTGATGCCCTCATCCTGTGAATGAATTAAGAAAAAAAAATTCTTCTGAAAGTTCATTCCACACATGAACCACTGCCTGTATACAGAAAAAAACAGCTTTGTCCCTCACATTCAACTCCTCGAAACTACAGACATCAGATTCAAACCCAGTCATAGTTCATGGTGCGTAGCCTGCACTGGGACACAATTCCTATGGGAATGGGAACCTGTGATGAAGGAAAATGCCATTAAATGTACTTTCCCCTTTCTGCTTGCTCAATGCTGGAGTTTCCCATCCTGCCTGAGCTTCCTATCTCGTCTGTCCTGACACTCCAATTGTCTGTTAGCTCAGTCTGCTTCCTGAGTAAAGTGGAAGGAAAGGCCTATTTTGCACTTAAATTATTGTGACTCCGTAACCTTCTACGAGGAGATGTACCCGGCTGGTCTGGACAGCTGCGGACCCTGGTGTTTCCTCCCAGATGGTTTGACATGTCCTTGAACTAGTTATACTTAGAGACAAATTTTATTTCAAGACCAGTGTTCCCACAATGTAAAAATGGTCCGGTTGTAAGAGACGGTAGTTGTCAAAGTTTTGTATGAATCTGTTGTGTAATGTTGGAAAAATTAAATGAGAAGTGAGTTGGATAAACATGCCACAGGGAAGTACAGAATTGGGGAAAGGACATTTAGGACACAGTTTGTTCTTGTAATGGATTTTGTCTTTCCCACAAAAGATTAACCTTCTGCCCCCTGAAGTAGAGCAGGACAATTTCAAAGAAAGGCAGGGAAGATTTCTTTGACATTCAAAGCAATATTTAATCCACAAACCTCACTTTTAAAAACTGATGATCTTACTAGTATGGTATAGCTATATGTGGCAGCTTGCAGTTTGTTAACTAACTGCCACATTTCCTACATTTCCACAGTGTCTACACTTCAAAAGCCATGGCTGTGAAAGGGTTAGGTTCATCTCAAGTTGATGATCATGACGTATGAAGAGAGACTGGATCGGTTTGGATTATATTCACTCGAGTGTAGAAGAATGAGGGGGCAATCTCGTAGAAATGGGACAAGACAGGGCAAACACAGGAAGGATGTTCCTGATGACTGGGGAGTCCAGAACTAGGAGTCACCGTCTAAGCGTGAAGCCTAGGCCTTTTAGGGGTGAGATGAGGAGAAATTTCTGCACCACAGAGTGATGAGTCTAGGGAATTCTCTGCCATAGAAAGGGATTAAGGCCACAATATTGAATGTCATAGAATCCCTACAGTGTGGAAACAGGTTTTTTGGCCCAACATGTCCACACTGACCCTGCGAAGAGTAACCTTCCCAGACCAATTCCCTATCACTCTACATTTATCCCAGACTAATGTGCCTAACCCACACTTATATATAGATAGCTTTATAAAAAATTGAACGCTATGGGCAATTTAGCATGGCCAGTTCACCTAACCTGCCCATCTTTGGACTGTGGGAGGAAACCAGAGCAAACCCAAAGGAAACCCACGCAGACACAGGGGAGAACATGCAAACTCCACACAGACAGTCGCCTGAGGTGGGAATCAAACCCGCGTCCTTGGCACTGTGAGGCAACAGTGCTAACCACTGAGCAATTGTGCTACCCCAGTGTTTTCAAGAAGGAGCCAGATATAGTTTTTGAGGCTATGGGAATCAAAAGTTGTGGGGGAGAAATTGGAA
This sequence comes from Chiloscyllium plagiosum, assembly GCF_037043375.1. Classification (NCBI taxonomy): domain Eukaryota; kingdom Metazoa; phylum Chordata; class Chondrichthyes; order Orectolobiformes; family Hemiscylliidae; genus Chiloscyllium; species Chiloscyllium plagiosum. The sequence continues at coordinate 12,839,049 of NW_028270164.1, forward strand.
TAGAGTACTGAACTGGCTGATCAGCATGATCATTTTGAATGGCGGAGCAGATTTTGAAGGGCTGAATAACCTGCTCCAATTTTTTATAAAGCTATCTATGTATAAGAGTGGCTATAAAAATGCATGTCTTTGTTGGGCTACTGTAGCTTCCATGTGAATGCTGTCTTGTTTTCCAGTTGACATGTGCAATGACCAAGGAACTCCAGCTGAAAGGGGAGGAGGTGGAGATGCTGAGGATGGAACTGCAGATGGTTGAAACTGATCGGGTTAGACTCTCGCTGATTGAGGAGAAACTGACGGATGTACTGCAGCTTCTGCAACAACTGCGAACGCTGGTAATTACCCCGACGATTGAAAAGAAAGTAGTCTATTGTGAAGTTCATTATGTGGAGGAGCTGGTGTTGGACCTGGGTGGACAAAGTTAAAAATCACACAACACCAGGTTGTAGTCCAACAGCTTTATTTGGAAGAACTAGCTTTTAGAGCGCTGCTCCTTCATCCGGTAACTAGTGGGGCAGTATCATAAGAAACAGAATTTATAGCAAAAGATCACAGTGTCATGCAACTAAAATAATATATTGTTATAGCTCATTGTTAGAGGTTCTAGTGTGAGAGGTTAGGTGTGTGTTTCGGAAAGGAGGTCAGCATCGATAACTTAGATGCCAGATCCCATCGGAACATTCATAACACGCCAATGCTGCTCACATCCCGGTCAGGGAATGTTTGAACCAGTTGCTTGGCAAGTTCACAGCAGTTTACTTTATGTCTGATCACAAACACCAAAGAGTTCTGCTTGTAAGGAACAGGCAATAGTCTGACTCGCAGCATGTAAATATGATTTCACACTGGGTGAACAACGTGTTAGGATTAGCCTTCTGTTCAGACACAGCTTCCTGCAGCAATAGCTCAATCAGTGGTATTAAGTAGCGTGGCTGGCATTCAGGCTGCTAATTCAGGCTCGATTCACCATGTTGGTTGTGGGGGAGTGAGGAGCTGGGTGGGTATGTGGGTATTCATTGAGTCACACAATTATTACTTTGCAGAAGGAGACCATTCGGCCCACAGTGTCTGCACTGGCTCTCCGATTCGACTTCACATGTTAGTTTCAGGCCTAGAATTTGTGGAATTGTAACTCCCATTAGGGCACACTTTTTATGGGGAACCGAAGTTTGTTGTTGAGTCGACATTCCAGGTTTCTGGAATCCCTCTGGAGCATTCACCAGTGTATTCATTAGATTGTGCAGGTAGCCCTTCTCTCACTAGGCGTGTGGCAAAGTTAGAATTATAGAATCCCTACAATGTGGAAACAGGCTATTCGGCCCATCAAGTTCACACCGACCCTCTGAACAGCATTCCACCCAGACCAACCTCCCTTATCCTGTCCCTCTAGCCTGCATTTCCCATGGCTGATCCATCTAATCTACACAGACCTGGACACTATGGGCAATTTAACCTGCCAGTCCATCAAACCTGCACATCTTTGAACATTGGGAGGAAACAGAAACACCTGGAGGAAAGCCATGCAGACACAGGGAGAACATGCAAACTCCACACAGACAGTCACCTGAGGTTGGAATTGAACCCAGGTCCCTGGCGCTGTGAGGCAGCAGTGCTAACCACTGAACCACCGTGCGACACTTGAGGCATGTTTGTTTCACTTTGGAGGGCAGTCATTTCAAGGAGATATTGAGAAACTGGAGCACGGATTGTGTTTTTTTTATTCATAAATATGAGTACCTTTGGCTAGGCCAGTGTTCTTGACCTATCCTTAATTGCCCACATGTAGGCCAGACCAGGCCACTAAAGTCTTCCCCTAAAGAGCATTAGTGAACTAGATGGGACTTCATGGTCATCATTAGACTTTTAATTTTGAATTTTTATTCAATTCAAATTCCACAAACTGCCATGGTGGGATTTGAACCCAGTTCCCCAGAAATTACCTGGGTCTCTGGATTAATAGTCTAATGATATTACCAGTAGACCATGGCCTCCCTTTTCACAAGTTTCAAATTGGATATTGTACACTACAGTATTTCTTTATCTCAGATTGACATCCATCTTCATAACTGCTTTATTCATGAATAAAAGTAAAACATTGCAGATGTTGGAAATCTGAAACAAACAGGTAACACTGGAGAAACTTGGCAGATCTGATACATCTGTGGAAAGGGAAATAGAGTTAACATTTTGAGACCCATATGAGTTTTGTTCAGAACTTGTATTCTGATATGCTAGAGACACTAATATGAATGAATGAAAAACAAACAAATTTTGTGGAAACCTCAAAAATTCAGCAACCATTTGGCCCATCATACCTTTGCTATCTCTTTGCAGGAACTCTGTAATTAATCCCATTTGCTTGCTCCTTCCCCATAATCCTCTGAATATTTCCCCTAAAATGACACTAATTTCCTTTTATCCTCATCCATTTACTGTATGAGAGTATGGATCAACAGGTCACTCACCCTGTTGCACCAACAAGATTATGGTCAAAAGTGTGGTGCTGGAAAGCACAGCAGGTCAGGCAGCATCCGAGGAGCTGGAGAGTTGACGTTTCAAGTGTAAGCTCTTCATCAGGAAAGCCCACATTCCTGATCAAGGGCTTACGCTCAAACATCGACTGTCTTGCCCCTCGGCTGCTGCCTGACCTGCTGTGCTTTTCCAACTCTCTCGACTCTGATCTCAGCATCTACAGTCCTCACTTTCTCCCAATAAGATCATAGCTGATCTGACTGCTGCACATTCCCACCTCTCTGTGATAAACTTTCACTCTGTTACTCATCAAGAATTCATCTACCACTGCCTTTAAAAACTAAATTCAAAGGCCACCTTTTGAGGAAGAGAGTTTCAAAGACTCACAACCCTTTGTGAGAAAGGAAATGCTCCTCACCTCCTGCTTAAATGGGCCAACCCTCATCTTTCTGAAGAAGAGTTGCACCTCAACAATAGCTGTTTCTCTCTGCACAGATATTGCCAGATCTGCTGAGTTTGTCCAGTATTCTCTGTATTTGCTTTATTTGTGTGTCTGTCGTGGATGAGGTGTCACCTAGTCATGGCATGGCGATGACCTTACAGCCAGTATGGACAGTATTGTTGGCCTGGATTCTCCCACCAGAGGCTTGGGTATGGGTGGGACAACACAAAGAAGTAAATGAGCAGCTTCTGAGAGCAGCAGTGATTGAATCTGATGTGCAGCCAGATTACACTGTGTTCATTGAATCATTTAATCCCTCCAGTGTGGAAACAGGTCATTTGGCCCAACAAGTCCACACTGATCCATCCGAAGAGTAACCTATCCAGACCCATTCCCCAATCCTAGGATCTGACATTAACCCCTGACTAATGCACCTCACCTCACACATCCCTGAACACTGTGGGCAATTTAGCACAGCCAATTCACTTAACCCCCACATCTTGGAGATTATGGGAAGAAACCGGAGCACCTGGAAGAAACCCACATAGATACGGGGAGAATGTGCAAACTCCATGCAGAGAATCATCCGAGGTGGAAATTGAACCTGGGTCACTGGTGCTGTGAGACAGCAGTGCTAACCACTGAGTCACCGTGTTGCCCTTTATTTTAAAGATTTAGCATCATGGAATCCCTACAGTGTGGAAACAGGCTATTTGGCCCAACAAGTCCACACTGACCCACCTACAGTCCTGTCAGCCTGCCTCTGCCAAAGATGGATTGAATGTTTTGACAATGATTTTGAATTGGGTTTACAGTGTGAGGGTCTTGTGAATACTTGCCTACAGGCCTTAACTGTCCAGAAATCCATGCAAACACTTAATGACGTTATTTTGTCACTGGTATCCTCACCAGGTATCAAGTAGACTGAATAACAGAATACAGGAGGCGTCTGTTTTAAGTGGACACCATGTTCCTGAGTTGTTGAATGGACCAGTTTTTGATGTTTTTCAGATTCTAACTCTTCCTTTTTCTTGCATTCCTATCCATCCTCAATTTATATTCTGCTTGATCACAGAACATTTCCAGACGGTCATTGGGGAAGATCTTAATGAGCACTTTGGACTCCTGTTACAATGTGGGACATGGTAAGGAATCACAACAGTGAGATGTTATAAAAGAGAGCGATAATCCGATTCGGCCTGTTAATAACAACTTTCCCTGCCTGTTTTACAGGAATGATGAGCTCCTTGGACATATTGAGTGTTCTCCATAAAGAGCTGCTCTCTTGTGAGTTACTCGCCAAAGGTTCATGTCAAACGGAGGAGGAGCAGATCAGGAAAAACTCCCTGGTGATATCATGTTAATGCATGGAAGTGGGCAGATCCCACTTTGCAGCAATAATCTTCAATCTTTCCCTCTTAAGCAGTCAGTTGGGATGTGGCCAATATCCATAGGCAGAAGAGGGTCCTGCCAAAACATCGACTTGCCTGCTGCTCAGATGCTGCCTGACCTGCCTTGCTTTCTCCACACTTTATTGACCCCAGGTCTCTAGTATATGCAGTCCTCTCCATCTTCTTGAAACCATTGAAGATCAATCACTGAAACACAAATGTTTATGAATGCTTGTGGACCGGAGGCTGGCTAATCACAGGCTGACACATACAGACATCTGAAGCAATTGATGATGTACAGTCTGTGCTATCATGGACTTTGACCAATCTCAGTGACAAAAATTCTGTAAATTTGCATGTGGTCACAAAAGGCAAGCAAATCGATTTAAAGAGAGAGCTTGTTTCTGGGGACTTTGCAGCTAATGAAACCTGTTAACTGAGTGGACAAATGCGGTAACCATCTTGTGCTCAGGAAGATCCCACATAGAGTGTGGTTCCAGTTAATTTTGTCATAACTGCAAGGCGGTTGTTTGTCAGGATACTGGGGGAGCTCCCTGCAGAAAGAGAGTGATGAAAGTTACGTGTCCATCAGAACAGGCAGCTGGTGCCTTGGTTTAATGTCTCATCCCAGTGGTCACCCTTCCAGCATTTCAATGTTGCTTTTGAATGGGACTGAGCTTTAACAAAAAGCAGAATACCACAGATGCCGGAGACCTGAAATTTAAAAAAAAAACACCAATCGGCAGCTTCTGTGGAGAGAAAGAGACTTTTATCAGAAAAGATTATGTACTCAGTCTTGAATCTGTATCAGCTAACCATGTTCCACATCTCAAGACGTGGCTCACAATAACCAGGTCACTAAACAGTAAACAAAGCACTTGGGTTTATTTCTGATGGGAGAGAATTGAAAAGTAGAGAGTGTTGATTAGCCGGTACCTGGAACACTGTACACAATCCTGGACACCGTATTATTACAAAGAAACATATCAAAACACAGAGGGTGTAAAATAAATTTATAAGGAGGATGCCAGATTGACAACTTGTCTTTCTTCTTGAGAAAGGAAGGCAAGGGGATGTCCTATTAAAACTCTTTAATATTATGGAAGATTTTGATTGTTTAGATGGGGAGAAAATGTTATGGGAAGATCATAACTAGAAACCATTAGTGTAAAACTGCCTCCAAGAAGTTCAATGGGGGAAGCAGTGGGAGGGATGCAATGAAGAGATGTGTGCTAATTGTTGAAGTTCTGGGGTGAACTTAGAGTCCCTTCAGTGTGGCAGCAGGCCCTTTGGCCCAACGAGTCCATACTGACCCTCCAAAGAGTAACCCAACCAGACCCATTCCCCAACCCTTTGATCCTACATTTACCCCTGACTAATGCACCTCGCCTACACATCACTGAACAATTTAGCATGGCCAGTTCCTAACCTGCAGATTCTTTGGAGTGTGAGAGGAAGCCCATGCAAACGCAGAGTGAACGTGCAAACTCCACACAGACAGTCACCCGAGACAGGGATTGAACTCAGGTCCCTAGTGCTATGAGGCAGCAATGCTATTCGTGCTGCCCAATTTTCCAGTGACCAAAGTAATGCAGCTACATGTAGCCCAGGCTGCTTGTTTTGGATTCTCAACCTTTATTATCCCAAGCTGATGGAATTCTACATGAGAGAGAGCTTCTGAACATCCAGGCTCTCAGTGCTCCCCACTGGGAGGAGACTCAGCCCCTCCAACACAGATACTTTGAAAGATATGAGTTCCATAAAAAATTCAACTCCACACCCACAGCTGTTAGACTTCGACTTGCACGGACTCTGATGCTGAACAAAATATCAATTGTTGCAGAAAGATTAAAAAATTATAAAGAACTTCTTTATTCAGAGAGTGAAACTCTTTACCAGAGGAAGCAATTGAGTTGTATCATTTAGATGCATTTAAGGAGTTGACTAAAGGAGCAAGTAAGGGAGAAGGGAATGGAGGGCTATGCTGGTTGAGAGGAGGGTGGGTCTAGGGCTGTTTGGACTGTTTTGGATGGATGTCTGCTGCTTTGCTGTTGTTTCTCTGCAATCTTCTGATTTCATGTGCCCTGTAAATTGCCTACTGGTTTATACTAGCTGTGTATAAAAATGTTATTTTAGTTTCTGAAATTGTATATAGATTTTCATCCTTTGTTTATCTATCCATCTTCATTGTTCTGATTCACTATATCCTTTTGTTTATCTATGATATTGTATGAAAATTATTATTTTAAAGGATCTGTCGCCCCCTTGTGGGTAATCATTGTTATTTATGGTTCCTTTTCTAGACAGTGATGTGGAGATATTCCCTTTGATTCTTTGAGATTGGATTAAATCGATTTATATATTGATGGGAGGAGTATATTAATATCTTTGTTTTCAATGTTTTCCATTTGAGCAGAGATTATGTTTTCCTATTATGTATTTGGTAACTTTCCAAATACCAAATGCCCCACCCCGACACCAACTTGCGTGGTGCTGGTCAATTAAAAATGCTGGTTAACCTGTTGCAGTTTGTATGAAATGAAGGAATTGAATGAAAACATGTCTTAAGGTCTGATGCAGCTCTCAGTCGCTTATAACCTCTCCACCTTTGACTCTATCCACTCTAAACTCTGAAGGCAAAGAACTTCAAACTGTATCCATTTGTTTTGCAATCATATAAAGTCATATAGCAAGAAAGAGATCCTTCAGCCCATTAGTCTGTACTGGTCAGATACCACCACCTAACTAGTCAATCTAATTTTCCAGCATTTAGCTTATAGCCTTATATGCTTTGGCATTGCAACTGCATATCTAAATACTCGTAAATGTTATGATGGTAAACTGTCAATGTTTGTATATTTCTACAGCAATAGTGACACCTATTACGATACAGTTACTACACAGGTGTTACTATAGGGATGGAGTGGAGGGGGTTATTGGATTTAGGAAGTTAAAAATCACACAACATCAGTTTATAGTCCATCAGGTATATTTGGAAGCACTAGCTTTCAGTGCGCTGTTCTTTCATCAGGTAGTAGTGGAGTATAAGATTGTGAGAAATGAAGGAATTGAATGAAAACATGTCTTAAAGTCTATTGCAGCTCTCAGACACTTATAACCTCTCCACGTTTGACTCTATCCACTGTAAACTCTGAAGTCAAAGTACTTCAAACTGTATCCATTTGTTTTGCAATCATACAGAGTCATACAACAAGAAAGAGACCCTTCAGCCCATTGCATTGGTAATGGTCAGATACAACCACCCAGAGTTACTGGTTGAAGCAGATACTATGCCAGCATTCATGATCAAATTGGATAGGAGCTTGGAGGAAAAAAAGATAGACTCATGGGCTCAAGGTGAGAAATGTGATTGAAAATATCCGTTTGTGTACACAATGAACACCAGCACAGAAGGGTTGGACCATACTGCTACGTGCTGTAACCTCTTATCTATGCATTGAGTTTTACTATGCATTTGGTAACCTTACATAATAATAGAAGGATTCATAGTCTGAGGCATCAACCTTCCTACAAAAGCAGAAACTGCTGGAGAAACTCAGCAGCTCTGGCAGCAACTTTGGGGGAGAAAGCAGAGTCAATATTTCAACTCCAGTGACTCTTCTTCTGAACTGATGGTAGCTGATAAAAGGTGATATTTATGTTGAAGTTGGTGGGGGAAAGAATAGAGGTGGAGCCCAGAGACAGAGAATGATAGGCAGACAAAGTTTTGGAAGATAATATGCCAGGTAGAGAGAAAAGTTAATAATGGAGATGATGAGCTGGTGAAAATGGTTTGGCTGTGCTGAAAGCAGCCCATTTCATGAAAATAGCTATGGTGTTGGGCAGGTAGAGGACATAGAACGTGTTCAACCTGTAAAATTATTGACCTTGCTATTGAGGCCTGTAGGCTGCAGGGACCTTGGATATATCTGCCAAATGTATTGTTGGAAATGGGGCTCTCGGATCAGACTCATCAGCCACATAATGGCCAACAGAACCCATGAGCAGTGACATGGAATTTTCAGGGTAGATAATCATACTCGATAGTGAATGATCACCAATTATAATGATGCTAACAAATAAACTGTAACGTTTTCCCAGTAACAGATGTTAAGCCAACTCACCCAGCTAAATTTTTTGTCTCCTTTGTAAAAAAAAAATTTAAAAGCATTACATCAACAGTTTTCTAATCCACTGAGACTTATCCAGAATCTAAGGATTCTTGGAACATTATTACCAGTGGCCACTTCCTTTAAAACCCTTGGAGGAAACACCCTAGGTTCAAGGACTTATTGATCTTTAGCCTCGCTGGTTTCCCCAGTACTTTTTCTCACGTTGATTTCCTCCCCCTTCCTTCTCAAACTGCTGCACTGTCTGAACCCCTTCACTTTCTGATTCAGAGGTGGGAATTCTATCACTAAGCTTGACTCTGTGCCTTCATGGTGACTGAACAAGAGCAAAGGGAAGCACCTACGCCTCAGTGGTTGTGATTCTCCCAGGTGCCCCTGATGGACAGGAAGGGGCCAGAGGGATTTCAAATCCCTTTAGCCCAGATCTGAGATGGGAGCCTTTGACTGGCCACGTAGGCTTGCAAATTTTTATTAATTCCAAATTAAAATCCTAGGATTTTAAAGGAATTGGCTACAGAGATGATGGATGCACTGGTAGTATTATCCGCAATCTACCTGGACTTTACCTCGCTTCTAATTAAGTAATGCTTCAATTTGAAAGTTGTCCACTATATTTTCAAATCCTTTGATGGTCTGGCCCTCTGAGGTATCGACCTTCCTGTTGAGCAATTGTTAGATAGAGATGGTTTTTCCATAATAAACCACCTAATGAGGAATCGAGGCTCCACCGTTCCTGTCTAAATATCAAAGTTCAGCTGGGACAGGTTTTCGGGAGGATTGACTTGTGGGGAAGAGAAGAATGCCATTTGACTGAAAACAGCTTTGACAGCCGCCAGCCAATATTGAACAAACCAATGATTGCATTTGACAGCTGCTGAGAGCACAGAATCCCCTAAAGCTTTCAAAAGAATGTAACTCTGTAATCAGGTTCCCTCCATTAGCCAGTTAAAGCTCGTTCAGTTTTATTGACTTGGCTTTGCTTTTCCTGGCACACTAATCTACTCCAGAGACTGAGCTCCTTACAAGATTACCTTGAAGAAACTGGGTCTTCGATCTTACCTGGGGCAGTCATGCATGCAGTGATTGTGCTTGCTGAAAGGTGTAAGAATGAGAGGTTGGGTGTGGGGGCACCAAATGCAGAATCAGGAATCTTAGTTCATTTTGGTAGCCTGTTGGAAAGGCTTCTTTGGAGGCTTCCCTGACCTCTCACCTAACTAACTATTGCTGCTCGTGTACAGTCACTGGTCAGTGATCTGGGTCAAAGCTGAGGTGCTCAGTTCTCAGGCAGGGTCACCGGACTCAAAACGTTAACTCTTGATTTCTCTTCACAGATCCTGCCAGACCTGCTGAGCTTTTCCAGCAATTTCTGTTTTTGTTGCTGATTTACAGCATCTAGAGATTTTTTTTTCGGGTTTTGCTCAGTTTTATGGTTGGCTTGACCACAAATAATTAAAAAGGACTCAAGTAACGGTCGACGTACTAGCGATTTTTTGAGAAGACTTGTAGCTCAGGTTGATGATATGATTTGGAGATGCCGGTGTTGGATTGGGGTGTACAAAGTTAAAAATCACACAACACCAGGTTATAGTCCAACAGGTTTAATTGGAAGCACTAGCTTTCGGAGCACCGCACCTTCATCCACAACCACCTGATGAAGGAGTGGCGCTCCGAAAGCTAGTGCTTCCAATTAACCCTGTTGGACTATAACCTGGTGTTGTGTGATTTTTAAGGTTGATCATAAATATGTAAGTTAGCTGGCTAAGTTGGAAGTTTTGTTTTCAGATGTTTTGTCACCATATTAGGTAACATTATCAGTGAGAGTCTCTGTTGAAGTGCTGGTGGTATGTCCCACCTCTCTATTTATAGGTCTTGGTTTCTTAAGGTGATGTCCTTTCCAGTTTTTTTTCAAGGTAAGATAGATAGGATCAAAATCGATGTGTTTATTGATGGAGTGTATCACTTTCCCCTTGCCCACTTCTTCATCATTCCAGAAAGAATAGACTTGAATTTATTTAACACCCTCCAGAACGACCCAAAGGCAATTAACATCTTTCAGTTGGTAGCCAAACAATTTGTGCACAGTCCAGAAACTGCAGTGGTGGTTCTGGTTCTAGGATTGGTGTTGACTAAGACATGGGAGAACTCTTCGGTTCCTTTTCCAAGGGCATTTAAATTCACCTGAACAAATTATCTCATCCAAAACCAATATCTCCAAAAATGTTAAGCGTCCCCTCTGTACTTAGCTGTGCCAATCATTCGACATTATGTAAGGCGTGGAATGGGTCTTGAGCCCACAAGACTCTGATCAGGTAAAGAGGCAAAATGCACAGTAGTAGACCTTTTTGGGTTCTCAATGAAACCAAGAGGAATTGCAAGGAGAGGGAAGGTCTTTTCGACCGTGCTGTTACCAATCCTCACTCTGCTGAGGATTATGGTTCAATTGTGTATCTCTGAGTCTGGCTCCATTGTTTTTCCAAGCTGGATATTTGCAGGCAACACTTTCATTTGGAACTCTCATAGAAGTGCAAATTGTAACAATTTATGCAAGTTCCCTAATACCTGATGGAGGTGACTGTTACTAACATCTAGAGGTAAAATGATAATTTCAGCTCAAACAATTTTGTTTATTCCAATTTGGTTTCCTGACCCTGCCTTAGGTGATCAATGGCAGTTATTTTAGGTTTATGTTTCTTCCTTCTTGTAACCATTTTAGTCATGGAAGTCTTGATATTAACATCAGATGATGGAAGTTGAAAATTGATAGTCTATGGATGTAAGTTTGCTGGATGAGCTGGAAGGTTCGTTTTCAGATGTTTTGTCACAATACTAGGTAACATCTTCAGTGAGCCTCCAGTGAAGCACTGGTGGTATGGCCTGCTTTTTATTTATGTGTTTCGGTTTCCTTGGGTTGGTGATGTCATTTCCTGTTCTTTTTCTCTGGGCATGGTAAATGGGATCCAAGTCAATGTGTTTGTTGATAGAGTTCTGGGTGGAATGCCATGCTTCTAGGCTTGTCCTAGGATGAATGTGTTGTCCCAGTTGAAGTAGTGTCCTTCCTCATCTGTATGTAAAGATACTAGTGAAAGTGGGTCATGTCTTTTTGTGGCTAGTTGATGTTCATGTATCCTGGTGGCTAGTTTTCTGCCTGTTTGTCCAATGTAGTGTTTGTTACAGTTCTTGTAAGGTATTTTGTAAATGACATTAGTTTTGCTTGTTGTCCGCATAGGGTCTTTCATGTTCATTAACTGCTGTTTTAGTGTGTTGGTGGGTTTGTGGGCTACCACAATGTCAAGGGGTCTGAGTAGTCTGGCAGTTATTTCGGAGATGTCTTTGATGTAGGGGAGAGTGGCTAGGGTTTCTTGACGTATTTTGTTGGAAACCTTCAAGACCATCAATAATACCCTTACTGGCATAAAATTCACTAAAGACGATAGACAATAGACAATAGGTGCAGGAGTAGGCTATTCAGCCCTTCGAGCCTGCACCGCCATTCAATATGATCATGGCTGATCATTCCTAATCAGTATCCTCTTCCTGCCTTATCTCCATAACCCTTGATTCCACTATCTTTAAGTGCTCTATCCAACTCTTTCTTAAATGAATCCAGAGACTGGGCCTCCACTGCCCTCTGGGGCAGAGCATTCCACACAGCCACCACTCTCTGGATGAAGAGGTTTCTCCTCATCTCTGTCTTAAATGGTCTACCCAGTATTTTTAAGCTGTGTCCTCAGGTTCGGCACTCACCCATCAGCGGAAACATGTTTCCTGTTGCCAGAGTGTCCAATCCTTTCATAATCTTATATGTCTCAATCAGATCCTCTCTCAGTCTTCTAAACTCAAGGGTATACAAGCCCAGTCACTTCAGTCTTTCAGTGTAAGGTAATCCCGCCATTCCAGGGATTGACCTCGTGAACCTACGCTGCACTCCCTCAATAGCCAGAATGTCTTTCCTCAAATTTGGAGAACAGAACTGCACACAGTACTCCAGGTGTGGTCTCACCAGGGCCCTGTACAGCTGCAGAAGCACCTCTTTGCTTCTATACTCAATTCTTCTTGTTATGAAGGCCAGCATGCTATTAGCCTTCTTCACTACCTGCTGTACCTGCATGCTTGCCTTCATTGACTGGTGTACAAGAACACCTAGATCTCTCTGTACTGCCCCTTTACCTAAATTGATTCCATTGAGGCAGTAATCTGCCTTCCTGTCTTGTGACCAAAGTGGATAACCATACATTTATCCACATTAAATTGCATCTCCCATGCATCTGCCCACTCACCTAACTTGTCTAGGTCACCCTGTAATCTCCTAACATCCTCATCACATTTCACCCTGCCACCCAGCTTTGTATCATCAGCAAATTTGCTAATGTTATTGCTGATACCATCTTCTATATCATTAACATATATTGTAAAAAGCTGCGGTACAAACTGCCATTCCTAGATGTCACTAGAGTGAACAGCTAATGGGGAACTTCAAACCAGCGTCTACAGGAAAAGAGCACATACGGAACAAATACTGAACTACAGAAGCAATCATCCCAGCATCCACAAACAGAGCTGCATTAGAACATTAATTCAATGAGCTACCATACACTGCAGCACAGAGAAACTATGTAAAGCAGAGGAAAATCACCAATACAGTGTATTCAAAAAAATGGATACCCAATGAAGACAGTCTGCTGATTTCTCAGCACCAAACCCAAACAAGCAGACAAAACACGTCCAAAAACCCTAGCGACTTTCCCCTACATCAAATACATCTCAGAAATGACTGCTAGACTACTCAGACCTCTTATTATCATGGTAGCCCACAAACCCACCAGCACACTAAAACAGCAGCTAATGAACTTGAAAGACCCTAAACAGCCATCTGGTGTGTTCTGTGGTGGAACTAGTCCTCCAGGGAGCAGATGCAGCAGAGGTGGAGGAATTGGGAATATGGGATAGTATTTTTCCAGGAGGTAGGGTGGGAGGAGTTATAATCTAGGTAGCTGTGGGAGTCGGTGGATTTGTAGAAAATGTTGGTGTTGAGTCAGTCATTGTTGATAAAGATGGAGAGTTCCAGGAAGGGGAGGGAGGTGTCAGAGATGATCCAGGTGAATTTAAGGTCTGGGTGGAATGTGTTGGTGAAGTTGATGAGGTGTTCAACCTCCACGTGGGAGCACGAGGTGGCACCGATGCAGTCATCAATGTAGTGGAGGAAAAGGTGGGAAGTGGTGCCAGTGTAGCTCTGGAAGATGGACTGTTCTATGTAGCTGACAAAGAGACAGGCATAGCTGGGGCCCATGCGGGTGTTCATGGCTACCTCTTTCGTCTGGAGGAAGTGTGAGGATTGGATGGAGAAATTGTTGAGGTTGAGGACCAGTTCAGCCAAATGAATAAGTGTATCAGTGCAAGGTGGGGACGTTGGGAGAGGAAGAAACAGAGGGCTTGGAGGCCCTGGTCATAGCGGATGGAGGTGTACAGGAACTGGATATCCATGGTGAAGATGAGAAGTTGGGGGCTGGGGAAACGGAAGTCTTGGAGGAGTTGGAGTGCGTGGGTGGTGTCCCAAATGTATGTGGGGAGTTCCTGGACAGGGGGGATAGGACAGTAATGAGGTAGGTGGAGATGAATTCGATGGGGTGGGAGCAGGCTGAGTGTGCCAAACTACCACTGCATGCCCTTTATCCGCTGGTTTGATGGTGAAGTTAGGGTTGAGCAGAGAGAGTGGAGGAGGGTTGTGCGTTGTGAGGGTGAGAGGTGGGAGTGGGGGAGGGGGGTAGACAGGTTGAGGTGGTTAATGTCTCAGTGGCAGTTGGAAATAAAGAGGTCAAGGGCAGGTAATAGTCACGGGATGTCCAGGTGGATAGGGTGTGTTGGGAAGGGGTCCTTGGAAGGTGTACCGGAGTCTTGATGAAAAAAGTAAATTTGGAGGCAGAGACGGTGGAAGAAGTGTTCGACATCATGATGCGTATTGAACTCATTGATGTGTGGACGGAGGGAGATGAAGGTAAGACCTTTGCTGAGGACTGATCATTCGTCCTCAGTGAGGGGGAGGTCTGGGGGGATAGTGAAAACACAGCAGGCCTGGGAGCTAGGACCTGGTATAGCTAGGAGTGGGGGTGGAGACTGTAACAGGAGTGAGCGTGGTAGTGGCAGGACTGGGGGACGTGACGTCATTTAGATTAGATTAGATTACATTACAGTGTGGAAACAGGCCCTTCGGCCCAACAAGTCCACACCGACCCGCCGAAGCGCAACCCACCCATACCCCTACATTTACCCCTATACCTAACACTACGGGCAATTTAGCATGGCCAATTCACCTGACCTGCACATCTTTGGACTGTGGGAGAAAACCGGAGCACCCGGAGGAAACCCACGCAGACACGGGGAGAACGTGCAAACTCCACACAGTCAGTCGCCTGAGTCGGGAATTGAACCCGGGTCTCTGGCGCTGCGAGGCAGCAGTGCTAACCACTGTGCCACCGTGCCGCCCACACATTTGTGGAAGTGATGCTCACCACGGGGTTCTGGGGGGGGCGGGGATGGTGACAGTGGGATCAGTGGGGGGGGTGCGTGTTGGCAGTTTGCAGGTGTGTGGTCTCAGTGGGGACAGAAGTGGCAGCGATAACGGCAGATACGGGGGCAGAAGTCATAGTGATGACGTAGGGAGCAGAAGTGGCGGAACCTGTGGTGTAGGCGATGACGCAAGGGGTGGAAGTAGCTGCAGCAGCGGCCGCGAAGGGGACAGAAGTCGCAGGACGCATGGCATGGGTGATGTCAGAGGGGGCAGAAGTGGCTGTGGCGGCAGCAACGGGGGTGTGCGGAAGTATGTTTTCGGTTGGGCCTTGCATCGGTCTCAGTGGCGGTGGATTTGGTAGCAATCACGGCAGTGGTTGGTTGTCCAGGTTTGTGGTGGCTGTTGTCTGGCTGATGGTCGTGGAGGCGGCATGAGCAGCCGATGATGTTACCTAGTACAGTGACGAAACATCTGAAAATGAACTTTCCAGCTCAGCGAGCAAACTTACATCCAGAACCTCAACCTGGCTACCAATCTTCTCAAAACACGTTAATTGATAATCTATGTTTTACCACTACTATGACAGCAGCAAGCAAATAACAATGGGATTGGAAAGGAAGATCATCTGGATTACTTAAATGTTCTATCTGCTTCTTCTCAGAAAGGAGACTTGAGAACAATAAAATCCATTGGCCGACCTCAAGGGCAATTAGATTAGATTAGATTACTTACAGTGTGGAAACAGGCCCTTCGGCCCAACAAGTCCACACCGACCCGCCGAAGCGCACCCACCCAGACCCATTCCCCTACATTTAGCCCCTGCACATAACACTATGGGCAATTTAGCGTGGACAATTCACCTAACCTGCACA
This sequence comes from Chiloscyllium plagiosum, assembly GCF_037043375.1. NCBI lineage: Eukaryota > Metazoa > Chordata > Chondrichthyes > Orectolobiformes > Hemiscylliidae > Chiloscyllium > Chiloscyllium plagiosum. The sequence goes on from NW_028270164.1 coordinate 12,854,861, forward strand.
TTTTTGGACTGTGGGAGGAAACCGGAGCACCCGGAGGAAACCTATGCAGACACGGGGAGAATGTGCAAACTCCACACAGTCAGTCGCCTGAGGCGGGAATTGAACCCTGGTCTCTGGCGCTGTGAGGCAGCAGTGTTAACCACTGTGCCACCGTGCCACCCACATTCAGTAGAGGTTCTGCATTCACATTGAGTAGCCTAGAACATCTGTGAAACCTGGCCCAAGCACTTTGTGATTAACACATTTGTGCTGGGTTGTTTTGGAGTGTACTATAAATGGAGGGTGATGGGGAGGTTAGGGGGGCTGCCAGCACATGTCACATCACCACAGCAGAGAATTCTGGCTGCCCCCCCCCCCTTCCCCATTGATCATTTCACAGGATGCTGCACCTCTCCTGATGGCTGACCACATTCCAACCCTACCCCCTTTCTGTGTCTGTATTCCCATCCCTCACTCCCACCTCTCACTGCTGGCCACACCCAACCCCCAGACTAAACCTCACTCCTATCCCTACTTATATTTTTACGCCCCTACCCTACCTCCAAACCCATACCTACCATTGTCTCCACACATGCCCTTACTTCTATCTCTACCCCCTACATGTAATGCTAAGCCTATCCCAACCCTTCCACCTACCCTACCTTTATCCCTACCCCTAATACTACACCCAGCCCTACCTTCATCCTTACCTTTGCCCCCTCTAAACCCAGCCCTATCTCAACCTTTACCTTTGCCTCCCCCAAACCCAGCCTTACCTCAATCCTTACCCTAACTCCTCATGACTTTACATCCATCTTTGAGCTCACCAACTATGCGCATACTTTGAGCATGCTAGTCACAGTGCCACCTAGTGGAGGACCCTTCAGAAAAAGGCAGTAGGCTCGAACACGTTCCTTTTGTTTGCAGAGGACAGGTCCCTCTGTATGTATGTACGTCACTGGTAGTCAGAATAAATGAGCTCAACTAATTATGTTAAATTGTTTGTTCTTGCAGCTATTAGTATGGCCACACAGATTGTTCATCAAGTCCTGAACAAGTAATTTAAATGAAACCATGGGGGGTGAGGGGAACCACAGCCACATACTGATGCAAGTTCATATCGAAATTGATCGAAGTGTCTTCACACAAAAGATAACGATTATACAGAACAGATAAATCCTGGAATCACTGATGCTACACTGGGGAAAGTGATGGAGAAAGTTAAGTGGCTTTCCTTACGCAAGATTTGGAGATGCCGGTGTTGGACTGGGGTGTACAAAGTTAAAAAGCACACAACACCAGGTTATAGTCCAACAGGTTTAATTGGAAACACACTAGCTTTCAGAGCGCTGGTCCTTCATCAGGTGGTAGTGGAGAGCTCAATCCTATTTGAGCCCTCCACAATGATCTGATGAAGAAGCGACGCTCCGAAAACTAGTGTGCTTCCAATTAAACCTGTTGGTCTATGACCTGGTGTTGTGTGATTTTTAACTTCCTTATGCATGTTTATCTTGCAAATACTTATTGTTCACAGTGAATTTAAAAATTTGACCACATCACGTGTGTAACCTTTCTGTGTCCTTTGTTGTAATTGGATTTTTTTCATTTATGCGGCTGATCAAATTCTATAATCTCAATGAAGAGATTAGGTTAGAGGAAGGATGATTAGGACAGAAGAGTGAACAGGAAAGCTCCAACTGTGCCTGGGGATTTGGTGACTCATTGTCTCTTTGCCCTGAAGGCCAATTCCAGCACAATCATTCACAGCAAATTAACTTTCTTTATTCGCCTACAACTGCAGCAACAATAGCAGCAGGTTCACGGATGGGGAGTGGAGCGAGTGCAGAAGACAAGGAATTAGCGAAAAGGTCAAAACAACTGGAAAAGAAACTACAGGAAGATGCGGAGAAGGAGGCCAGAACTGTAAAGCTGTTGCTTCTCGGTAATGCAGCTGGGATACAGATTTAAAAGGGGAAACAAAGATAAAGGTTAAACCTTTCCATTTCTGTAGATAGTTCACTTTAATTATATAATGGTAAGTTAGTTTTCTAAACTTTCTGTTAGCAAGTTTGAAATTAAGATATCACCAGGTAAATGCTTAAATTGAACTTTTAAAGGAAGCTGAACAAATATGTGATGGAGGAAATCACGTATATGTCAGCATTTGTGTCAACATCCAAGTAGCAATTCTAGCAGCACATTTTACCAGTTGGCTATCCTGTTTATTCTTATAAAAGGGCATCTGATAACATATACTATACATAACATATACATAACAATCACCTGCAACTCAATATACCCCAATCGTGAAAGTGCTTGGTTTATTAATGTACGTTGTAGAACCATCCAAGTATTGGAAATAAGAATTAAACTCAAAAATGAAACTGTCACTTCTGAGTGACAGTTATTAATATTCTGATTCGGAGATGCCGGTGTTGGACTGGGGTGTACAAAGTTAAAAATCACACAACACCAGGTTATAGTCCAACAGGTTTAATTGGAAGCACTAGCTTTCGGAGCGCCACTCCTTCATCAGGTGGTTGTGGATGAAGGTGCGGTGCTCCGAAAGCTAGTGCTTCCAATTATACCTATTGGACTATAACCTGGTGTTGTGTGATTTTTAAATTAATATTCTGAGCATTAATATCCTTCATGACCTCAGCATGTACAAAGTGCCCTACACTCAAATAAGTCCTTTTGGAGTGTTGTTATTGTTGTAATCTTAGAAATCGAGTGTGCTTTCGTATACGGCACACACCCCAAATAGCAAGGAGATAATAACCAGATTCCCAGTTTATAATATACTCAGCTGGCTGGGCACTAAATACAATGTAGAGGTGCCAGTGTGGATAAAGTTAAAATTCACACAACACCAGGTTATAGTCCAATAGGTTTATTTGGAAGTACTAACTTTCAGAGCACAGCTCCTTCATCAGGTAGCCAGCTGACAACGGAGCAGAGCTCTGAAAGCGTGTACTTCCAAATAAACCTGAAGTTGTGTGATTTTTACCGTTGGGCAATACATGTTAGTAATCTTTAGAAAAAGGCCACAGGACATTTTATATTCACCAAAGAGGACTGGCTAAGCCTTGAAATACAGCACTACCTCAGCACTGCACTGGAGTGCTATTTTAGATTTTGTTCTCAAGGTGCTGAAATGGGACCTGAAACTGCACAACCTGTTGTTTCAAATGAGATAAAGACAACTGAGACTTGGCTGAGCATCAAAACATTGTGGTTTAAGACCCTATGTTGGTTAGGTGCTATATAAACATACGTTCTTTCTAGTCACTACTTTTAGTTAATATGTTTACATTAAATTCTGTCTTTTATTTGCCACTAACTTTTTTGACAGTATCCAGCCAAAGGCTCTCGGATCAGTAAGTGTGACTGCTAGTTATTAGCAACCTCAGTTGTAGTTATTGAACTGTTGGCAACCAAATTGTGTTTCTCCCATGACAGATAACATCCATTCTGTTATATCCAAGGGTGATATTGTTTTTCTAAGTACCTAAGTGCAGGCAGTTTCTGCTCTGTGGTCTTTGTGGACACTAACTTCCTTTGTCTTTACTTTGTGGTTTTATTACAAGGGAGGGACCTGCTTTCTTTCATTATGGATTTGCATCAACTCCAAAAGGTCAGGGTAATCATGAGACAAAGACAGAGCATGCCATTTTGATACTGTTGTCCTATGCTCATGCATTGGCTCTGACTAGCAGAACCCATTACAGTTTAATTCAATTCCAAATTAGAAGCTAGCATTTTGAGATAGTGTATGAGACATGATGTATAGTGTGACAATTCTTATGGTTTATTTTGTCTTTTTCTTTAAGAAAGGTTGAGAGAGAAGTGCTACTCCAAGCCAATAAAGTAAACAGTTTTTGAGGCCTTGTTTTCTTTTAAAAGCAGCCTGAACGGGTGGTAAGAAGCTCCCACAAAACCAGGACTGTTAGTTTTAGTTGCTGCTACAGTGTTGAAGCTGAGTGTGGAAGCTGTTATCCCTCTGTCTGTTACAGCTAAAAGCTGGAGTTCCCTTCCTGCTGTTAGACTTGAATGTGAGACAATCTATTTTACTGAAATTGCCTTTGCCAAGAGTGTGTTTATGGGATGTTGCTACATTGGAAACTGCTACTCTCTGGTAGCTAAAAAATCCAATATTCTGTCAAGTTTTCCAATAGAGTTAAATTATTCCAAATTCTTTCTTTTGTTGTCTTTTAACTATAGTTTATAATTAAAGAGTGTTTGTTTGGTTTCAAGGCTGGTAGTTTGACCAATCAAATTGCATCTGAAACGCAATGCTTGGCACTTGCCTTTAAAACAAGAAAAAGATAGGATCTAAGCTATCTTCTTGAGGGGGTTTGTTCTGGTCCATAACAAACTGGGGTCTCTATACCGGATCAAAATCTCTAATTCCAGGTTGGGGTTTAGGATTACTGGCCTCAAAGGCAGTGTTGGTGTTCTTTTTTCAGAGGGACAGGTAGCATTGAGGAGGTGGGGAGGCTGCAGAAAGATTTGGACAGGTTCAGAGAGTGGCCAAAGAATTGGCAGATGGAGGACAACATGGGAAAGTGAGTGGCCATGCGCCTTGGTAGGAAGAATAGAGGCATGGACTATTTTCTAAATGGGGAGAAAATTCAGAAGTCTGTAGTGCAAAGAGACTTGGGAGTTCTAGTCCAGAATTATCTCAAGGTAAACTTGCAAGTTGAGTCAATAGTTAGGAAGGCAAATGCAATGATGGCATTTATTTCGAGAGGACTTGAATATAAAAGCAAGGATATACTTCTGAAGCTATATAAGGCTCTAGTCAGACCACATTTAGGGTATTGTGTGCAGTTTTGGGCCCCATATCTCAGGAAGGATGTACTGGCCCTGGAGCATGTTCAGAGGAGATTCACAAGAATGGTCCCAGCAATGAACAGCCTAATATATGAGGAACGTTTGAGGACTCTGGGTCTATAACTTGATGGAGTTTAGAAGGATGAAGGGGGATGTAATTGAAACTGAATGGCCTGGACAGAGTGGATGTTGGGAAGATGTTTCCATTTGTGGGAAGACTGGGACCCGAGAGCACAGACTTAGAGTAAAGTGAAGATTTTTTAGCATGGAGATAAAGAGAAACTTCTTCAGCCAGAGAGTGGTGAATCTATGGAACTCATTGCCACAGAAGGCTTTGGAGGCCAGGTCATTGAGTATATTTAAGACTGAGATGGATAGGCTCTTGAGTATCAAGGGGATCAAGAGTTATGGGGAGAAAATGGAAGAATGGGGTTGAGAAACTTATCAGCCAGGATTGAATGGTGGAACAGACTCGATGGGCTGCTCCCGTGTCTAATGGTCTAAGTTGGGTGTGCTTGTGTACTAATGGCTCTTTCAGTCACTAAGAGTTTCCTGGGGCGGAAGAAGTCACTTCAGGAGTTTTATAGAAAGTCAGCAAGGCAAAGCTTTTGGAATTGGAAAACACACTGGAGTTGGGGTTACTTGTGTCTGTGAGGAAAGGGGAGATAATTGTGGCATTTACAATTGCCTGGAATGCCACCTTTGGAAATGGCTACAATTTCAATTCAATTGAAAATGAACCAGCTTGAATTAGAAGCAAAAGGAAAAGAAAGTTTGAATTGCGACTTCAATCAGAGAGAAAGAAAAGAAAAAGGAGAGGAAGGCCTTAGCAGAAGTAAGGGAAAATAAGAGAGTTTTTGAACTTCAGAGGTTGGAACCGAAAACTCAAACTCGATTTAAAATGGCAGAGGTAGAGGTGAAAGGTAGGAGTAGTGATGAAGACACTGATGGAGAACAATCCCTTCGTAGCCAAAGGCCTAGTGGGGACCTGTTTAAATATGTCCTAGCATTGCCATAGTACAGTGAGAGGAAGATCAAAGATTTTTTAAAATTTCATTTAAGAAAGTGGCTAAATAAATGAAATGGCCGGTGACCATGTGGGTATTGTTGATCAAAATGAAGCCGGTAAGTAGAGCCAGTTAGGGTATTTGCATGACTATCAGAGGAGGTATCTGGGGAGTGAAAATGCCATCGTAAGTGCATATGAGCTGATGCTGGAAGCCCAGAGACGTTTTAGGAATATAAGGAGGGAACATGGTCAAACATACATTGAGTTTGAAAGGTTCAAACAAAGTAATTTTGATCGATGGATAAGGGGATTGAAAATAGATGAGACATGTGTCACTCTTAGATGATTATTTTGGAGGCATTCAAAAATTCACTTCCTGAAGTAGTGAGAATTTCTGTAGAAGCGGAGAGAGGTAAGGTTACAAGATTAGCAGCAAAACTGGTTGATGATTGGTCGATGTCTGGTTGGTTCATAAATCAAAAATTGACTTTCGACTTCAATTTCAATCCATGAGGGATAGAAATTGGGGAAAAGAGAAATCCTCAGGTGGTAAGGAAAAAGGAGATCTCATGGAAATGATAGCAAAGGCAATTTACCACAGGGTAAAAAGGAAACTTGAGGGGGAAAGAGAAATAAAAAAGCTCACTGCAATAAGACCAAATGAAGTCGTAGTATTAGTGGTTTAGAAAAAGTATTGGGAAGACGGATGGAGGAAAATTAGATTTTCTTTTAGATTCCCTACAGTGTGGAAACAGGCCCTTTGGCCCAATCAGACCCTCCAAAGAGCAACCCACCCAGACCCATTTCCCTCTGACTAATGCACCTAACACTATGGGGCAATTTAGCATGGCCAACTCACCTGATCTGCACATCTTTGGACTGTGGGAGGAAACCAGAGGAAACCCACGCAGACACGGGGGGAGAATGTGCAAACTCACCCAGACAGTCACCCAAGGCTGGAATCAAACCTGGGACCCTGGTGCTCTCAGGCAGCAGTGCTAACCACTGAGCCACCGTGCCACCCCAGGATAAGACAGTGAGTTTTGTTGAAGTGATAAAGGAAGGCACAGTGGAAGCTAAAAAGCTGCAAAACAATGTAAAACCTGGTCAGGGGTTGGTTGAGAAGAAGGCGTTGGATATCTTCAAATAATTTACTTGTGTGGGTCAGGTGTACTCATGTATGCCAGGAGGGGTAGGTAAAGAAATTAAGATTTTAAGAGAATACTGGAGTAAGTCAATATTTGACAGTGAGAAATGAGGAGATATATAATTTAGAAGGAGTATTGTCAGAGAAGGTGTTAATATGTGGAATTCCTAGTGAGAAGGGCAGTTTTCCATTATATAAAGTGAGGTTGGAGAAATAAAGGGGTGAAGTGGTTATGGGAGTAATAGAGAAATTTTCAGTTCCAGAAAAACAGTTCATCCTTGGTAATGATAAAGCTGGATCACAGGTAGGAGTGATGCCCACTGTGGCTGTAAAGTCTGTGGAAAATCAGGCAACTGAGGTATTACAGGAAGTATATCCTAGGATTTTTCCTGACTGTGTGCTAACAAGGTCACAAAGCCACAGGTTGAAGTAAGAGGAGAAATCAAAGAATAAAGATAAGGAAGTTGAAGTTCAACTATCAGAGACTATTCTTGATCAAATAGTTCAGAAAAAGAAAACAAGAACAGGTGGAGGACAAAATAGATATTTTTAGTTCAGAGGAAAGAGCTGAGTTCCAACAGAAGGCATTTGACAGCCTGAAATCTGTGTTAACCACTGTCCCAGTGAGCCATACCTAATTACGCACAGCCATTCAAGGTGACTATCAATGCAAGTGATGTGGATGTCAGTGCTGTACTTTTGCAAGGAGATGGTGAGGAGATAGAAAGACCTACTGGGAATTTCTCCAGATAATTAAATATTCGTCAACAGAAAAATTCCACGATTGAGAAGGAGACCTTGAGCTTGGTGTGGGTGTTACAATATTTATATTGCCCGTAATGTGTCTGGAACAATTGTATATACTGATCATAATCACTTAAAGCTTCTGGAAAAAATGAAGGATAAAAATTCCATACTGTTTAGATGGAGCTTATTACTGCAGACAATCATTTTGAAAATTATATGCATGACAGAATGAGAGAACATAACTGCTATTGGGTTGTTGCAATTTTGATGAAGGATGTGTTTATGGGACATTACTAAATTGGAAAGTGCTACTGTTTGGTAGTTAAATAATCTATTACTCTTTTAAGTTTTGCAGTAGAGTTAGGTTATTCCAAATTCTTTCTTTTGTTGTCTTTTAACTATAGTGTATGAATGAAGTGTGTTTGGCTTCATGACAGGTAAACTGACTGTTCGAATTGCAATTAAAAAAATGCCAGGATTTGCCTTTAAAATAAGAAAAGGCAGAGCCTAGGTTATCTTCTTAATTTATTTTGAGGTTTTGCTCTGGTCCAGAACAATTGTAAGTGAAATGGCCTGAGAGGCAGTAAATAAAATTAATATGCATAAATGCGAGAATTTCATAATTGACTTCCCATTTCTTAATTGAATTTTTCACTTATGATTCACCTAATTTTAGATCTCATTAACAAATTTGAGCCAACTAACCGTCCTGCATTTATTTGCATACAATTTCCATAAAGGTTCAAATATGTTAAGACTTGTACATAATTCATAATTTTGTACAATTACACACGGATGCATGTTATAGGATAGATAATCATTAACAGGCCATTCAGTCCTTTAAGCCTGTCCTGACATTCAATGACACCTTGTATATGTTGTGCCTTTCTAAAAACATCTCCAAGCATTTCATGTCCAATTACAATAACCTTGGAAAGAATGTTGTATTATTGACTGTTGTAATATTGATGAACACGGCAGGTATTTTGTTCATGATATAATAATACAGACCATAAGAAATGGAAACAGGAGCCCATTTGGCTGTCAGGCCTGTTCCATCATTCAGTAGGATCATGGTGGATCCAGCATTCCTCATGTCCACCTTCTTGCCATTTCCTCAAAACTCTTGATTTCCCCGACTGATCAAGAATCTCTCTCTCTCAACGTTAAATGTATACAACTCTGCCCTAACAGCTGTCTGTGGCAAGGAGTTCCAAAGACTCAAAACTCTGAGAGAAGAAATTCTTTCTCGTCTCCATCTTAAATTGGTCACATTATATAATAGAGTAATTATAATTACAATAATCCCACAGCCTGTAATAAGATGCCAGTAACTAGTCTGTTGTTGGTGGTGTTTGGTAGAGGAATATTGGTCCAAGCACCCTGCACTTTATCAAGCAGTGCCTTCGGAACAAAATCAGGAATTGCTGGAAAACTCAGCAGGTCTGGCAGCATCTGTGGAGAGAAAGCAAAAGTAATGTTTTGGGTCCAGTGACCCTTGTTCAGAACTACGTATTTCCAGTAATTTTTTGATTTTGTTTCCCATTTCCAGCATCTACAGTTCTTTTGGTATTTTATCTTTAGTGCCTTAGGAGCTTTATTTTTCACTTAAACAGAGAGACTGGACCTAGAGTTAATGCTTGATCAGAAATATCACCTCTAGCAAGGCAGTACTCCCTCTGTAAGGCTAGGATAAACTCTTCAGCCTTCATAGCAAGGATCAAAATGTACTTAATTGCTGGCATTTCAAAACAAAAGCCTTTCAGAAAAGTAGAAAAAAAGACCATTTTGGAAAATAAATACCTCAATTAAATAGCATTTAAACATTAGTTCATGCTGATTACAATGTTGTAATTTTTGACTGTGACTTTCAGGCTGAATTATTGTTGTTGCTTTATATTTTCTTATGCTTTAACACATCCACATCTGTTTTTACATCAAGAAGTCACAAACCCTAAGCCAAACACTACTTAATAGCGTGAAGAATGAGAAAATAATCTCCACTAAAACTGTAAAGACTCGACAGGGGGCTGGCACAGTAAGATGATCCGCTGTTAATACTAAATCTATTCCCAGCCATTATGGGAGAGATGCAGCAAACATGTTCCTGAACTAGAAAGAAGATGTTAAAAGTAGTTAAACGTATGGCATCACCAGACAGCATGAATTCAATTCCCAGCAAGATGTTTGAAAAAATGAATAAAATTCAGAAATAAAATCTGGCAGGAAGGAGCTTGGATCAGTGGAGGTTACCATGGATTACTGGCATTGTCATCTTTAAAAAATGGTGTACTAGCGCCCTTGAGTGAAGGAAACACACTATCCTTACTAAGTCTGACCATTATTTGACTTCTGCCCCATACCAAATTAAATGTGGATGAAATAGCAAGTTCTTCAATTATTGAGGGTAATTAGGTATGGCATAAATGCTGGCCTTGCTCATATCCTAAGATTTCTTTTAAATGACTATGCTGGCTATCTTTAGTATCACCCGAAGGCTGCCCAATGCTGAGTTCCTGATGCCACATCTTCTGAATTTGCTACTACTAAGTAAAATCTGAACCAGTTCTGAGGAAGGATCACCAGACCCAAAACATTAACTTTGATATCTCTTCACAGATGCTGCCAGAGCTGCTGAGATTTTCCAGCAACTTTTGTTGCTTTTACTTAGAATGTATTAACCTAAAATGGAAATGACTGATCATCTGTATCATTAGTCATTGGAATGTCAAGCATTGTCTGGATTACAGTGTCCCTAAATATGTAATGTGCTGACTATGCTGCGATAGCCCAGTAGATTCTTTGTTATTGAAAGCTGTATATATTTGGTTAGCATTATCTAGAGCAGAATGTTTCCAAGCAGTACAATGTGACCTGGTACTTTTTTGTAATGGCGGTCTCTCAGATGAGTCAGGAGGTTGTGTGTTCACAGTTCATGCCTAGACTTGGGAACCTAATAAGCTAACAAATGAAATACCAATCAAGTGCTGCATTGTAGGAAGTGCTATCCTTTACCTAAGATGTTAAAGTCTTCTTCAGATGGACATAAAAAGGGTTAATGATATGGAATGCAGTTGAAACATATGCTGCCTGCTAATGATAGTTGTCATTTGCAGACAAGAATATCTTACAACTACTTTAAGGTTATCAGGCTACATTATCTCAAAGTCCCCTTCCAGTTAGTACAGTATCAGGTACATATTGTATCTCACAGTAGTTTAAGTGGCATTCACAACTAGTGCCTCCCGTTATAAGAAATAAATCTTTCATGTTCACAGGATGTTCCAAAACACTTCACAGTCAAAGAAGCATATTTTTCTGAAATGTTGGGATGTAGAATGATGTGGCAGTCAATGTGTATGCACCATAGCCCCACAAATAAAGCTGAAATAAATTACTGATAATTTTGATAATGTTGGTTAAGGGACAACATTATCCTGAATAGTGGAAGGTCTCTTTTCTTTGAATGGTGACTTGGGATCTTATCAACTGAGCGAACACAATAGAGCTTGGTTTAACATCTCATCTGAAAGGCCTCCAATATCGTAGCACTCCTTCAGTATTGCAGAGCCAAGACAAAAGGATGAAAACCTTTGAGTAGATACTGTAACATCCATATATTGTATGTCACAATGATTACAATGTTAGTCTGTTTACAGTTTACAATTGGACTCTGCAGCATTTTATCTACTGTTATGACTTGGTTAGGGAATAGTTACTCTTAAGTTAATGTAGATAATCTGAAATTTCCAGATCTTTTCAAAGAAGTTAATGCCACAAGATTCCATGGTTTTTAAAAACCAGAAAAAAACTGAAGAATTTTTATTGCACCAAGTGTCAACAAAGCAAACATATACTGTCTATCCTTTCTTCAACACCCAGAATTATCATGAGTTATATATGAATAAAACAGAAAACTATAGTCAAACATTATAAATTGCCCGTTAAATGAACCTGTTAAACCTGCTAAAAACCAGGCGTGAGGCCTTCAGATCAGGCGACCCACTCAAATATAAGGAATCTAAGTATGACCTTCACAAAGCCATTAAGACAGCCAAGGACCAATACTGATTCAGACTCCGACAGACATCTGGCGACCATGGCAAGGATTGAATGATACCACAGGTTCTAAAAAGAGACAGTGCAAGATAGCAGACAATGACACATCCCTCCCAGATCACCTCAACTCCTTCTATGCCCACTTTGAGCAGAATTTTGGCGGATAGGTAACACCTATTCCGACAAGTCCTGATGGAACCTATTCCAACAGTCACTGCATCAGAGATCAGATCAGTTTTCCTTCGTGTGAATCCAAGGAAAGCGATTGGACCAGACGGAGTACCAGGCCATGCACTCAGAGCATGCGCAGATCAACTGGCAGAGGTCTTCTCAGATATCTTCAACCTCTCTCTGCAGCAGGCCACTGTCCCTGCCTGCTTCAAGCAGGCCAACATCACCCCTGTGCTGAAGGCTCATGCAGCATGTCTCAATGACTACTGCCCAGTGGCCTAACTTCGGTGGTCATGAAGTGCTTTGAAAGGCTGGTCATAGCATTAATCAACTCTAGCTTCCCCACGACTCTTGACCCACTCCAATTTGCCTATCGGACCAACAGATCCACGTCAGATGCCATATCACTTGCCCTTCACTCTTCTCTAGAACATCTTGACACAAAGAACAGCTACGCAATAATCCTACTCATTGACTACAGTTCAGCCTTCAACATTATCATCCCCTCGAGACTGATTATTAAACCTAGTGATCTCGCACTAAGTTCCCCTCTCTGCAACTGGATCCTCGGTTTCCTGACCCATAGGCCACAATCAGTGAAGATTGGGGACAATATTTCATTCTCACTAACACTCAACATTGGAGCCCCCAGGGGTGTATACTCAGCACCCTACAGTACTCACTGTGTACCCATGACTGCGTCACCAAATACCAGACTAATGTCATTTACAATTTCGCTGATGACACCTTCACAGTCAGTCGAATCTCAGATGGTGACGAAACAGACTACAGACAGAAGTTGGAAGACCTGGAAAAATGGTGCACTGAGAACAATCTAGCTGTCAATGCTGGCAAAACCAAGCAACTCATTATTGACTTTCAGCGGAATGTTACTCGTGCCCCCCTACACATTAACAGCATAGAGGTGGAATGAATGGAGACTGTAAAACTCCTGAGAGTGGTCATCCACAACAAGCTTTCTTGGACTCTTCATGTGGATGCACTGGTTACAAAGGCCCAACAATATCTCTTCTTCCTCAGGTAACTGAGTAAATTTGGCATGATGGCAAATACCCTAGCCAATCTTTAGAGGTGCGCCATCGAGAGCATTCTGTCTGGATGTATCACTACCTGGTATGGAACTATACCATTCAAGATCAGACATGAGTACAGAGAGTGGTGAACTTGGCCTGGACAATCACAATGACTAACCCCCCATCTATAAAATCCATCTACCAGGCCCGCCAAGGAAAGGCCGCCACCATTCTCAAAGATCCATTCCACCCTGGCAATGTTTTTCTATAACCTTTACCATCGGGGAGATGGTACAGAAGCCTGAACACATGCGCCAGCCGGTTTCGAAACAGTTTCTACCCTACTGTTGTTAGAATACTGAATGGACTCAGAAACTCTTAACATTCTTAAAGTTGCCCCTTACATCCCTTTTATATCTTTCCCCTCTCACCCTAAACCTATGCCCTCTAGTTCTGGACTCCCCCACCCCAGGGAAACAACCTTGTCTATTTATCCTATCCATGCCTCTATAAGGTCACCCCTCAGACTCCGACACTCCAAGGAAAACAGCCCCAGCCTATTCAGCCTCTCCTTATAGCTCAAATCCTCCAACCCCAGCAACATCCTAGCTTTTGTGTTTAAAAGGCAAACTGGCATATTGGTCTGAGCTACAGAGAATTACATCAGAAATAAAGTCCTTCCTGTTCTCCTTAGAGATGTGATAGTATTTTTAAGCATAAAAGATGTCTGCTGACTCACAGAAGCCATCCTAACCTGTAATCATTTATATTGTAGCTTTTAGAATATACCTTTAAAGATTTATCATTATACTACTCTTGGCCCGTCAGAAAGCATATGGTTGTGTTCTGGTTAAGGCATCAATGAATGGGTGTAGTGTAATCATATGAGTAATACACTAGTGACCTTTAGTATTTGCCTTACACCTAGAAGGGCACAAAAATACAGAAATTTGATACTACAATTTGAATGAGATTTTTCTGTCTCTATAATTCTTGATTCTTGACCAGTAAGGGAATCAATGGGGAAAATGCAGGAAAGTGGACCGAAGGAATGTCAGATTAGCCCTTATTCATTTAAATGGTGCAGCAGAGTTGAGGGGCCAGATGGACTCCTCATTGTCTTCTTTCTTATGATCATATGATCTTATAAGGTATATGGAAATGGATATTTATTTCTCTAAAGGTCTATAATATAAACTGTCTTCAAAATATTATGTATATTTATTCTAATTCAGGCTGCTATGCCTATATGAGTGAAATTATGACTGATGAATGTTTATTTATGTTGCCTTTGATGTTTCTATTCAATTCTTGGATTGTAGATCGAATACAGGATTAAGTGGATTACATCTAGCCACATGGGCAAGCCCTAACCGTAACCCTATCATAATGAATTAAGTCCCAGTACCTGACACTAAAACAGTAATTTCATGAAGCCTTTTCACAAGTGTGACAGGAAACAGCCTGAAGTGGCATAGGAGGAGATTCAAGGAGGAACTAAGTGGATCTGGTTCAGTTCAAGTACTTCCACAAGAAGTTATTGTGTCACTGTGCTATTTTTGCCTCATTCTTAGTCAATTAAGTGCTGCAGGCGTAAAAGGTTGAATAATATACATAGATATGCATGGAAATGAAAACTGTGTATTCAAAGTGGTGAGAGCCATCTTTTTGAAATGTTGCAGTTCATGTGGGTGTATGTACACCTACAGTGCTACTAATTAGTTAAAGTTGTAATTCTTTCCATGCTTGAGAAGGAAGTAGGGGCATGTGTTGAATAAAGATTCAAAGGAAGAGTTACCTTTTTTTCGTAAAAAAGAGGGATATATATAACTGAAGCTTGCCCCTGTGCCTTCATCAGCACAAATGCAGGAAAGCTAACTTTCAAATAATCACAACAGTTTGTGCAATAATGTCCCTCTTTTATTTATATTTTAACACACTAAAATGTTTACTGGTCATTCAGAAACTGTGTGGAGTTACGAATGGACTTTGAGGAGTGTGCTAAAATATAAATAAAAGAGGGACATTATTGTACTAGATATTATGATTATTTGAAATTTAGCTTTTCTGCATTGTGCTGATAAAGGCATAGGGACACACTTCAGTTATATCTCTTTCTTTTCAGCAAAATTCAACTTCTGTATTATCAAACAACTGAAAACGAAAAAGAATAACAGACTCAAAGTACAGTGAATAATTATGGGCCGATGCAAAATAACCTTATTTTTGGAATAATGGAATAGAAAGAACCAAACAAATTAGAATTATAAGGAGAAAACAAATGATAAGGAGTGTATAGTATTCAAAATGGTCACTATTTTTGGTTACTTTGCATTAATTATGTTGTAAATACATTGAAGTAGATTATGCCTGCCATGACACTATACTGTACACAAAATGCAGGACCAATCCACTCTGGCCAATTACTGCCCCATCTGTCTACTCTTGATCATCAGTAAAGTGTTGGAAGGTCAAGCAGCACTTGCTTAGCAATAACCTCCTCATTGATACTTCGTTGAGGCTCTACTCGAGCCATTCAGCTCCTGACCTCATTATGACCTTAGTTCAAACATGGACAAAAAAGCTGAATTCTAGAGGTGTGTTGAGAGTGTCCATACTCGACATTAGGCTTCATTTGACCAAATGTAGTATCAAGGACCCCAAGCAAGTGTAGAGTCAATTGCAATTAGGGGAGCTTCCCTGCTGGTTGGAAACATACCTGGCACAAAGGAAGATATTTGTGGTTGTTGGAAGTCAATCATCTCAAATCCAGGTCATTTTGCAGGATATCCTCAGGATCATATTCTCAGCCCAAATATCACCAGCTGCTTCATCAATGACCTTCTTTCCATCATAAGGTCAGAAGTGGGGATTTTCATCGATAACTGCCCAATATTCAGAACTACTTTGTGACCTTCTCAGATGCTGAAGTAGTCCATGTTCAAATGCAACAAGGTCTGGACAATATTCAGGCTTGGGCTGACAAATGGCAAGTAGCGGTCAAAACACAAAAATGCTAGGTAATGACCATCTCCAACAAGAAAGGATCTAACTATTGCCCCTTGAAATTGAATGGAATTACCATCATTGAATGATTGAATCCACTCCCCTCGCCTCCTCCCAACACCTCCACCACCACCACTATGAACATCCTGGGAATACCATTGACCAGAAACTGAAATTGATTGGCAATAGGATTTGAGGGAAAATCTTTTCATCCAGAGGGTAGTGACAATCTGGAATACACTGCCTTGGAGGTTAGTAGGGATGGGAATCCTCACAACCTTTGAAAGATATGTGATGAGTACTTGAAATGTCACAGCATTCAAGCTAATGTCTCAAGTGCTGGAAAGTGAGATAAGTGCAGGTAGATCGGTGCAGATTCAATAGGCCAAAGTGTCTCTTCTGTGCTATATGACTTTATGTAAGTTCTGTGACTACAACAGCAGGTCAGAGGCTAGGAATCTGTGGCAACTAACTCACCTCTTAACTACCCAAAGGCTGCTCACCATTAACAAGACACAAGTCAGGAGTGTGATAGAATACTTCCAACTTGCCAGGGACAGTGCAGCTCCAACAGCTCTCGAGAAGCTTGACACCATCCAGGACAAAACAGCTTGCTCGATTGGCACCATGCTTCTTTCAGCACCGCATCCACAAACATCCACTCATTTCAGCACCCACACTCAATGACAGCAGTATGTACCATATACAATGTACATTTACTACATACATTCACCAAAGATCCTTAGACAGCAACTTCCAAAACTATAATCATTTCAATCAAGCAATGTAAGGCCAAGTAGATACATGGGAATACCAGCAACTGCAAGATCCCTTCCAAGCCATTCACCATCCTGACTTGGAAGTCACAGCCACTAGGTCAAAATCCTGGAATGCTCTATCTAACAGAATTGTGGGTCTACCTACAGCACAAGGATTGCACCTTAATTTACTTCAATTTGCACCATCACTTTATCTATCTTACTCTGAAAGCTTCATGCATTAAAGTAAAAAAGCTTTGATATTTGTTTTATTATTGGTTCCTTGGCACAATATGACATTCATATATTCTGTCCCTTTCTTGTTTTTTTTTGGTAACAATCAACCTCATTATTAACCTTCACCTTTACCTTTGATTTTATAATTTTCCTTGCATCTAAACACAATATCCCACTATATATATATATATATATATATATATATATATATATTTAAGCCCTATCCACAACCCTATTGCTAAGCTTCTGCTCTTTTCCCCCCATACCTTTACACATTATTTAATCCAAATAACCATCCAATACCTTTTTTAATGCCTCGATTAAATATTGGTAAAACAATAATTGAAGCTATCTTGTTGTTCAATGGAATAGTTATTTTAAATATTTGAATAGCAATATCCTTTAAAAATGGAATTCATTTTACTTTAAGTAGAATACATCATAAAAAAAAAGAAAAATTTAAAGGCCAAAACTAACATTTAAGTATTTTGAGCACATTGATTAGAAACAGACAGAGATGAGAAGTGTACAGGGATAATGGTTACTTGACCCTGGGAAATAGTATTTAAGAAAATTTTAAATGGTTTAATGTACAGTTTCATCCTCCAGAACACCCTTTCCTCTTGCGAAATAATAGACAGTGGCATGTCAGTAAATTACAGGCCAGTGTTTCAATTGTTGGTAGCATACTATTATCGATAATACAGGGGGAAAAAGTCAAAACAGTTGGATCGACAGGAATTGATCAAAAACAGAAAACAACAGGAATTTTTAGACTCAGGCTAGTTAACATTTTGAGTGCGGCAAAATCAAGGCTGAAACATAAGATGGTCAGGCATATCAATAATGAGTTACTAATTATACAGTTATTAATATCATTATCAATGATGATATCAATATATCTGGATACACACACAAATTCAAGGATGAATACAAATATATAGTAATAATGTATCAATGTCAATGTAATTGAACAAATGATTAGAAAATTATGACATTACAAAAAGCAAAGGAGGCTTGAATAGCAAAGTAATTGGAAACAAATCTGAAGAGATTTGTGATGTTGGCCTGGAACTGTTGGGAGGAGTTGATGGACAGTTGGTTTATCTGTTCTGTTTCGATGAAATGTTGCTGGGGAACAAACATCAGAAATAAACTTTCAATTTACTTTGCTAATTATACTCTCTTTACCTCTAATCCCTTAACACACCAACATATTACATAGCCGAGATTGTCAATCACATCATATCACTCATGAGTACATGCTTGTATCTTGTGACGCAGTGGTACTACCTTGGGGCCAGGAAGTCTGGGTTCAACTCCCAAATTCCTGAATGTAGGTACGGCCTGTATCTTGAATGTTCATCTGTCAGTTCTATGCTGACCGATTGAGCTGTGAAAAGTTTTTGGAATGTGTTTTGTTTCAGTCTGCATAATTTTGTTTCCCAGGTGATTAATCAGAACCTGTCAACACAGATTTCAGAAAGCGAGGATATTTTTGAACAAAGTTGGATTATCACTTTAGATAATTCTATCATGACATTAGATAAAAGATATCCACTACTTATATCTGGATTTCCAAGAAGCATCTGATAAGATGTTGTGTCGGAGTCTTATTGTAGATGTCATGACATGGAAGATTGACAGAAGGTTCACGATGGAGGATTAATGGATAAGGGATTTCTCAGAATTGCAAGTTACAACAAGCCTTCTATAAGCCTGCTATTACACCTATTTACACTCAAAATTAATAATTTGGTTGAAATAAGATCATTCAGCCCATCAAATGTATGAAAAGAGCAAAATATTTGGACTCACACCCCAATCCTATTCTACATCACTATATGTTTTTCATTTTCAAATATATATGTGGAACAGGCTTAAGGGACTGAATTGTCTATTTCTGCTCCTTGGTCTAATGTTCTTAAATATTCCTTGGAAGAAAAGTATTGAATATACTTCCATTATCTTTGTATCTGTCTCTGTAAAAGAAAACATTCTCCTCTCTGCGTCTTTCATCAATTATCTTAAAGAACGATTAATATATTTTGTCACTTTTCTGGAATACAAAGGCGAAGAAGTAATATTGATGCATGTTCAGTGATTATACCGAGGTCAGTGTCAATGAATTGTGATGCTGGAAAAAGCACAGCGGGCCAGGTAGCATCTGCGGAGCAAGAGAGTCAACGCTTCAGGTTTAACCCTTCAACAGGTCTGGGGAGGGGGAAAGGGGCTGAGAAATAGATGGGTGGGGTTGGGGTAAAGGTAGTTGGGATGGCGATACATGGGCAGAGGTGATTGTGATTGGTCAGTGGAAAGTGTGGAGCAGATAGGTGGGAAGGAAGATGGACAGGTAGGTCAGGTCAAGAGGGCAGAGTCGAGTCAGAGAGTTGGATCTGGGATGGAGGGGGAGGCGAGAAGAGGAGATTTGGAAACTGGAGAGTTCAATGTTGAGGCCGTGTTGTTGTGGGCTCCCGAGGCAGAAGGTTCCTCTTCTAGTTTGCTGGTGGCCTAGTTTAGGCAGTGAAGGAGACCCAGACATGTTGAGGTCACCTGGAGAGACCTCATAGAATATGAGTTCCCTGATTGGGGCTGTTAACCTGGTTTAGTGAGGGAGCCCTGGCTGATGGTTAAGAATAAGAATATCCCAACACCCTGTTCACTCTGAGAGTAGATTCTGAGGGAGTTAGATCAGTGTCAAGGACACTCCACGTGTAAATAAGGGGTGACTTGGTGACAGGATAATAGACTCCGTAGAGTTATTTTAGCATTCAAGGCCATCACAAGGTGACATTTGAAGTTTGGTGTGCAGTTTTACACAGTCGATTATCGGACGTATGTAACAGCAATGGAGCAATTGCAGGTCCATTGTACTAACAGAATTATATTCTTCTTCTTTAGTTCTGTGCTGAAGGCATCTCAACCCATTGAGCTGTAAACTCCACTATGGGTGGTGAACAGAGGCAGGTCCCAAATGACTCCAACTGAAAAAAAATGGAATTCCATGTTGTTGATGCCAATTTGATCTGTGCCTGCCATCTAGCTGACTAATTCCCTAAAGAGTCCCATTTACTGTGGCCACTTACACACTAGTACATTGTAATCTGGAACTATAACATGGCTGATCAAGATCTCTCCCACTCTTATTGTCTTTCATTGGTATATGTTGGAAGGACTTACAAATTAATATTGACTCTGTTTGGTCATGTTATGAGTGTACCTTCCATGGCCATCAATTTCTGGGGTGGGACTTGAACCCAGTGCCTCTGTTTCAGAGGCAGGGAAGCTCTCCACCTTGCCACAAGACACCATCCCAGACTTATAAAACATCTTTAAAACAGTAAAATGTCCCAAACCCTTCACGGACATATTTTCAAATAAATTTCACACTGAAACATCGATAATCCAAAGTACTTTGCCCATATCCCTATCCTGACCAAGAACTTCTGCAGCCTCCTCACTTCCACAACACTACATACCCCTCCACCTATCTTTGTGTCATCTGCGAACTTAGCAACAAAGCCTCCATTTCCTTAGTCCACATCATCAATGTATAACGTGAATACTTGTAGTCCCAACATGGACACCTGCAAAACTCCACTAGTCACTGACTGCCATCTCTGTCTCTACACTCTGCCATCTACCAGTCTGTCACTCCTCTATCCATGCCAGTATCTTGCTCTTAACACCATAGGCTCTTATCATATTTAGCAGCCTCATGTACAGCACCTTGTCAAAGGCCTTCTAGAAATCCAAATAGATTACATCCACTGGCTCTCCTTTGTTGAACTTACTCGTTACCTCCTCAAAGATCTCTAACAGATTTGTCAGCCATGATCTCCCCTTGACAAAGCCATGCTGATTCAGCCCGATTTTACCATGCACTTCCAAGTGGTCCACAATCTCATCTTTAATAACGGACTCTAAAATCTTACCAGATTAGCTGGCTTATAATTCCCTGTTTTAAACCATCCTTTCTTCTTAAGCACAGGTGTTACATGAGCCAGTTTCCAGTCTTCTGGCTCCCTCCCTGACTCCAGTGATTCCTGAATGATCACTGTCAATGCCTCCACAATCTCCTCAGCTCTATCCTAAAGAACCCTGGGGTGAAGTCTGAGTGATTTACCCACATTTAGACGTTTCACCTTCCCCAGCACCTTCACCTAAGTGATGGCCACTACATTCACCTTTGACCCTGACTTGCTTGAAGTTCTGGCATGCTGCTGGTGTCTTCCACTGTGAACACAGATACAAAGTATCTGTTCAATTCCTCTGCCATTTCTTTGCTCTCTATTTCTACTTCTCCAACCTCATTTTCCAGCGGTCCTATGCCCACTCTTGCTTCTCTCTTACCTTTTAGATATCTAAAAGATTCTTGCAATCTTCTTTTATATTACTATCTAGCTTACTCTTATATTCTATCTTCTCCCCCCTTTTGCAATGATTTTATGCTGAAATGTCTGCAAATGCATTTCTACTGATCCATTAAATAATCTATTTTTCAGTTCATTTTGGCCAGCTCCATCCTCATATTTTTTAATTGCCTTTATTTAAGTTTAAAACATTAGTCAAGCCCCCATCCATCTTTGCCTAACACTGGATGAAAATTTCAATTATGTTATGATCACACCTTGGGAACCCTTACTAGGCGATCATTAGTTAGTCCTGCATGATTGATTATTTTTGGAACTAGAATAGTGTGCTGTCTGAGCAGTCACGTAATGCAGTGGTAGTGTCTCTACGTCAGGGCCAGGGGGCCTGGATTCAAATCCCAGCTGCTCTATCTCTGAACAAGTTTATTAGAAAATACAATCTGGTTAACTCTATAATGTGCTGTTCTAGGGAACTGCCCTGGAAGCAATATATAATCTCATTTTCTAGGCTACCTTTGTTAACCTGATTCATTCAATTTATATGTAGATTAAACCACATGTGATTACTTTCTCACAGGCCCTCAATTTAGCTCTTCATTGCTCATACTCCCAGTGCACAATCTTTTTTTCTCAACCTACCTACATCATTATACTCTATGTGGACTATAATATTTGCATTTAGTCCCTGCAACTGCATGCTCCTCTCTGGCCCTGAGGAGATAGCTCTGGGCACTGGGCAAGCAACAAAGTCTTCTGGGTTCTCCTTCTTATCTGCAGAGAGCTGTGCCTACCCCACTGACTGTACTGTCCCTTATTGCTCCCACATTCCAGTTTAATCTTCCCTGTTTGCATCACTTCTTTGACCATGGTCCCATGATCAGTTTGCTCATCCATCATCCTTTCTGCAAGCTTTGTTCCAATAATTTGGTGATGATGGCTATCTCTTTAAGGCTTATAATATTTCTTCAGAACTTGATACAACTCCAGGTCTGTAACGGCAGACATTCCACCATCAAATAAACCTTGTCAGGCAGACATTGGTTTTCTCAAATAATGCTTCCACTGTCAGGATGAGTTCGGCAGCACATTGCAGTAGTGTTTAGCTATCTATGCAGGATGGTCCATATCATCGGCATCATGAGTTTTTGTCCTTTGCCTGATGTTACAACCACCTGGGCAATGGATGTAGAGTTGCTCACTAGTACCTGGGAGCTACCAGGGCTCTGACAGAGATTTCCTCCTGAACCATCCTTGCCAACTTTAGGACATCAGCAGTCCAGCAAGCCTTACCATCAGTCTCACCAACTGATTGTCTTCCAGTCCCATTGTTTCACAAAAACCATAAAGACCAAAACCAGTCAAAAGACAACTATAGGAACTCAACTCCATTTGTTATCTGATAATTAATATAATTAGTTTAACTCCTGGATCACACCCATAATCTCCAAAGGGGCTAACAATAACCTTGAAAAACACAATTTATTTAAATGCATTTATTAGACTTATTTAACTAAAGGTTTCCACTTCTAGCAATGATAACTCCACTGTTTGTGAGAAGATTTGTAGCTCGGGTGCTCATTGTTGTGGTTCTGTTCGCCGAGCTGGAAGTTTTTGTTGCAAACGTTTCGTCCCCTGTCTAGGTGACATCCTCAGTGCTTGGGAGCCTCCTGTGAAGTGCTTCTGTGGTGTTTCCTCCGGCATTTATAGTGGCCTGTCCCTGCCGCTTCCGGTTGTCAGTTTCAGCTGTCCGCTGTAGTGGCCGGTATATTGGGTCCAGGTCGATGTGTTTGTTGATGGAGTTTGTGGATGAGTTCCAGGCTTCTAGGAATTCCCTGGCTGTTCTTTGTTTGGCTTGCCCTATAACCGCATCCACGAACATCAACTAGCCACGAAATGACACGACCAGCTATCCCTAGTAGCCACACACGCAGACGACAAGCAACATGAATTTGACTGGGACAATACTACCATTATAGGGCAAGCCAAACAAAGAACAGCCAGGGAATTCCTAGAAGCATGGCACTCATCCACAAACTCCATCAACAAACATATCGACCTGGACCCAATATACCGGCCACTACAGCGGACAGCTGAAACTGACAACCGGAAGCGGCAGGGACAGGCCACTATAAATGCCGGAGGAAACACTACAGAAGCGCTTCACAGGAGGCTCCCAAGCATTGAGGATGTCACCTAGACAGGGGACGAAACGTTTGCAACAAAAACTTCCAGCTCGGCGAACAGAACCACAGCAATGATAACTCCACCTTAACCTATTGATACTCTTGGCCATATAATTTCCTTCAACTCGGAGGAGTTGTTGACAGTGAGGAAGGATGTGGCAGGTTACAGCAGGATATAGAGAAGCTGCAGAGCTGGGCAGAAAGGTGGCAAATGGAATTCAATGTAGCTAAGTGTGAGGTGATTCACTTTGGGAAGAATAACAAAAAGATGGGGTACTGGGCTAATGGTCGGATACTTGGTAGTGTGGATGAGCAGAGGGATCTTGGTGTCCATGTACACAGATCTCTGAAAGTTGCCACCCAGGTAAATAGTGCAGTGAGGAAGGCATATGGCGTACTGGCTTTTATTGGTAGAGGAATTTGGTTCCGGAGTCCTGAGGTCATGATGCAGTTGTATAAGACTCTGGTGCGGCCGCATCTGGAATATTGTGTGCAGTTTTGGTCGCCATACTATAGGAAGGATGTGGAGGCACTGGAACGGGTGCAGAGGAGGTTTACCAGGATGTTGCCTGGTATGGAAGGAAGATCGTATGAGGAAAGATTGAGACACTTGGGGCTGTTTTCATTAGAGAAAAGAAGGTTTAGGGGTGACTTGATTGAGGTGTACAAGATGATTAGGGGGTTAGATAGGGTTGACAGTGTGAACCTTTTCCCGCGTATGGAGTCGGGTATTACAAGGGGGCATAGCTTTAAATTAAGGGGGGGGTAGATATAGGACTGAAGTTAGGGGTAGGTTCTTCACTCAGCGAGTCGTAAGTTCATGGAATGCCCTGCCAGTAGCAGTGGTGGACTCTCCCTCTTTATGGGCATTTAAGCGGGCATTGGATAGGTATATGGAGGATAGTGGGTTAGTATAGGTTAGGTGGGCTTGGATCGGCGCAACATCGAGGGCCAAAGGGCCTGTACTGCGCTGTATTCTTCTATGTTCTATGTTCTAATTAAAATGGAACTCTACCTTACGGGTGGCACAGTGGCTCACAACGCCAGGAACCCGAGTTCAATTCCAGCCTTGGTGACTGTCTGTGTGGACTTTGTATGTTCTCCCCATGTCTGTGTGGGAATTCTCCCACAGTTTGAAGATGTGCAGATTAGATGAATTGGCCATGCTAAATTGCCCAAAGTGCCTTAGGGTATGCAGGTTAGGTCGATTAGCCATAGGAAATGCAGGGTCACAGGGACAGATTAAGGGGAATGGGGATGGGTCTGGGTGGGATGTTCTTTGGAGGATTGGTCTGGACCTGATGGGATGTACGGCCTGCTCCACACTGTAGGATTCTATGAGAACAGTTGTGGTAAAAGAGGTCATGCAGCAGTAATTTTGATTATCCCATCATAAATTCATTATTGTTATGTGAAGGTATTGTGAAGTTGGGAATTAAAGTTTTTGGAATGAACAATAAATGTTAAATACATTTTCACAGAGTCTACACTGATATGACTGTTCGAGATTCTGTTTGGTAAAAGGTGTTTTAGTAGAACTAAACAAAGGAGATGTTGCAGAACACCTACGTTCTGTCCAGAAGAATGATCCTGAGCTTTCAGTTGCCTGCCACTTTAACATGCCACCCGGTTCCCTGGCCAACATCTGTGTCTCTGGCTTGCTGTAGTGCTCCAGTGAAGCACAGTGTAAGCTGGAAGAACAGCACTTCATTTTCCACTCGGAAATCTGCAGTGTTTTAGACTCAATATCGAGTTCAATAATTTTAGGGCCTGAGCACTTTCTCCCATGTCTTTACCGCAGACCTTATCATCACATGGGCTGCTACCAAACACACCCATTGTCAGCTACTAATAGTTCCCATTAGCAGCTATTCATTCTCCCAGGCTGACGTTTACTCACTCCTTTGTCTATCCAATTGTTTTTCTCTTTCTTTGAGTTCTACCTCCTCCTATGGTTTACACCTCTCCCCTCCTCCCACCCCCTCTGCTGCATAAATACCAACTTTTTCCTCGCTACCATCAGTTCTGAGGAAGGGTCACTGGACCTGAAATGATAACTCTGCTTTCTCTCCCCAGATGCAGCCATACCTGCTGTGTTTGTCCAGTAATTTCTGTTTCTGTAAACAAAGGAGATGGATTTTGGATTTGATATTCCCAGTGTTTTTGAAAAAAAACAGCATTTATATTTGCAACAGATAACAGGTACAACAGCAATACATGCCCTGAAGGAAGAAAAAAAACTTCTTAAAAAAAGATCTTGTCTTAGTTCACCCGTCACTGACACTCTCATGCAGGTCCTTGTTACATCGAGACAAAGCTCCTAGCAACCCACTCCTGACTGGTCTCCACCATTCTACCTTACATAAAGTTGATGTCAGACAAAACTCAGTTTCTCATATGAATATGCATCAGATCCATCATCGCCTCTCACTGACTTACATTGGCACCAGGTCAAGCAATATTCTGATTTTAAAATTGTTATCCTTATTTTTAAATCCCTCCATGCCCTTCCTCTACACTCTCAAGAGTGTGGTGCTAGAAAAGCCCAGCAGGTCAGGCAGCATCTGCGGAGCAGAAGAATCAATGTTTCGGGCAAAAGCCCTTCATTTGTCATTTCTCATGAAAGGCTTATGCCCGAAACATAAATTCTCGTGCACGTCAGATGCTGCCTGACCTGCTGCGCTTTTCCAGCACCACACTTCTCGACTCTGATCTCCAGCATCTGCGGTCCTCACTTTCCCCTACTCTCTCCCAAACACCACTAATAACCCGCACCTCCCCCACCACCACAAACCTCACCTCTCACCTCTCTTTTCTCCTCCAATCCCACAACCCTCAGAGATCTCTGTACTCCTCTCAATCTGGCCTCTTGTGTAACTCCAGTTTTAATCACTCCTTTATTGCCAGCTGTATATTCAGTGGCCCAGGTCTCCACATTCTGGAATACCTGATCTACACCTCTCAGTCTTTCTACCATGTTTTCTCCCTTTAGGCACTCCTTAAAACCTACTTCGTTAATTAAGTGTTTAGTCTTCTGACCTAGCATCTTCTCATGTGGCTCAGTGCATATTTTGCTTGTGTTTCTGTGAAAGATGTTTTATTACATTAGAGGTCCTCGTCAAGCAATGATAAATTGTTGTTATTTAGGCTTGATACAGCAACAAAGGATAAAAGCAACAACTGACTGTGTCATCGAAATTAATGTACATTATTTAGGAGTTATTTGCTTCTTATGTAACAACTGACAAAACATTCCTGTTGTTTGAGTATCCTGAGAAGCAAGTGAGATCTCAGTAATACTAACACGTGTAACTAGCTCACTTCAAGTGGCCTGACAAGTCATCCCAATTAGTAATGTGTAATTGTGCCATTTTATGATAGTTGATCTCAACTGAAGACGATTTTCCCAGAGGCAGTAAACGATGTCTCAGGTTATTTGGAAATGACAAGAGCTATACCGGGAGAGCTGGTGTTGGCATCATGACTTTGCTAGATTAGCATTTTATCCACTCAATGGATTACTGCTCAGAATGAAGGGATTAACCTGGAAGCTCAGAACTGAAGTAAACATTTAATCAGCACTTACAGCAGGAATCCACAGCAGCCTAAAGAAGGGGGATTTTGCACTCTCGCATAATTTGTAGTTTGTCTCTCTCTCAAATTCACTTCTACCCCCACCCCCAGTTATGTTGTTAAAGAAAACAGACACTTCCTGTCCAGGACCACCAAGAATTAGGAATAGAATCTGTCCCGTGATTAAACACCTCTCAACAGGCCAATCTGCAATTGGATCACCAGGGCTTCAGTCTCTCTCCTCTTCGCTTGCCCAGCATGTGATTTGTATCCACCACTTAGAAGGTAAGAGGAGGAGAAGTAAGCTACTCTGCCCCTCAAGCTTGCCCTGTCATTCTTCAAGGTTATGGCTGATCTGCCATAGTCCTTAAACTCCTCTTTCATGCCCGCTCTCGACTCTTTGTTATCTCAAAACTCTATCCACGGTATCTGTTCAGTTTAATTTCTAAAGGAAAGGTGTTAGATTACACCTAGCCTGTCCAAAGTCTCAGCCAGGTTGCTATAGTTAGATTGATAGGGATCACAGTTACTTAGAGCTTTGAAATTACTGTTGGTTTCAAGGGGAATGTTTAGATGACACTCCTCTTATCTAAATGAGTTCATTGCCAATAGATTAAAAGTTTCATTGAAATAATAAACCAGCACGAGACAAATTTGTGATGCCCTGCAGTTTTCACAAAGGAGACACATCACTATCTTTCAAGTGCAGTCAAGGATAGAAAATAAATCATCGAATTATAGATCACCTATGGTATAAAAAGAGGCCACTGGGTCTATTGTGTCTGCATTGAGCTGGCAAACTTAACCAGTGATGCTCATAGAGTCATTGAGTCATAGAGATGTACAGACCCTTTGGTCCAACTCTACATGTTGACCAGATATCCCAACCTAATCCAGTCCCACTTGCCAGCACCCGGCCCATATCCCTCCAAATCCCTCCTATTCATATACCCATTCAGATGCCTTTTAAATATTGCAATTGTACCAGCCTCCACCACTTCCTTTGGCAGCTCATTCCATACATGTATCACCCTCTGCGTGAAAAAGTTGCCCCTTAGGTCTGTTTTACATCTTTACCCTCTCACCCTAAACCTATGCTCTCTAGTTCTGGACTCCCCTACCCCAGGGAAAAGATTTTGTCTGTTTATCCTATCCATGTCCCTCATGATTTTATAAACCTCATATAAGGTCACCCCTCAGCCTCCAATGGTCCAGGAAAAACAGCCCCAGCCTGTTCAGCCTCTCCCTATATCTCAAATCCTCCAACACTGGCAACATCCTTGTAAATCGTTTCTGAACCCTTTCAAGTTCCACAACATCCTTCCGATAGGAAGGAGACCAGAATTGCATGCAATATTCCATGCATATCCTGTCATTTAAAAATAATACTCATATCTCCAAGCCATTTCTTGTGATAAGAATAATTTCATGTCTAAATAGGCATTGATTGTGAAATAATAGAAATGTAAGCACAGGGGAAGCCAGTTTGCTCATTCTGCATGCTTTGGTGAACAGATTAAATGACAATGGTACCCAAACACAATCCACATGAGTTAGAATGTGTTACATTGTACATTCAGAACATGTACGCTGACATTGGGCACGAAGATAATAGAAATCTTTGGCCAAACAGAAGACATCAAAGAGGTTTGATTAACTTGAAGGAATTTTGTTAAATCATAGATCCAATAAAAAAAAACATAGTTTGCAAATGTAGTGCAGCATCTCCAATGAAGCAGGATAATCATAAAAAAATCAAGACCTTTCCAGAAACCCCATATATTCCTCAATGCCATTACTTTCTAAAGTAGTTATTCAGATGCAGATCGTGGTATGTAAATATGGGATGAATAGGGCAATAAATGAGTAGTGCTTTGACGTTTATAAGGGTAATATCTGGGACTGTGTAAATGGCACCTCCCATAATTATATCAGAGAGCACATGACTGGGTGACCTGGTGGGAGAATGACTCTTGTGCCAGCACTGAAAGACTTGGTCGTGTAGAGCTGTATATAGTTCCTTAATATATAATAAAGTGTTATTGTTGAGCACACCAATGATTCAGAAGGTACATTGAAACAACATACAACCTGAAAGGGCAAAGAAATTTGGGGATAGGATTGCAGGATTTCAAGTCTAGATATGCCGTCATGATGGGAGTTACCGACTGGCTATTTTAGTGCATTGCAATAGTTTTTAATACATTTAAGTTAAAGTTAGATCTTTATAGGATGGTTTCTTAATTTTATTGTTTTTTTCATTGCTATATAATTTTTTTAAATGAATGAAATAAATTTCCATGTGGACAATGAAGTGAAATTAAATGCTATTACATTAATTAGAGGAACACAGGATGAAGCACAGGAGGAGTTTACAGAGATGGGAGAGACAAGGCCATGGAGGGATTTGATAAGATCGATGAAAGTTTTAAAATCGGGTTGGGACTGGCACAGAAGCCAATGTTGGCGTGTGAGCATGGGGTTGCTGGATGAACAACAGCTAAAATGTTATTATAGAAGCATCAGAGTTTTGGAGTTTTTATATGCTACGGAAATATATACAGCACTGCACGTACAAGAGCTCATGTTTGTGGAAGGTCTCACTGATGTGCCCAAGGCACCCGAGCAATATTTTACTCCCAACATCTATCCCTCAGTAATATTTTTGTTCACTAAACTATATTACAAAGTGGTATTCTGACTATTAAGAGTGTGAACTGATCATAAACACCAAGTACACCAGCTATTGCTTCTGCAATAATATCTGTCTCCAAACTTCTCCCTTTCAAGTAGACTGCAGACTGTCAGGAACGCACAGTAAACCTTGTGCATTTAATCACTAACAAACAAAATCTTTCATTGTCATTATACTTTAGTTCTGTTCCACAACTTGAACAACAAGAAATGGAATCTCACAATTGCGTGCCAAGGTTCATGAATCAGCTTTCTTCACCAAAAAGGGAAATATCCGATTATTGTTTTACTGAAATGGCCTGTATATGAGTAAGAATGTCTTCCATCTCAGTTTGGATAGGTGGTGAGGAGATCAGGTTTCCTTTAAAGAAACTTCCCTGCAGTTTGAAAATTGACTGCTGTGTTTACCCAAATTTCACCTACATTTCAAACAGTTAAATCAATGTGAAACAAGCTGGGATAATTGTTAAAGGAGTGGTGGAAATGTAGAGAGGTGAAGAAACTTAAGGAGAATATTCCGGAGGTTAGCGAGCAGGCAGCCAATCCTTAAATTATAACTGGAGGTGTGCAGGCTCCTTGGAGGAATGTAGGATGGAGGAAATTACAGATTCAAGGGATGCAGGGTATTGAAATGTATGAAAAACACCAGCTATTCATGCAGCGCCAGATAGGTTTACACGAAATATCAGCTACTTCTCCCTTTGGTGAACAGAAAATGCTCCTCTGATCAGACCTGCAATGCCCCCATAACAATCCAAATTTTGTTAGTAAAGTTTTGAAATTGGCACATGGAGCTTGTACTTGGATTCATAAGGGGCATCAATAAAAGAAGGGTAATCGAAGAGAAACTGCCCCATTGATCCAATCCTGACATTATGCAGCTTCTGAATACCATCAACCACTTCCTCCCCGTGTGCCTTGCTCCCACACTTCGGTCCATCCTGCACAGCCAAGCAGCCTCCTGCAACACAACAGCAGGAGTAGTGGTAGTCATTGGAATTCAGTGTCATCTCAGACATATAATAGCTAGCTGTAGAATCAAACATCCTCTTTCTGTTCCCCAATAAAGTGCCTCTTAGCATCAACCTCAAAGAATGAGGAACATTTATTAAGAACATAGAACATTATAGTGCAATACAGGCCCTTCAGCCTTCGATGTTGCTCTGAACTGTGAAATCAATCTGAAGCCCATCTATCCTACACTATTCTATTTTCATCCATATGTTTATCAATGACCATTTAAATGCCCTTAAAGTTGGCGAGTCTACTACTGTTGCAGGTAGGGCATTCCACGTCCCTGCTTCTCTGAGTAAAGAAACTACCTCTGACATCTGTCCTCCCAGTCCTTTTTTTAAAGTCTATTTACAGACGTGAGCAAAGCTGACTAGACCTGTATTTATTGCCCATCACTAAATGCCCTTGAAAAGGTCATGAGGGTGAACTGAGTCCAGATCCTCGAATTCCCTTCCCTGACAACCTCCCTGGTCCAGCCAACAATGCCCACGTTCTGTGAGTAAATTTTAAAAAGCTGCCTTTTTGAACCACTGCAGTCCTTGAAGTGTAGAGACACCCACAATGCTGTTAAGAAACAAGTTCCAGAATTTTGACCCAGTAAAATTGGAAAAATAGTTCCAGGTCAGGATGGCTGGTGGCTTGGAAGGGATCTCCTTCTCAGGTATTTTCCCACTGCATTAATGATATATTGCTCCTGGTGTTTCTGTCACCTGCAACGTTTTGCAATTGTCTTAAGAGACACCCACCCCCCCACTTCTGAATCAGCGTGACTCTCCTTTCCACATCTTTCAGCACACAGCCTGAGTCAACTTTCCCTTTTGAACAAAAGTTAAGCTTATAGTTTCTTGCTGTGGGAGGAGATCCAATTAACACTGAATAAACTAAATTCACATTGGACTCCAATAGTCAGCAAACTGAATAGATTTTGTCACATTCTTCAGGATTGAGAGCTAAAGGGCCAATGTCAAAACTACAGCACTTTAAGTTCCCTTAAACTCTTACACCCCATGTGTAATCTGTATATCTTTCCCACATTAACCCACATTTCCTCTTTTTGTGATTAACTGTTGCTTTTCCATGTTTCAGGTGCTGGAGAATCAGGCAAAAGCACCATTGTTAAACAAATGAAGTAAGTTTTAACTACTTCTGCTTTTCAGTTTTTTGTTTGAGAAGATACACTGCACTTCTGCAAGCCTGTTCATTGCAAAACTGCACTTCAATATTAAAATGACTCACAGGCATTCCAGTCTGGCATAAGCGTGTACCATTGATTTCTATTTGCTGCAGAGACAGCATTCCCATCCACACTACCAACACATTCATACTTGATTTGCAGTGAACTGTAAGTGCACATTTCCTCCCACATGTACAGAATTCAAATTACTAATTCACAGTTACACAGAGTCTCATACAGCTTCACTCTCAGTTAGATTTAACTATTAACTGCACAGAGATTTGAACTATCAGTTAAAAATGTTATTGAAACATAGAACATAGAAATGTAGGTACGATTGGTCTATTCAGTCCTCAAGCTTGCTCTATTGTTCTAGATCATGACTGATCTATCTACATCAATGCCCTTTTCCTGTGTTATCACACATACTTTAATGCCATTAGTATTCAGAAATCTATCAACCTCTTGCTTGAATATGCCAAGTTACTAAGATTCTACAGTGCTAGAGAATTCCAAAGATTCACTATTACAACCATAGAGTCACAGAGATGTACAGTACAGAAACAGACCCTTCAGTCCAACTCATCCATGCTGACCAGGTAAATTAATCTAGTCCCATTTGCCAGCATTTGGCCCATATCCCTCTGAACCCTTCCTATTCATATACCCATCCAGGTGCCACTTAAATGTAACTATTAGTCTCCTCATCTTCGCTTGATGGCCTGCCTTCATTCCATAGATGTTTCCAGTGGCCTTCCCAAAATGCATCAGGAGAAACATCCATTTTGGATCCACCTTTAAAGAATATTTAAAAGTTCAATGAATGCGCCACTCATTCTTTGAAGCTGTAGAGAATATAAGTAAGAATACACACAAGCATCTCTGTACATAAAAATCATTTCAGTCCAAGATATATCCTGATACAAATATTGATAGATAGGCTTGGCAATGGTGGGATAAAAGTACATTTAATAATTGCTTTGCAGTGAAAATTATTAATGGAATATCTCTGTTCATGAGAGTTTCAACTTTGCTTGCAGATGAATAACTGTGTTGTCAAATTAATGTGGAATGTTAAGACTTAGGCCTTAGGATTCAGGGAGGTGGTGATGTATTGATAAAATCATTGGACTAGTAATCCAGTGAGCTAGGCTCTTGGGACACAGATGCAAAAACCACCAAGGCAACGGGTGGAGTTTAAATTCAGTCAATAAATCAGGAAGATAAAGCTAGTCTCAGTAGTGATGCCATGAAGCTAACATAGATTGTCGTGAAAAACCCACCTGCTCCACTAGTGTTCTTTGGGCAAGCATATGTGCCATTCTCACCTGGTCTGCCCTACATGTGATTCCAGATCAACATCAATGTAGTTTAATTTTAACTGCCCTCTAACATGGCCTGCAAGGTCATTCAGTTCAGGGGCAATTAGGAATGAGAGACAAATGGAAAAACAAAGATAATAAATGACAGCGCTAATTTGTATAACTTCTTTATTTCCTGGGTCTATGCATCAATCATCTTTGAACTAAAATACCATTAGAATTATTTTTAGAAGTTGAATTATGTTTTATTGTCACGTGTACTCAAGTAAAAGAGTACAGGAAGTCAGTAAAAAGTTTGCAATGTGGCCATTCACGGCGTTATCTGAGATACAAGGAACCTAGCTACAAAATCTTAGGTAAAGCATAGAAAAACAAGGAAATAAGTTAAAAGTTCAACATTACAGTTTTTGCCAGTATAAAGTAGTAAATACAAAATAAAGTTAAGAGGTCCAAACTACAATCCTTCTTTAGCCAAGGCTATGTTTACAGAAAAAACAATAAAAGAAACACAATTCAGGTCGATATAGAGAATGAAGCAAATTTCTCAAATAAAAGCAAAATGCTTTAATGCTTTATATCTGAAACAAGTGCAGAGAGTGCTGGAGAAACTCAGCAGGTCTGATAGCAGAAACCCAACAGTGGAGAGAGGAACAGAGCTAATGCTTCGAGTCCAATACCCAACATAACCATGTTGGTTATATTCAAAAGCTGGTTTGATAGATTTCTGAAAACCAAGGGGATTGAGGGACCTAGGTTGAGGTGGGAGATCAGTCATTGAATGGTGGAGCATGCTCGAAGGCCTAATTATTATGTTCTTAGGTGCTGTATAAGGGGAGAAAGAATGCAGGCTGCAAGTAAGAAGGCAGATTGTGAAATCAACATAGATTATGATGCAGGGTCTCCGTTCCAAAGGAAGTATCATAGTTCCAAAACATATTGTCTGTGGAGAAGCATTAGTTATATTGATGAGAATTCACATAGACAGAACCATTGATCAATCAGAGCTCATTAGAACATAAGCTTAGCACGAGGAGCTCAAAACAGGAAGCTGAAACAACCATACCTTTGCTCAATAAATTTACAGAGCATGTTGGCTTTTCTTGTAGAATCATTCATCAGGATGGTTATACTAAGGAAGAATGTTTAGCTTTTATTTCCATCATCAATGGCAACATTCTGCAGTCTATCCTGGCTATCATTCGTGCCATGTCCACCATTGGAATCGATTATGGGGACTCTGCAAATGCGGTGAGTATATATTCTCATTCAAATATTTTATAGAGAAGAACCTTGAAGACTACAGTGCCCTAAGTAATGTTCTAATGTAAGTGGGCAAGAATTGTCCAATATATTGAACATCATATAGCATTTTTACAAAATTTACAGAACGCATGATGTAGCTTTATATAAATACAGGCCTTTATGATGCACATGAACGTTGAACATTGTGGTCATGATGTTTCTCCTTTTGGACCACATCTGAAAGCCAGAGAGTTTGAGGGTGGGAACAACTATCACCTCCCTCCCCCACCCCTAGCTTCCCTTTCTCAGGGAACCCACTGGACTAAACCAGACAGCTGATTGGCTGTCATTAGGTTTTTTTGCCAGAATTATGAAGCTGGAATGAGAAGTCACATCCTGTCTGGAACTGCTGACCAATCATAGTTTGACACATCCAGACGTCAGCACATTAATGTCTGTATGCAACTGGGACATGACCCTCTGGAGCCTCAGATGGGGGACCAGAGATGTGAAAGCTTGGTTTGGGAGTAATTTTGGGTTTCAAGTTAAGGTTGGTGTAGGCGTCCAAAGCAAGGGCGTACGGATGGCTCTCCAACCTCCCCTGGACAGTGTTGCTGTTTTTTTCTTTAATTCACTTTAATAGCATTTATTACCCGGGAACTGAAAGGCTTAACAGGCCACTTCAGAGGGCATTTAAGAGTCAAATACATTCTGGAATCACATGTAGGTTAGACCAGGTAAACTCAGCAGAATAGGACATTAGTTAGATTGGTTTTTACGGCAATCAGCAGTGGTCTGCATTAAGCTAGTGTTTAATTCCAGAATTTTATTAAATACAAGTTTCACCATCTAGCACGGTGGGATCTGATCTTACATTCCTAGTGCATTAGTCTGAGATTCTGGTTATTAGTCCAGTGACATTACTACAATGCTAACTACTTCTCTTAAATTGGTACAAATTGAGGGACTCCCTAACTATAAACAGACCGCCTACCCACACATGTTTCTCATTTAGCTATTCCTCACCTTGCCTGGACCTGAACTAAATGCAGTGCAAGTCTGATGAGGCCCTAAATAGTCATTAACCTGTGCCAGGGTGTCTTAGCCAACTATGGGCCTTTCCATCCAGACATTAATTGCTAAGGTGATGGGAAAAGGGTGGGTATCCCACTTATCGTATTTCCCATTATTTTCCCAGTGCTTTTCAGGAAGGGAAAAATCCCAGTCTGTGTGTTCGTGCCTCAACTCTCACAGTCAGAAAGTACACTGCTCTGATTTCCCCAGTCACTCCTTTCCGCATTGTGTGGAAGAAAATGCACATTCTGGCTCTACCTTTCCAATCTGTTTCTGAATATCTTAGCACTGGACAGGATACACTTAAATTTCATGCAGGTGCTAGCTTTGGAATGTTACCACAGCACTTAAGCTTAATGTCTGACTGGATAATGCTGAATATGGTCCAAGTACACATGATCCTAATAGATCAATAGTGACAATTAGCATGCAACCACTTTCTTATAATGTTGACACATATTGAATTTGTAACTCTTTCTGGAGCCGGTACAGACACGATGGGCTGAATGTATACTGTAAAGTTCTATGATTCTATTCCACATTCATATTGACTAGTCCTAGTTATAAGAAACTCCAAAGAATTAAGAAACACTTCACACAATTGAACTGAGCACAGACCCCAAAGGGCATGTCTTCAATTTGAGAGTTCAAATAAGATTGAGGATTCTTAGCAACTACAGTGCTGGAAAAGCCTCTGGCTATATTTTCTCAAGTAGTCAGTGGTGAATTCCTCTGGTCGCAAGGGCCAGTTTAGACAGTGAAGTGGCCTGTGTTTTGTTTGCATAACTAAAAGGCATGTTAATGACTTCAGGTTGGAAAGGACCATCTTACTATAAATGATCCTTCTGGATATCAACAGCGCTGGGAATGATGCATTTTTGTTTTGAATGAACCTGTTTAGAGATGTAATTACACATTTCTGGAGCAGCATGGACTTGAACCCCGGTCTCCTGGCTCAGAGATAGGGACATTACCACTGTGACTCTTGAGCTGGGAATGGTCATTTACATTCTCCAATTTTCTAACTCATGATGTTGTTCTCGTTTTTGTTGCCAGGAAGCTGGGAGGCAGCTTTTTAATCTTGTGGATTCTGTTGAAGAGGGAACCATGCCGAAGGAACTGGTGGATGTTATAAAGAAGTTGTGGACAGACTCTGGAGTTCAGGCCTGTTTCGAGAGGGCAGCTGAGTATCAGCTCAATGACTCGGCCTCCTAGTATGTCCCAACACAATGGCAATGTCTGGCAAATGTTTTCTTTTTCTTACATTGTAACAGGAATTTACTCAGAATGGATAACTGTGAATTCATCAGGAAGCAATTGGCGATGCCTTACCCTTCCGTTATTACTGGAACAGCTAATGGCCCAGTACCCCAGCTGTACACAACTCAAAATTGGCTTTTGCTTTTCCATGACAAGTAGTAACAGACGTAGAGAGGCTGTTTCCTGTTATGGGAGAATGTAGAACTAAGGGTTACTGTTTAAGTATCAGGGCCACACATTGAAAACAAAGATTATGTAGTTTCTTTCTCTATCAGAGGGAACTAAACTTCAAAACTATTTGTGCAAAGGGAGTGGAAGGAGAGTATTTGAATATTTTTAAAGTCAGAGGTGGATAGGTTCTTAGACTCATAGAGTCATAGAGATGTACAGAACGAAAACAGACCCTTCAGTCCAACTCGTCCATGCCGACCAGATATCCTAACCTAATCTAGTCGCATTTGCCTGCACTTGGCTCAAATTCCTTTAAACCCTTCCTATTCATATACCCATCCAGATGCCTTATAAATGCTGTAATTGTACCATGTCCACCACTTCCTCTGGCAGCTCATTCTATTCACGCACTACCCTCTGCTTAAAAAAGTTGCCCCTCATGTCCCTTTTATATCTTTCACCTCTCACCTAAACCTATGCCTTCTAATTCTGGACCATGTTTACTTATCCTATCCGTGCCCCTCATGATTTTATAAACCTCTATAACGTCACTCCTTAGCCTCCAATGCTCCAGGGAAAACTGCCCCAGCTTATTCAGCTTCTCCCTATAGCTCAAACCCTCCAACTCTGACAACATCCTTGTAAACCTTTTCTGAACTGTTTCAAGGAAGGAAACCAGAATTGCATGCAATATTCCAAAAGCGGCAAAATCAATGTCCTGTACAGCTGCAACATGACCTCCCAACTCCAAGGTCTCTTTGTTCAGCAACACTCCCTAGGACCTTACCATTAAGTGTAGAAGTCCTGCTCTGGTTTGCTTTTCCAAAATACAGCATCTCACATCTATCTAAATTAAACTCCATCTGCCACTCCTCAGCCCATTGGCCCATCTGATCAAGATCTCATTGTACTCTGAGGTAACCTTCTTTGCTGTCCACTACATCTCCAAATTTAGTATCATCTGCAAACTCACTAACAATACCTCCTACGTTCATATCCAAAGAATTTATATAAATAATGAAAAGCAGTGGACCCAGCACAAATCCTTGTGGTACACCACTGGTCACAGGCCTCCAGTCTGAAAAGCAACCCTCCACCACCACCCTCCGTCTTCTACCTTTTAGCCAGTTCTGTATCCATATGGATAGTTGTCCCTGTATCCCTTGAGATCTAACCTTGCTATCCAATCTCCCATGTGGAACCTTTTTGTACACCTTACTGAAGTCCATATAGATCACGTCTACCTTGCTGCCCTCATCAATCCTCTTGGTTACTTCTTCGAAAAACTGAATCAAATTCCTGAGACATGTTTCACCAAGCACAAAGCCACTGTGACTATCCATAATCAGTTCTTGCCTTTCCAAATACATGTAAATCCTGTCCCTCAGGATTCCCTCCAACAACTTGCCCACCACCAATGTCAGGCTCACTGGTCTATAGTTCCCTGGCTTTTCCTTGCCACCTTTCTTAAATAGAGGCACCATGTTAGCCAACCTCCAGTCTTCCTGCACTTCACCTGTGACTATCGATGATACAAATATTTCAGCAAGGGACCCAGCAATCCTCTTGCCTAACTTCCCACAGAGTTCTTGTTAAGCAAGATACTTGAATTGGGGTGGCCAGGTGGCACAGAGACCAATATCGCATCACCAAATCGCTGTTTATTTACACGTGGACTGTGACCAGCTAGCTGAGAGCCAGTCCCTAGAGTGAGGAGAATCCTGTTTATATCTGTCAGCCAAGGCTCCCTGATTGGCCAAAGTTAACAGCCCCAGTCAGGGAACTAATACTCACTGAGATCCACCTGGCTGACTTCATTTCAATCACTACACCAGGAATGCGGATTTGAGGTTAGAATCAGATCAGCCGTAGAGTTACAGAATGTTGGAGTAGGCTTGAGGGGCTGAATGGCCTACTCCTTGTTTGTGAGGACTCTCACATCGTACGTTTTATCTGATTGTGCAAGAGGTAGAGCTCAGCCTTATAAACCAACCCAATTGCTTGGGAAGGCATAGCTGATCCTAACTTTGGGAGATACATTGGATTTGCCAGGATAGTATGGAATAAGTTGAATCCAACCTGACTGAACCATTTTGATTAGCCACATTACACTTAACATTTCTAAATCTATATTTGAGACATAAATGTAAAGCATGTCAGATGTCTGAAGGACAGCAGAATGTATTCATTCATCGTTTCATAAATAGAGTCATAGAGTCATAGAGATGTACAGCATGGAAACAGACTCTTCAGTCCAACCTGTCCATGCCAACCAGATATCCCAACACAATCTAGTCCCACCTGCCAGCACCCGGCCCATATCCCTCCAAACCCTTCCTATTCATATACCCTTCCAAATGCCTCTTAAGTGTTGCAATTGTACCAGCCTCCACTACATCCTCTGGCAGCTCATTCCATACACGTACCACCCTCTGCATGAAAAACTTGCCCCTTAGGTCTCTTTTATATCTTTCCCCTCTCACCCTAAACCTATGCCCTCGAATCCTGGACTCCCCAACCTCAGGGAAAAGACTTTGCCTATTTATCCTATCCATGCCCCTCATAATTTTGTAAACCTCTATAAAGTTCACCCCTCAGCCTCCGATGCTCCAGGGAAAACAGCCCCAGCCTGTTCAGCCTCTCCCTGTAGCTTGGATCCTCCAACCCTGGCAACATCCTTGTAAATCTTTTCTGAACCCTTTCAAGTTTCACAACATCTTTCCTATAGGAAGGAGACCAGAATTGCACGCAATACTCCAACAGTGGCCTAACCAGTGTCCTGTACAGCTGCAACATGACCTCCCAACTCCTGTACTCAATACTCTGACCAATAAAGAAAAGCATACCAAACGCCTTCTTCACTATCCTATCTACCTGCAACTCCACTTTCAAGGAGCTATGAACCTGCACTCCAAGGTCCCATTTTTCAGCCACACTCCCTAAGATCTTACCATTAAGTGTATAAGTCCTGCTAAGATTTGCTTTCCCAAAATGCAGCATCTCGCATTTATCTGAATTAAACTCCATCTGCCACTTCTCAGCCTATTGACCCATCTGGTCAAGATCCTGTTGTAATCTGAGGTAACCCTCTTCACTGTCCACTACACCTCCAATTTTAGTGTCATCTGCAAACTTACTAACAGAACCGCTTATGCTTGCATCCAAACCATTTATGCAAATGACAAAAAGTAGAGGACCCAGCACCGATTCTTGTGGCACTCCACTGGTCACAGGCCTCCAGTCTGAAAAACAACCCTCCACCACCACCCTATGTTTTCTACCTTTGAGCCAGTTCTGTATCCAAATGGCTAGTTCTGGCTGTATTCCATGCGATTTAACCTTGCTAATCAGTCTCCCATGGGGAACCTTGTCGAACGCCTTACTGAAGTCCATATAGATCACATCTGCTGTTCTGCCCTCATCAATCTTCTTTGTTACTTCATCAAAAAACTTAATCAAGTTTGTGAGACATGTATTCCCACGCACAAAGCCATGCTGACTATCCTGAATCAGTCCTTGCCTTTCCAAATACATGTACGTCCTGTCCCTCAGGATTCCCTCCAACAACTTGCCCACCACCAAGGTCAGGCTCACTGGTCTATAGTTCCCTGGCTTGTCCTTACCACCCTACTTAAACAGTGCCACCATGTTTGCCAACCTCCAGTCTTCCGGCACCTCACCTGTGACTATCGATGATACAAATATCTCAGCAAGAGGCCCAGCAATCACTTCTCTAGCTTCCCACAGAGTTCTCAGGTACACCTGATCAGGTCCTGGGGATTTATCCACCTTTAACCGTTTCAAGACATCCAGCACTTCCTCCTCTGTAATCTGGACATTTTGCAAGATGTCACCATTTATTTCCTTACAGTCTATATCTTCCATATCCTTTTCCACAGTAAATACTGATGCAAAATATTCATTTAGTATCTCCCCCATTTTCTGTGGCTCCACACAAAGGCCACCTTGCTGATCTTTGAGGGGCCCTATTCTCTCCCTAATTACCCTTTTGTTCTTAATATATTTGTAAAAACCCTTTGGATTCTCCTTAATTTTATTTGCCAAAGCTATCTCATGTCCCCTTTTTGCCATTCTGATTTCCCTCTTAAGTATACTCCTACTTTCTTTATACTCTTCTAAGGATTCACTCGATCTATCCTGTCTATACCTGACATATGCTTCCTTCTTTTTCTTAACCAAACCCTCAATTTCTTTAGTCATCCAGCATTCCCTCTAGTTACCAGCCTTCCCTTTCACCCTGACAGGAATATACTTTCCCTAGATTCTTGTTATCTCATTTCTGAAGGCTTCCCATTTTCCAGCCGTCCCTTTACCTGCGAACATCTGCCTCCAATCAGCTTTTGAAAGTTGATTGGCATTGTTTTGGAAATTCTTTTCAGACTAAGTTTTTTATTCCATAGTGGCAGGATCAGGTCACTGATCATAATGACTTTTGATAGTAGCACAGCTGAATGTGTGAAGTGCAACACCTCTCCTAATAGTGGTTAGCTGTAATGTGCACTTAGGCGTTGCTTACTTAAGCAAGTGAACCCAAATGCATAGCACCCAAGGGACGATGCTGTAAGTACATAAGGTTTAATTAAGCATGAGTTGTGTAAACATCTTTTCATAGTCGGAACCCATGTGGTTTCCTTTTTACACTGTAACAGTATTGAGGATGTTCTCACGTCAGAGTAGGAAATAGACTGCCAGTTAGTGTTATTGTACGCAATGTGCCTTTTTCTTGTGAATTTAACCTTTTCTCTCAAATTTATGTCTTAAAGTTATAAGATCTTTTCTTAAGTGGAATGATTCCCTTTGTTTTTAGCACCTGTTATTACGTTTAACTGTGGAATCATAAGTTTTTATTGCTCGCTCATGAGATGTGGACATCACTGGTTAAGCTTCAATTATTGCCCAGCTCTAATTG
The DNA here is from genome assembly GCF_037043375.1 of Chiloscyllium plagiosum. Taxonomy (NCBI): domain Eukaryota; kingdom Metazoa; phylum Chordata; class Chondrichthyes; order Orectolobiformes; family Hemiscylliidae; genus Chiloscyllium; species Chiloscyllium plagiosum. The sequence goes on from NW_028270164.1 coordinate 12,896,854, forward strand.
CCTTTGAGAAGTTTGACGAATACATTTACTTCATGATCTGGAAAATGATATTCAGCACAAAAGCACCAGGCCCTTTTTCATTAAAGAGTGGTATTAGCCACCTCCTTCAATCTTTCAATCCCTTCTGATTCTTCAATATATCTGATTATTCATGAACATAATTAAAACTATCTCCTTCAATTGACTTCCTGGAAACTGAGTTTACAACTACTTTCTTCTTTGAAAACATTCTTTTTGACTGCTGTATCTAATTCTTACTTTCTTATTTTAATATACGTCACATGGTTTTGGAAACATTCAACATAGTTACAAATTTAGATTAATTTTGTCAATGTTCCTCTTAACTTTAAAAACATTTTTGTTTTTACATTGAAGTATCCTCCTGATCTTGGTTCAACTAATCATGCTCTCCCCTATATCTCATATCTGGAATCATCCTCTTGCGATGATATAACTCACTAGAGGATAATGTATCTACTCTAATGAGCTGAGGTTTAATCACTTCCTTTAAATTACTTCTAATTGTTCACCTTTTTAAATTTTAACAATTTTCTTTCACAATAGTTCACTCACGTGCTGGTAGTAATAATATAATCACTTTTGAATGATGTTAACTTAAAAGATAATTAGTTTCAATTCCCAATCTGGAGGTGTTTTACATTTCTGTGCTTTGGGAAAATTCATTCTGTCAGAGAATTAAAATAGGTTATTGTGCATCAAGAAAGAACATTGATTTCCATACTATGTTTCATAACCTAAAGTATGTCCATCATCTATAGGGCACAAGTCAGAAATGTGATAGAATACTCCCACTTGTCTGAATGTGGGCGGCTCCAGCAATACTCCAGCAGCTTGACATCATCCAGGACAAAGCAGCCAGCTTGATTGGCACAAACATCCACTCCCTCCACCATTGACACTCAGCAGCAGTGTGTACAATCTACAAGGTACAGTGCAGAAATTCACTGAAAGTCTTTAGACAGCACCTTTCAAACACACAACTACTTCCATTTAGAGGGACAAGGGCTGCAGATGCATGGGAACATCACCAACTCTAAGTTCCTTTCCAAACCACTCACCATCCTGTTCCTCTGTTCCTGTGCTGTCGCTGGGTGAAAATCCTGGAATTCCCTCCATCAGGATATTGTGGGGCTTACCTGAAACATGTGGACTTCAGTCGTTTAAGTAGGTACCTCATCACACCTTCTCAAGGGCAACAAGGGACAGGCAATAAATGCTGGCCCAGCCAGTAATCTCCATCTCCCACAAGTAAATTAAAATAAACCTTAAGATGTCCCAAAGCACTTTACAGCCACTTAAGTATTTCTGAACAGCGTAACTGCTCTGATACAGGAAAATATTGCAGTGAATTTGTTCACAATATGGTTCCACAAACAGCAATGTGAGATAAATAGTCAGATAATCTTTTTCTTTCCTGATGCTAGTTGAGGGATAGACATTAGCAGGAATGCTAGGAGAACGACCAACCCCTTGTTAGGTATATTTTACATCAACCTGTAAAGATGGAATAACACTTGAATTCTCACCCAGAAGGCAGTGCTGGCAGCTGTACTGCTTCACTGCAATACTGGAGTGTCAGTCTACAGCTGGTGCTCCAGCCACTGAAGTTCAGATTTCTGATTCCGGATAAGAATACTGACACTGCAATGCAGTTGACCTTTGAGCATCAGTCAACGTTCACGAAAAAGTGACATAAAAGCATAGGATGTAGAAGAGTAAGGCAATACAACCAACTCTTCTGTTAGTTATATCCCATGCCCACCAGTTTACAGGACATGATGTGCTGAAATCAGCAGAAATCTATCACACTGAGTCCCCATCGCATTTGAAGATGACGATATTTCTCAACAGGTTTTGCACCAGTTGTTACACCTTCAGAATCAGGAGTGGTATTGTTAGAGCAAACATAGGGTCTCAGCAGGCCTAACAGCATCTCTGAAGAAGTCATACCAGTTTGAAATATTAACTCTGTTTTCGCTCCGTACATGCTGCCAGACCTGTTGAGTTTCTCCAACGTTGTTTGTGTTTGTTTCAGTTTTCCAACGTCTGCTGTATTTTGCCTTTATTTGATTATTATTACGGCATTTGGTTTTAACTATACAGTGAGCAGTTATGAATCGAGATTGTATAGGAATGTGATTCTGTTCTCTCTGTCAGCTACTTGAATAACCTGGACAGAATCACTGCTGCTGGTTACATTCCAAATGAGCAAGATGTCTTGAGATCCAGAGTTAAGACCACAGGTATTATTGAAGAACAGTTTTCCTGTCAGGACCTGCACTTCAGGTAAACAGCTGCATTGTTTTAGAATTTAGCCTACATCTCCTGTAATGTGATTACAATTGTGAGTTGTAGTACCACGCCCACCTAGCAATGTTGCCCAGACTCAATGAATCAACTGAGACCTTTATTGAGTAAGCGTTCTACCGTGGCTCATTGTTTCATGTCTTATGGCTTCCTAAATTTGCAGAATTTTGTAAAAAATTTCAGAAATTAGAATTATTTGCATAACTCTCCTTGCTCTGTGTATTTAATTTCAACACAAAGTTAGATTTACACTTTATAAAATATTTTTGGATGGTGTGAATCTTGAAAGCCTACGGGGTTCATTGTCTGCATAGCTGTACAAGATGTACACTTTAAAAACAATTCATTTTCATCAAGTTGAAGGGTGTTAGTGCCAGAGAATTGAAATGTATCTGCAGCTGGAACAATTATGAAGTGACATTCCTTCTTAGGTTCTTAAAACGGTGAAGCAGCTAATGTATTAATTTCTGCTCAAACCTCAGAATGTTCGATGTTGGTGGACAGAGGTCAGAGCGGAAGAAATGGATCCACTGTTTTGAAGGAGTTACCTGCATTATTTTCTGTGGTGCTCTTAGTGCATATGACATGGTGCTGGTCGAGGACGATGAAGTGGTATGTAATTTAATTGTGTATTCACAAAATCAATCCCATGGGATAGTTTAAAACAAAAATAGGAGGATTTAAAATCTCTCGTGTAGTACCCTAACATTTTGAAATCCTCATAAGAGAAGCCGAGAAGTCTCAGGTGGATTTATTGGGCAAAAGAACTGGCAAAATATCTTTCTTCCATCAGAAGATCAGAAATGAGGACGTTTGCCAAGATATTACAATGCTCAGCACCATTCATGACTCCTCAGATACTGATGTAGTCTATGCTCAAAGACCTGGATCAAGACCTGGATAATACTCAGACTTGGACTGACAAGTAATAAGTAACATTCGCATCACACAATTGCAAGGCATCTCCAATTAAAGACAATCTAAACACCATCCTTTGACATTCAATGGTGTTATCATAATTGAATCCCCCCACTATGAACATTCGTGGCTATGATTCAGCAGAAACTGACCTGGACTTGCTGTATAAATATAATGACAACCAGCCAGAGGCGAGGAATATTGCAGTGAATAACTCACTTCCTTACCCCAAAATCTGGCCACCATCCAAAATCTACAAGTCGGGAATACTCCCCACTTGCCTGGATGGGTGCAGCTCCAACAATATTCAGAAGCTTGACACAATCCAGGACAAAGAAGCCCACTTGACTGCCACAACATCCACAAGCATCCACTCCCTCCATCACCAATGCTCGGTAGCAGCAGTGTGTACTATCTATAAGATGCACTGTGGAAATTCACCAATGTTCCTTAGACAGGACTTCCAAATCCACGAGAACCTCCACCCTGAAGGACATGGGAACACCACGACTTGCAGGTTCCTCTCCAAGCCACTCCCCATCCTGACTTGGAAATATATCACTGTTCCTTCACTGTCACTGGGTCAAAATCCTGGAATTCCTTCCCTAAGGGCATTGTATGTCAACCTACAGCACATGAACTGCAGCGGTTCAAGAAGGCCTCTCAAAACCACCTTCTCAAGGGCAACTGGGGACAGGCAATAAATTCTGTCAGCCAGCAACGTCCACATCTCGCAAGAGAATACAAAGGCTATAGCCACTTTCTGTGCTATAAGATTCTAAAATTCAGATCCTTTTAACAAATGACAGCATATTGAAGCACAAGAATGGATATATTTGCAAGGACATGCATTTTCTAGAGAATGTACCACATAATACTCGAGTAGCAGTCCAATTTTTCAGACTACTTTTTAAGGTTAAATTTATGGGGTCAACTATTACATGGATCCTACTTTTGAGGGGCTGAAATTCATGCCTGATAAAATTCGCAGAAGCCCAATTGATCTCTAAACAAATAAAGAAAAAAAAAACACAACAAATTATGGTAATCACAAGATAAAGACAACAGAAACAAAAAAAACAATGGTAAGCTTCTATTTATATATGCAAAAAGTGAAATACAAGTATAATATGGCTTTAAATCAGAATTACTAGTATATGTTAGATCTTAAATTAAACATCATTAAATTAAACAAAAGTTCATTCAACTCCTGCAAAATCACACTGTTCAATATCTTCAGCACTGGACAAAGCTTCATAATCATCAGGAAGAATGATATCTTCATATGGATCCTCTTCATCTTCACTGCCTGTAGTTAGACATAGCACATCATCCACTTCTTCTTCTTCATCTATGTTATCCATAGATAATCGTCTTCTGTACCGTCCAATGCATTTGAAATTCCACATTTCACGAATAGTTTGAAAATAGTGTCAGCTTCTATTTCCTTTCATGAATTAACGATCCATTCACAGACCATGGCAGTGATGGAACTCACATACTGCCTCCATTTGTTATGTTTTTTTCTCCATCATGCATCCAGTTGTTCCACTTCATTCTCATCATATCCTTAAATGGTTTATCAATACCAACATCTGTTGGTTGCAAAACACTTGGAATTCTGCAGGGAATTACAGCTACGCTGCTGTTATTTGATCGGATGTTAGCAATAACATTCTTCACTCGATGTGATCCAAACTTGTTCCAGACGAGCAAACTTTTCCTTGTGTAGTCCTCCAAGTCGTAAGTTCCAAACTTCCTTTATCCATTTTCTACACCCACCTTCACCCATCCAGCTTTGTGGATGTATATGGACAACAATTCCTTTTGAAATTTCTCCTTTGGCAAAGCTTTTCTCTTAAAACCAGCCATTGATTTTAACTTAGTGCCATCAGCCATGCAAGAAAGAACTAAAGCAAACCTACTTTTCTCATGGCCAGTGGTTCTCACCAATACTGTTTTTTTTGCCTTTTGGTTCACAGTTGGATTCTCTGGTATGTCTAGAGTAATAAGCATTTCGTCCATGTTTCCAGTGCAAGGTAACTTGTAGCCTTCCTTCTGCTGATTTTTGATTACAAACTGGTGAAACTGTAATATCTTATCTTCTGTTTGAGCAGGCAGCTTTTGTGTAATCTGAGTTCTCTGCCAAAGTACTAAGAAGTTTTATGAAACTTCTCATGAAACTTGTGCCCCATCCAGCACGTCTTAAAACCCGAAATTCCATCCTTCTTTGATTCTTTTTGCGCATGGACTCAGATGGCTTCATGACTAACACATTTTCCATGGTGAGAATTTTTAACTGTTATTTTCAATTGTGGCCACTTGCTCGGTTTATCTCTGTTGGCAGACTTTCGTTTTGGCATTGTCTAAAGTTGGTTCCATATCTTTCTCCAGTCTCTCAAAGGTTTCTCCGAAACACAAAATTCTTTTGCTGCTACAAAGTTATTTGTCTTCTCTGCAACTTCAATACCTTTCAGTTTAAACATTGCTATATATTCTTTGTTTTTTTCTGGAGGGCATTTTTACACAAAATGATGAAAAACTTTCAAAACCTCACCTGACTCTTTTGTATTGAATTGGTGTGAATTGGAATCAAACCACATAATAGCACAAAAAAAACTTCATTTCGTCATTGTAACATTTATGTACAGGATAATACCTTGACTCACAAATGTTGACCTGTTATCTGTGAAGACCTAGGGTCGACTTTTACATGAGATATATGGAAAATTCCAGATTTTTTGGCCAAAAATTGGGGGGGGGGGGGGGAGGGTGGCTGACTTTTACATGAGATCAGCTAGGTAAAAACAAGGACTGCAGATGCTGGAAACCCGAGTCTGGATTAGAGTGGTGCTGGAAAAGCACAGCAGGTCAGGCAGCTCCCTGCTCCTTGGATGCTGCCTGACCTGCTGTGCTTTTCCAGCACTACTCTAATCCAGACTTTTAGATGAGATCGACTATTACTCGAGTATAGACAGTAATTGAATGAGATGAGGTTCAGTGAGACCAAAGTGGATACCAATTGAGTGGTGTCAGTTCAAAGCGGGTCCTGAGCTATTTTCATTAGTGCCTTTCTGCCTATGACTGAAATGTGCTGAATTTAATGTAATGCAATGTCAAATAAATGGCTATATCTCAGGTTCATTCGGTGCAATGTCATGAAGCATCTATGTCTCAGGTACAATCATTGCTGTGTTAATTGTTTGAGCTTCATCTGGAAGAACTGTGAGTAGAATGTGCAAGGATGAATTCAGAGTTTATTTTACTCCATCAGACATTCAATCAAATAATAATCACTCTGTCACTGTGCTAAATTTCAGTATAGGTAAAAGCCACTGTAGGATCTGATGTACCAAGGACAGATGTCTCATAAAATTGGCCCTGCTGATTACTGAGCAGTCATTAAGAAAACTTACTCAAAATAAATATGACAGGCATAAAAACAAAGCATGGGGAATATTCAACATGCATTCAGGCATTTAGTATCTGTACTTTTTTGGCTTGGCAGAAATTGCTTTCATGTCAAATTGCAAATGAATGTTCTATTAAAAGCTGGTCCAACATGTATTATTTGAATTTTGATTAAACATCTGTGGAAAGCTTCATCTCAGTTCATGACCTACATCACTGATGAATAATTAACATTCTGAGGAATTTCCTGGTGAATAATGAATCTCATATTAGGGGAATAAATTGAAGAACGATGAAATGCAAACCACTGAAAGAAACAAACACAAAGATTGTTGGAGAGATTCAGCTGGTCTGGCAGCATCGGTGGAGAGAAAATAGAGTTAACTGTTCAAGTCCACTCATCCTTCTTCTTTGAGTTCGGAAAAAGAGTCACTGGACTCCAAACGTTAACTCTGTTTCTCTCTCCACCGATGCTGCCAGAATTTCTCCAGCAAATTTTGCTTTTATTTGACTTATCTTCAGAGAACTGACTCACACATATGTTCAGAATTCCCTTCCCTCCTGGTGGCGAAGCTCCCAAACTAGCTCTCAATCCCCAATTATTTTTATTATTTTATTGTTGGCTGCACAGCTTTCAGTTGCCTGGGTCCCACATTCAGCAATTCAAAACCTCTCTCATTCCCAAACCTCCCATTTCTCTGCCTCCTCCCCAAGACATTTCTTTAAAGTTGATTGAGCTGTTTTCACCTGTTGTATATCTCCTTATATGGCTCATGTTTCATTTTGTTCAATTTACTTTTCCCCAAAGGACTTTAAAGACATGATACAAATGCAAGTTGTTGTTGCTGCACCTCTCTGTCATTTGGAGACTTCATCTAATTTGAGACAAATTGGGTCCCAGTAAAGTTGTTGATGTCAAAGTCAAATCACACGTAGAAGACATCTTTACGTTGGATTGCAGGTGCATTCAACTCAAAGAAGATACGTTTAATAATTAGCAGCAAATCCATGAGAATTAAAACCACAGAGTACCTAATGCTGAAATGGAGGAGAAATTGTGTGATTAATGGGGAACTGAATTTCCTGTTATGATTCAGACTCTACCTTCTCTGATGTCTGGGGAGTATCTTTTGAAAGTGTCACGGGATGTGGGTGTTATTGGCTAAGCCAGGACACTCCTAATTGCTCTTGAGGAAGTGGTGCAGGGCTGCCATTTGAACTACTGCTGTCCATTTGGTGTAAGGGTACCCACAGTGCTGTTAGGTAGAGAGCTCGACGTGAATGAGGCAGTGAGAAAGAAGGAATGGCAATAAAGGTCTAAGTCAGGTTGTTGTGACTTGGGGGGATACTTGCAAGGAGTGGTGCTCCTATGCGTCTGCTGCCTTTGTTCTTCTCCACCACAGAGGTCATAGGTTTTGCAGGGGCTCTCAAAGAAGCCTCAGTAGCTTGTTTTAGTGCACCTTGTAAATGGGTGCAAACTGCTGCCAACATGTGTCAGTGATGAAGGGAGTGAGTGTTGAAGGAAATGAATGTCGTCCCATTCAAACATGCTGTTTTGTGAATGAATTCAAAGCTGCATGCACCCAGGCACGTGGGGAGATGGAAGGTGAGTTACTGAGCTTAAGAGCTCTTAACCTCTGGCATCTCTTATAGCTACAGCACTTTCATGGCTGGTCCAGTTCTGTTTCTGGTCAATGGTAATTCTCAGGATGTTAATACTGCGAGGACTCAACAATGGTAATGTCATTGACTGTCAAGTAGATAATACTCAATACTTTTACATTGCAGAAAGAACTGTCTTCCTTCAATATCCTAAGCAAAAATTAATCCAAATGATATCTATTTTAAACTCCCTCACCTCGAGTTTCCCTGCCTATTAATTCTTAATAGAATCATAGAGTCATAGAGATATACAGTACAGAAACAGACACTTCAATCCAACTCGTCCATGCCGATCAGATGTCCTAACCTAGTCTAGTCCATTTGCCAGCACTTGCCCCATATCCCTCTAAACCCATCCTATTCATATACCCATCCAGATGCCTTTTAAATGCTGTAATTGTACCAGCTTCCACCACTTTCTTGGCAACTCATTCCATACATGCACCACCCTCTGCATGAAAAAGTTGCCTCTTAGGTCCCTTTTATATGATTCTCCTCTCACCCTGAACCTATGCCCTTTAGTTCTGGACTCCCCAACCCAGGGAAAATACCTTGTCTGTTTATCCTATCCATGCTCCTCATGAAAACAGACCCATCTTATTGAGTCTCTCCTTATAGCTCAAATCCTCCAACCCTGGCAACACCCTTGTAGATCTTTCATGAACCCTTTCAAGTTTCTCAACATCCTTCCAATAGGAAGGAGACCAGAATTGCATGCAATCTGCCAAAACTGACCAAACCAGCATCCTATACAGCTGCAACATGCCATCCCAACTCCTGTACTCAATACTCTGACCAGTAAAGGAAAGCATACCAACGCCTTCTTCACTATCCTATCTACCTGCGATTCTACTGTCAAGGAACTCTGAACCTGTACTCCGAGGCCTCTTTGTTCAGCAACACTTCCTAGGACCTTACCATTAAGTGTATAAGTCCTGCTAACATTTGCTTCCCAAAATGCAGCACCTCACATTTAACTAAATTAAACTTCATCTGCACTCGTCAGACTACTGGTCCATCTGACCAAGATCCTGTTGTACTCTGAGGTAACATTCTTCGCTGTCCACTACACCTCCAATTTTGGTGTCATCTGCAAATTTACTAACTGTACCTCTTATGTTCTTATCATTTGACCTATCATGTGTTTTGACTCCTGAATTCCAAACCCTATCTCATGGCAAAGGTCCTGAAGAATTCTTGATTTCATACAGGAGTCAGCAAGGAACTTGGCTAAACTTCATCCAGTGATCCCCAGCATCAAAGATGCCAATTTGATTCACTCCATGTGATATCAAGAAACTGTTGGAGGCACTGGAAACTGCAAAGGCTATGCCACATTCCGGCAATAATATTGAAGACTTGTGCTCCAAACCTTGTTTCAGCACAGCTATAGCACAGGCATTTACCTGACGATACAGAAAACTGTCCAGGAAAATTTCCCAGTCTACTCTTGACCATCAATAAAGTGATGAAAAGTATTCATCAACAGTGCTATCAAGCAGCACCTGCAGAGCAATAACCTGCTCACTGATGCACTTTTTGGGTTCCACCAGGACCACTCAGCTCCTGCTCCCATTACAGCCTTGGTTCAAACATGGACAAAAGATTTGAATTTCAGTGGGAAGGTGAGAGTAAAAGCCCTTTACATCAAGGCTGCATTCGACTAAGTGTGGCATTAAGGAGCCTTAGTAAAACTGGAATCAGTGGGCAAATTGTCCCTTGCTTTGAATGATATCTGGCACACAGGGAGATGGTTGTGATTGTTGGAGTTCAGTCATCTCAGCTCCAGGATATTTCTTCAGGAGTGGCTCAGGGTAGAGTCCTAGATCCAACCATCTTCAGCTGCTTCATCAATGACATTCTGTCCATTATAAAGTCAGAAGTGGGGATGCTCACCGATGTTCACAGAATGTTCTGCACCATTTGTGACTCCTCAGATACTGAAGCAGTCCATATTCGAATGCAACAACACCTGGGCAATATCCAGGTTTGGGCTGACAAATGGAAAGTAAAGTTTGCACCATGTAAATGCCAGACAATATCCATCTCCAAAAAGAGACAAAATAACCACCCCTTGACATTCAATGGTGTTATCATCATTAAATCCCCCACTATCAATGTCCAGGGGCATTATCATTGACTAGAAACTCAACTGCAATATATGTAAAAAACACACATACACACACACACAGTGGCTACAAGAGCAGGTCAGAGGCTCAGAATACTGCAGCAAGTAACTGACCTCCTGACTCCGCAAAGACTGTCCACTACTTACAAGGCACAAGTCAGGGGTGTGATGAACTACTCCCACTTATCTAGATAAGCACGGTTCCAACAACACTCCAGAAGCTTGACATCATCCAGGACAAAACAGCCCACTTGATAGGTTCCACACACAGAAACATTCACTTCGTCCACCATTGATACTCAGTAGCAGCAGTGTTTACCATCAAATGATCAACTTGGAAATTCACCAAAGATCCTTAGACAGCATCTTCCAAACCTATGACCACTTCCATCTACAAGGACAAGGACAGCAGATACATGACGACACCACCACCTACAAGGTCCCCTTCAAACTTCTCACCATCCTGATTTGGAAGTGTTTCGGTGTTCCTTCACTGTTGCTGTGAAAATCCCTGAATTCCCTCACTATTAGCATTGTGAGGCAACCTACAGAAGGGTTTGGACAGGTTAAGAGAATGGGAGAAGACGTGTCAGATGGAGTACAATGTAGGAAAGTGTGAGGTCATGCACTTTGGTAGGAAGAATCAAGGCATAAACTATTTTCTAAATGGGGAGAAAATTCAGAAGTCTGAAGTACAAAGAGACTTGGGAGTTCAAGTCTAGGATTCTCTCAAGGTAAACTTGCAGGTTGAGTCAGTAGTTAGGAAAGCAAATGCAATGCTGGCATTTATTTTGAGAGGACTTGAATATAAAAGCAGGGATGTACTTCTGAGGCTCTATAAGGCTCTAGTCAGACCATATTTGGAGTATTGTGTGCAGTTTTGGGCCCCTTATCTCAGGACGGGTGTACTGGCCTGGAGCATGTTCAGAGAAGATTCACGAGAATGGCCTCAGGAATGAAAAGCTTAACATATGAGGATCTTTTGAGGACTCTGGGTCTATACTTGATGGAGTTTAGAAGGATGAAGGGGGATCTGATTGAAATATACAGAACATTGAATGGCCTGGCAGTGTAGATGTTGGGAAGATGTTTCTATTGGAAGGAGAAACTAGGAACTGAGGGCACAGACTTAGAGTAACAGGAAGACTCTTCAGAAAGGAAATAAAGAGAAACCTCTTCAGCCAGACAATGGTGAATCTATAGAATTCATTGCCACAGAGGGCTATGGAGGCCAGGTCATTGAGTATATTTAAAAATGAGATATATAAGCTCTTGATTGCCAAAAGGATCAAAGGTTACGTGGAGAAAGCGGGAAAATGGAATTGAAAAACCTATCAGGCATGATTGAATGGTGGAGCAGAATTGATGGATCAAATGGCCTAATTTCTGCTCCCATAACTTATGATCTTATGTACTGCCACAATTCAATAAAGCAGCTCACCATGACCTTCAATGGTAATTAGGTATAGACAATAAATGCTGACCAAGCAGTGATACCCACGTCCCACAAATTAATTAAAAGTAATCATTTATATGTCAGTGGGTGGGCCTCAGTTGGAAAATTGTGTACAATTCTGGGCTCCACACTTTCAGGAGAAAAGGGTATATTGGAAAATGTGCAGGATTATTAGAATGCTAATAGGACAGATGGACAATTGTGTGCAGTGACTTGGGAATGTGGGATTGTTACCTGAAAGCAGAGAAGAGGACATGTAACAGAATTAAATGTATTGAACTCTATCAAAGAGTTGGATTTCCTTACCAGTGATGAAATACATAGATTTAAGGATGTAGGTTTGCTCGCTGAGCTGGAAGGTTCATGTTCAGACGTTTCGTCACTCTACTAGGTAACATTTCAGTGGGCCTCTGGACGAAGCATTGCTGATGATTCCTGCTTTCTATTTATATGTTTGGGTTTCTTTGGGTTGGTGATGTCATTTCCTGTGGTGATGTCATTTCCTATTCTTTTTCTTAGTGGGTGGTAAATCAGGTCCAAGTCAATGTATTTGTTGATAGAGTTCCAGTTGGAATGCCATGCTTCCAAGAATTCTCGTGTGTGTCTCAGTTTGGCTTGTCCTAGGATAGATGTGTTGTCCCAGTCGAAGTGGTGTCTTTCCTCATCTGGATATTCCTACATCCAGAACCTCAACCTGAGCCACAAATCTTCTCAAACTTGCTAATATAGATTTAAAATGCAGGACATATAAACATATGGGTTGTGGCAGCAGTAGGTCAGTCATCCCCTCATGTCTGCTTCTCCATTCAATAAGATAACAGCTGATCTGATAATTCCACATGTCCACCTACTCTTGATAATGTTTAACCCTTTCTTTTTAAATCAAGGATCAATCTAATGAAAACAAAATACTGCAGATGCTGGATATCACAAACAAACAAAGTGAATGCAGAATCACAACCTGTTCCACCAACTTTTGAAGAAGAGAGTTCCAAAGAGAAACCATTTCCTGTCAGAAATATCCAATCACCAGCTTATAATTTTTTTTTTTAGATTAGATTAGATTACATTACAGTGTAGAAACAGGCCCTTCGGCCCAACAAGTCCACACCGACCCGCCGAAGCGAAACCCACCCATACCCCTACATTTACCCCTTACCTAACACTACGGGCAATTTAGCATGGCCAATTCACCTGACCCTGCACATCTTTTGGACTGTGGGAGGAAACCGGAGCACCCGGAGGAAACCCACGCAGACACGGGGAGAACGTGCAAACTCCACACAGTCAGTCGCCTGAGGCGGGAATTGAACCCGGGTCTCAGGCACTGTGAGGCAGCAGTGCTAACCACTGTGCCACCATGCCGCCCACATTGACTGGCAAGGCAGCTTGGAAATAATGTTGTTTTTAAATGCCATGAATTATGACCTGGAATACATTCGCTTCCTGAAGAGATGATGGAAACAAATTCATTAATAACCTTTATAAGAGATTTGAATATGAACTTTGTTTGTATATTTAAATATCTACTGTGTGGATAAAGCTATGAAATCAATCTAAGTCAATAGCTTTTTCAAGAATTTCTCTTAAGCACGGCAGACCAAATTGCTTGCTACTTGATAGTCAATGACTCCAGTTACTACCTTTAAAGTTGAACAAATTCTTTCCCAAAAACAGATCAGAAAATGCTTAATTGTGGAAGATGTAAAATGGGAAGCCTTGAGAAATGAGATAACAAGAATCCAGAGAAAGTATATTCCTGTTAGGGTGAAAGGGAAGGCTGATAGCTATTGGGAATGCTGGATGACTAAAGAAATTGAGGGTTTGGTTAAGAAAAAGAAGGAAACATATGTCAGGTATAGACAGAATAGATCGAGTGAATCCTTAGAAGAGTATAAAGGAAGTAGGAGTATACTTAAGAGGGAAATCAGGAGGGCAAAAAGGGTACATGAGATTGCTTTGGCAAATAGAATTAAGGAGAATCCAAAGGGTATTTACAAATATATTAAGGACAAAAGGGTAACTAGGGAGAGGATAGGGCTCTTCAAAGATCAGCAAGGCGGCCTTTATGTGGAGCCACAGAAAATGGGGGAGATACTAAATGAATATTTTGCATCAGTATTTATTGTGGAAAAGGATATGGAATATATAGACTGTAGGGAAATAGATGGTGACATCTTGCAAAATGTCCAGATTACAAAGGAGGAAGTACTGGATGTCTTGAAATGGTTAAAGGTGGATAAATCCCCAGGACCTGATCAGGTGCACCTGAGAACACTGTGGGAAGCTAGAGAAGTGATTGCTGGGCCTCTTGCTGAGATATTTGTATCTTCGATAGTCACAGGTGAGGTGACGGAAGACTGGAGGTTGGCAAACGTGGTGCCAATGTTTAAGAAGGGCGGTAAAGACAAGCCAGGGAACTATAGACTGGTGAGCCTGACCTCAGTGGTGGGCAAGTTGTTGGAGAAAATCTTGAGGGACAGAATCTTGGAAAGGCAAGGACTGATTAGGGATAGTCAACATGGCTTTATGTGTGGGAAATCATGTCTCACAAACTTGATTGAGTTTTTTGAAGAAGTAACAAAGAGGATTGATGAGGGCAGAGCAGTAGATGTGATCTATAAGGACTTCAGTAAGGCGTTCGACAAGGTTCCCCATGGGAGACTGATTAGCAAGATGTTGTGAAACTTGAAAGAGTTCAGAAAAGATTTACAACGATATTGCCAAGGTTGGAGAATTTGAGCTATAGGGAGAGGTTGAATAGGCTGAGGCTGTTTTCCCTGGAGCATCAGAGGCTGAGGGGTGACCTTATAGAGGTTTACAAAATTATGAGGGGCATGGATAGGATAAATAGACAAAGTCTTTTCCCTGGGGTCGGGGAGTCCAGAACTAGAGGGCATAGGTTTAGAGTGAGAGGGGAAAGATATAAAAGAGACCTAAGGGGCAAGTTTTTCATGCAGAGGGTGGTACGTGTATGGAATGAGCTGCCAGAGGATGTGCTGGAGGCTGGTACAATTGCAACATTTAAGAGGCATTTGGATGGGTATATAAATAGGAAGGGTTTGGAGGGATATGGGCCGGGTGCTGGCAGGTGGGACTAGATTGGGTTGGGATATCTGGTCGGCATGGACGGGTTGGACCGAAGGGTTTGTTTCCATGCTTTACCTCTCCACGACTCTATGTAGAGAAATCAACCAAAATCATTCAGACAAGTTAGAAAGATGGTGGACTGAAAACATTGTGGGACAAAATATGGACTTTTATTTCATATAAAATATACAACACAAAAACAGCTAATTGGTCAAAACC
Source organism: Chiloscyllium plagiosum (assembly GCF_037043375.1). Lineage (NCBI taxonomy): Eukaryota > Metazoa > Chordata > Chondrichthyes > Orectolobiformes > Hemiscylliidae > Chiloscyllium > Chiloscyllium plagiosum. Next base: position 12,912,066 of record NW_028270164.1, read on the forward strand.
TACTCTATCTACTAATATACTCTTCTAGTCCTTTCTCCCTAATCTACTTATTTCACCTAAAGAAAAGTTCTGAAAGCTTGTGATTTCAAGTCAACCTGGTTGACTACAACCTGGTGTTGTGAGACTTCTGACTTCCCAGTCCAATACCGGCATCTATTTATTTAGCAGCTCCTTAAACACCTCTAGTCTAACTTCTTGTGATATCTACAGAATAGGGGGGTTAAGTCTGCGTGATATACAAATGAGACACAGTGTACATCATCACTGGGAGGAATGCAATGACAAATAAGTTTGCTCTTTCTTGCAGTCCCATAGCAAGATAAAGCCACAAGAAGATGTTTCTTAAATAAAGTTATCTTACCTCAACGGACTCTGTCAGTATTCTTTAGCTGCATGAAACCAAGATTATTGCATTATAACCATTCTCTGCATCAAGAATTTTCTCCAGAATTCCCGATTTTCTCATTTACATTTTCCTTCCCCAGTACAGTAAAACAATAACATGATTTCTGTCTGTCTCTTATTCCCACCAGAACCGAATGCATGAGAGTCTCCATCTCTTCAACAGTATTTGCAACCACAGGTACTTTGCAGCCACCTCCATTGTGCTGTTTCTGAATAAGAAGGATCTTTTTGAAGAAAAAATCAAAAAAGTTCATCTGAGCATCTGTTTCCCGGATTATGATGGTACTTTTGATTTTTTTTCCTCCCAATTCTTGGAGAAAAGTATGATTAGTAGGTTCAGATAGATAACATCGACTATTTACCACTCAGTTCAAATTATTTATTATCTGACCTTCAAATGTCCTCCGTTATTTTTAAAATGTTACTTTTGTGGTGAGGTCATTTGACTATTGTGCTGTCAGTTACTGATTGAATTTGTTACTGAAATTCCAAATTCAGATGGACTGTGACAATACTGCTCCTTTAACAAGGTTATGCTGTTCTTGGCTTTTGCTTCAGAGAGGACGTAAAACCAGTGATTCTGAAAACTATACTTGAGAATCCTTTCAATGTACAATGAAAGAGGAGTGGCCAGTTTTCCCAGTTCATCTTTACTCTGGTTTGCTTTTAGCAGTCGAACTGTTCATTGAAAGCAGGAGAAAGTAAGGGATGGAGATGCTAGAGATCAAAGTCAAGAGTGTGGTGCTGGAAAAGCACAGCAGGTCAGGCAGCATCCGAGGAGGAGGAGAATTGACATTTCAGGTAAAAGCCCTTCATGAGGAATGAGGCTTGTGAGCCAAGGGGGTGGAGAGAAAAACGGGAGGGGTGGGGGTGGGGGTAGGGGTTGGGGCTGGGAAGAAAGTAACTGAAAGTGTGATAGGGAGATGAAGGTGGGGATAATGGTGATAGGTCAGAGAAGTGGGTGGAGCGGATAAGTAGGAAGGAAGATGGACAGGTAGGACAGGTCATGAGGGCGGTGCCAAGTTGGAAGGTTGGATCTGAGATAAGGTTGGGGGGGGGGGGTGGTTGGGGATGAGGAAACTGGTGAAATCCACATTGATCCTGTGTGGTTGGAGGGTCCTAAGATGGAAGATGAGGCACTCTTCCTCCAGGTGTTTGGTAGTTAGGGTTTGGCGATGGAGGCGGCCTAGGACCTGTATGTCCTTGGAAGAGTGGGAGGGGGGGTTGAAGTGTTCAGCCACAGGACGGTGGGGGGTTGGTGCGGGTTTCCCAGAAATGTTCTATGAAGCGTTCTGCAAGTTGCCGTCCTATCTCCCCAGTATAGAGGCGACTGCATTGGGAGCAATGAATACAGTAAATGATATCTGATGGATGTGGAAGGCTCTTTTGGGGCCTTGGACAAAGGTGGGGGGATGGTGAGGTGTGGGCACAGGTTTTGCAATTCTTGCAGTGGCAGAGGAAGGTGCCAGGAGGGGAGAGTGGGTTGGTGGTGGTGTGTGGACCTGACAAGACTCATGGAAGAAATGGTCTTTATGGAACACAGATAGGGGTGAGGAAGGAAATATATCTCTGCTGGTGAGATCTGTTTGTAGGTGGTGGAAATGGCAGAGGATGATGCGATGTATATGGTGGAAGCAAAGGACTGGGGGAGGGGTGTGGCGGTGGGATTCAGTCCTTGTTGCGGTTGGAGGGATGGGGTTCGAAGGCGAAGGCGCAGGAAGTGGATCAGATGCGCTGGAGGGCATCATCAACCACATAAGAGGGGAAATTGCGGTCTTTGAAGAAGGAGGCTATCTGGTGTGTTTTTTGGTGGAACAGGTCCTCCTAGGCGCAGATGTGGCGGAGGCAGAGGAATTGGGAATAAGGGATCACATTTTTAGAGAAGGCAGGGTAAGAGGTGTAGTCCAGGTAGTTGTGGGAGTCGGTGGGTTTATAGAAGATATCTGTGTTGTGTAGGTCACCGTGCTCCGTAACAGGATACCCACACCAACCAACCCCACCGCCCCATGGCAAAACACTTCAACTTCCCCACTCCACCAAGGACGTGCAGGTCCTGGGCCTCCTCCATCACCAAACCCTAACCTTCTGCTTTGGGACCCTCCAACCACACGGGATCAATGTAGATTTCACCAGTTTCATCTCCCGTCCCCCTATCTAATCCCAGATCCAACCTTCCAACTCGGCACCGCCCTTATGACTTGTCCTACATATCCATCTTCCTTCCCACCCATCTGCTCCACCCTCCCCTCTGACCTATCACCCTGACCCCCACCTTCATTTCCCTATCGCACTCTCAGCTACCTTCCCCCCAGCCCCATCTCCTCCCATTTATCTGTCCATCTCCTTGGCTCACAAGGCTCATTCCTGATGGAAGGATTTTGCCCAAAACGCCGATTTTCCTGCTCCTCCAATGCTGCCTGACCTGCTATGCTTTTCCAGCACCGCACTCTTGACTGAAAGCAGTCAGCCAGTTTTGAGGCTGCTGGTGCAAGAAACAGCTACATGGAAGAAGGTGTTCCAAGCTGAATCTCTCTCTCTCTCCTATAAGACCCTGTGTTTGATGTTACCTTTTGTGCCAAAGGGTGTTTATGGGATTTGTTGCAATAACTTGGAACAGCATTATTGAGTTGGGATAATCTGTTGGGGTTTTTGGATAGGTTAACTTATTCTATATTCTGTTCTCTTTTGTTTGTGTTTCACTTGTTAATCTTGCAAAAAAACTCCATTTTGTTTAAAACTATGTAGTTGGGCCAGCTATATCACTCCTGGAATATCCACTGTACACATGCTTAAAACTACTAGCAAAGGTAGGGTCCAGGCTATTTTCTTGACATGGTTTGAGGTGGCCCAGTCTGACCCATAACAGTATTATCAAATATATTGTTAGCAACATGAGTTGTTGCTAATCCTTTATTAGGCTGAATCAGCTGTCAGTGCTATATTGGAATACTTTACGAACTTAGGAGTCAGCCATTCAGTCAGATAAGCCCACTTTGACATCTGATCACTTATCTCAATGCCATTTTCCTGCACTACTTTTACCGCCATTGTTGACATTAGTCTTCAGAAATCTATTGACTTTGGTCTTGAATGTGTTTGCTGATTAAGCTTCTATAATCCTCTGAGATAGAGAATTATAAAGATTCAACACCCTCTGAGTGGAGAGGGCTTACTCACTATGCCTAGATTAGTTGGTTCTAAACTCACTGGCCAGAGGATTCATTCTATTTCAACTGTCACACCCAGTAAGAATTCTATAAGTTTCAATAGGACCATCTCTCAATGTTAGAAACTGTAAGAAATATAGGCCGTATTTCCTCTCTCTCTCCTTATAAGCCATCATCCCAAGGATTGTTCCAGTGAATCTAAGGATAGATGAGAATGCTTTATCTTATTTATTGAGGAAAATAATAATGGTTTTTCTGATGGCAGTTGATTTCCGAGTTCAATGACTCCTTTATTCATTACATCAGGAATGTATGATTACTCAGACCATATAACAAAACATTCATTTGAACAGGATGACCAACTGCTTTGGGTTCTATCTTTAGGTCCCAACACATATGACGATGCTAGCAATTACATCAAGAGCCAATTCCTGGATCTCAACATGCGAAAAGATGTCAAGGAAATCTATGCACACATGACATGTGCTACTGACACACAAAACGTCAAGTTTGTGTTTGATGCCGTGAAAGACATAATCATTAAAGAAAATCTCAAAGACTGTGGTCTTTTCTGAACATTTAGGCTACAGTCTTTATCAGGTATTGAAGAACTTATTGTAAAAGTACTTGTTTGTAATCACTTTCATGATAAATATTGATGTTTGTGGAATCAGAATCATAACATTACAGAAAGTCACCATTTGGTTTCAAGCTTATGTTAATTGCTTGTTGAATAGTGCAGCCAGTTCCATCTGTCTGCCCCTATCACCCACACCTACAGCACTGAGGATTTGGAGTTCCTACCCTTCAAGAGGCAATCCAACTTACTTTTAAAAGTCATTAATCACTTCTGTTTCCATCACCCTTGCAGGCAGCTAGTTTCAAGTCATTATCACTAATTGTATTGTAAAAGTTCATCCTCACAACCACCCTGTATCTCTGCATTGATTCCAGTCCTCCAATCGCTTATCTTCCTAACCAGATGCAGCACTTGAAGTCCTGTGAACTATAAAAAACATTGTGTAAACCTATTACTCAATATATGAAAAAGTCAGGACTGCAGAGTCAGTCAAAAGCTGGAAAAAAAGCACAGCAGGTCAGGCAGCATCTGAGGAGCAGGGTAGTCAACATTCGGGCATAAACCCTTCATCATAAGCCCTGACTTATACTGCTCTTCAGATGCTGCCTGACTTGCTATTCTTTTCCAACACATTCCTTGACTCTTATCTCAAGCATCTTCAGTCCTCACTTTCTCCTAATCGTTACAACCTTACTGTGAAGCCTCTTCCAAGGATGCCTACTCCCTCCACAAGGATCTCAGCGAATGTCTCTCTCATTGCATTCTAGGTTGTCCCCAAGGCCTAGCCCCCCCCCCCCCCCCGAACTCCACTCGTATTTATCTCAGCCCCCATGACACCCCCCCCCCCACCATTCCATACAAACATAAGCTATCATATTTCAGACACATAAACATCAAATCTTATTGTTCCATCTCATCACCTTGAGCTGCTGCAGCCCTTCTCTATGATAGTGTAAAATGAAAAATTCCAAGAGTCACAAATGTGGAAAGTTGTAAAGATGACAAATGGGTACAATGGGATAAAGACAGGTTAGGCAAGTGGGAAAAGATCTGGGAAATGTAGTATGAGAGAAAATGCAAAATGATCCTTTGTGGCAGGAAGTGTATGGAAATCATAATATTTAAAGTGAGACAGATCGCAGAGAAACTCCTAGACAATGCAAGTACACCAAACATTAGAAATGATTAGAAACAACAGATTGCTGGAGAAACTCAGTAGATCTGGCAGCATCTGTGGAGAGAAAGCAGAGTCAACATTTCACGTCCATTACACTCTGAACAACTTGAATTTCTCTACAATGTTTCTTTCAGATCTTAAAGATTGGTAGTTGTTTCATATATGAATAAAATACTGTTTGAGGGAAATTAAATTGAAAAAAAAAGAGGTTATGCTTCAGATACATGGTGCATTGGTGAGATCACATCTGGGAGGACTGTGGATGTCGATTCCTTATTTATGCAAGGATGCAAATAAATGGAAGCAATTCAGAGGTTTACTGGGCTAATAATTGGAATGCATAGGCTATTTTAGGAAATTGGACAACTTGAGATACTATTAACAAAGTGCCTACTTTAGATGGCACATCTTCCTATTAATTTAATAGTCTTGAAACCTTTTTCTGCCCTCAGGCCCTTCTGGCTCTAGTCTTTCCAGCTTTCGCATGAAGTGTGTTCCATTACCAAGATTGAATTGACATGACCAGCTTCTCCAAGTCCATGTTTAATTGACTTCATTATTCTCACCAGCAAGATAAGCAGAAAAATAAATGTGGTATGATGTGTCATGCCTACTGTATTGCTTTCCAGGTCTCAAACATTTCATTAATAAAAGCAACACTAAATTGAGAGGGATAGTTGACCTAAACTGGTGACTAATCTTCCAATGCTTGTGATTTTGAGAAAATTCTTGTGAAGCTTTACTTCAAAAATGCACCACTCTTTTTGTTTAAAAATAAGTTCAAAGACTTTTGTCAAACAATGTAAGGTAAAGACAAAATAAGCTTCCATTTCTAAAACAATTGATCTGATTTAATAGCGGGTATAACTAGTTTGGATTACAATCAGTTCTGATACAACATGATAGTTCTGTTCTTGTGCAATCTTGTGTTAAGAAAATCACGCAGTAACTGTGCAGTTTAAACTAATGGGGCAGGAATCACATTATAACTAATATGGGCAAGGAAAGTTCTCATTCAACAAATAAATGCTTCAATTGTGCTAAAGCCAATTCACGTTGAAGAAATACACATTATAGAAGAATAGAGTACATTTATATCTTTATCAGTTTTTATTTTTCGTGCATGAACTAATTTCATTGGACATGGAAATTACTAGTTTCATTCCAGCAGTTTGTGGGCGGCACGGTGGCACAGTGGATGGCTGAGTCATTCCCTGATAATGTACTTGGATTTGAATGAATGTGGAAAGAAGTGTAATATTGCTTTTGCACCAAGCAATATGAAATCATTTCGTTATTCTCCAGGTTAGTTCATTAATTATTTAATTTTTACAGGTATACAATTTGAAATATTAACTCTTTCTCTTTCGGGCGGCATGGTGGCACAGTGGTTAGCACTGCTGCCTCACAGCACCAGAGACCCGGGCTCAATTCCCTCCTCAGGCGACTGACTCTGTGGAGTTTGCACGTTCTCCCCGTGTCTGCGTGGGTTTCCTCCGGGTGCTCCGGTTTCCTCCCACAGTCCAAAGATGTGCGGATTAGGTGAATTGGCTATGCTAAATTGCCCGTAGTGTTAGGTAAGGGGTAAATGTAGGGGTATGGGTCGGTTACGCTTCGGCGGGTCGGTGTGGACTTGTTGGGCCGAAGGGCCTGTTTCCACACTGTAATGTAATGTAATGTAATCTAATCAGGACGTTCCTAGTGAAAATATCAATTTCCTCTTGGGATATAATATATACATATTGCTACGCAGGTGTGAAGTGGATTTGTATGTATTTCTCTCTTTACAGGCTCCAGAAATGTTTACAATCCCAGATTACATCTTTTTGGGCCTTTGGATATATTTTTAAGGCAGTCATGGAGAATGTTTAAGCAATGAATGTGACTCCTGGCAATGAGGAGGAGGCCACAAATGCTGGAGAAACTCCATGTGTGGTAGCTTCTGTGAAGAGAGAAACAGAGTTAATGTTTTGAGTGTTTTAAAGGGGACTTTTAAACATGCACATATTCCTGTTGCAGACAAACCATGCTCTCCTTTAATGCTCTATCTTCAGACTCAACTTAATTAGCTGTGTTTTATATTATTCCTCCTGTAGTCCATCACTAACTTCTACATGTTCAAAGCCCAGGTGAAATCAGAAATCCTACACCGTGAAGTTACCTGGATTTTCTTTGCTGTAAATTAGATTACTTTCCTGATTACCAATTAAAAGGCTGTGAATACTTTGAAATGAAGAAAACTTGTATAGCTAAAAGGTTGAAGACAAACACCAATCACTTTGAAGTGAAAGAAAATCAAAGCAGTCTAGATTCAAAAGTACAACAGGCAACTGCCTTTATTCTTAAAATGCATGGCAATATCTACAGAGATCAACACTGTCTTAGAGAATGCATTGATTACTTTTCCCACTGAATTGTTTTATTTAACATTTAATCATGAATAAATACATATTGGGTAATTTTTCTCCAAAGATATCTCAGAGATGAAATCTGCAATCATGGAAAAGGATAATGAAGGTCACCAAGTTTTTGTTTAGCTTGTACTACATGCAACTCATCAACTGTCCACTTAAATTTTTTAAAGTAATCTCCTTCCCATCCTCCCACATGAGATTCCATGAGCCACAAATCAATGCCTGTGAAAAGGACTGCTGTCCAGATGCACAAATCAAAACTGAACAGAAGAAGCCATTATTCGACATGTCTATTTAGGTCCAAGCGTCCAACTTCCCATTCCCTTAAAATTTTGTTACCAAATATGCATCAAAGTCCCTTGTAAATAATAATGAATGTGACATCACAGGTTATGTACAGAAAATTCTTCAAAGTACAATGCCGATCCCAGCAGAGTGACAGGTCACAGAAGGAAGTCCACCCTGGTCTCAGATATAAGAATAATAGAAAAACAAAAAATTGTTCATTCAGGAGGGGCAACGAATGAAAAAAAATGTAGAAAACTTGCCATGCTAAAAGTATATCTTTAATACAACAATAATGTACAACATGACCATTTAGAAATGCAATCACCATGGGACTTAAAGCCAGGCTTCACGAACAGCAAGGTTTCAACTTCGTTTTAATTGAGTCACTTAAAATGCCAATTTAAAAATCGTAATTCGTTCCATCATTCACAACCATCATTTCTCTAGAACTGTCTTTGCATAACATAGGTTTGAGGCCCTAGAGCAAGAACACTAGCAATTCATGTAGGAAAAAAATCTGTTAACAAAGATACCAATTCTTGACAATAAATATATATAATCTAATGATCATAAAAATGGATTGGAATGGAAAATGTACTTGCTTGATGAACTTTCAGAGCTATCTTTCAAAAAAAAAAGGGACTCGTCATCTTCAATGTAACTCAAACGTGACAACTGTGTGAAATGTGCAGTGGTAAGGGAACAACATAACCTGCACTTTCAAACAGGGTTCCCAGCATTTCCTTGTTATAAACATGGCAATATTTAACAGTACCATGGTAAGCAAACCAACCATGATGTTATGAACAACTGTGGCGGAGGCTGTTTGTATGCTTGGGGTACATAGCTTTTTTTCAGAGGATAAAGAGTTCCGACAGAACTATCACGTTTTTAAAATATATACTGGTTAGGTTTTTAATTATTGTTTTATTTCTTGTAGTCTATATGGCAGTGCTATATTATAAAAATAATCTAGTGAGAGAAGTACAATCCTACTTCACAGTTCATAACTATGATATCCAAAATTCTTTTTAAGTCATGGTTATTTCTATTAACATTCTGATATGAACAGGAAGTACGAACTCAGTTTAATCGAGTACCAGACCAAAATTACTGAGTTTAAAACAAAATCAACAGATTTCGGGTCAGAAATAAAAGTAGGTAAAATACAGCAAACAGTGGGTGATTCGTTAGAAAAAAGGTTTGGTTTGATTTTAATTTACTAATTTTAAGTCATGTATTGTTTTTATATTTGGCAAACGTTGAACAATAGATGGCACTTGAAATTTCAATGGCAGCACAGTTTTTACGACAGCTGGAGGGTAATACTAAATTGCTAAATCATCAGTTTACAAGTCACTATGTTCTGTGGATCTTTATATTGCTTTCTAAATGGACAAATACACTTGAAATAATTTGCACTGGTTTTGGTCTACAGAAATATGTTACGTTCTCTTCTTGCTGGACTAATCAGTACTACTATCAATGTCACAGAGCATAATTTTGTACATGTTAAAAAGAAATACAATTTAATACAATCCTTGAATTTCATATTGGTCCAAATGTCATTTAGAATGAATGAAAGCACTGATGATCAGTTATAACAAAACTTCCAATAATTCTCTCTACAAAATTTAGCTATATTTTGCAATACGGATCAAAAACAAATGAAACACCATCCAAAAAGTAACCTCGATCATAGATTGTGTCACCTTTTGACCATTCAATACAATTGCATATTAACATATCAAAGACAAAAAGAACTGGAAACAAAAGCAGCAAAATGTTTTTTTCAAACACAATGCTGAATCAGTAACAGTACATTATGTACATTACTCATTTCACACTAAAGCACAATTTTAAAAAATGTGTTCATAATACATAGTTAGTATTGAATATCTTGCATGCAGCCTCCCTCATGACGTCAGTCATTTTGTTTCTAACTTCTGCCAGGCAGCATAACCAGGGAATACAATGGTCCACCTACAGGCTTCTTTTTATTCACAAAATCAAACCTAAAAGAAAAGTAAATTTAGATGTTTTCAAAAACTGCATTAAGGAAAATACAGCTTATAAAAAAGCAAGTTTCAATTCAGCAAGTTACAATAATCCTAAAAATTCCATGCTTAATGTCTGCTTTGTTAGTGGAAGTTTTATTAACATCTAGTAACTTTCAATTCTTTACATCCCCACAACCTCTGCAAAGACAGCACAGTATTACAGGGTGCGAAGAAAACATATAATATGTACTATAACAAGTCTGTAGTTAGCTTGCAATCCCTCACCTGGGTCTGCTCTCGATAACAAGCCTCAGTATAATCCACATTCCTTCAAGTTATTTTTGATGATGACATCTGTCACTGCATCAAAAACAAACTGCACATTCTTGGTATCTGTGGCACACGTGAAATGAGTGTAGATTTCTTTGGTTTCTTTTCGTCTATTCAGATCTTCAAAGTGACACTGAATATATGCTGCGGCTTCCTCATATGTGTTGGATCCTGGTCAAAAGCAAAATTAATTTGGATAAGACAAGATGGGACAAGGAACCATACTGCACATAAAATCCTGTATCATTTTACAAAGGTGACAGCATTAGCAAATACTGACAACAGAACTTAGTTCTGCAACTGACTTGACAAAGTGGTAAACATTTCTATAGAATATATGGAACTACAGTACTACTAGATATAATGAATTCAAAATTCCAAAATTTCTGAAGGTCTACAATGTTAAAAGAAGCTGTATTTATAGCATTGCTGTTTTGAGTGCTTCAAGTCTGTAATACATCTCTCACCATTTTATGCAGCTTAGGTGCAATACAATTGCTTGAATTAGTAATGTAATACATTCACTGCTATTTGATACTTCTGAAAAATTAAGAACGCAGATCACTAAATCCAATTATTGTTAAATGATTTCATGTTAAAAGTGCAAAAATTCCACGACATGGAGCAAATCATTACCTGTATATTCTGGGTAACAAATTGTTAGAGGACTTCTCTTAATCTTCTCTTCAAACAGATCTTTTTTATTTAGGAACAGAATAATGGATGTGTCTGTAAACCACTTGTTGTTGCAAATGCTATCAAAAAGTTTCATACTTTCATGCATTCGGTTCTGGGAAGACAAGATTTGACCATACTTGTGAAACAAGATTACCAGCTTAATTCTTGTCTCAAATAACCACGCAACCTGCTTGTGCAGCAAAGGAAAATCACCAAACAACTATTAGGAAATGTTAATACATAAAGCCATAGAGGTGGAAACAGACCCTTTGGGCCAACTCGTCCATTCCGACCAGATATCCTAACCCAATCTAGTCCCACCTGTCAGTACCTAGGCCCATATTCCTCCAAACCCTTCCTATTCATATACCTATCCAGATGCCTTTTAAATCCTGCAATTATACTAGCCTCCACTACTTCCTGTGGCAGCTCAGTCCAGACATGCACCACCCTCTCCGTGAAAAAGTTGCCCCTTAGGTCTCTTTTATATTTTTCCCTTCTCACCCTAAAGCTATGCCCTCTAGTTATGGACTCCCCCACACCAGGGAAAATACTTTGTCTATTTATCCTATCCATGCCCCTCATGATTTTATAAACCTCCATAAGGTCACCCTCAGCCTCCGACACTCCAGGGAAAACAGCCCCAACCTATTCAACCTCGCCCTACAGTACAAATCCTCCAACCCTGGCAACATCCTTGTAAATCTTTTCTGAACCCTTTCAAGTTTCACAACATCATTCCGATAGGAAGGAGACCAGAACTGCACGCAATATTCCAACAGTGGCCGAACCAATGTCCACAACATGACTTCCCAACTCCTGTAATCAATACTCTGACCAATAAAGGAAAGCATACCAAACGCCTTCTTCACTATCCTATCTACCTGCGACTCCACTTTCAAGGAGCTATGAACCTGCACTCCAAAGTCTCTTTGTTCAGCAACACTCGCTAGGACCTTACCATTAAGTGTATAAGTCCTGCTAAGATTTGCTAACACCTCACATTTATCTAAATTAAACTCCATCTGTGACTCCTCAGTCCATTGGCCTATCTGATCAAGATCCTGTTGCAATCCGAGGTAATCTTCTTCGCTGTCCACTACACTTCCAATTTTGGTGTCATCTGCAAACTTACTAACTATTATGTTCACATCCAAATCATTTATATAAATGATGAAAAATAGTGGACCAGCACAGATCCTTGTGGCACACCACTGGTCACAGGCCCCCAGTCTAAAAAACAAATTGTCCGCCACCACCTTCTGTCTTCTGCCTTTGAGCCAGTTCTGTATCCAAATGGCTAGTTCTCCCTCTATCCCATTAGATCTAAACTTACTAACCAGTCTCCGATGGCAAACCTTGTTGAATGACTTACTGAAGTCCACATAGATCACGCCCACCACATTGCCCTCATCAATGCTCTTTGTTACTTCTTCAAAAAACTGAATCAAGTTTGTGAGACATGATTTCCCAAGCACAAAGCCATGTTGACGATCCCTAATCAATCCTTGCCTTTCCAAATACATGTACATTGTCCCTCAGGATTCCGTCCAACAACTTGCCCACCACAGATGTCAGTATCACTGTTCTATAGTTCCCTGGCTTGTCCTTACCACCTTTCTTAAACAGTGCCACCACGTTAGCCAACCTCAAGTCTTGCGGCACCTCACCTGTGACTATTGATGATACAAATATCTCAGTAAGAGGCCCACCAATCATTTCCCTAATACTGTCAAAATTGACCTTCCTCCAATTTAGAACTTCAACGTTTAGATCTTTTTGGTGCCACCCTGCTCTTTGGCCCATCTTCCATCTGGGGCCTTAGCCCCACTCTCTTTCTGACCAGCTCTCTGGTCCGACCCACTTCTCTCTCTGCAATCCCCCTTCTCTGACCCCCTCTGCCACCTCGTCAGAAGACTTTACATAAAAAGTCACATTGTAAAGCTACAGCAAGTGCTATTTCACATTGCATGTGTCATGACCATCATACTCTATAACTTTAGGGAGTTTTTTAAAATCACCATTTGGAGGTGGCAGTGTTGGACTTGGGTGGACAAATTTAAAAATTACAACATCAGGTTGCAGGCCAGCAAGTTTATTTGGAAGCACTAGCTGTTGAAGCGCTTCGCCTTCATCAGATGGTTGTGCAGATTCAACCACCTGATGAAAGAGCAGGGCTCAAAAAGCTAGTGCTTCCAAATAAGCCTGTTGGACCACAACCTGGCGTTGTGTGATTTTTAACTTTTTAAATCTGAATTCTAGCTCAAGATTAGAGAGGTCTTCTTATAAATCTAAGGTTATGCACCAATGGGAGGAGATGGCAGAGGGGTCTGAGAAGAGGTGATACAGAGAAAGAAGATGTGGGTGGGGCCAGATAGATATTGGGGGGCAGAAAGACAGCACATGAGAGAGCGAGCAAGTGAGTGAGAACGCGAGGGGGAGTGGGGTCAAAGAGGTGGGCAGAGAGTGGGCAGAAAGAGGGCAGGGCTAAGGTCCCAGAAGGAAGACGGGCCAGAGAAAGGGTGGAGAGGGGGAGAAAGAAGAAAACATATACATTATCTAAAGAGTTGCCATAAATGCTTGATTAAATTATTCAGCCACAATGCCATTAATGACATGCATCTCCAAGCCTGAAACAAAATTATAAAAGATGATCTAAAAAGATTATTTTCTTCTTTTAAATACAATTGTCAAAACACAAATCACCATGTTTATTGCGAGTTCAGTTCTTACCACTGACTGAGCAGACAATTTAAATAATTCCAAAATTATTATAATTTAATTCTGCACACTTCACCTAGTATGAAATGCTCTTAAAACCAATATGTACATATTGATAATTTCCCCGTAACTACATGCAGTATTTATAAGAAACAACAAATCCTAAATGTGTGTTTCCTATAAATGTTTTCTGCAGAATATTTATTTTGAATTTCTCTTTTTTTTATAGAAGACAATGGAAGAGGGATCAAGATGTTTCTCTTGTAGATGTAGATTTTTGTTAGGCAGTTGCAGAGGTTATTGGGTAGATGGGAATGTAGTATTCAAAACACAAACCCCGCATATGGTATTAAATGGAAGAGCAGGCTCAAAAGGGCTGAGTAGCCTATTTCTGCTCCTAATTACATGTTGCTCATGTAAACACTTGCAAATAAAGTATAATGGCTAAACTAGTAATGTAACATATGAAAAATTCACTTAGTTTGCAGTTTGGATCAGAGTGAAACTCAAGCATACCTATCCTGTTAACTACATCAGAAATTTACTTACAACACTTGTGTAAAAGCTGAAGTAATCCTACTAAATCCTGACTGTACCCCTCACATTTGAACTTCTCCTTCAACCAAAGAACATTTCTCTTCCATATATATTGCTGATTTGAGACACAGAAACAGCCTGCAAATAGAATAGCTCCTTACAGAATCTTTCAACTCAATTTATTGTTGGTTGAATCGGTCTATGCCTTAGAAGAAATTAAACATTTTCTTTCCTGACCTACAAAGTTGTATTCCAGTTTAATCTAGATTTTCCAGTTATATTATGTACAGTTCCAATAAAATGTTTTCAAAGTTTTGCAACATTACACAATTGATCTTTAAAATACATTTTTAAACAAGGTATAGTTCCATTGGTCGCTGATATAAATTACGTTTTACGTTTAGTATTGAGTTGGTAACTGTTCCAGTTTGGCTGTTTTATATTTACTATTTTTGCATTTACTCCTACTCATCAGCTGGAGTAAATACAAAAATAAAATATAAACTTTTTTGACACTGTGGTTTTAAATCTCATTATTTATAAATTATGATCAATTTTATTCCTCTTGAAATATGACAACTCTTGCAAAACAAATTGTGAAACTGCAACAATGATCATCATTTCAACAGGCAGTTTATGAAATGCTGTAAAGTCATCAATTGGCCCATTTACTCGCCAGATGAATGTGGACTGTATGATGAAATGTACACACCATTTCCTCATCTTCAGCAAGCACAAGATCGTAATCACTCAGAGCCACACAGAAAATTATTGCAGTTACACCTTCAAAGCAATGTATCCACTTCTTCCGCTCTGATCTCTGACCGCCTACATCAAACATCCTAAAATTTAAAAAACAACACTTAAAGCCAAATAAATTAATTGCAAACCATTAACAGTCTTCTGCATAATTAGATACATGCAAAGTGTGATACAGTAACATCCTGCATAGATTTCACGATAAATTATTTTATACAGATATATGTATTATCATGTAGAATCTGTGCACTGAATTTTTAAAGTTCTATACACAAGCTTCTACAGATAATCAAATTTCTATCCAACATACTATCGACAAGTTACAGTAATATTGAATGCAATACAGCCACAAAGGAATATAGCCTAAAGATTTCTGGTAGGATTCCAAGAGCATGTTTTATGGGTCGGGCTCATTGATCAACTTTTGAAATCTTTTTTACTGTAACTACTTACATAATGGAAGTGTACATTTATCATTTGTATTAAAATGGTATTAAAGTATATCTGGCATATTATGACGATTCCAACTGGTGGTACTACTGGATAAATCAAATCTCCAATGAAACCCGGCTTGACATATCATTAAAAAAAATATAGTTAATGCGATGGTCGTTCGTAGAAACAGAGCCACAAGTAGCTTCAGAGATTCTTCAACAACAAAATACAAGTTTAGTACACCAAAGACAAAGGCAAACCAAACAAGCTAAATATAGAACACTTTAAGAAAATCTTAAAACACCCAGCAAAACAAAGTTTCAATTGACCTCCAATGACACCACTTCTCAGTGACAAATGCAGAGAAATTACACCTCTATCAAACGTGTTAATTAGAATAAACTGACTCCCCCAGTTTTTTGTCCTACGAACTAAAGTCTTATGCAAATATTCACAAACTGAATACCTAGACTTTCTCAGTTTCTACTGACCAGCAGATTTCTAACTAAACACTCCTAGTCTGGAGGATACACAAACTGCATGCCGAGATAATTAAGCTATTTAACTGAGCTGGAAAATTTCTTTAACTGCTTTCTGTATGAGACTACTTGCTTCTGAACTCAGTTTTTACAGTCATAACAAACTTTCAGTCTCTAGATTACCTAAAACCAATCTTTGACTATTCTGAAAAAAAAACAAATAAGCTGTGCATCAACCATCTTATCTTTATGTGTTTTATGCTACCTTAGTATAAATATATTCATAACACTCAAGGGGCTCCTTGTTGTCTGATGCATTCAGAATTGAATGAACTAAGGAACATTTTTAAGGAATGAGTCATTGGAAGTAACCAACACCCATATGCCACCATTTTAAAATTTAAATCCTAAACTTTTAACATAAAAATCGCACATCTTTCATCTCAACATATTGTATAGTATAATTAGACTTTTTTCAACACATCAAATAAATTTGGTTTTAAAAAGAGAACTCTAAAATATTAGACAAAGGGAATACTTTCCAAACCAAACAAAGACGCTAAAAATACTCAGCCAATCTGCCAGGATATGCAGATTAGATTAGATTACATTACAGTGTGGAAACAGGCCCTTCGGCCCAACAAGTCCACACCGACCCGCCGAAGCGTAACCCACCCATACCCCTACATTTACCCCTTACCTAACACTACGGGCAATTTAGCATAGCCAATTCACCTAATCCGCACATCTTTGGACTGTGGGAGGAAACCGGAGCACCCGGAGGAAACCCACGCAGACACGGGGAGAACGTGCAAACTCCACAGAGTCAGTCGCCTGAGGCGGGAATTGAACCCGGGTCTCTGGCGCTATGAGGCAGTAGTGCTAACCACTGTGCCACCTTGCCGCCCAAAAGAGAAAGAGAAAGAGTTAATATTTCAAATTGTATACCTGTAAAAATTAAATAATTAATGAACTAACCTGGAGAATAATGAAATGATTTCATATTGCTTGGTGCAAAAGCAATATTACACTTCTTTCCACATTCATCCAAATCCAAGTACATTATCAGGGAATGACTCAGCCATCCATCTTGCTGTTCAGAGTTATAAATGCAACTTCACAGACAAAATGCTGGCAGACAGAATTCAAAGCAGATCCTAGTCCTTAATTAACACACCTTTCTTCTCAATTTATACACAAGTATGCCAGGTGCCAACTCGGCTTTCTATACATAAAAAGTTTACTAAACATGAAAATGTTTCAAAGTTGACATAAAGCCTTAAAACTGGATGTAAACATATGAAGCAACATTTAAGAATGAAAACAGCTGTTCTCCATTGTGAATTCCAAATAAACCTGAACAGGCTCAATCTGGTTAGTGCTGGAAATCAACAGTTTTCAGATAGCAAAAACTGTTTCGATATAAATGCAAATCAGATTTAATTCAGAAAATTATTCTGAGATTGCGCGACTTTAGATTTGGTAGATTTAAAATTATACTCAATATTTATAAAAAAAGGGGTGACTTATGGTTTCTGTAGCTCTCCAGGTATTGGGTTTTTTCCTCATGTATGCTGTAGACTAGTTGAGATGCTGCTATGAATAATAACTATTATCACTGTATCGTTTTTTTAAACTAGGTGGCAGGAAGTGAGAACAGTTCTGGTTTTGTGCTGCATTACAATTCTTTTGCTTCAATGAAAGTGGTTCTACTGTTCCTTAGAATGACAGATATGGCAGCTGCTTTGATAGTCCACAAGGAGGTGCCTTACCATTCAGTCATTTAGCTTGAGAACGGAGAACTACTACGAAAGGCAACATGGTTACAATACCCTTGTAAAATTGTCTAGGATATGAGCAACACAGGTTAGGCCAGTATTTACTACCTGACCAGTGATCAGAGGCCTGTGACCAGTGGAGTGCCACAAGGATTGGTGCTGGGTCCTCTACTTTTTGTCATTTACATAAATGATTTGGATGCAAGCATAAGAGGTACAGTTACTAAGTTTGCAGGTGACACCAAAACTGGAGGTGTAGTGGACAGTGAAGAGGGTTACCTCAGATTACAACCAGATGGGCCAATGGGCTGAGAAGTGGCATATGGAGTTTAATTCAGATAAATGCGAGGTGCTGCATTTTGGGAAGCAAATCTTATCAGGACTTATTCACTTAATGGTAAGGTCCTAGGGAATGTTGCTGAACAAAGAGACCTTGGAGTGCAGTTCATAGCTCCTTGAAAGTGGAGTCGCAGGTAGATAGTGAAGGCGGCGTTTGGTATGCTTTCCTTTATTGGTCAGAGTATTGAATACAGGAGTTGGGAGGTTATGTTGCGGCTGTACAGGACATTGGCTACGCCACTGTTGGAATATTGCATACAATTCTGGTCTCCTCCTTATCGGAAAGGTGTTGTGAAACTTGAAAGGGTTCAGACAAGATTTACAAGGATGTTGCTAAGGTTAGGATTTGAGCTATACGGAGAGGCTAAACAGGCTGGGGCTGTTTTCGCTGGAGCGACGGAGCCTGAGGGGTGACCTTATAGAGGTTTACAAAATTATGAGGGGCATGGATAGGGTAAAGAGACAAAGTCTTTTTCCCTGGGGCCAGGGAGTCCAGAATTAGAGGGCATAGATTTAGAGTGAGAGGGGAAGATATAAAAGAGACCTAAGGGGCACAGAGGGTGGTACGGATATGGAATGAGCTGCCAGAGAATGTGCTGGAGGCTGGTACAATTGCAACATTTAAGAGGCATTTGGAATGGTATGTGAATAAGAAGGGTTTGGAGGGATATGGGCTGGGTGCTGGCAGGTGGGACTAGATTGGGTTGGGATATCTAGTCGGCATAGATGGGTTGAACCGAGATGCTGTACATCTCTATCACTCTGAATGGATAGTGAGAGACCAGAAGAAATTGTTGCAGGTGGCAGTGCGCCCATTCAAATGCTGCTCCCATCCTTCTGAGTGCAAGAGGTCCTAAGTTTGGTAGATGCCTTCACAGAAGCCTTGGTGAATAACTACAGCACATTATATAGATGGAACACATAGCTGTCACTGTGTAGTGGTGAGGGAAGTACATTTTGAAGGATCAATAGAAGATCCTTTGGTCTGAATAGCGTGGAGCTTCAATGTTGTTGGAATTATACTTATCCAGGCAACTGGAGCAGATTCCATCACACTGCTGAGTTTTGTCTTGTAGATGGTGGTGAACAGGTAATTGGGGAGACAGGAGATAGGTTAATCACGGAGAATTCCTAGTATGCAACTTGCTGACATAACCGTAGCATTTAAATGGTTGGTCCAGTTCAGTTTCTGGTTAATACGGATTCCATAATTGAATTCTCCACACTATTAACATTATGTTATTGTCATTAAATATCAAGGGGCTACGGTTAGATTCTGTCCGGTTGTATGTGGTATCATCTGGTAATTATTTAGCATGACTTTTATTTGCAACTTATCAGCCTGAGCCTGGATGTTGTCCAAGTCTTGCTACAAACGGCACAGATTGCCTCAGTGATTAAAATGTTGCAAATGGCGCTGAACATGGACAGGCCTAGGACACTATCCAGAGGAACTCCTTAAGCGATGGACTGCGGCTAACATGGTTGACCCTCAACAGTCTCAACCATCTTTCTTAGAAAAGGTAGGACTCCAACCAACATAGAATTTTTCCTTATTCCCATCCTTTCATTTTGTTGGGGCTCATTGATGCTCTATGTGGTTGAATGCCACCTTGGAGGCAATCATTCTTATCTCCCTTTGAGTTCAGCATTTTTCATCAGCTTTAGACAATCACCACTGATAATTGCACAATTCCCAGTATCATTGCAACACTCCATTGACTGAAGCAATATAAGTGCCATTTGCAGCAAGACTTGGACAACATCTAGGCTTGGGTTGATAAATCACAGGTAAAGTTAATGCCAAATAAAGTTAATGCCAGGCAGTGACTATGTGAAAGGGGACAGAATGAACTCAGGAGTTGACTGATTCTGATGGAAGCCAAACTGAACAGCAAGAGCAGGTTATTCCTTTGCAAGTACCTCTTCAAAGTCAAGGTCAGCAACTCCAGCCATTACTTTGCTGACAATTGAGGCAACGCAGCTAAGGTGGCGACTGGTCAGGTTGGATTTACCTTCTACGTGCACAGGACCCAGTTGGGCAATTTCCCAACTTGTCCAGAGATTCCCGTATTGCAGCTGTACTGAAATAACTTGGTCAAAATGCAACTAGTGTGTTGCAGCACAAGTCTACAGTTTTTTTTTTCTGGCCAGGTTGTATGTCAGGGTTCAGAGGCTTTGCAGTGACTTTGAATTGGTGAAGACTGGCACCTGAAATGCTGGTGATGAAGGAGGCAGCAGACACTGATCATTCACTTGGCACTTCTGGTTGAAGGTGGAAATAAGAATTTCAGCCGGGTCTTTTACATTGATCTACTGGCTTTGCCCATTGAGGATGGGAATACTTATGGAGTTTCATCTTCAGTTGTTTAATTATCAACTACCATTCACCACTATGTGGGTATACTGTACAGCTTAGATCTGATCCATTAACTATGAGATCACTTAGCCTCATCTATAGCACGTTGCTTTTGCTGTTTGACACAAAAGCATTATGTTGTCGTTTTCCCAAGTTGACAGCTAACTTTTAGTTAGGCTTATTTCTGTTCTGGCATGCCTTCTGGCACTGTATTAAACTGGAGTTAACTGCCCAAACATGATGGCAAGAGTGGATCATTAGGTTACTGATTGTGACAAAGACAATCCTGTTATTGCTGGTTGCCCACATCACCTCACAGATGCCCAGTTTTGGGTTGCTAGATTTGTTCTGTGCCCCATTTAGCCCAATGGTAATACACCACATATTGGATGATATCCTCAATGTACATGACACAATTTCAGTTTCACAAAGACTTCTACCAGAATCATCATGGCTGGACAACTGCAGCAGGTGCACTGGCAAGAATGAAGTCAAGTAGATTTTTCTCTTCTATTGGTTCACTTGCAATACAATTAGAGCATAGCAACTATGTCCTTTAAGACTCAATCATATAGGTGCTACCGAGTCACACTGTTGATGAAACTGAAGTCCTTCAATGGAGATACATTTTGTGCCCTGCCATCTTCAGTGTTTCCTTTAAGTGGGATTCAACATGCAGGACTGAGTCAGCAGCCAAGATGGAGGTAATGGGGAACAATAGGTGACAATCAGTAGGTTTTCTTATTCTCTAATGCCATGACATTTTGCAGGATCTGGTCTTCAACTGTGGCAACACCTTCAGTGGTCTTCTTGCCAAGGTGGTAGTATATAGCCAGGTGATGGTAGTGTGTGGCACATTGTAACAAAATATTGAACGTATGACTATTTCAGGCTGTTGGCTAAGCTGTGGGACAGTTCTTCATTTTAGCATGGAGAATTTTGGAAGGTTAATAGGACTGAGTTTTCCATGGTAATTTCCAGTGCCTAGTCGATGACAGTTGACTTATCCCATTTCATTTCTTTCCATTTTTAGGCTTTGTAGTGGTTTGATACAACTGAATGGCTCGCTTGGCTGTCTCAACTGCTGTGGGTCGATTCATATTTAGACGAAAACAGATAAAAATGACAGGTCTCCTTCCCTCAAAGGACATTACTGAAGCAGTTTGCTTTTTTAGGATAATAGACTATGGTTACATGCGCACCATGAGGTTGATTTTTTTCTCTCCAGATTTTAGTGAAATTTCGATTCAACATCTGCCATAGTGGAGCTTGATCCTATGACCCAGAATATTAGCTTGGGTTTCTAGATTACTCGTCAAGTGACATTATGTCACTGACTTCCCTCCTGATGCTCATTGTTTTCACCAATACTTCTTTTAAGCTTTTCCTTTAACAAACAAAAATACTGCAGATGTTGGGGAACCTGAAACAGACAAAATATTGAACTGAAAAAAAAACAGATTTGAATCCAATATCACCTCTCTCTCCATTGGTGCCTCTAGACCTGCTGGCTTTTCCCCAGTACTTCATTTTTATTTACTTTTCCTTAAATGCTATCTTTCTGCCCTTTAATATGTTTCTAATAAATTCAGCTTATTTCCTTCTGTATCAAATCAAGATTTTTTTTCTGTCAACCCATTGCCTTAATTAGTTAAGATGGGTCATTGTGCATTCATGTATGGAGTCAGATGACCACTTCAGCAACATACACAACAAATACATGCAACTGATTAATCTCATTTGCTTGAGTTATGTCATTGCAACAATTTATGATCATTTTACATTATAGAGATTAAAGTTTTTCAAAACTGACATTTAATCCAAAAATGATCACAATTTTCCAGAACTTGTGTTTCTGGCAGAGATGTTTATTTATATTATGAAATGATAAATTACAAACAGTACATACTTGGGTGAAACAGAATTACTACTTACTTAAAATACAAATCTTTGAAGGTGAAGTGCGTCTCCACTATGCCTGTAGTTTTCACTCTGGTCCTCAAAACATCTTGTTGAGTTGGGATGTAGCCTTGTAAGGAAATTCTATCCAAATCATTCAAATAACTAAAGAAAATGATTTACAATTGACAAATTTAGTGAAAATATACTATTAAATCTAACCCAATTAATTTTCCAAGAGATAGGCCAATGGTCACTACTTTTAATCACTACATGTAATAATTTAAGTATTGTTGACTGAAGAGTAACTGATAGAATCTAATGAGAATGGGTTAGATGAGCTAGAGCTCAAGCTCCAATTTCACACTGACTTGTCAGAGCAAATCAATGTGTTAGTTTTTGTGAAAATTACATAAATCACTTAAGGTACACACGTCTTTGATTAGAGATCCGACACCTCAAGATGCAAATTATCCATCTGGTACCGCTATGCTACTATTGTGCATCTCTAGGCTATTCATGTACTTCAACTTTTAGGAAGTGATTTTACATTTCGGTCATAAAACAATTTCATGCATAATATCTTGCAAGCTTTACCCTAGTTTTTTGGTGTAGTGACAGTTTCTAATATTTGAGCACCAGTGCATTTCTACACAAAAGTAGGTGCATGCTATTAATTTTCCATTTTGGGGAGAATGCTCAGTTGTTTGGTACAGTCAATGTAAAAATGCAGGCGGGGGGGCTGGGTTACAGGAGAAACCGTGTTAGTCAACATCTAGTTTGGATAACATTTTATGCAGTTAATGATAATGATAGTCTGGTAAGCTAATGATTATCTGGTAAGCAATCACCATGTTGATCAGGAAAAGAAAACAAAATGCATGATGCCATACCATCTTTGTCAAAGTATCATCAATCCATGAAAACAAAAGACTCACAATGACAGTGTTTTACGTAAAGCTATTTTTGATAAAAATAGATCTGTCCTGGCTGTGTCTGTTCTACTTATACGACAGTAAATAAATATCAGAACTTTTATAATTAAAATTATGATCATGTCCACCTCTGTGGCTGACTATCTTCCTTTAGGGTTGAAGATAATCAATAAAGGTTAAGTACTTGGCACAAATAAAACTCACCTGCTAGATCACCTCTGCTAATTTTATTGGTCCTATCTATATGAAGACACATTGTTAAATTGTCTTTGTTACAAGCTATAATAATGTCTTGTTCAATGTTATAAGTGTCATTAGGGGGAACAACAAAGTATTCCCCACCAACACTTATATACCCTTGGTATTCCTAATCTCTATCTCATGATTTTAAAATTCTGATTTTCCAAACCAAGATCCTTCCTCACAAACATCCTTATGTCAGCTTTTATCATGGCGATACCCCTTATTTGCCTTTCTTTTAGAAATGTTATGTAACCATAGACTATTTATTTCAAAACCTAGCGAACATGTCTCTGTGAAGGAAATTAGATATAAACCATGTAACTATTTGTGCATCAGTTCATTAATTGTTTTGAGGAAACTTTTTGCATTTAGATATGGTGAATTCACTTTTGTTGTTTACTACCGTTCGTTGCATGGACCTTAGTCAGATACACTATGACCATGAAACTTCCTGGCATAAACAGGTGTTCTTTATTTGCATTAATAAAATAACTTTGGTACTAAAAAAAATACTTACTATGATGCAGAGTCATTCAGCTGATATTCTCTGGATCTACCAAAACAAGCCTGAACACCACCATCTTGCCACAATCGTTTGATAACTCCTGCAAGTTCTGTTGTCATGATCCCTTCCTCTGTAGTTCCTGCTAGGACAAACAACTGGCGGGCATCATCCTACATACAAACAGAGTACTTTAAAGGTCATAAACTACCTTAAACAGTATGGTACTGTGCATTTAAACGAGTGAAGAAGAGGCTTTACTTTGCACAATTAACACAAATGTTTCATATATTACAACTGCCTAGAAAAATATTGTTTCTAAATTGAAATGAAGAATAGCTACAAGTCAAGAATTAAAAAATAGATTTGAAATTAAAAATTCAGCAACAGAAACTACAATAAACATAATCCAATACAACATTGCTCCAATATTTTAATGTGCCTGTTAATTCCATTACTTTTAACTTTCATTCATTTTTAATATTCAACTTCAAAATTTAAATCTGATCAAAACTTCAAAAAGGAAAAAAAAGGCCTTTAATTTTGCTATGACCTCAACCACAAAATTAATTTTGTTTTCTAAAGTCAGTGATACCCAACATTAGGCAGTAGAACATTTCTAGCAATTATAAGTACAAGAACAAAGCAGATTAATTGGGGTCTCATTCTCCCCCGTACCCTCAACACAGACATTTTTAAAAAATCTTGTCATTTCTTTAAAATGTCTGAAGAGAAATCTCAAATCATAATGCAAACTTAAAATTAAACAAATTAATTGCTCTTTAAAATAATGGCCAATCAGAAAATAGATTTTCCAACTCAACTCTGAACTGCTAATGAATAGAAATAAATATTATCTGCTGTTTCCTAAGAGTCTCTTCTACTCAACCCTCTTCTGTAAGATTTCAGCTCAACCGTAACCAAAGGATTGCATCTGTATATTTAAATATCAATGATGTGTACTCACTGCTCTTGTTGGGTCTCCAAAATCAACCTTCAAACGTCCCATGGCCCTGATTATAGCAATGATAGACTGAATTGTATTGCTATAAACCACTGCTTTATATTGTTTGCACTCCTCCTCAGAGTACCCATCCTCATGAATGATTCTACAAGGGTAAATGCAAAAAAAATTAAAGTTGATTTGCAGAACGCAAATTTGAAATAAACGCAAGTTTAGGACTAAAGACAACGCAATTAATGTGAAACCATGAACTACCACCATATAAAAACTGTCAAATGAGAAACTCAAAAGAAAATGTACTGTTAAACTTTCATTTTTTTTAAAAAAAGAATTAGCTCATCATTATTGAAGGTTCTTTTAAGTTTATCAGAAGCAAAAAAGTGCTTTCAATATCAAGAACTATTTCTAGTGAGTAATGTGAAAACATGGTTACTTTCCACAATGAGCAGCTATCTTGAGTCTCCTCACTCAATAATGTCGGCTCCAACAATATCAGCAAATATTTCCACCAAACAAAGCACTGAATTGACTTCCTTGACAACTCAGTAGTGACAGGTATAAACATGCACTGCACTGGTGAGAGTAAATGAAATTCTATTGGATCTTTCATGTAAAATCAATAATATCTACAAGGATTTCATCTGTAGCTAGAAATTATGAAGTAGCTGGTCTCTGAAAAGATCCTAATCCCAATCAAAGTAACCTCCCTCTCTCAAGGAGCAGCTTTTTGATCAAAGTTGAAGAGGTTGACATTGTCATTCAATAGTTAAACCCAAAGTTTCTTTCAAGTACCAAACTAGGTTTTCAAATATCAAACTTGTTGCAACTTTAGGGGACAGCATTTACAACGGAAAGATGCACTTTGCTCAATCAAATCTAGTTACTTATCAATGCCTTTTAAACCAAGAGAAATGGCCAAGATGTTGGTCCAGAAATCTAATTACACACACAAAAGCAGGCAAAACCAGTTAACAGGATCAGAAACAAATAAGATTTTATGGATTATTGTGTATCTTTGTTGATAGTAACTACACTGGTCATCAAATCTGAAAGTCTTCTTGAAGCTTGGAGGAGTAATTTTTTTTCAGCTTATCAACAGTGATAAGTAAAAAGCTAATTTCAAATTTTGTTAAGGGTCACCTTGTATTGATGTCTGATGACGTCTGTGAGGCCAAAAGGCAATACATTAACACTGCAATCAGTGTCCCTTACCCTTTATACACAATGAGCAACTTACAATTACAACTATTAAAAATTGATTAGTAGCATGAAACGTTACAAATAATAAACAGATGTTACTGTATTCTGTTAAGTTTACGCATTGAGAATAATGCATCTGTGCACATTGTGTAACTAGATTCAATACCACTCTCTTCCAGTTTGAGATATGAAAAAATGTAGAGAACACGAAGCTTCCTAATATAACATGAAGGAAAGCATTAGGCATAGCTGACTGAAGTTACTACAGTTCTACTTAATCTAAATATACACTGTACTATTCATACTGGTATTTCAAAGATCTACACTGAAGTGTGCACTTGATTTTAAAACTTTTGAAACATAAAATTCAATAAATTATCAAAGATGTATAAACTGTTTCAGACTCACTTCATTTGTTTTACAATCGTACTTTTCCCAGATTCTCCTGCACCTGCAAAAGAAAAATATAACTGTCACATCTAAGCACCTCCACATAACCTTACATTGCAACAAACATACTTAATAGTCACAACTAAACATACAACCCTGACTATTGTGCAATATTAACCACAAATGTGAAAACTATTTCCAAATATTGTATTCCTACTGGTTCTATGAACATGCTGGGAATCTATCAAAAGCAGAAACAGTGGAAGCAATTAACAGTTTAAAAAAATCAAATATCAATATAACATTAGTGGTGCACGCAACATGCAAAATCAAGAAACAATATTTAAATACATAGCATTTGACATGTATTTGAATGTTGGTTGATCAAAGACATGTAACTGTCAATGAAAAGTCATACTTTGCCTCAAAGCTGTTGTAGCCTGTGATACATAGTATATTGTTGTAACTAATATAGAAAACAGAATAAAGGGCACCGGTTATTTCTTACAGGCTTGTGCTTTGGGAAGTGTTTCAGCTAACAGGACATTTGGGATGCTTGGACAAGGCAAGTACACCTCAACTACAATGACGGACATTAATGAGTAGCATGAGTATCAAACTGGAACTGTCATTTAAATTAAATCATACAATATCAAATAAGGTAAAGAAAGCTAAATCATGATCGAAAAGGAAGGCTGGATAAAGAGCAACGAATGACATATCAAAAGCTCCAATTATAATATAAAGGAATGCACTCAACACTTCAGTTAGCTTTCAGCGACAGAGAAATGTAGTAACTTGGCCATAACTGAGGAGTTATAAGTAGCTCAAAGACTGGCGTGAGAGAAAAGGGCACAAATTCAGGGGACCTTGGCACAAGTACTGGGGAAGGAGGAAGCTGTTCTGATGGGATAGACTTCACCTGAATCATGCTGAGACCAGAGTCCTGACAAACAGCAAAGGGCTTTAAACTAAATAATGGGGGAACAAATTTAGTTGCATGGAAAATAATGAAAAAGGTGGGGAGGACTCAGCAGAGGTTTTTAAAGATCCCAAAACAAGTAATAAGACAGATTATGGAAAGAGTTCAGAGATATACAAATGAATTGCTTATTTTGGTTCACATCTGCATTTTTTCAGAATTTTCTGGTTTTATCCTAGACTACTCTCTCAGGACACAAGAGGTCCCAAGACATTATTTGATTTTAAAAAAGGAGAGTTCATCCTAGTGACCGACATCACAATTATCCCCTCCTTCAAAACTCCTTAAAAATATTATCAGGATATTTTTGTGCTGTTTGTGGAACTTTGCTTTGTCATGCAAATATAGCAGCAAAATTTATACAGTCAGTAAACATCTAAAGTATTGCTTTGGCTTTAGGAACAGCTGATTGATGAAGTTGCCTTTCTCTTAAAATATACAACCTTGACCAAACATTTGGCCAATACTTCAATATCTCTTTACACAGTTGGCTGTCAAATTTTGTTTGATAATGCTCAGAAGTATGTTGGGACATGTTATTGCTACAAAAGCACTACATTGTTGTACTTTCTTGAGGTATAGTCAGAACCAACAATTGCTAGTCAATGCTGCATCATTTACATTACCAGTTTGTTACACATTTCAGCTATTGTTAATTGCAAAATGACATCTAATAGGCAGAATATCTAGGCTGTCCCGACATTGTTGGCAAAACTGGAAAACAATCACAGCCTTACCAGTCCTACTGAGCCTGTAACCTGCTCTATTACTATGTCAAATCCCAAAGTCTATAACTACATTCTGTGTACTGTAACTTTTTCACCTTCAAAACTTGGGGCTGTAAACATTAATTTTCAGAACTCACTGACCAGCCCATGTATGTATTTATTTTTGTTGTTATACTCCAGGCATAGAATTCATGTTCCTATGGGCAGTTTCTGAAGATTAATGCATGAAATAAAAATTGTCACCAACCCACTTCCACAGCTCACAATGCTGCCTGTTAACAAATTGCAAAGCTGTTTTGCAAAATCGAAACAGAATTGGATCCAAAACAAACATTTGTCTCAGTTTTCATAATAAACAATTACCTTGTTTGTTTCATTCCCAACTGATTATGTTACCATATTTTAGACCATTTCCATATATGAGACCTAAATCTCAATCTTCCAAAAGTTCTTTTCATTAGCCTTGAATCTAGGTAGAGTTCAAAATTCTTTCCATGATGATAATCTTATTTATCTGGTTAATGAAATTGCAACTGCACCATAAATCCATGGTAAGCAACACGCGATCTCATTTCAAGTTTAGACAAAAACAAACAACTTATTTCACTACGTTAACAGAATCTGGCCCAAATGGAGTGGGAGCAGCTACTTGCAAGAAAATCTACAGGGCACTGGGAGTCATTCAAAAAGTACACATTCCTGTATAGGTAATGGGGAGGAAATGGAGAAAAAAGCTTATGAGCAACACCAAAGACTAAAAACAACAATAGCCACGGAATAGAAGAAAGAATACAGGGGGTTACCTTTTTAAAAAGTTAGCAGAGTAATGAGGGGTTATGAATAAAGGAACATTGGTGGTAAAATAAAGAATAATCTAAAGGACTCTAACAAGTATGTCAGAGGCAAGATGATAATCAGGGACAGTACAGTCCATTAGTTCTGTGTGTGAGTGAAACTGGAAAACACAAGTGAGCTTTTAAATGATTATCATGTGCCTGAATTCACTATTGACAAGAATTATTTAGGTATAAAAATCAGGGAGGGCAACTGTGATAAAGCAGAACAAATTAACATTGAAGGGACGACTCATTAGTGAGCTTAAAATTGGATAAATCCTCAGTCTCAGATGAGGATGTATCCTGGGCTGTTGTGAGAGGGTAACATTAGAAATTACAGAGGCCTAAACCATCATTTAAAATCCACTCTGAACACTGGAGAGGTGTTAAGGATTGGAAGAGTCATGTGGTATAGTATTCAAGGAAAATAGGGACAAAGAAGGAAACTATAGGTCAGCAAGTCTAATATCAGTAGTAAGGAATTTTCTTGAAACACTTGAGGGACAGAATTTATCGTCACTTGGAGAGACAAGGAAAATCAGCATGGTTTTGTCAGAGGAGATCACGCTTAAATTTCATTGAATTTTCATTAGGTGGTGACTGAGTATGTGGTTGAAGGTACTGCAGTTGACATAGACTTCAAGATTTTTGACAAGGAGTCACATGGGAGGGTGGTCAAGAAAGTAAAATACCTTTTGATCCAGGGTTATTTTGTAAATTGGATCCAAAATTGGCTTAGGTGAGGGTGCTGGTTATAAGTTGCTTGCGTTACTAGAAACTGGTGTACTGTGGCAAAACACAGGATTTGGTACTGGGTCCCTTGCTGTTTGCAGCATACGTTAATAATTTGAACACAAATATAGGGGGCTTGATTGGTAAGTTTGCAGATGACAAAAAAGTGGTCATATGGTAAATAGCAAGAAGGAAAGTTGTAGAATACAGGAAGTTAGAGAAAATCTGGTCAGATAGGCAGAACGATGGCAGATGGAGCTTAATCCTGAAAAGTATGAAATAATGCATTTGGTAAGACTAACTAGGCAATAATAAAAGCAATGAGGATTAGGGGACCCTCAGTTTTCACATACCTAGATTCTTGAAGGCAACAGTACAGGTGGACAGGATATTTGTGGTGGCATACTAGATACTTATCTTTTACTAGTCTAGGCAATTTAAAATTTGTAGAGTTATAATGGAGCTGTAAAGGCCACATTGAATACTGGATGCAATTCTAGTCACACTATTGGAAGGACATGATTGCACTGGAGATTTCCATAAATGTTGCCCAGACAGCATTTCGCTTATGAAGAGACACTAGATAGGTGAGGGTTTACGTTACAATAGAGAGGTCAATAAATAATCAAGGGCTAGACAGGGTTTTTGGGAATAAACTTTTCCTTTTAGTAGAAGGGTCAATTAGCAGGGATATAGATTTAAGCTAACATGCAGATGGTCTCGAGGAATTAAGGAGAACTTTTTATTACCATAGATGTTGTGGGTATTTAGAATTCAACTGCCTGATAGAGTTGTAGAGGCAGGAACCATTATAAAATGTCAGAAGTTGTTAGATGTATACTTCAAATGCCATAGCATACAAAGCTGTGGGATGAGTGCTGGGAAATGAAGGGGAAGCAGATTCAACATTTTGGGTCCAGTGACCCTTCTTTACTTAAGGGATGCAAAAAATTGACTCTGCTTTCTCCCTGCAGATGATACCAGACCTGAGCTTCTCCAGCAATTTCTAATTATTTTTTAGATTCCCATCATCCATGGTTCTTTGTTTTTTGCCATAAAATAGAATGAGAGTAGATAGGTGCACGTTGACTAGTGGACAGGAATGTCTGGAGGACAGTTGCAGTACTCTGTTATAAGTTAAATAATTTATATGTTCCAAGGGTTAGAAGCTGGTCAAGTTAGTCATACTGCACCCAAGAGATTTAGCAAATCTCAAAACTTTGTCGGACAAATGCTAGCTGTGAACACAGTAAACGTTGCCGCCACACCACCACCACCATCTTCACTCAGGCCAAATCACTGATATCTCCCACAGATGAAGTCACAACGAACAAATAATAAAGCACAACTCCTTGTTATCAAGATTTATCAAAACATTTTAACAGTTATTTTGCAACTGTCTGAAGCTACTTTTACATTGCAGTAAGACCTGATTTAGTAGTGCTGACTCCTGATACTTTGGTCTTGCAAAGCTAGCTGTAACATGAACGTAAATTAGATTAGATTACATTACAGTGTGGAAACAGACCCTTCGGCCCAACAAGTCCACACCGACCCGCCGAAGCGTAACCCAGCCATACCCCTACATTTACCCCTTACCTAACACTACGGGCAATTTAGCATAGCCAATTCACCTGACTTGCACATCTTTGGACTGTGGGAGGAAACCGGAGCACCCGGAGGAAACCCACGCAGACACAGGGAGAAAGTGCAAACTCCACACAGTCAGTCTTAAATCTTAAATAACAGGAAAAAATTTTAATTGGGTATTAGTAGATCATACTAAATTATTTTCAGACTATAGCTGGCAGAATGAGACAGAACTCAGGAGTTAATATTACTGTCACAGATACTATCACATATGACTTGTAACAAGCTCTATAAAAATGGCTTCCAACTGGAATTGACTTTAAAGGCAGGAGACAGTGTAATGACGGAAGGTTGTTTTTTGTACGGGAGACCTGTTACCAGCCACATTCCACGGGGATTGATGCTAGTTCTACTTTTGTTTGTCATTTATATAAATGATTTAGATAAGAATATAGAAGGCATATAGGTTTGCAAATGACA
Organism: Chiloscyllium plagiosum; assembly: GCF_037043375.1. Classification (NCBI taxonomy): domain Eukaryota; kingdom Metazoa; phylum Chordata; class Chondrichthyes; order Orectolobiformes; family Hemiscylliidae; genus Chiloscyllium; species Chiloscyllium plagiosum. Next base: position 12,943,993 of record NW_028270164.1, read on the forward strand.
CCAAAATTGATGGTATAGTAGTCTGTGAAGGTTATCTAAGATTATCAAAGGATCTTGATCAAATAGGTCAATGGACTGAACAGTGACAGACAAAGTTTAATTTGGATAAATGCAAGGCATTGCATTTTGGTAAAACAAAGCAGGGCAGGACCTATACATTTAAAAAGTAGAGTCCTGGGCAGCATTATAGAACGGAGAGACCTAGGGGTACAGGTACATAATTCTTTAAAGTTTGCATACAGACAGGATGGTTAAGGCAGCATTTAACATGCTTGTCTACATTGTTCAGACCTATGAGTACAGGAGTTGGGATGACATGTTGAGATTGTACAGGATATTGGTGAAGCCTGTTCTGGAGTACTGAACCCAGTTCTGGCTGCCCTGTTATAGGAAGGATATTATTAAGCTGGAAAAGGATCAGAAAAGACTTACTGGATGTTGCCAGGAATATAAGATTTGAGTTATAAAGAGGCTGGGAGCAGTGTAGGAGGTTGAGGGGTGAGCTTATAGAGGTTTATTAAATCATGAAGGGTATAGATAAGTTGGATGGCAGGAGTCTTTTCCTCAGGTAGGGGATTTAAAGAGTAGGGGGCACATTTTTAAAGTAAGAGAAAGATTAAAAAAACAGGAGGGGCAACTCTTTTTGACAGTGTTTCATGCATGGAATGAACTTCCTGAAGAGGTGGTGGATACAGTTGCAATAGTTAAAAGACATCGAGTAAGTACATGAATAAGAAATGTTTAGAGGGATGTGGGCCAAGTGCAGGCAGGTGGGACTAGATTAGTTTGGGGTTATAGTCAGTGTGGACTGCTTGAGCCAGAGGGTCTGCTTCCATGCTATATGACTCTACAGCTCATGAACTGTATAGTTGTTCATCCATCAGTCAGTTTAACTTATAAGTTTGGAAAAGAATTTGGTTTATTACCACATAGATTATTAGCACATTGAGCCTGTAAAAATATTATGACATTCAGCATTTCACTCATTACCTTCCTCAGTAACTTGCTGAGCAGACAAATTCATTCATCTCTAAAGGTAATGGATAATTGGGCGCTGCGGGTCCCAGAGCTTCCCCATTAATATTTGGAATGCAATACCAAATTAACAATTGTTGAGGGGTCAGTATAACTTTCTAATATGATTTGCATTTCAATGCGGATATACTTAAGTTTTGAATCCAGATTATTAAATATCTGAAGGGAGTTTTAGTTACCAGCAGTGATACCACATAACAAAAATGTATTTCAGTGTCCAAAGTTGGAAAGTTAAACCAATAATATAGAAAGTAATCATTGGAAGGCTGCCTCATGTCATACAATTTTGGAGCTTTAATTCCACAAAAACTGGAGGGAAGGCTAGAAAGATGACTTCAGAATTTAAAAATCATGCCCTGCAATAACATAATAAGCTTCCAACTATTTGATAAGTATCAGCTGATATGGAGGTAGTCACCCTCTCTAAGATACCTACCAATGGCAATTATAAAGTAACATTTACATGTGAATCCTTTGCTAAGATGTTTCCCAGCCTGGAAGCTTTAGCGCAGATGAGCAACATTTTCCCACCTGTGATGTGGTCTCTCCAACTGACCGTTGTGATGAAACCACATCCAATTAGTCCTAATAGCACCCATTTTTATCTATTCACTCACGGAACATTTTTATCTATTCACTCACTATCCATCCATTGCACTTCAAAAAGTATGCCTCTTGTACTATTGCAGATTGTGAAGGTACCCCAAAAGTTGCTTGTTAGGGAGTGAACTGCATGTTTCTGTACACTTTCAGTTTTCTTGCAGGAAATCAGCAGTTACGCGGTTAAACGTACATTTCACAAATAACTTAAGTATTTATGACTTGGATTCTAACCATGATACTGCCAAACACTATCCTGGCTGAGGCAAGCTAATTCAACACAGACAGAATAAAATTCACTGATTGGATATACTGCCGAATGAAATTAGTTTTCCCTCATGAGCTTATCATCAGACAACTAATCACAATAATATGCAACATATTAGGGGAATCAAACTTGATATTTAGAGTAAACATCTACTCTCAATCAACTCTCATACAGAGACAAAACCATTCCCATCATTAATCAGCAAACCATATTAAAAAGCAACTAGGTAAAAATACAGGTATGTGTAATTTTCCACTAAACATGTTTGATACATTTTTACAAAAGCCTATTCTCCTGACTATTATCTGGTAAAATACACTCCTTAAAGTATTTCATTTTGCATTTAGGGCTGCCCAAACTGAACTTTTATATTGTTACTTCAAGTCCAGCCCATATTATAGCTCACCGGAATAGTGTTGTGTAACTAGAGAACCAAAAGTGCTAGCCTCAAAAGTGGGTGGTTACATAGATGTAAGCACTTTCACAATGCGTCACATATTTAAGTTTTTTTACATAGAATATGGAGCAGAGACACATTGATGTGTCAGTCAAAAATCAGACAGCTTACAAAGAATTAATTTCCACCTGTTTATGTTGGGCAAGGGGACATGAAAAAATAAATAAATAAATAAATACTTTGTTTCTATTGGGAAATTTATTCCTCAGCATATGAACTTGCCTGTGTGATTGATCATTGCACTTTCGGACAGTAGAAAGGAGAACAATCTAAACATGTTGCAATCACCGAATGGAAGCCTTGTATATACAGTGGCTTAAAATGGTTGTAAACAGTGAAACAGGTTGTAACATATTTTTACATTGAAACACTAGCTTTTTGCTATGATCTAAAAAGTAGGATCAGTAAGCTGATGCTGTTTTCAACATACCAATAACAAAAAGTGAACAAAGAATGCAAAATAAATATGATTAAGCAGAGACGATATTACATTGGACAGCAGAGTCTATTTATAACAGTCTCTGCAATTTAATCTTTCAGCAAGGCCATTTCAGTAAGGAAATTTGGTCACAAAAAGTATTGGTGCAACACTCAGCATTCTATCCTAAACCTTCATAATCAGTACTTAACCTGAAAGAAAGGTAAAACCTACATAATTAATTTCCTTTGCCAATTCAAAATAGTAAGACAAGCTAGGTTTCAGAATACAGTAGTAGCACTAGAATTCTCAGGCATTAATGACATCTTTGGCAAAGTTTAATTTTATTCAAAAGGTCAACATGTTACAAAGATTAAATCAACGGAAGCTAGTTATTTTAATCAAAAATTTAAATATTGTTGGAAAGAGAGAGTTGCTGCCAACCTTGTGTATCCTGGGAAGCACAGAATTTCCAACTGCTTTTTCTATGGTAATGTCCTAGCCAGAATCAATTTACCAACAGAGTTGATAAAATGTGGCGCTGGAAAAAGCACAGCAGATCAAGCAAGAGAGCAGGAGGAGAAAGAGAGTTGATGTTTTGGGCTTAATCCTTCATTAGCAATCTTTCTTCATGTAGAATATTGTGATAATTTGAAATTTGATGAAAAATTTCAGTGATGTCTCTCTCTTTCAGCAATATTCAAAAGTTTCAAGTAACCAGTGTGCCCTTAGTGATAAACCAGTCAGACTCCTACAACATTTCTAAACAGAGGGGACTAATAACAAATATTTACACCGTGGCACCTTGAAAATCAGAAAATGACAGTACAGATGGTGACTATTTGGCCATCATGTCTGAGCAAACCTCACTTTCTGACTCTTGGTCTATAGCCCTCTTGATCACATCTTTCTAAGTACATTTCGAAACATTTTTTCCAGTGCTCCCATGTTTTCAGGCAGTGAACTCCAGACATCTGTTAACTTCTGGGTGAAAATATTACTTAACTCCTTCTCTCCCCACCCTGCTCCGTCTGATCCTTCTGACAATGAATTTAAATTCTTGTCAATTAATTTAAATCTGTCTCCTAGTTACTAAGCAAAATATGCTCTTTCTTTTCACTCCATGCATGTCCAAAGTATTATACGCCTCAAATTAATTTTCCCTTCTGACACTTCTGCTCCAAAGGACCAGCTCATCCAAGCTTTTCTGTGCCACTTCTAGAAATATGCTCATAAATATCCTACTGTATCCTCTCTAGTATGATCATACCTCTCCAGTAATGCAGTGAGCAGAGCTGCAGTAGTCAAGCTTTAGCCCAAGTTGTGTTTTAGACCGTTCGACAGTAGCGCCCCCACTTTATGAATCATAGACTCCTTATACTGTGGAAACAGGCCCACTGGCCCCACAAATCTACACCGACCCTCTGAAGAGTAGCCCACAGAGATGGATTCCCCTACCCTATTATCCTATATTTCCCCCTGACTAATGCACCTCACCCACACATCTCCGAACACTGTGGGCAGTTTAGCATGGCCAATTCACCTAGCCTGCACAATTTTGGATTGTTTGAGGAAACCGGAGCACCCAGAGGAAATCCATGCAGACACAGCGACAGCGTGCAAACTCCACACAGACAGTTGCCAGAGGTTGGAATGCCGCAGCTAATAAAGTGCTTTCTTATCTTTTTGAACTAAAGCTAACATGAATCTGAATTGGAGATGCCAGTGTTGGACTGAGGTGTACAAAGTTAAAAATCACACCACCAGGTGATAGTCCAACAGGTTTAATTGGAATGAATCTGTGGATATACTGATTCCTCTGCTCCTCTACAATTCCCCTTATTGTGCCATTTACTTCTTGTGTATTGCCTTGTCTTAGTTTACTTCTCCAAATACAGACTTCAAATTTGACCAAATTGATTTAAAATTGCAACTTTCTTCCAGTTGTGTGCAGCCAAGTGATATCCTCCTGGAGAATGTAATTCTTTGCCTCTTTCACTATTAAACGCATGGGCAATTTTTATATCTGCGACTATCATTATAAGCATTAAGACTACATAGATGTACACAAGGATCCAAAATGTCAGACCCCATGCTGAGTCCTAAGTGTATTGCATTCATTCAAATCCACATAATCCAACCGTTGTCTGCAACTCTACAATACATAATGGGACCCATTACATGAAAAACATATGGGTAGATAGGAGAAATAAACATCTGCTCAGCCAAACCTAAAGATGATAAATAACTTGAGGCAGGCATAGCCCAATCATGAAGAGAGTCTGTAGTAAGAGCTACTAAGAACTGTAGGTGCTGAAGAGTCAGAGTAGATAAAGAGCGGAGCTGGAAAAAGCACAGCAGGTCAAGCAGCAGAGTAGAAGGGAACTCGACGTTTTGGGTTGGAATCTTTCATCTGAACAGGGCAGGGGTCTGAAAAATAAATAGAGGGAGGGGTGGGATGGCGAAAGGTGGATGTCGATAGGAGGTCCTGCGATTGGTTAGTAGGAAGGGTTGGTGTGGATAGGTGGGAAGGAAGAGAGACAGCTAGGGTCAGGTTAAGGGAGTAGGGTGGAGAGGGAGGGCTGGGCCTGGGGTGACATGGGGTTTGGGGAGATTTGTAAGCTGATGTATTCTCAACTAAGGGCATATGGTTGTAAGCTCCCGAGACGGAAGAGGTATTCTTCCTCCAGTCTCTAGTCAAAACATAAATTGTCCTCTTTTTCATGCCAGCAGATCTGCATATTTCTAAAATATTTTAGAACTTGTGGTTTTGCTATAACATATCTTCTTTACTGCTCAGGTGCCACTTGAAAATTCTTTTTAGAAAAATTAGTTCGTATGCAATTATGCACAATTAGCTTTTGAGCAAATCTTGCAACAAAATTACTCAAACAATTGCAAACTTGACTTCATGAGTTTAACACACACTGTCTAGATGGTAGTGGACCCTATGTCACACAGTGTTAACGTTCACATTGTACACTAAGGAGTGCTTAGTTGAGATCAAATCTACTGTACTTGCACTTGGAACAGCAGAGTGCATTAGGTGAAAAATTATCCAAATCCACATACTGACATGAGATCATCCTCCACAACCTGTGACACTCACCTACAACAAATATTAATTTGAAAGATTCTTGCTACCACCAGACGGCCATTTCAAATCTTGAAGTCACGGACTGATGTCGTGAAGGCTACTGAGGTATTTTAACTTTTGCATTTGAGTAGCCCATAACAACAAATTTGAAAATAAAACTTTTATGTAGAATCCTTATTGGTCAAGAAGAGTGGCCATTCTCTGTTAAAAGGATAGTTAGATTTTAACATCCCCAGCTTCTACCACAGCAAAAGATTTTTACTTTCACCTACTTTGCTAGACACCATTTCAGTGGGTCCTCAGCAATGAGAAAATATCCCAAGACAATGTTTCACCCCCACCCACTAACAGTGATGTAATTTCAACTAACTTTGGGTGGGAATCAATTCTGTGGTATTCAATTGAGGCCAAGGACAAAAATCTTCTAGACTTGTCATCTGGATGATCAGATGGAACTTCAACTGTTTTGCCTCCTTACCCCTCAAGTTACGATGCATATCAAAATCAAAAATTAAGAGCTATCTATAAATGGTTCTAGAAACAGAAATGGTTAGGCAATTTTTATTTTAGTCACAAAGCATCATACATTAGGACTGGTTCAAACATGTCACACAAAAACCAACGCTAGTTGCTGCTTCCAGTTTTTAAAATAGCTCTGTTACTCCAACTCCTAATTTAAAATTTTCTCAGCAAGACATCCACTTAAGTCAGTGCCCTGACCCATGAATTTCCTTGTTACTGAAACTTACTAATTTTATCCAGTTTTTAAAATTTCATCTATACTTCTAATGTTAACTGGCAAAGACTGCCAAGTTGGGTAGGTAACAGTGGCACCTATAATTTGCAGCTGGACCTGGACCTGGCCTACTTGCGGAGCGTTTCAGAGAACACCTCTGGGACACCCGGACCATCCAACCCAACCATCCTATGGCTCAACACTTCAACTCCCCCTCCCACTCCCACTCCACCAAGGATATGCAGGTCTTTGGACTCCTCCATCGCCAGACCACAACAACACGACGGTTGGAGGAAGAGCGCCTCATCTTCTGCCTAGGAGCCCTCCAATCACAAGGGATGAACTCGGATTTCACCAGTTGCCTCATTTCCCCTCCACCCACCTTGTCTCAGTCAAATCCATCGAACTCAGCACCGCCTTCCTAATCTGCAATCTTCTTCCTGACCTCTCCGCCCCCACCCCAGTCTGACCTATCACCCTCACCTCGACCTTTTTCCACCTATCGCATTTCCAACGCCCCTCCCCTAAGTCCCTCCTCCCTACCTTTTATCTTAGCCTGCTGGACACTTTCCTCATTCCTGAAGAAGGGCTCATGCCCGAAACGTCAATTCTCCTGTCCCCTGGATGCTGCCTGACTTGCTGCGCTGTTCCAGCAACACATTTTCAGCTCTGATCTCCAGCATCTGCAGACCTCACTTTCTCCTGGTCTCAAAGAGCATAACAACTGGAGGAGTAAACCATCAGGCTCATCTAACCTATTCTACCATTCAGTAAAATCATGGCTGAGTTTTTTGTGGACACAGCTCCAGCCCCCTTCACTCACTGTAACCCTTAATTCCTTTGCTGTTCAAAAACCATCTTTGCCTTAAAACATTCAATGAGGTAGCCTCAACTGCTTCACTAAGCATGGAATTCCACAGATTCACAACCCTTTAGGTGAAGTTCTTCCTAACTCAGCCTCAAAATAAGGAGGCACCAGATTTTGGACCATACCTCCAGTTCTAGTTTCATCCAACAGTGGAAACAAAGTCTCTGCTTCTATTTTATCGATTTCCTTGATAATATGCTTCTGTAACATCTCCCCTCACTCTTCTAAATTCCAAGGAGTATAGCCCCAGTCTACTCAATCTTTCCTCATAAGCCAACCTTTTTAATTCTGGAATCAACGCAGTGAACTTTTCTCTGCACCCCCTCCAGTGCCAGTACATCCTTTCTCAAGTAAGACGACCAAAACTGTACCCTGTACTCCAGGCGTGGCCTCACCAATACCCTATACAACTGCAGCATAACCTCCCTATTTTTAAACTCCATCCTCTAGCAATGAAGGACAACATTCCATTTGTCTCAGTACGGTGGGATGGAAGCTTATGTATTCAGTGGGCTTACAAGGGTTAAGTTAAATCTTAGAATTCTTGCTTGTGATATTAAACAAACACACTAACATCCACCCAAATGCCCTTGAAACATATTCCAGCCACAGCATTGCCTAACCACATTTTATAGTCGTTGCCAGCTCACATCCCTGAAATCACAAGTCTGCAACATATTGGCACTTCCCCAATCAGCAACCATTAAAACTTCCTCACCAGCCAATCTCCCACACCAGGGTGGAAGTACCATCCCAAGACAGCGGGTGGGTAAATGACCTGACCACAGATAGTGGATGAGTAATATCAGCCATCCCCAACCATACATCAAGGTTGGTGAATTATCTCAACCCCATCTCAGTGGGCAAGGAATAAATAATCCCACTCCCTGCAGACCCTCACCTCAGGAGGGTGGGCAAAACCCCCTGCAGACCCTCGCCTCAGGAGGGTGGGCAAAACCCCCTGTAGACCCTCGCCTCAGGAGGGTGGGCAAAACCCCCTGCAGACCCTCGCCTCAGGAGGGTGGGCAAAACCCCCTGCAGACCCTCGCAGCTACGGGTTCACATCCAAATCAAATCTCAAAGCCCAAAGCCAAACCATATATGCCTTGCCCTTCTTCTAAAAACTCCAATCCTTTCTTTTGCCAGGGTTGGCTGTTGGGCTGAGGTTTAAAGAGTCAAAGCCAGCCCCTGGTGACCCCAGTGAAACCTACAGCTATACAATTGTTAAAAATCGCTTTGCTGTTGCCGTCAGTGCCGTTCTTTGACAATGATTGATTACCCAGCAGCAGAAGTTTGACCTCCCGGGATGACTTCTCGCCGTCTTCCTTCAGGTTGCGGTCGATCATTTTGCTCCTGGCCATCGCCGCCTTGTCCTCGGCGCTCATGGTGCAGCCCATCTCGGCAGCCGGACAGGGGACCCGGAATCCGGGGCCGAAAGGAGGGAAGAAGGAGGAGGAGGAGACTTTAGGAAAATCTCCTCAACACCGGGGGGGGGGGGGAAGGCCGCGGAAAAAAAAGCACAAACTCCCTTCGCAGACGGTGAGGGAATTTATATATTTCCTTTCTTCTTTGACAAAGGTTAATTCGTTCACAGAGACGGAAAGAAATGTGTGCGTAAACGCTCCGAAAAGGGAGAAGATCAAATGAAAGTAAAGTTTTAACCAGGGACCGTTAACAATTCAAAAGCCACGATCGCTCGAGGGCGGCCGGCGCGAGCCGCGACGGTTAGACTGAGAAACCGGAAACCCGCCCAACCGGAAACCGTCGCCGCACCAAGCACGGCGGGAGTTGTAGTTCGCTTGCCGGTACACCTGGGCGCAAGCCACAGGAAGACCGCCGCCACTTAAGGCATCATGGGAGTTGTAGTTCAGCTGCTGACACTCCTAGGTACAAGCAGTGGGAGGGTAGAGATGTGGTTGGCAGTATTAGAAGAACAGCTCGTGCCTTTCTTTAGTTCCTATTCTCCCTGCTGCTCAAGGAGGATACTTGAACGAAAGGAGAACAAAGGGAGCCTTGCAAAGCCTCCCTGAAGGCTTCCCTCAAGAAATGTCTAGCTATCACCATTGTTAACAGCTAACCCGAGAATGCAACTTTTTAAAAAAAGGGTTTTGTGATTTACACATGAAAGAAGTGAAACTATCACTGTATTCTAACAGATGAAAGGCTTAACAGATAATCAATTTTTCAATGTATAATTTCAGTTATAGCAAAAATTTACAGTGTGATGTAAGTTCTGTGTTAGGATTGAGCCTTCCACTATCACCTGATGAAGGAGCGTCGCTCCAAAAGCTAGTGTGCTTCCAATTAAACCTGTTGGACTATAACCTGGTGTTGTGTGATTTTTAACTCAAGAAATGCAACATAGATTTCAGAAGAAACTGACCTGGAGGGATGTCCTGTGTGGAGGTGTACAATGTTTGAGAACACCTGTTATCAAGAGGACGTGCAGAAAATGAACTGGAGAAAGGATTACTCACATTCTAAGGCCTGGGACCATTTTCACCTACCTGCCAAATGTATGGTTGGAAAAGTGACTTTAGCATCAGTCTCATCATTACAGAAGGATCAACAGAACTCATGACAAGTGATATGGAATTTCGAAGGTCGAAAATCATATTCAATAGTGAGTGATTGCCAACAGTGAGGTATGAGAGAATTTAAAGTTCTCCTACCCCCACAAAGAGTCATCTGAGGGCAAACATTCCTGAAGAAGGGCTAATGCCCGAAACGTCGATTCTCCTGTTCCCTAGATGCTGCCTGACCTGCTGCGCTTCTCCAGCAACACATTTCCATCTCTGATCTCCAGCATCTGCAGACCTCATTTTCTCTTCAAACATTTTATGTCCATCTTTCTATATATAGTTAAAAGTCATGCAACACCAGGTTATAGTCCAACAGGTTTACTTGGAAGCACTAGCTTTTGGAGCTCTGCTCCTTCCTTAGGTGGACAACCAGCTGATGAAGAAGTAGTGCTTCCAAATAAGCCTGTTGGACTATAACCTGGTGTTGTATGATTTTTAACTTTGTACACCCCCAGTCCAACACCAGCACCTCCAAATCATCTTTCTATAGAGACATATTACCCCCTTCCCTTCTATATTTGTTTGAGGAGGTGTAGAACTTTGTTCAAAAGAAAGAAATGTTGCTGAAGTGTTGCTTCTTACACTTAGCGGGACGATTGTAAGAAAGCCAAATTTCAAATGACCCAACAGTTTGGACTATGCATTTGGCTTTCCTGCTTTTGTCCTGATGCAAGTTGGAAAACTTTGGCATTCACCAAGATTTTGTTTGTTCCTGGGATGTGAGGGTCAGGGACAAGGCAATTCACTGCCCATTTCCCTGGAACAAGTGGTGTTGAATCACCAATTCTAATATTGCTTTATGATGGACATAATTTAATATATCAGTTTACATACTGTTAGGAAGATGCTTCTTTATTTTACGTTAAAAGCCTTTAGACTTTGTTGTTCATTGGATGTCTAATTTATTTTTTAATAGTCACAAAAACGTACTCGGGATTTATTTTTAAAGGCACTTCATGAAAGAGCCTCTAATCAGGTATAAACTTAAAAACTTGAGTGGTAACCATGGAGAAAGTCACAAATAACGTTCAACCCTAACCTTAGCCAATATCAAACCATAAGCAGTTTTCCAACATGAGTGAATTTTCATTTCTTTTGTTCAATTTTTCATGTGATCTGGATGTCACCGACAAGGCCAGCATTTGTTGTCCATCCCTGATAGCCCGTGAACTGTGTGGCTTTCTAGGTCAGTTCAGGGGGCAGTTAAGCATTAACTATATTGCTGCGAGTTTGGAGTCACCTGTAAGGATGGCAGATTTCCTTCTCTAAAGGGTGTTAGTGACCCGATGGGATTTTATGACAATTAATGGTAGCAACTAACTTTCAACTCCAGAATCATTAATTGCATTTATATTCCACTAGTTTGGGAAACTTTCTGGTTGTAATGTTTATTTCCACATTGGTCAGCAAATGAAAACCAACAAAAAACACATCTTTTAGCAAACTTCTCCAAACTCCATTTTAGTCACACTTCAACATTATTTTAAGAAGTTTGAAAAAAGGCACTTTTGAAACCCAAACCACCACAGATCATAGTATTACCACTACATTGACTTGCAGAGTTAACAACTTGAATATATAAAACATCATAAAATGAGAGGCTTGCATTTATGTAATATCTTTCATGTAACCAGGATGTCTTCAAATATTTTATTGTCACTTAAGCACTTTTGAAGTTTTGTCACTTCAAAGTGACAAAGAAACACAGCGATCAATTTCTTTACCAGTCAGGAGTAGGTTGGGGCGCAGATGTTGAGCTGTAGCAATTAAAATAAATTGCAATTTACATATTTTCCTAATGGAATCTCTATGTAATGTGAAAAATAAAATGTAACTGCGATGTGCATATTTTGTCTGCATCATGTGACTTTTTATCATATTGTGTGTCAACAGTTTCCATTCTAAACTTTTAAGTATGCATTTATCATGGGAAGTGCGTATGTACTGTTTCACTCTGATTGTGACATCTGACTGCCACGTTCCAATAATTCTTTCAAATTGCTTTCGAAAAAAGCTTTCACATTTTCTATGCCTACTATGTGTCAAGCACTCAACTTTCAAAATTCCTCCATCAAGAGGTCAATCAAAATTTTAAATAAGCTTTTCCAATATAATGCATAAACTTAGCAAATGAATAATCCTTTATGCTTTTCAATGTCAGTTAAAAGTTCTATGTGAACACTTTGGCTATGATAGGCTGCATTAGTGATTCTCATTGCAGAAATTTGGATGTTGGTGGGGGTGGTGGTGCAGTAGCAAGGTGGAGGTGGGAACTGGGTGCTGGATGGGAGCATGGGCAAGATGTGGCAGAGACTTCAAAGTGTTGAAGCAGACTTCCGACCCGGTGAATAATGAAGCCCTGTTTCACCTTCGAGACTGCTCACACTGTCATCAATGTCTCCTGGAATATATCCAGCCAGAACTCTAAGGAAAAAATATAACTTTACAACCGTCACCTGTTGACCAAAGCTGGTTGCAGTAAGGCCAGACAGACAATTACATCCAGTACACTCTTGCTTATGTAAAAACAAACAATTGGAGATGCTAGAAATCTGAAATAAAACCAGAGTGTTGGAGAAACTCAGCTTGGCAGTTTCCGTGGATAGAGAAAAGCAAAGTTAACATTTTTAAAATATAGAATCTCTACAGCCATTCAGCCCAACGAGTCCAAACCAACCCTCTGAAGAGTATCCCTCCCAGACCCATTCCCCTACCCTTTCCCTGTAACCCTGCATTTACCATGGCTAATGCACCTAACCTACACGTCTCTGAACACTATGGGCAATTTAACATGCCAATCCAGCTAATTTACATACCTTTAGATTATGGGAGGAGCCAAAGAACCTGGCGGAAACTCATGCAGACGCAGGGAGAATGTACAAACTCTAGACAGACAGTTGTCAGAGGATAGAATTAAACCCAGTCCCATCGTTATGAGGCAGCAGTACTAATCACTGAGTCAGGAATGACTTTTCTATAGAACTCATGGAATGTAGCATGATAAAACTAAATATTACTGTTTAAGTCAAGAAATTCTACCTGGTTAGTTCTTTATCATTCACACATAAACAGATAACAATTCACTGAATTGGCAAATGCATCCTTTATGAATTTAAGGCTTCCGTTTCAAACAAAGCTGCAGGGTTTAAAGAAAGGGAACCCTTGAACCTCTTTTCACTTGATCTCAATGTTTTTTTCTTATTCATTCACAGAATGTGGGCATTGCTGGCCAGACCAGCATTTGTTGCCCATCCCTGATTGCATACATTGCTGTGGGACTGGAGTTACATGTAGGCCAAACCAGGTAAGGATGGCAGTTTCCCCTCTCTAAAGGACATTAACAAATGAGATGGGTTTTTACAATGATCAGCAATAGATTCATGGTCATCATTGGACTCTTAATTCCAGATTTTTATTGAGTCCAGAACGCTGGAACATTACCGGGGTCTCAGGAGTAACAATTCGGTAAATAATACTACTAGGCTATTTCCTTCCTCCCCAATTTATTACTACATTTTCAACTGCTGAACAGCCAGCAGATGTTCAGTTATGTTGGAAGCATGAATCAGCTAATAAAGACACCATGTGAGAATTAGGCATTCTATCACAATTCACAAGATAAGAAAAGTATACATATTGATATGCATTGAGCTGTGATTAGTCAGTCTTGTCTTTTTTTACTGTGGGTCTTGTATGCTTCTACAGAATCCCCGTTGCTAATTTGTAGCTAGAACTGCCATTGGCAAACAATCTGTCTTTTGTCATGGTGGGCAATTATAAGTAACCACTTCAACTCCCTGCTTGTTCAGTCTGTGCCACTTTAGGTTTGAGCAGTTCAGGCACATATTGTTGTGGCTGCCACATATCAAGTCTAATTACTAAATGAGATAAATTAGCTTAGCTGTGAAGAAATTAACTCGGTAGTATTATAAATTTTAATCTTTGCTGCCTTGACCATAATCTTGGAAGAGTTTCTTGACCTCAAATAACCCCAGCCTATTGAGGGGGTGGTGGTGTTTTTGGAGTTTCTGGGTGTGGAGACTGATTGACAGCTTCTTCTCAGGCATACTTCACATCTCACCTTCACCTGGTCCATCTCTGACTTCTCCCTTCCCTTCTTTGACATTGCTATTTTCATTACTGGGGATAAACTGGCCACTGATATCCACAGCAAACCCACACTGACTCCCACAATTACTTCAACAATATAGCATTTCATGCTGCTTCCTGTAAGAACTCCATTCCATTCTCCCAGTTCCTCTGTCCCCATTGAATCCATTCTGACAATGCCACCTTTCACAGGGGAGGCTCAGACTTGGCCACCTTTATTCCTCAACCGAGGATTCCCCATTACCGTGGGTTACAGGGCCCTCAACATTGTTCAACCCATTTTCCACACTTCTGCTCTCATCTCCTTCCCAAAAAAGCAAGAAGGTTCCCTTTTCCTCACTTTCCATCCCATGCACCTCAAACACCAAAGGATCAGAAACCACCATATATGCTATTACCAGATGCATATTCCTTTCCCCTCCCTTGTCAGCCTTCTATAGGGAACATTCCCTTTGGGGCACTCTGTTCATTCCTCATCAGCTCCCAACAGCTCCCCACACACCACAGCACCTTTCCATGCAGTTGCAGAAGGTGCAACACTCACCTATTTACCTCATACCTCCATACTTTCCAAGCGAAGTGTCAATCCAAATGTACAGAGGAACCTCGATTATCCGCATTCGATTATCCAAATATCGGATTATGCAGCAAGAACGCAAGTTCCCTATTCTTGGCTAAACTATGTTACCCAGCATTTAATTGTCTGGAATTCAATTAATCGAATGAAATACTGCCGGCCCTGTCTTTTGGATTCTTGAGGTTCCTGTGTAAATCATTCATTCTAGTTTACTGTACTCGCTGCTTATAATATGGTCTCTTCTACACTGGAATGATGCAACACAGACTGGGTGACTGCTTTGAGGGATACCTACCTTCTATCTGTAAAAATGATCTTGAACTTCCAGTTGCATGCCACTTCAAAACACAACCGTGTTCCCATGCTAGCATTTCTCCCTCGGATTGGTGGCAGTACACTGGTGAAGCTCAATGCAAACTGGAGGGTTAACACCTCATCTTCTGCCTAGGTACCTGACTTTGAGTTTAACAGTGTCAGAATGTGACTATCTTAGAGTCATAGAGATGTACAGCATGGAAACAGACCCTTCGGTCCAACCTGTCCATGTCGACCAGATATCCCAACCCAATCTAGTCCCATATGCCAGCACCGGGACATATCCCTCCAAACCCTTCCTATTCATATACCCATCCAAAAGCCTCTTAAATGTTGCAATTGTACCAGCCTCCACCACATCCTCTGGCAGCTCATTCCATACACGTACCACCCTCTGTGTGAAAAAGTTGCCCCTTAGGTCTCTTTTATATCTTTCCCCTCTCACCCTAAACCTATGCCCTCTAGTTCTGGACTCTCCGACACCAGGGAAAAGACTTTGTCTATTTATCCTAACCATACCCCTCATAATTTTGTAAACTTCTATAAGGTCACCCCTCAGCCTCCGACACTCCAGGGAAAACAGCGCCAGCCTGTTCAGCCTCTCCCTATAGCTCAGATCCTCCAACCCTGGCAACATCCTTGTAAATCTTTTCTGAACCCTTTCAAGTTTCACAACACCTTTCCAATTTGAAGGAGACCAGAATTGCACGCAATATTCCAACTGTGGCCTAATCAATGTCCTGTATAGCCGCAAGATGACCTCCCAACTCCTGTACTCAATACTCTGGCCAATAAAGGAAAGCATACCAAATGCCTTCTTCACTATCCTATCTACCTGCGACTCCACTTTCAAGGAACTATGAACCTGCACTCCAAGGTCTCTTTGTTCAGCAACACTCCCTATGACCTTACCATTAAGTGTATAGGTTCTGCTAAGATTTGCTTTCTCAAAATGCAGCACCTCGCATTTATCTGAATTAAACTCCATCTGCCCCTTCTCAGCCCATTGGCCCATCTGGTCAGGATCCTGTTGTAATCTGAGGTAACCCTCTTCACTGTCCACTACACCTCCAATTTTGGTGTCATCTGCAAACTTACTAACAGTACCGCTTATGCTTGCACCCAAATCATTTATGTAAATGACAAAAAGTAGAGGACCCAGCACATATCCTTGTGGCACTCCACTGGTCACAGGCCTCCAGTCTGAAAAACAATCCTCCACCACCACCCTATGACTTCTACCTTTCAGCCAGTTCTGTATCCAAATGGCTAGTTCTCCCTGTATTTCATGAGATCTAACCTTGCTAATCAGTCTCCCATGGGGAACCTTGTCCAACGCCTTACTGAAGTCCATATAGATCACATCTACTGCTCTGCTCTCATCAATCTTCTTTGTTACTTCTTCAAAAAACTCAATCAAGTCTGTGAGACATGATTTCTCACGCACAAAGCCATGTTGACAATCCCTAATCAGACCTTGCCTTTCCAAATACATGTACATCCTGTCCCTCAAGATTCCCTCCAACAACTTGCCCACCACTGAGGTCAGGCTCACCGGTCTACAGTTCCCTGGCTTGTCTTTACCACCCTTCTTAAACATTGGCACCACATTTGCCAACCTCCAGTCTTCTGGCACCTCACCTGTGACTATCGAAGATACAAATATCTCAGCAAGAGGCCCAGCAATCACTTCTCTAGCTTCCCACAGAGTTCTCAGGTACACCTGATCAGGTCCTGGGGATTTATCCACCTTTAACCGTTTCAAGACATCCAGTACTTCCTCCTTTGTAATCTGGACAATTTGCAAGATGTCACCATCTATTTCCCTACAGTCTATATATTCCATATCCTTTTCCACAGTAAATACTGATGCAAAATATTCATTTAGTATCTCCCCCATTTTCTGTGGCTCCACACAAAGGCCGCCTTGCTGATCTTTGAGGGGCCCTATTCTCTCTCTAGTTACCGTTTTGTCCTTATTATATTTGTAAAAACTCTTTGGATTCTCCTTTATTTGCCAAAGCTATCTCATGTCCCCTTTTTGGCCTCCTGATTTCCCTCTTAAGTATACTCCTACTGCCTTTATACTCTCCTTAGTATTCACTCAATCTATCCTGTCTGTACCTCACATATGTTTCCTTCTTTTTCTTAACCAAACCCTCAATTTCTTTAATTACCCAGCATTCCCTAAACCTACCAGCCTTCCCTTTCACCCTGACAGGAACATACTTTCTCTGGATTCTTGTTATCTCATTTCTGAAGGCTTCCCATTTTCCAGCTGTCCTTTTACCTGCGAACATCTGCCTCCAATCAGCTTTTGAAAGTTCTTGCCTAATACCGTCAAAATTGGCCTTTCTCCAATTTAGAACTTCAACTTTTAGATCTGGTCTATCCTTTTCCATCACTATTTTAAAATGAATAGAATTCGTCCATGTTTGTGAGCTACTCCAAGACACTGTTCTGCATGGGCTGCACCCAGCACAGCCAACATATTTTCAACTGTTCACACTTCCCATTAGTACCCATTTAGCATTTAGTTATCTTCTTTGTCTGGCTTTCTTTTTTTCCCCCTCTATCTTTCTTTCTCTGGGCAACCTTTTGACTTGTTCCTTTCTCCCTGTCCTCCCCACTCTCCTGTAAAAATGATCATTTCTCAGTTGCTTTCAGTTGTGTTGAAAGGTCACTGGACTCAAAATGTTAATTCTGTTTTTCTTTCCCCAGATGCTGTTAGAGATGCTGAGTTTCTATAGCAATTTTTGATTTTATTTTTATTTCCTATCTCCAGCATCCAGTTATTTGTTTTGTTTCATTGTATTTCACTGTTGTTCTGTGAGGTAGAGGTGGTAGGAGGATAAATGAAACTTGTGACTTTTCGGTTAAAATGCTGATGCAGATTAAATGTCAGTTTGAGTGGTAATACTCCTCTGAGACAGAATATAGGAAGAAAAATGGCCTTTCAACCCATCCAGGTTCTAACAGATCATGGCTGGTCATCTAATTAAAGCAAAGTACTGTTGATGCCGGGGATCTGAAATAAAATTAAAATCTGAAGTAAAGTTGATGTCATCAGAGTATATGAGTTAGTGGAAGAAAGTGGCATTGAGGTAGATGAGCAATCATAATAAAAACAGCGAATGCAGGAGAAACTCAGCAATCTGGCTCCATCTGTGGAAAAAGAAACAAAGATAATATTTTGAGTCCAATATGATTATTTGGACGAAATATTAACTCTTTCTCTGTCCACAGATGCTGCCAGACCTGCTGAGTTTCTCTGGCACTCAGCTGTTTTTATTATGGCTGCTCATCTACCTCAATGCCACTTCCTTACACTATCTCCATACACTCTGATTTCATTAATCTCCAGAAATCTAATTATTTTAGTCTTGAACATACAATGATTGAGCTCCTACAGACCTGTTGGGCAGAAGATTCCAAAGAAGTACAACCCTCTGAATGAAGAAATTCCTTCTTATCTCAGTTTTAAATAACTTACCTTCGTTCTGAGATTACATCCCCTGGTTCTAGGCTCACAAGTAAGTTGGATTATTATTTGACCCTAACAAACACAGAGGTTGCTGGAAAAGCTCAGCAGGTCTGGCAGCATTTGTGAAGAAAAATCAGAGTTGATGTTTCGGGTCCAGTGACCCGTCCTCAGAACACATTCTGAGGAATGGTCAATGGACCTGAAATGTCAACTCTGATTTCTCTTCGCAGATGCTGCCATACCTGCAGAGCTTTTCCAGCAACCTCTGTGTTTGTTTCTCATTTACAGCATCCACAGTTCTTTTGGTGATTATTTGACCCTGATGGACCTGTACGAATTTTGAAAATTTGAATGAGATCACCTCATCATAGGGAAGCAATGGCCTAGACAATTAATCCAGAGATGAAACTTTATTGCTGGAACAGCACAGCAGGTCAGGCAGCATCCAGGGAACAGGAGATTCGACGTTTCGGGCACAGGCCCTTCTTCAGGAATGAGCAGAGAGTGTTCAGCAGGAGAAGATAAAAGGTAGGGAGGAGGGACTTGGAGGAGGGGCGTTGGAAATGTGATAGGTGGAAAGAGGTCAAGGTGAGGGTGATAGGTCGGAGTAGGATGGAGGTGGAGAGGTCAAGAAGAAGACTGCAGGTCAGGAAGGCGGTGCCGGGCTGGAGGGATTCGGCTGAGACAAGGTGGGGGGAGGGGGGATGAAGAAACTGGTGAAGTCCAAGTTCATCCCCTGTGGTTGGAGGGTTCCCAGTCGGAAGATAAAACGCTCCTCCTCCGACCGTCGCGTTGTTGTGGTTTGGCGGTGGATGAGTCCAATGACCTGCATATCCTCGGTGGAGTGGGAGGGGGAGTTGAAATGCTGTGCTACAGGGTGGTTGGGTTGGTTCGTCCGGGTGGCCCAGAGGTGCTCTCTGAATCGCTCCGCAAGTAGGCGGCCTGTCTCCCCGATATAGAGGAGGCCACACCGGCTGCAGCGGATGCAGTAGATGATGTGGGTGGAGGTGCAGGTGAATCTGTGGCGGATATGGAAGTTTCCTTTGGGGCCTTGGAGAGAAGTGAGGGGGGAGGTGTGGGCGCAAGTGTTGCACCTCCTGCGGTTGCAAGGGAAGGTGCCGGGAGTGGAGGTTGGATCGGTGGGGGGTGTGGATCTGACAAGGGAGTCGCGGAGGGAGTGGTCTCTACGGAAAGCTGATAGGGGAGGGGAGGGAAATATATCCTTGGTGCTGGGGTCTGTTTGGAGGTGGCGGAAGTGACGGCGGATGATGCGCTGTACATGGAGATTGGTGGGGTGGTAGGTGAGGACCAGTGGGGTTCTGTCCTGGTGGCGGTTGGAGGGGCGGGGCTCAAGGGCGGAGGAGCGGGAAGTGGAGGAGATGCGGTGGAGGGCACCGTCGACCACGTCGGGGGGGAAATTGCGGTCCTTGAAGAAGGAGGCCATCTGTGTTGTACGTATTTTGAACTGGTCCTCCTGGGAGCAGATGCGGCGGAGACGAAGGAATTGGGAGAATGGGATGGCGTTTTTACAGGGGGCAGGATGGGAGGAGGTGTAGTCCAGGTAGCTGTGGGAGTCGGTTGGTTTGTAGTAGATGGTTTGGTTGGTTTGTTTGTAGTAACCCTCCAACCACAGGGGATGAACTTGGACTTCACCAGTTTCTTCATCCCCCCTCCCCCCACCTTGTCTCAGCCGAATCCCTCCAGCCCGGCACCGCCTTCCTGACCTGCAGTCTTCTTCTTGACCTCTCCACCTCCATCCTACTCCGACCTATCACCCTCACCTTGACCTCTTTCCACCTATCACATTTCCAACGCCCCTCCTCCAAGTCCCTCCTCCCTACCTTTTATCTTCTCCTGCTGAACACTCTCTGCTCATTCCTGAAGAAGGGCCTGTGCCCGAAACGTCGAATCTCCTGTTCCCTGGATGCTGCCTGACCTGCTGTGCTGTTCCAGCAATAAAGTTTCAACTTTGATCTCCAGCATCTGCAGACCTCACTTTCTCCTCAATTAATCCAGAGACACAATTAATGTCCTGGGGACTTGGGTTCAAATCTTGCCATTGAATTCAATTAGTCTAATGATAGCCATGAATCCATTGCAATCGTTGTAAAAACCCACCTAGTTCACACATGTCTTTTAGAGAAGGAAACTACCATCCTTACCTGGTCTGGCTTACATGTGACTCTAGGCCCACAACAATTAAGGATGGGCAATAATGCTGGCCAGTGATGACATCATCCCATGAATGATTACATTTAAAAAAAAATCTTCAAAACTCTGGAGAATTCATCAATTTTCCTCATAAGGGAATTGCACTATCCGGGGATTAGTTTGGTGAACCTCTGTTGCCCTCTCTATTGAAGGTGTATCCTTCTTTATGTGAGCAGACCAAAACTATACACAATACTCCAAGTCATGTATTCAAGCAGAACACCCAACATGTGAGCATGTAACCCATGCTGACACTTCATTGCAACATTGAGGGAGCACTTTTGGATGTTAACCACTTTTAGGTGGGCATGAACGATCCCGTGGCAGTATTTTGAAGAAAAGCGGGGTAGGGTCCATGTGCCCTGACCAATTTTTATCTCGATACCAATACCACTAAAACAGATTCTCTTATTATTATCAGATTATCTGAGTTTGATTGCCACTTCACTCCTAACTGTGGGCTTTTACCCAAAATGGCGACTCTCCTGCTTTTCAGATGCTGCCTGACCTGTTGTGCTTTTCCAGTGTGACCCTTTTCAGCTCCTAACTTTTCATGTCGAGGAAGAGCTCCATTTTGTTGGCAGGGGTTATGATTCCTGAAAATGTGCATGTTCTAAATCCAACAGAATAACACAAAATTGATCGGGGAAAGCAAACCTTTTTGTATTCTGTAACTTAACTGTGGAGCAACACAGCCACTTTGACTGCTCCTGTGAAAGGGTTATAACATAAGGTGACTGTGAGGTCAGGGTGCCAAGGTGGGAAAGGTGCTAGACAAGTGACCAAATGTTTGGATAAGTTGGAGTGGGCAAAAACAAAAGCTATTAATGTTAGTTCCAGCTCAACCAAACTGTATTTTGCAACATCTTCCAATTAAAGCAGCCTGGAACGGTGTTCCACTCATTGATAACAATTCATTTCTCAACCGACACCGATCCTCATCGTCAAGATAATAACTGCCTTTTCTTAGATACCTGAATTCAAATGGACTTATATAAAGATATCAATACCTGAAATATCAATATCTGAAAAATGACATTTAATTATTAGTTTGTATTCTTCTCCCAAAGTTGACACACAAACGAAAAGAAAAGGAAACCCTCGCCCTAACATATTACATTTAAGAGTATTACATGCTCATTCACATCAGAGCTCTTAATCCTTGATAATTGCACTAATTCTTTCAAAATCACAATTATTATAGTACAGAAGGAGATTATTTGGTCCATTGTGAAAGCTCTCGGAGTCAGCATCTCACCTAATACTATTCCAGCCTCCTCCCTGTAACCCTGCACATCATTCAGTTTCAAATAATAGTCTAGTTCCCTTCTGAGTGTCATGTTTGAGTCTGCCTCCATCACAATTCTTGGCAGTGTATTCCAGACCTTTAACACCCCCTCTATGAAAAATATTTAGCTTCTTTTATCAATTATCTTAAATCAGTGCCTCCTTCTTGATCTTTTCACAAGTGGGAACGTTTACCCACATTTCCTCTGTTCAGACCCTTCATAATTTTGAATTTGGCTTTCAAATCTCCTTTCAGCCTTCTCCTCCAGGAAAACCAGCCCAGCTTCTCTAACTTGAATGAATGAATGAAGAATTAGCTTTGTTGTCACATGTACTCAGATGAGTATAATGAAAAGCTTACAAGTCGTCATTTACAGGGCCATCTTAGGTACAAGGTACCTAGGTAAAGATTCTTCAGTATAAGTTCTCAGAAAAAAAAATTAGAAAAATAAAGAAATAAAATCTTCAGCATTATACATTGTAAGAGTAATTAGAAAATAGAGAAATAAAACATTCAGAACAACTGTCCTTCCAACCCAGTCCACACTGCCACCTAGCGTGCAGTCTGCACTGACCATTGACTCCAGTCTGCACTGGGCTTCACCTTGAAGATGGGAAACCACTCTAGAATCACCTCAAGGCTGGAAGTCCATGCTGAGGCCACACTGGGTCAAATGATATCCACAGGCTGCTGAAAGACCACCACACCAGGCTGGGAGACCTCCACGCCAGCCAGTAGATCACCACACCAGGCTAAGAGGACACATTGCCAGGTCCACTCTGAGGCCGGGAGTTCGGGACATTGCGGAGAAGAAACATGAGTTTTAGAATCATAGAGCTGGATGTAGGTTTGCTCACTGAGCTAGAAGGTTCATTTACAGACATTTCATCACCATACTAGGTAACATCTTTCATGAACCTCTGGATGAAGCACTGCTGGTGTTTTCTGCTTTCTATTTATATGTTTGGGTTTCCTTTGGTTGGTGTTGTCATTTCCTGTGGTGGCATCATTTCCTATGGTGATGTAATTTCCTGTTATTTTTCTCAGAGGGTGGTAAATGGGATCCAGGTCAATGTGTTTGTTGATAGAGTTTCATTTGGCATGCTATGCTTCGAGGAATTCTCATGCATGTCTCTGTTTGGCTTGACCTATGGTGGATGTGTTATCCCAGTCGAAGTGGTGTCCTTCCTTATCTGTATGTAAGGATACTAGTGAGAGAGGGTCATGTCGTTTTGTGGCTAGTTAATGTTCATGTATCCTGGTGGGTAGTTTTCTGCCTGTTTGTCCAATGTAGTGTTGTTACAGTTCTTGTGAGGTGTTTTGTAAATGACATTAGTTATGCTTGTTGTTGGTATAGGGTCTTTCAAGTTCATTACCTGCTGTTTTAGTGTGTTGGGTGGGTTTGTGGGCTACCATGATGCCAAGGGGTCTGAGTAGTCTGGTAGTCACGTCCGAAATGTCTTTGATGTAGGAGAGAGTGGCTAGGGTGTCTGGATGCGTTTTGTCTGCTTGTTTGGGTTTGTTGCTGAGAAATCGGCTGTCT
Source organism: Chiloscyllium plagiosum (assembly GCF_037043375.1). NCBI lineage: Eukaryota > Metazoa > Chordata > Chondrichthyes > Orectolobiformes > Hemiscylliidae > Chiloscyllium > Chiloscyllium plagiosum. The sequence goes on from NW_028270164.1 coordinate 12,967,582, forward strand.
GTGTTCATTGGGTACCCATTCTTTTTGAATATGCTACCTAGGTGATTTTCCTCTGCTCTGCGTAGTTCCTCTGTGCTGCAGTGTGTGGTGGCTCATTGAAATAATGTTCTGATGCAGCTTCGTTTGTGAATGTTAGGATAATTGCTTCTGTAGTTCAATATTTAGTCCGTATGTGTTGTTTTCCTGTTGAAGTTCCCGGTTGGCTGTTCACTCTACTATGACATCTAGGAACGGCAGTTTGTTGCTGTTTTCCTCCTTTTTTAGTGAATTTTACGCCAGTAAGGGTATTATTGATGGTCTTGAAGGTTTCCTCTAATTTGTTTCATTTAATGATGACAAATGTGTTAACAATGTGGCGGACCCAAAGGTTGGTTGGCAGAGCTGTTTGCTTGAGTCTCTGCATTACTGTCTCAGCTGAGAACCCTGATATCGGACATCCCACGGGTGTTCCGTTGGTTTGTCTGTAGGTTTTCTTGTTGAAGGTGAAGTCGGTAGTAAGGCATAGGTCCAGTAGCTTGACGATACTGTCCTTGCTGATGAAGTTGGTGGTGTTTGGTATTTATGTCTTGGATCTTCAACCTGAGCTACAAATCAAAAAACTCGCTTATCATGGAGCTGTACAGCCTTTGATCTAACTCATCCATGCTGACCAGATATCCTAAATTTATCTACTCACCTATATCCCTCCAAACCCTTCCTATTCATATACTCATCCAGATGTCTTTTAAATGTTGTAAGTGTACCAGCCTCTACCATTTCCTCTGGCGTTCATTCTATACATGCCCAACCCTTGGCACGAAAATGTTATCCCTTAGGTTCCTTTTAAACCTTTCCCCTCTTACCTTAAACCTATGCCCTCTAGTTTTGGACCACGCAGACATAGGGAAAATGTGTAAACTCTACATAGACAGTCATCTGAGGCAGGAATTGAACCTGACTCCCTAGTGCTGTGAGGCAGCAGTGCTAACCCCATTGCCTAGCACAATGCAACATGTGTGCAGTATTCCAGCTGAGAGAGAATCAGTATCTTATACAAGTTCACCTTAATCTTGTACTCTATGCCCCCATTAAAACAGTCTAGAGGACTGTATTTTTTATTAACCACTCTCTCAACCTGTCATGCCACCATTAAAGGTTTAAGTCAACATGCAGGTACTAATATAAATATACACACACAACCATGCACATATCAAGAAAAATAAAAATAAAATGCTAGAAATCTGAAATAAAAGCAGCATTTGAGGAAATTAAACATTTTTTTTCTTCTCATAAGACCTGCTAAGTGTTTACAGAATGGCTTCATTTGTTGTGAATGCCACTCTATCGAGACTCAAAGTCATTGAAGCATTGGAAGAAAATGATGTTGCCAGAAATGTGAATAATGGAGGGGGAGTAGGGAGGGAGAGAAGGTCATACTCAATGTGAATAGGCACAAATCAAACACCCCACCCACCTAGGTGATTGAAAAGGCTGCAGTGGCTAGAGAATCATAGAATCCCTACAGTGTGGAAACAGGCCATTTGATCCAACAAGTCCATACGGACCCTTGGAAGAGTATCCCACCCAATCCAAATCGCCTACATTTCCCCTGACTAAGGCATCTAACCCACACATTCCTGAACGCTTTGGGCAATTTAGCATGGCCAATTCACCTAATCTGCACATTTTTGGACTGTAGGAGGAAACCGGAGCACCCCGAGGAAACCCACACAGACATAGGGAGAATGTGCAAACTCAACACAGACAGTTGCCTGAGGGTGGAATTGAACCTGTGTCCCTGGTGCTGTGAGGCAGCGGTGCTAATCACTGAGCCACCCCATATTGCCCCTTAGAAGGGCACAACTCCCAACCCCTCACAATGTTCTGTCTCTCACCCACCCCTTCTCTAGCCTCTCCAATCCCTCATCAGCAGTGCGAACATTGATAAGGATGCCACTGTATATGGAACACAGGGCCATCATTGGCACATGCACAGGCACTTACTGCACCCTATCTCCTATGATAGCCAGTTTAGGCCATGCCTGTGCAAGCTTAGAAGCCATATTGCTATGTATACTCATTCTGTGCTGTATAATTGAATAATTTTAAATGTTAGTTGCTGTAAGTTTAGATTTCTGGTTTTGAGCTGATATTAGAGTCATAGAGTCATAGAGATGTACAGCATGGAAACAGACCCTTCGGTCCAACCTGTCCATGCCGACCAGATATCCCAACCCAATCTAGTCCCACCTGCCAGCACCCGGCCCATATCCCTCCAAACCCTTCCTATTCATATACCCATCAGTGTGGTTTTTTTGCATCTGAATAATAATTCACTTGTTGGTATTTTTATAGTCATGGCACTTTCCTTGAAAGAGAGTTTTTGAAATCTGGCTACGGAGTGAATGAATTTTGTGCACGAATGGACTTGTGTTTATTTTAGCTTGTTCATAATGTAGCATGTTAAATAATGGGGAGCCAAAAGTTTGTTAGTGATGTAAGTTAACCTTAATGGAAACAAATGCCCATAGCTGAGGCAAAGAGACTTTTAGTTTCACTTTTAATTTTAGGTTGTGTTAGTCCAGTGAAGATGTTGGAACATGATCGCTGTATAGAGCCAAGATCCTGGGAAGACAATGGTAGACTGTGAATTAGATTATCTTGGAATGAAGAGTTGTCATTAGTCTCAGACCAGAAATATTGTGATAAAAGCCCTGAAAAGGTTACACTGAGTTCAGTGCCACTCAGGTGTGTGCCACTTCCAGGAAGAAGTTATCTTCCATTGAAGTTGCAATTGCTTTAAACCCACCAAAGTGTTAGTTACAGGCATTCTTCCATGTGTATTATATGAGAACGTTCCTTTTAAAATAAACTTCCATCCGTTTTTAAATCAAAATCTGTAGCATTATGGGCTTATGGGCTTATGTTTAAGTGAAAAACCACTTTGTTAAAATTGAATCAAATACAAATATGATCCATCAAGCCATGTTCTTATCTTGGATTTGACTTTTCCAGTAATAACATCAACTAGAAGCATAGCAACTCAGTTGCAGAATTTCAGACCAAGCACACCTGGTATCCATTGAGATTTGTGTCGCTATTTATTTTGTCACTGCCATCTGAAAGAGCACTTTTAGAGAGAGAAATGAAATCAATGAAATTGAAATTATATGTTATATAATGGATGGATGATTCATTCTGCCTAATTAGCACCCCAGGGAGTAAAGACAAACACTTAGCAAAGTAAAAATATTTTCCCTTAGTTGTGTTTGTCTTAGTCAGTCTCTTGTAGTGACCGTACTAATTGCAAAAGTTCCTCAGTGTAATGACTTAGATCGTACTATATTAATTTGCTTAATTGATGAACTTCAGTCTAGCATAAGGCTAGAACTGCTGATGATTGCACAGTTTAGTACTATTCATGATTCGACAGACATTGAAGCAGTATCTGCTCATATGCAGCAAGATCTGTCCAACATTATACAATTACAATTTGGACAGAAATGTAGCAAATAGCATTCTCACCACACAATGTACTTTGCCATCAATTTAACAAATTGAGAATTTAACAAACTCACCTTGATATTTAATAACATTATTATTGTTGATCTTTACACCATCAATATCCTGTTGGTGGCAGATATTCCAATCTTTAAAAGAAAACCACCTGTTGAGTTCAAGGTTAAACTTATTTTTCTTTTGAAAGAGTAATTGAAAGAACATCTCAAGGTTGGATTTAATGAGCAACTCTGTCTGTAAGACTCCAGAGACAATTGTGCATCATTAATAACTTGGCCACATGTGTCAGAATATCAGACGCTATGGAGCATTGCATGGTTTACGTTTTTGCTTTCAAGAAATGACCAAAGCATTTTTTGTTCAGAAACGCTGCACAGAAATCTTTTTAAAAGTCTCTTCCTGAAGAGCAAGAAAGTGTATGTGTGTTTCCATTTTTAAAAATTCATTCACAGGATGGTGTCGCTAGCCAGGTCAGCATTTATTGCCCATCCATAACTGCTCAGAGAATAGTTGAAAGTTTATTACATTGTTGTGGGTCTGGATTCAAACGTTGGCTTGACCAGTTGAGAATGGCAGTTCCCCCCCCACAAAGGACATTAGTGAATCACATAGGTTTTTACTGACAATCAACAATGGTTTCATGGTCAACATTAGACTCTTAATTTCAGATTTTAATAAATTCATGTTTCACAACTGCCATGGCTGGATTCAAACCTCAGATCTCCATAAAATTACTGGGATCGCTGGATTAACAGTGTAACAATATTACACTGGCATTGCCCCCAAACATGGATTTTTTGGACATTTCATGTATTTGTATTTCTGTATTACTGGAGCATTGGTGGCTGGAGGGTGACCTTATAAAGGTTTATAAGATCATGCGGGGCATAGATATGGTAAATAGATTGTGTCATTTTCCTGGGTTGTGGGAGTCCAAAAATAAAGGGCATAGGTTTAGGGTGAGATGGGAAAGATTTAAAATGTATCTGGGGGGACGTTTTTCACACAAAAGGTGGTGCGATTATGGAATGTGCTGCCAGAGGAAGTGGTGGAGGCTGACACGATTACAACACTTAAAAGGCATCTGGTATATGAATAAGAAGGGTTTAGAAGGACATGGGCCAAGTGCTGGCAAATGGGACTGATTAATTTAGGATATCTGGTTGGCATGAATGAGCTGGAGCGTAGGGTCTGTTTCTGTGCTGTAAATCTCTATGATTCTATGACTGTGTACGCTAGTCATTCATTGTATCTTTATTGAATAAGTTTTCTTTTGACAACAGTGCAATAACTGTCTATTAAGAAACCTTGTTGTTTGAAATCTGATACCGACAATTACGAAATTGGCATTTTGGTAGCTGAAAAAAGTATTATTATTTTGTGACCTGTGCAATAATGGGGCTAGAATAACAGTGTACTGCTCCAACTTCTGTTTTAATTCCATTTTGACTTGTAAATATCTATCCTTCACTGTTGCTGAGTCAAATTCCTAGAACTCCCTGTAGCTCTATATACACCTAATGGATGACAATGGCTCAAGAAGTCAGTTCACCATCACTTTCTCAAGGACAATTATAGAGTCATCAAGATGTACAGAATGGAAACAGACCCTTCGATCCATGCCGACTAGATATTCCAACCCAATCTAGTCCCACCTGCCAGCACCTGGCCCATGTCTCTCCAAACCCTTCCTATTCATATACCCATCCAGATGCCTTTTAAATGTTGCAATTGTACCATCCTCCATCACTTCCTCTGGCAGCTCATTCCATACATATACCACCTTCTGCGTGAAAAAGTTGCCCCTTAGCTCTCTTGTATCTTTCCCCTCTCACCCTAAACCTATGCCCTTTAGTTCTGGACTCCACCACCCCAGGGAAAATACTTTGTCTATTTATCTTATCCATGCCCCTCATGATCTTATAACGCTATATAAGGTCACCCCTCAATCTCCAACGCTCCTGGGAAAACAACCCTAGCCTATTCAATCCTCCAACCTTGGCAACATCCTTGTAAATCTTTTCTGAACTTTTTCAAGTTTCACAAAATCTTTCTGAAGATGGGAAACCAGTGCTGGTTTTGCTGCTGACATCTCAGAAAGCATTCAGAATTATATGCAAGCTGAGGTTAGGAAAGCTTTCTTGAACTATTTTCAAGTTCTCCTGGTCAGTTTCACATTCTCCATCCTTCAACCTCTGTTAACCTCAGCTCACTCTGACTCCGATCCCTGTATTTATCCAACCTCAAATTCCACATCCAGGTCATTCTGTTATAACGTGCAGTTCATCAACGCGAATTCGCTGTAACGTGATAGATAAATCGGGACACTATTTCTAGAGCATGAACTTTTAAAGTGCGTGTTGGCTGTAAGGTGATTACATTGTCAACACTTTAAGTGCTGTTTCTAAAGTGTGATTTTTTTATAACGCAGCTTTGCACAAGAATGCAACCATTGCATTATGGAAGAACTGACTGTACCCATTACCTCCCATCACTCATTGTGCTGCCTACTAAGTACTAGTCACCCAGCAGCTCAAATTGTGAATTTTCATCCTTCTGTTCAAGTTCCTTCATGGCCTTACCTTTATCTCTAATATTCTTTAACTATATCACTCTCAAAGAAATCTTTGTTCTTCTACCTTTGGCCCATCATTGCTGGCCATGCCTTTTGCTGTATAGTTCATGGTTTCCCAAAATGAGGTTTAGGACCCCAGGTGAGGTTGTCAGCTGCTATTTTGGTGTTGCATGCTCTGAGGCAGCAATGTTCACCTCGAACTACATTAAAACAGTTGAGATGACAGTGCTGTCATTAATACGTATACCTCTTAAATACAGCATTGTTGATTCCTGAATCAGGCCACTCAAGACAGCTCCTGGTTTGTGCTGGTTCACAGATGCTACTTTCAGTTCTTATCCTATGCAAGTCCCATCAGCTGCATTGACACTCTAACGGCACTCCCACTTCCCCCCCCTCCACCCACCAACTCTCAAAGTTCTGCCAGAGGAGAGTTGCGATAATTTTCAAACCTCAAGATTAAATCAATGTGAGTAAAAGTTTGTGAAGCATTGGTCTATGCCCTGAGCTTGAAATTCTCACCCGAAATCTATTATGGACTTGAACAAATCCGCTCAAAACATATTAAGGAGATAACCGAGGCCCCAAATTTATCTTATTTAAAGGCAAGTGTAAGGCACTGTGTTCCAGATGAGATTCAATTGGTCAAACTACTAGGCTTTAAGCAAAGAAACACTTTATTCTTACACCACAGTTGAAGCACAAACAAAAAAAAAGAAAAATTAGTATAACTTTAATTCTTTAAAAATACTGAACAAAATAATGTATTATTAAACTACTACTCATCAGCTGTTCCAAATGTTAGCAGCATCCCATGAACACACCTTTGACAAAGGCAAATTCAGCAAAACTGATTTCCCTCACTTGTTCTCTCTCCTCCAACAGCAACAGAATGAGTCTAGCAGCAGAGATGAGCACTCAAGCTTTTTTCCAGCAGCAGCGAGAGAGAGCTGTATCTAACAACTTCAACTTCAGCAACTAAAAAACAAAAGTAAAACCCTGGATCTGTGTGAGCCAGACTCCACCCTCTCATGCTTCTTCTGTCTAACTTCTAAAAAAAGCATCTAAAGTTATTGACTTTGCTTTCCACGGAGCAGATGGTTCTACACCAGGATTACAACCCTCCTCTTCAAGAGAAACAGGACAGAACAAATTACTCTTAAAGGCATATTTCATCACACCAACATTCTTCCTTTAATATTTTCTTTAAAATCCATCTCTCAGACTAAGGTTTCAGTTTCTTCTAATCTCCCCTTGTTTGGCCTGAAGCGGATGGTTGTCTCGTGACAAGTGAAATGTTTGGGGCATATATCTTTAATGTTAAAGGTACTATATAAATGCAAGTTGCTGTTTAAACACTGGATTGAAATGTCTATATGATAAATTATCATTCCATCAATCTTGTTTGGATTTGAACCTAGATATAAGAGTCTAATGCTTAAATCACTGCATTAATGAGCTTCCCTTCATTATCTTCAAACAATGGAATTAGTCTCTGAAATTGAATCCAGTGGTGGATTAATCTTTGAAGATTTAAATTTGGATTATAGTATTAACTCTTAACACTGTCGAATCTCTGCATATATAGTCACAAAATTAAAAGGGATGGAAAACAATTGTGCAAATTATTGATTTGAAATATTCAAATAGTAAACTATATAAGCTTACAAACATTTAATGTGTAGATTTTGCAACTTCTGCTTTATTAAGAATTGCAAATGTTTAGAAAACTGTTGTCACTTGTCAGATTTCAAATGAGGAATAGTTATGGGTCATCAATGCCCAGAGTGGCAGATACTGTAGTTATGATGTCATATGTACAATGAAGTTTAAGGTTATTGATCCTCTTGTGACAGTTATTAAAAAGTCACTGCATACTTGAGGAATTTGCATTTACACTTCCCATGACATTGAGCTCTGACTCATTATAACCGAGTGGGCTTTCTGCATGGAAAATATACTCTCCTTTTCTCTATTAATTATTTGTATATAACCTCCTGTGTCATTTGGCATTCTATTTTCTATGTTTGCCCCCATTATTAGTTCTAACTGCAACCATTAGTTTTGCACATCATTTTAATTAACATCTGCTGAAATGACTCAAATTTCTGCCTCAGTTTGAATAAAAGCAACAGATCCCAAAAAGGACATAATTAGCTCTGCAGCAGTACTGCAATCACAGTCTCCAAATTAACTTCCTACACCTGTTTCAGAAAAATCATCATGCTTAGCACCTACTAGGCAACAGGCTAAGCAGCAAACCTTCTATTTTCTTATATTAAGATATCAAACAATTGCTTTTGCCGATATTTATCCCTCAACTAAAATCATTATCAAAGTAGATAATCTGGACATTATCAAATTGCTGTTTGTGTGTCTTGCAGTGCACAAATTGACTACCACATTGCAATTGTGATAACTCTACAAAAATTCTTATTGACAAGTGCTTGAAGTTGTGAATTATTAATACAAGCCTTTTTTCCATGCATATTTGTAGAACTTTGTGTTCTAAAACTCTATGTGAAGTGGTGACAACACTGCAAAAAGTGACGCCTAATTTTGAAAGCACTTTGAGAAATGCTGACATTTTGATGACCTCTTATTGAATTGTATCTTTTTTTCTTTCCAGCAGACCCAAGAAAAGGGATAGTGCAATTGAAAAAGGTGTCAACATTGTAAAAAAAAAGGGAACAAAATTCTGAGTTTCTATCCTAATGATTGGGGCGGCATGGTGGCTTCAGTGGTTAGCATTGCTGCCTCGCAGCAGCAGGGACGAGGGTTTGATTCCACCGTTGGGTGACTGTGTGGAGCTTGTGTATTCTCCCTGAGTCAGCATGCATCCCCTCCGGGTTATCTGGTTTCCTCCCACAGTCCAAAGATGTGCAGGTTAGCTGGATTGGCCATGCTAAATTGCCTGTGGTGTCCAGGCTATGTGGATTAGCCATGGGAAATGCAGAGATAGGATGGGAAGCTCTTTGGAGGGTCACCGTGGGCTGAATAGCCTGCTTTCACATTGTAGGCATTCCATTCTAAGAACTGATCTCTGAGTGGCATAAGTAAAATACGTGACATGCCACTGCTCTCTGGTAACGTCTAGGTCAGAGAATAAATTGTATGAATGTAGTGAATAAAGATTTCATTGAAATATAGTCTCTCCCAATTCTTTTTAACCCCTAAAATTTGAAGTTTTTTATAGTGGAGTTAAAACATACACAAATGAACATTATATCAAATATGCAAACAAAATATAGGGAAGCTGAATCAGCTTTTAAATTTGCAAGCATTTCCTCAGACTTTCCTGGTTAATTTGGTACTGATTTCTATTCATCAAGGTCTTCATTTTTTGTATATGTCCGCTATTTAACCATTTGGAAAATAAAGCTCCCTGTTATTGATAATGTAGAATAGATTGTTTGCAGTTTTGAATGAAATATGTTCATGGCTCTGTTAAGGTATGAATTTGGAGCAGAAAGAGGCCATATGGCTCTTTAAGCTTCCTCCACCATTCAAAACGATTCTGGCTGATCTGTTTATGTCTCGAATTCCACCTGCCCTGACAATCATGACCAACAAGAGTCTGTCACTGCCCTGAAAATATTCAATGATGGGCTTCAGGGTAATGTTGAGAGATAAAATAGTAATTTAAAGTGGACCATTGAAATGTTTGGAGTATCAGTGTTGACTGGCTCGATAAGGCATGCCAGGGAGAAAGGAGCAGAGAGGTTTGGGGGCCTGTCTCTTGATTATCACAGTAAGCCTGCAGGGTACTATGTCAAGCCAGAACTATGTTGTCTTCCATATGCATGCAACTTAAAATGTACACTGGAAATCCAAAATGGTTGTGACTACACCCATAGTGTATTTTTTCCGTCTGAGCATGGTAAGAATGGGGGATGGGGGAGCCTATTTATGAGTGACATGAGACTCTTTAAGGTGCCTTACATTGATCAGGTGCTTTCACAGAACAGGTTGAACTCAGCTGTATTCATATCATTATGCACGTGAGATGCATGCACTATCTGACTGGGTGGGATGCAAATGCTAGTCACAAGCAATCTTGATCACATCATCGTGGATTGAAGATAGCCACCTTTGGAAGCAGGAGTAATCGAGGCAACTTCTATGTTTCTATGTTTCAAACTTAAAAGTAGCACCTGAAGTCAGCAATCCTTAAGATAAATCAAGATCTTATAGGCTCCACATGGGCATGGAACTGATTTCCTCTCACCTGAAACGGTAAGTATTCACCAGCCTGCATGTGTCTGTGTGTACTCTATTTGCATGCCAAGGCTTGTGCTGCTCTTTTCAGTAAAATTTCCCTATGCCATCAGTGGAGGCATTCCATGACCCTCCTTATCAGAGTTCTCCATGTTCCACTGCATGGAGGATTAAACTAAACCACACTTTGTGAATGATGTGAATGCTGAATGCTCACATTACTAAGGACACATTCTGTTTCTTATATTTTCCAAAGAGGGTTGTAAAAGTGTGTCCCATAGGCCTAGTCACAGGAGGTTTTATTGACACTGTTGCTGCAGTGCTACGAAGGTGCAGAGAAATGGAGGAAAAACAGTTGCGTCTAAAAGCTTATGGCATTGCTGTAGCCTTTAATAGTTTGACAGTAGTTTTGTTATGCAATGAAACTTGAAAAACAAGGACTATCAAGGACAGTAAAAGCACCTTAACGACATTTAAAATTGGATATATATCTAAAACATTCTTTGAATAATATTAATAAATTAAGAGTTTTTACATTAAATGAATGTCCATGTCTTTTGATGTAAAATTTTGTTAAATCTCTTTTTGAAGTCTTGGCATGTTATGTTTTACTGTCCCACTTTTCACTTAATGTTAACAAGAGGTAGTAAAAAGCATGAATCATGTTCTGTTTTTATTGAAAAGCTGCACTTAATTATTAAATTATTTATTCTGCAAAGTACAAAGTCATAGGAAAATCACCACCAGCAAGTTCCCTCCATGCCACTCACCATTCTGATTTGGAAATACAATGCTGTTCCTTCAGTGTCGGTAGGTCGAACTCCTGCAACTCCCATCATAATGACATTGTGGGTCTATCTGCAGCAATTAGCTGCAGCTGTTTAAGAAAGCAGCTAACCACCATCCTCTCAAGAACAACTTGGGAAGGGCACTAAATGCTGACCCATTCAACAATGACAACATCCCATGAATGGAAAATTTAAACAAAATAATGTGGAGTTTGCGATTTCAATTTAATGTTCAAACTGAAGAAATGTATTATTTTCGGTGAATTTTCATATGATTGCGCATGTAAAGACAGACACAACCAGCATGCAGCAGTAAAATCTATGTTGTAGCTCATGTTTGTCCTTGGGTTTTCTGTTGTTTAGTATTAGTGCCTTGCTGATATGAGTGCTGAGGCACTATTATCAGTGTCAGTGGAAAAAGACAGCCAGCAGTGGTGGCATCTGCTGTCAACACATTTTTCTCTCCCCAGAAGTCAGAGCAACAGAGAGCTTCCCTCTGTGGCTGTCATTGAAAGAAAGTCAGTCCTGATTGCATCTCAACAGTATCTCAGCTTGAAGAAACAGCTACACACCTGATTGATTAACCGTATAAATGAGATTAATTTTACAGTTTAGAATGAATTCTGAATTTTCCAATTGGTTTCTCTTAATGCCAGGTGAATAGCCGACTGAGAAAATGGAGTCAAAAAGATCATTGTTTTCAAATTCTCTTGAAATAAGTAAAAGAAGACATCAATTAAGCACATTTTTCCCATAAAGCAAACCTTCTTCAGAAAAGTTGTGAATTTATACTACGTAATATCAAATCTGACGTGTTATATAATGTGTAACACATATTAGTTTCTTTCACTACAGCACGAGGTGCCTCACTTCATTTGTCAGAACAGCTTGTAAGTTTCAATACATATTTACATTTTATGTCAAACATTCTGTCATGCAGAAGGCTGAGGGGTTTGAAAAATATTCTAGGGATCGTGGCTGTAGATCGTGGCTTTTTCCACTTGGGATGCTAGATGGTTATCTTCCAGTTTCAGTATGACCCTTGACAATAATTTATGATCTTAGAGTGTACCAATCTGCAACACTTTGTATTCAACAGCTCTCTTCATGAGACTGACAAAATTTGGTTTAACCATCATGCATCATGCTTTATACATCTAAAGGACCAATGTGGGAGTAATATGGCCTGAGCTGATAGGTTCGCTAAAGGTGCCTAGGCAGATGCCTATCATTAAGGGATTAATGCATGTTAAAGTGCCCCTTTAACAAAGTAAGCCAAATAGGTTTAAAACCTACCTATTGAGGATTCCTCAGCAACTTTATTGACCATCAACTCAAACAAAGTTTATAAATAGTCATTTTGTAGTACAGAATTTGAGTATTGTTAAAAATACATTGATGTGCAGCTTTTGCATTTGCACTCATCAGGACAATTAGCAAGAATTGTCAATGTAACAGGAAAGCAAAATTAATCTATATGTTGGGAAAGAACACGGAGTGTTTGCAAGTGAACTCTGATCAACAGAGGTGACACAATCAAGAATGCACTAGTCATAATATCTTTCTGATCTCTTGTATGAGATTGCTACCTGGTGCCTTGTTGGTTAAAGTATAAAATGAACAAATTAATATTGAGATTTGAATTTAAATTGTAAGATTGAGAATTTACACATCAGCAACTTGCATTTGTACAATTCTTTTAATATAGTTGCAAGGCTCTTCTAAGAGTGTAATCAAATTAAGTTGACACTAAGTTGAAGAAGGATTTATTAGGTTACACGACCAATATCGTTGTCAAAGAGGCTGATCCTTTAGGAAGAGAGGGAGGTAGAACCATTGAGTAAGAGAATTCCAAAACTTAGGGGCTTTGAGAACTGAACATGTGGTCACCAATGAACAAGTAGAAAGACCCCAACTGAAGGAATTCATGATTTGTGTCAGCTTGCAGAACTTCAGGAGTTGCATATGCAGAGAGTGTTGAAGACCTGGAGGAATTCTTACCTGATATGTATTGTGACAAAAAGAATTTATGCTTCACAAGGAAGTCCTAAATTTGTGAGCACTGTCGAGTAACTTGAGATTCAGCGTTTGAGTGAAGAAGATTTGAGAGAGTAGTGACAGCACAAACTTAAAATGATTATACAGTACATGGGGGGATACATTCCAAGACCTACCGTGGAACCTACCACGCATAGGATCAAACCCATTCATTTAAATGGGAAATTTATCTTCCTGGCACCCCCCCCAACCTCCTTGTACTTGGTTCTGGAAGGTTCCCTATAATATTAGATTAAATTAGATTAGATTAGATAATTAGATTAGATTACTTACAGTGTAGATTACTTACAATATATTCGGGTCGCAGTAAACCGCGGATAACTGAAACATGGCAAATGATTCTGTGGATACCGGGGTCGCCCTGTACAGCAAACATTTTATTAACTGGCACCTATGGGACCAGGAGTGTGCTGGTTGATCAAGAGGTCCACATAATCAATGTAAACACACACAGTGAATAATAGAAACGCAATGCAAGAGGTATACACATCACTGTCATACTTTATTTACAGCAGTAATCATTTAAATAATAATGCAACCTTGCCTTAGATAAAGTTAAAAATCACACAACACCAGGTTATAGTCCAACAGGTTTAATTGGAAGCACACTAGCTTTCGGAGCGCCGCCTGTCACAACCACCTGATGAAGGAGCGTCGCTCCGAAAGCTAGTGTGCTTCCAATTAAACCTGTTGGACTATGACCTAGTGTTGTGTGATTTTTAACTTTGTACACCCCAGTCCAACACCGGCATCTCCAAATCTTGCCTTCGATAAAACTTACTGGCAGACAGCCTTCTCATTTGCACCCTCAACTGACTACTCAAACATCGTGGCAGAAATTGAATCAAAATTGAATTATCTGTTAATGTTTTGTGTGCTCATTCGAATGAACAACAAGTATATTTACATAAATAAATGAATTAAAATTATAAATAAATTGGACAGAACAATACAGTAAACTTTCCGGTATTTGAGGGATATAGTTTTTGCCAGTTAATCAAGTTTGCTGTACTTTAATCCAATGGCTCCCCCTATTAAATGATGTAAGTATCGCAGTCAGAAAATCTTCTAGATTCCAGAACAGAAACTGGTTTGGAGATACTGGTGTTGGACTGGGGTGTACAAAGTTAAAAATCACACAACACCAGGTTATAGTCCAACAGGTTTAATTGGAAGCACTGGCTTTCGGAGCACTGCTCCTTCATCAGGTGGTTGTGGAGTATAAAATCGTAAGACAATATTTATAGCAAATGTTTACAGTGTGATGTAACTGAAATTCTATATTGAAAAAGACCTGGATTGTTTGTTAAGTCTCTCATCTTTTGGAATGAACATGTTGGTTTAAGTTCTTTCATACGTAAGTCACAGAACTTTTTTAAAGTTGCATTCTCAAGTGAACTTTAACAATTGGTGTCATGTCAGCCCAGATAATGCATTTAAGGTGTGAGGTGCCCTGTGCCAACATGTTCAGACTGATTCTAATCTAAAAAACAGATTTACAGAATCCAACATGGATTTCAGCAGTTTTGGTAAAATTCACCCCATAAACCTATATGTGTGTGTGTGGGGAGGGGGCGTTATGATTGTCTGTGAGATAGTGTTAGTATGTGTGAGTTTGAGTTTAAGAGGGTATAAGTCTGTGAGAGGGTGCGTGTGTGAGTGTGGGAGTGTATGTGTGAGCGTATGAGAGAGGGTATGCATCAGTGTGCGGGTCTTTAGGAGTGTGTAAGTGTCTGTAGGAGTGTGTGTGTGTTTGTGTAGGGGTGTGTGTGTGTTGGAGTGTCTGTGTATCTGTCTGTGTGTGTCCGTCTGTCTGTGTGTGTTTATAGTGCAATGGGGTCACCTGTAGTATGACGTGAACCCAAGGTCCCGGTTGAGGCAATCCACATGGGTACTGAACTTGGCAATCAGCCTCTGGTCAGCCACTTTTCATTGTTGCCTCTCCCAAAGTCTGCCTTGGAGGACAGTCACCCAAAGGTCCGAGGTCGAATGTCCCGGACTGCTGACGTGTTCTCCAACTGGGAGGGAACACGCCGTCTGTTGATTGTTGTGCAGTGTCCATTCATCCATTGCCATAGCCTCTGCTCGGTCTCACCAATGTACCATTCCTCAGGGCATCCTTGCCTGCAGCCTATGAGATAGACAATGCTGGCTGAGTCACATGAGTACCTGCCATGTACATGGTGGGAAGTGTCCCCATGCATAATGGTGGTATCCGTGTCAACACTCTGACATATCTTGCAGCGTCTACCGTGACAAGGTTGGTGAGCTGAAAGCTGGTTTCTTAAATTATGATTCATTGAATAATTAATAATCTCAGATGGGTTCCAATGATATTATAATCAATCCATAAAAGTTTAAAAATGTTGTTTTATAATTGTTTTAAATCCATGCATGTGGCTGAACTCATGGGGAATATTTGTACAATATTAACACATGTTTTCCTCCTTCTGTCCAAAATTTTCCAAAGTGCAATGAGATATTCTCGAGGGATCTGACAAGGCAAAATTATCACAGTGGCGGCACAGTGGCTCAGTGGTTATCACTGCTGCCTTGCAGTGCTAGGGACCCGGGTTCAATTCCAGCCTCAGGCGACTGTCTGCGTGGGTTTCCTCTGGGTGCTCCAGTTTCCTCCCACAGTCCAAAGATGTGCGGGTCAGGTGAATTGGCCATGCTAAATTGCCCGTAGTGAGAGGTGCATTAGTAGGGAGCAGGTGAATGGGTCTAGGTGGGTTACTCATCGGAGGGTCAGTGTGGACTTGTTGGGCCAAAGGGCCTGTTTCACACTGTAGGGAATCTAATCTAATCTAATAGCAGAAGAACCAAAGATCTCTGATCTTATTTCTCATTCCCGCATAGAGAGAATTGAGGAAAATCCAGGGAATAGAATCATAGAATTTTACTGTACAGAAGGAGGCTATTTGACACATTGTGTCTGTGCCAGCTTCTGAAAGAGCTACCTAGCTGGTTCCATTCACCAAACGTATTTGAGTTTGTGTTTGATGTATTGTCACATGTACTGAGATAGAGTGAAAAATATTGTCTTACATGCTATACAGGCAGATTGTACCAAACAAAGTGCACCAGGGGAGCAGAACAGAGTGCAGAATACAGTGTTACAACCACAGAGAAGGTGCCAGAAAGAGAGAGAGAGACATCTGAATTAGCATTTGAGAGGTCTGTTCAAAAGTTTGATAACAGCAGGGAAGAATCTATTTGTATGTGCATTCAAACTTTTATATATTATGCCCGATGGAAGAGACTATAACCATTGTGGGAGGGGTCTTTGATTATGTTGACTGGTTTCCCAAAGCAGCGGGAAGCGTAGATAGAGTAGATGGATGGGAGGCTGGTTTGCATGATGGACTGGGCTGTGTTCACAAGTCTCTGTAGTTTCTTCCATCTTGGGAAGAGCAGTTGCCAAACCATGCTGGGATGTATCCAGATAGAATGCTTTCTATGGTGCATCTATAAACTTTGATTAGAGTCTTTGAGCACATGTCAAATTTCCTTAGCCACCTGAGGAAGTAGAGGCGTTGTTGTGCTTTCTTGAAAGTGACAATATGGGTGGACCAGCACAGATTATTGGTGATCATCACTCCCAGGAACTTGAAACTCTCGACCATCTCCACCTCAGCACCATTGATGCAAACTCTCTACTCTGCTTCCTCAGGTCCATGATCAGCTCCTTCATTTTGCTGACATTGATGGGGAGATTGTTGTCTTTCCTTAACCCTCTGAGTTAATCACTTTCAAATATATATCCAACTCTCCTTTGGAACCTCCTATGGAATCTGTCTCCTCCACTCTCCCAGGCAGGGCATTCCAAATCCTAACAATTCTTTGAGGAAAGATGTTTCTCCTCAACCTGAGGCTGACAATTTTTAATTTATGACCCTAGTTGCTAACATGCCACATCTGCAACCATTTTCTGAAGCATAAGAGCACATGGCCAATGGGGAACTTCAACATGTGACAATTCTTGAAGCCAACACAACAGCTACAAATAGATCTCACCTTTCCAATTTTAGAGCAATATATCCTACACCTGAATAATTACTGATTTACATAAATGTATGAAGGCAAAATTGGATTGGAAAGTATTTGGGGATCCCTCGCATCCACCTTAAACTCATCCCCTTTTTCATGTGCTGAGCAGGAACATTTTGCTGGTTTTATGATTCTGTCATGATAGCTAAGAAAGTAGTTGTAATGCCAGCTGCTTCTTGTTAGAGTTGAGGTACAGAATTACCATGATCTGTCTGGCTGACTGGCCTGGCTTTATTCCTAATATTCCTTTATATCTACTTGGACACTGATTGGCTTCTCCCCCACTCACTTTAATAGCCATTTCTTCTATAACATGATTGTTGCGTTCTTGTGCAACCTGGCGCTATATAAAAATCACGCATTAAAAATAGCACTTAAAGTTTTGTATTTGCTTTATAGCCAACACGTTTTGCAAGTTCACTCTCAGGATTATAATTTCTTTTTCTACTGCTCTTTTATCAATATATTCCACATACGTACTTACAAATACTATCCTTAATGGAACAGCACCCCTTATCTCTTACCAGAAAGATTGTTTTGGCACTGTGTGACATTAGAAATTATATAAATTTTCACAGATACTTTGAAAGCATGTGGAATGTGAGTACTGCAGTTTTCAGTGAAAAGTCCTGGAGCTAGTAGAAATAACAGTTTCTGGAGTGATAATTTATTTGCCACCAGAAATCCCAACACTATTTTGTATTACTTCCCTTCCATGGATTGACTGAATATTTATGGATTTTATCCAGTTTCATTATCTGGATTTGACTAGGTGAATACATTTCGCAATTCTCCTGATTTGTACCATTTAAGTCACACATTGGACAGAGAAAAATTAACGTAAGAACAATAGATTTGTGATTATTTCTGAGCATTTTAAAAAAATGAAAATCATTATTAATCTAAGACAGCAGAATAGAAACAAAGTTAAATTTAGTTTCTCTATTCTTTCATGTGATATGTGTGTCACTTGGCCATGCAAACATCTGTTGCTCCTTAACTACTAGGCATAAGTGAGGACTGCAGATGCTTGAGATCAGAGTCTAGATTAGAGTGGGGCTGGAAAAGCACAGCAGGTCAGGCAGCATCCGAGGAGAAGGAAAATCGACGTTTCGGGCAAAAGCCCTTCATCAGGAATGAAGGCAGGGAGCCTCTGGGGTGGAGAGATAAATGGGAGGGGGTTGGGGCTGGGGAGAAGGTAGCCAAGAGTACAATAGGCGAATGGGGGTGGGGATGAAGATGATAGGTCAGAGAGGAGGTTGGAGCGGATAGGTGGGAAGGGAGATTGGCAGGTAGGACAGGTCATGAGGATGGTGCTGAGCTGGCAGATTGGAGCTGGGGTAAGGTGGGGGGAGGGGAAATGGGGAAACTGGTGAAGTCGACATTGATGCCCTGGGGTTGAAGTGTTCCAATGTGGAAGATGAGGCATTCTTCCTCCAGGCGTCGGGTAGTGAATGAGTGGTGGTGGAGGAGGTCCAGGACCTGCATGTCCTCGGCAGAGTGGGAGGGGGAAGTTGAAATGTTGGGCCACGGGGCGGTGTGGTTGATTGGTGCGGGTGTCCTGGAGATGATCCTTAAAGCGCTCTGCTAGGAGGCATCCAGTCTCCCCAGTGTAAAGGAGACCACATCGGGAGCAACGGATACAATAAATAACATTGGTGGATGTGCAGGTGAAACTTTGATGAATGTGGAAGGCTCAAGTTGGTTGTCATTGATGGAGATGGAGATGGAGAGGTCCAGGAAGAGGAGGGAGGTGTCAGAGATGGTCCAGGTGCAGTTAAGGTCAGGGCGGAATGTGTTGGTGAAGTTGATGAACTGTTCAACCTCTTGGCTTGCTATGCCATTTGAGAGAACAGTTAAAAGTCAACCACGTTGATATATCTCTGTAATCACATGGAGGCCAAACCAAATAATGATGGCAGATTTTCTTTCATAAAGGACTTGAGTGATCCATGTAGGTTTTTATTACAATCGACAATAATTTCGCAGTATTACTTTTGAGACTAGCTTCAAATTTTGCCAACAGTTGTGCTTAGACTTGAACTCACATATCCCTAACATTAGCCTGAATCACTGGAATGACATTATACCGAGGACCACTGTCTACTATAATTCATAATGCAGCGAATCCAGTGGTAACTTGTAGTTTTTTGTTGAAGGGAGGAACTCCTTAGGAATTTTGCTACTGTCATCTTAGCCAATTAAAGGTTAGTTATACCACTGTGTCAGAGAACAGCTCTAGACTTTGACCGTAATACCATAAGATATAGGATCAAAATTAGGCCATTTGACCCATTGAATCTGCTCACCATTTGATCATGTCCACATGTTCCACAACCTCATTCTCCTGCTTCTCCCTGTAACCTTTGATTGAATGCAAGTGATGCTGATTGGACTCTCATAATGTATTGGCTGATTTGGGGCGGCACGGTGACTCAGTGGTTAGCACTGCTGCCTCACAATGCCAGGGACCCAGACTCGATTCCAACCTCGGATGACTGTCTGTGTGGAGTTTGCATATTCTCCCCATGTCTGTGTAGGTTTCCTCTGAGTGCTCTGGTTTCCTCCCACAATCCAAAGATGCGCAGGTTAAGTGAATTGGCCAAGCTAAATTGTCTATAGTGTTCAGAGATGTGCAGGTTACATGCATTAGTCAGGGGTAAATATAGGGTAAGGGAATGGGTCAGTGTGGACTTGTTGAGTCGAAGGGCCTCTCTCCACACCGTAGGGATTCTGTGTTTTAAAAAGGTCAAGAGCTGGCTTCCTTTGGTGCAGTGGTAGTGTCATTACCTCTGAGCAATAAGGCCCACCTGCTCCAGAGGTGTGTCATAGCATCATAAATAGCTTGATTAGAAGAAATGTTTTGAAACTTATGTTCAGTGGCAGTGTCCATCTGGAGTCAAATCTCACCTGCTCCAGAACTGTATTATAGCATGTCTAAACAGATTGAGTAAAAATATCCAGGACCCAACAGTTATTCATTCCTCGTCCAACTCCATTTTAATGTGGGCCTTTCCCTCTCTCTCACACTCACTCTCTCTCACTCTCATTTTTTTTGTTGCACTGCTCCTGACAGGCTATGCTTGTAAATTGTTCTCTTAACTAAAATCACAGGTGATTTGATGGTGACAAAAAAAACCATCTGTCTATTATCTTCAGAGAGAGGTTGGTACCACAAGAGGTGAGGTTCATTATTTCCCCCATCAAGTGTGCACCAGCCCTCTGAGACTTCAAACAGATCCATCCCCCTACCCTATCCCCTTGGCCCTGCATTTTTCATGTCTAATTTTCCTAGCCTGCACATCTTTAGACTGTGGGAGGAAACTGGAGTACCTGGAGGAAACCCATGCAGAGAAAATGCAAACTCCACACTGTCACCCAAGGCTGGAATCAAATCCAAGTCTCTAGTGCTGTGAGGCAATGGTGCTAACCACTGAGCCACCACACTATCTGCTAATGACAATAGTTTTGGTCTACCTCATGTTTTGTTGAACCTCCTGCTTCTTTAGTGTAACTAAACTACTTTGACTGTGGTGAAAAAGAAACACAAAGAAATTCCAATATAAATTACTTCCTCTACTTGGGAGAATGAGCCACATATTTTTGTCAGACAATAGCAAACTGTTAGAGAACCTTCAAATTAGGTCTCTGAGTGGGAGAAGAATCAATCAATAGCTCTGTACAATTATCAAATTACCCTGTCCATAAGTTAGATTTTGGTTCAAGTTTTTCCAGATGCCAAATCCAGATCTTCATAATAATTACAAAGGCCTGCATCAATCAGTTTTGAGGAGGATCAGTAATTTCTGCTTACAGGTAAGAAAATAAATAGTTGGCAAGCAGGAGGCTGGAAGAACATGGCAAGCCAGCAGGTCCTGAAGAAGGGTTATGTCTGAAACGTTGACTTCTCCACCTCCTGATGCTGCCTAGCTTGCTGTGTTCTTGAAGCTTCCTGCTTGTCCACTTTGGATTCCAGCATCTGCAGTTTTTTTGTCTCTGAGGAAATAAATAGAGCATTTCATTTGCAAAATACATATTTTAGTTTGAAAGTAATTGCCCTCAGAAGGCGGTATCCATTGACTTCAAAGGCAATGAAAATGGAGCTCGTGTAAAAGGAGTTGTTAAATTCCTTTAGTTTTAAATTTGAGATAGATACATTTTGTTAAGCCAGGGTATAAAGGGATATGGGCTAAAAGCACCTATATGGAGTTAAGCCACAGATCAGCCATGATCTCAATAAATGGCGCCAAAGGCTCAAGGGGCTGAATGGCTTACTCCAGCTCCTATGTTGATTCTTTACTTCTATCCAAACTGAGTTTCACTTAAAGAGTCAGAGAATTGTCCAGAAATATTTTATTGTAGCAGCATGTTTTTTGATGATCAACTCCATTGTTTCAAAGCTGATGTACTTTGAGAAATACTGAATTGGAAGTGAAATGGAAACTTTAGCCAACTCAAAAGAGTTAGTGATCCTTTAGGTTTCTAGAAACACGAAAACAAAAACTTCAGATTTCTGGGGAAACTGACATTGACTGAAACCAAGTAAAATGTCATACCGTTGTTCAAATCCAGATTCTACTGTCACAGTACGCAGTCCAAAGAACACAGCAATTGGATCCAGCAAAAATACAGTTGCTGCAGTTGTTTCTGTTACTTGGTGGATCCATACTATTTGTGACAGAGTTTGGCAGATTCTAAAGAATTCTGCCATTTTGGTGAAGACCGTACCTGTGGAATTCCGATTGGTTGGTTGAGGTTGCTGCTATTGGCTGAAGAAAGGAGGCTAAATCCTTGAAGACAAAATTGTGCCTGTTTTAGTTGGTAATTAAAATTAATGTCATGCATGCTAAGTGAACTGCGCAGTAAATCTGTGAGTTCTATCTTTGTTGTCATTGCTGTAATTTACGGTTTATGTTAACTGTCTGTTAATTCATATTTAATTTATACTGATTTTCTGAGTATTAAAGAAATAATTATAATGAGTGACATCTTGTCCAGTGGTTCCTTTGAAGTGGGATCATTCTGTTCTTTGGTCGATCTGAAGATCATAACAACCATAGTCTACATTCTTATTTGTTTGCTTTACAAAGTGTTCAGTTTGGGAATTACACCAAAAGACCATAAGACATAAGAGTAGAAATTAGGCCATTCAGCCCATCGAATCTGTTCCAACATTTGATCATGCCTGATAAGTTTCTCAAACCTATTTTCCTGCGTTCTCCCCATAACCTATGATTCTCTTGGCAATCAAGAACTTAACTATCTCAGTTTTAAATGTACTCAATGACCTGGCCTTCACAGCCTTCTGTGACAATGAGCTCCACAGACTCCACACTCTCTGGCTAAAGAGGCTTCTCTTTATCTCCATTCTAAAGGGTGTTCCCTTTACTCTAAAGCTGTGCACTCGGGTCCTCGTCTCTTTTACCAATAGAAACATTTTCCCAACATCCACTCTGTCCAGACCACTCAATATTCCATAAGTTTCAATCAGATCCCCCCCTCATCCTTCTAAACTCCATCAAATATAGTCCCAGAATCCTCAAATATACCTCATTTGTTAAGCCTTTCATTCCAGAGATCGTTTGCGTGAACCTTCTCTGGACACGCTCCAGTGCCAATGCATCCTTCCTGAGGTGTGGGGCCCAAAATTGCTCATGATATTCTAAATGTGCTCTGACCAGAGCCTTATAAAGCCTCAGAATTACATTCCTGCTTTTATAATCAAATCCTCTGGAGATAAATGACAAGATTGTACTTGCCTTCCGAACTACTAACTCACCCTGCAAGTTTCCTTAAGAGAAACCTAGACTAGGGTTCCCAAGTCCATTTGCACTTCAGATTTCTGAATTTTCTCCCCATTTAGAAACTAGTCCATGTCTCTATTTTTCCTACCAAAGTGCATGACCTCACTTTCCCATGTTGTGTGTCATCTGCCACTTCTTAGCACCTTCTCCTAACCTGTCTAAATCTTTCTACAGCCTCCCTGCCTCCTCAATACTACCTTCCCCATCAACTATCTTTGTATCTTTTGCAAACTGAGCCAGAATGCCCCTAGTTCCTTCATCCAGATCATTAATGTATGAAGTGAAAAGTTATGGTCCCAACACTGGCCCTTGTGGAGCACCACTAGTCACTGGCTTCCATCCTGAAAAGGACCCTTTTATCCCCACCCTCTGCCTTCTGCCAGAAAGCCAATCTTCAATCCATGCTAGTACCTTGCCATTAATGCCATAGGCCCTTATCTTACAAAGCAGCC
Source organism: Chiloscyllium plagiosum (assembly GCF_037043375.1). NCBI lineage: Eukaryota > Metazoa > Chordata > Chondrichthyes > Orectolobiformes > Hemiscylliidae > Chiloscyllium > Chiloscyllium plagiosum. The sequence goes on from NW_028270164.1 coordinate 12,991,025, forward strand.
CCCTGTGCGGCACCTTATCAAAGGCTTTCTAGAAGGCAAGATAGATAACATCTATTGACTCTTGGTCTGACCTGTTCGGTACCTTCTCAAGGAATTGTAACAAATTTGTCATGCATGACCTCTCCCTGATGAAGGTTGAAACTTTATTGCTGGAACAGCACAGCAGGTCAGGCAGCATCCAGGGAACAGGAGATTCGACGTTTCGGGCACAGGCCCTTCTTCAGGAATGAGCAGAGAGTGTTCAGCAGGAGAAGATTTATCTTCTCCTGCTGAACACTCTCTGCTCATTCCTGAAGAAGGGCCTGTGCCCGAAACGTCGAATCTCCTGTTCCCTGGATGCTGCCTGACCTGCTGTGCTGTTCCAGCAATAAAGTTTCAACTTTGATCTCCAGCATCTGCAGACCTCACTTTCTCCTCGAAGATTTCAACCTACTGCGAATCCTCTTACAAGGATGCCTTCCTTGAAGAAGCTCTCTGCCTCTCTCTACAAAGATTTCAGTGAGTCCCTCTCTCACTGCACACCCCAGGTCATCTCCTCTGCACAGAAGCTCTTCAGCCACATTCTGAAGCAGACTCGTTACCACAGCCATATCTCCTTTCTCAGCACCTGCCTACAGAACCGACTGATCCCCCATGGACTCCAGATCACCTTCCGACCAACACAATTTGGACCCAACCAGGACTACCAGTACCTGCAACAAATCCGCAGCCTCCAGCAACGGACCTCCCTCCGGATCCTCCACTCCACGCTTGCAGCCATGCGCCGGTACCTACATTCCCTGCAACTCGACCTACCCCAGCTCAGGACAACTCTCTCACAGACTTCCAAAAAAAAGCCTACCTTTTATCTTCTCCTGCTGAACACTCTCTGCTCATTCCTGAAGAAGGGCCTGTGCCCGAAACGTCGAATCTCCTGTTCCCTGGATGCTGCCTGACCTGCTGTGCTGTTCCAGCAATAAAGTTTCAACTTTGATCTCCAGCATCTGCAGACCTCACTTTCTCCTCTCCCTGATGAAACCGTGCTGACTTTGTCCTAATTTATCATGCACTTCCAAGTATTCAGAAACCTCATCCTTCACAGTGGACTCCGAAATCTTACCAACGACTGAGGTCAGGCTAATCGGCTTATAATTCCCTGTCTATTGCCTTACTCTCTTCTTAAACAAGGTAGGGGGAGGGATTTCATTCACAATTTACCAGTTCTCTGGGACCCCTCTTGACTCCAGTGATACCTGAAAGATCACTACTAAAGTCTCCACTATCTCTTCAGCTATCTGCTTCGGAACTCTGGGGTGTTGTCCATCTGGTCCAGGTGATTTATTCACATCTGATCTTTTGGGTTTTCTAGCATCTCCTCCTTGGTGATGGCCACCATATTCATCTCTGCGCCCCCGACGCTCTTGAATTACCGGGATAATACTCATGTCTTCCATCGTAAAGACTGATGCAAAGTACTTATTCAGTTCCTCAGCCACACTGTTAGTGTAACATGCTTTAGCATTCTTTGCTGTTGTCTACATGTAAGAAGCATTTATCCTGGTCATTTAGGTGTCTTGGCCAATATTTGTCTTTCAATCATTATCACCGAAGAATCTGTACCTAAGTACCTTGTGCCTAAGATGGCGTTGTAAGTGGAGATTTGTAAATTTTTTGAGTACATGTGACAATAAAGCTACTTCAATTCAATTCATTAAAAAGCAAGTTATCCAATCATTACCACATTGCTGCCTGAGACAGCATTTGCACCCAAATTGGTTGCCATTTTTTCCAAATTTATTACTGAATTTTAAGCACATTGGAACATGCAAGTCATTTGTTTTAGTTAACACGCTTCAAGTGTTAAGAACCATGAGAACCGCGAATGCTGTAATTCAAAGACAAAAATAGAAATTGCTGGAAAAGCTCAGCAGGTCTGGCAGCGTCTATAGAGTGAAATCAGAGTTAACATTTCAGGTCAGGTTACCTTTCTTCAGAACTCAATGACTGATCCGAGGAAGGGTCACTCCACCCGAAACATTAACTCTGATTTCTCTCAATGGATGCTGCCAGACCTGCTGAGCTTTTCCAGCAATTTCTATTTTTGCTATTCAAGTGTTAATATGAGTGAAAATGTTATGATTAGCATTTTTGGACATATAATGTGAAATCAGAATAATTAATACTCCTAAGCCCTCATCCCTGAGATTCATATGTTTCTTGATAGAATGTTCTGAATTTACGATTTCATAAAGTGGACAGCATAGTAAGAATTCTGAAAGCCTTTAGAGGGATAATAGATGTCAGGGCAACTTGTTTCTCTCTCAGTATTGTAACTGAGCAATTACATTATCAGAGAGCTACCCTTGTGAATATACTGTGGACTTCATGATTGGATTGTTTCACAGATGTATCTGAAAGGAGTAAAAATAAAATTGGGCTGAAGATAAAGGAAATAATTGTGTTTTTTAATTATAAAGTATGTCACTGTACCTTTCTGCAGTGTGGTACAATTATCATGTGAGTCTGTAACAGTTATAATTATAAATATTTTCAGCACCACAGCTGTCTGATGTAATTTGGGAGGTGGTTTTCATCCTCCTCTTGTATCATCTCCATAATGTGCCGAATCATTTGAATTTGGTAGCTGAAGCTGGAAGAGTTGTTTTTAAAATGAAATATCCTTGGCTCTATGAAAAGAAGACAGCATGGTAGCTCAGTGGTTAGCACTGCTGCCTCACTGTAGCAGGGCCCTGGGTTCAATTTCAGCCATAGGTAACTGTCTATGTGAAGTTTGCATATTCTCCCTGTGTCTATGTGGGTCTCCTCCCACAGTTCAAAAATATGCAGGTTGATGGATTGGCCATGCTAAATTATCCAGAGTGTGGAGGGTAGGTGTATCAGCCATGGGAAGTATTGTGTGGAGGGTTGGTATGGACCAAATGGTCTGTTTCCACTATGTAAGAATTCTATGAAAAGTAAGGATGTTCTGCTAAACCTCTGTTGAAAAGCTTGTTGGGCCCAAACTGCATGGGATTTTATAAATCACATAAGCATGAAGGAAATGCAGGGTATATTTATAGTTGTCACATTGCATTTCTTTTAAATGATATTCATTTTGAAATTGATATAGTTGTGCATATTTTTGTTACATCATTTATTAATATTTGAACATTTATCTTATAACATGCAACCAATACTGATGAACATATATAGATGTTACAGTAAAATATATATCAGTTTTACCTTCTGTCATGTAAATACACTAACGGTGCATACATTGAAAACAGCTCTGTGGAAATTTAGGACTGATGGAGGCTGTCTTAACTGAGACAAGAATTTTACAACAGCAATGATTTGAACAGCTCTTATTGAGAGCACTGACTAGAATATGCATAGAATTACATGGAATAAACAACTAGTCTGTACTGATTATATAACAGGAGTGTTCCTTCTATGCTATCTACTTGATCTCAGCCTTTCTGCATATCTTTCTATTTCCTTTTATTTGCTAATCTAATTTTCAGATAAGAATTTTTGCCTTAATCATTTGCTGTGGTTTATATTCTGATTAAGGAATTCTTTTTCCTATTTTTCTGTGAGATTTATTAATAAATGCACGATATTGATCATCCTTAGATTTGCATTCTTCCACAGGTGGAAATATTCCTCTGTATCCATTTAGCTACTTTCCCACAGACTCCACTTTATCATGAGTTTACTGCACGACACATTATCAAACATTTAGAGTCATAGAGATGTACAGCACGGAAACAGATCCTTTGGTCCAACTTGTCTGTGCCGACCAGATATCCTAACCTAATCTAGTCCCATTGGCCCTTCCTTTTCATATTCCCACCCAGGTGCCTTTTGAGTGTTGTAATTGTACTAGCCTCCACCACTCTCTCTGGCAGCTCATTCCAACAAACACCACCCTCTGTGTGAAAAAGTTGCCTCTTTGCTCCCTTTTATATCTTTCCCCTCTCACCCTAAACCTAAGCCATCTAGTGCTGGACTACCCCACTTCAGGAAAAAGACTTTGTCTATTTATCCTATCCATGCTCCTTGTGATTTTATAAGTCTCTATAAGGTCACCCCTCAGCCTGCGACGCTCCAGGGAAAACAGCCCTATCTCACCACAAACCCCAGGAACCCCATCCAGGAGAAAAATATAAATAGAAAGCAGGAGATAACAGCTTCGCTTCACTTGGAAGTCGCCACTGATAATGTTACCTAGCCAGGTAATGAAACATCTGGATATCAAACCTACAGCTCAGCGAGCAAACCTACACCCTAAACCTCAACCTGAGCTACAAACCTTCACAAACTTTGCGAGCCCTATCTTATTCAGCTCTCCCTATAGCTCAAGTCCTCCAAACCTGGCAACGTCCTTGTAAGTATGTTCTGAACTCTTTTAAGTTTCACAACATCCTTCTGATAGGAAGGAGACCTGAATTACAAGCAATATTCCAAAAGTGGCCTAACCAATGTCCTATACAGCTGTAACATGACCTCCCAACTCTGATACTCAATAAAGGGAAGCATACCAAATGCCTTCTTCACTATCCTATCAACTTGCGACTCCACTTTCAAGGAGCTATGAACCTGCACTCCAAGTCTCTTTATTCAGTAACACTACCTAGAACGTGACCATTAAGTGTATAAGTCCTCATCTGATTTGTTTTTTCCAAAATGCAGTACCACACATTTATCTAAATTAAACTCCATCACTCACTCCCCAGCCCATTGGCCCATCTGATCAAGATCCCATTGTGCTCTGAGGTAACCTTCTTCACTGTCCACTACACCTCCAATATTGGTGTAATCTGCAAACTTACTAACTGTATTTCATATGTTCACATCCAAATCATTTATATAAATGACAAAAAGTTGTGGACCCAGCACCAATCCTTGTGGCACTCCACTAGTCACATGAAAAGCAACCCTCCACCACCACCTTCTACCTTTGAGCCAGTTCTGTATTCAAATGGCTAGTTCACCTTGTGTTCCATGAAATCTAACCTTGCTAACCAGTCTCCCATGAGGAACCTTGTTGAACGGCTTACTGAAGTTAATATAGATCACATTCACCACTCTGCCCTCACCAATCCTCTTTGTTACTTCTTCACAAAACTCATCAAGTTGGTGAGACATGATTTCCCACGCACAAAGCCATGCTGACTATCCCTTAGCAGTCCTTGCCTTTCCAAATGCATTTAAATCCTGCCCCTCAGGATTTCCTCCTACAACTTGCTCACCACCGATGTCAGGCTCACTGATCTATAATTCCTTGGCATTTCCTTACCACCTTTCTTAAATAGTGGCATCGCGTTAGCCAACCTTTAGTCTTCTGGCACCTCAACAGTGACTATCGATGACACAAATATCTCAGCAAGGGGCCCAATAATCACTTACCTAGCTTCCCACAAAGTTCTAGTGTACACCTGATCAGGTCCTGGGGATTTATACATTTTTATCTGCTTCACGACATCCAGCACCTCCTCCTCTATAATATAGACATTTTCAAAGATGTCACCATCTATTTCCCTACATTCTATATCTTCCATGTCCTTCTCCACAGTAAACACTGACACAAGACACTGATTTAGTATCTCCCCCAGCTCCTGCAGCTCCACACTTAGGCTGCCTTGCTGATCTTTGAGGGGTCCTATTCTCTTCCTTTTGTCCCTAATGTATTTATAAAAAGCCTTTGGATTCTCCTTAACCCTATTTTCCGAAGCTATCTCATGTCCCCTTTTTGCCCTCCTCATTTCCCTCTTAAGTATACTCCTACTGCCTTTACACTCTTCTAAGGGTTCACTCGATCTCTCCTGTCTATGCCTGACATATACTTCCTTCTTTTTCTTAACCAAAACGGCAATTTCTCTCGTCATCTAGCATTCCCTACACATCCTAGCCTTTCCTTTCACCCTAACAGGGATATACTTACTCTGGGCTCTCGTTATCTCATTTTTGAAGGCTTCCCATTTTCCAGCCATCCCTTTACCTGCGAACATCTGCCTCCAGTCAGCTTTTGAAAGTTCTTGTCAAATATCGTCAAAATTAACCTTTCTCCTAATCAGAACTTCAACCTTTAGATCTCATCTATCCTTTTCCATCATTATTTTAAAACTAATAGAATTATGGTCGCTGGCCCCAAAGTGCTCCCCCACTGATACCCTAGTCACTTGCCCTGCCTTATTTCCCAGATTAGGTCAAGTTTTGCTTCTTCTCTTGGAGGAACATCCACATATGAATCAGAAAATTTGCTGGTACACACTTAACAAATTCTTCTCCATCTAAACTCTTAACACTATGGTAGTCCAGTCTATGTTTGGCAAGTTAAAAAATCTCCATCCATAACCACCCTATTATTCTAACTGATAACTGAAATCTCCTTACAAATTTGTTTCTCAATTTCCCACTGAGTATTAGGAGGTCTATAATACAATCCCAATAATGTGATCATCCCTTTATTATTTCTCAGTTCCACGCAAATAACATCCCTGATGTATTCGCAGGAATATCGTCCCTAAGAACAGCAGTTATGCTGTCCCTTATCAAAATGCCACTCCCCCTCCTCTCTTACCATCCCTCCCCCCCTCTTTTATCCTTCCTGTAGCATTTTATATCCAGGTACATTAAGCTGCCAGTCCTGTCCATCCCTGAGCCATGTTTCTGTAATTGTTTTGATATCCTAGTCCCGTGTTCCTAACGATGCCCTGAGTTCATCTGCCTTCCCCATTAGGTCTCTTGCATTGAAGTGAATACAGTTTAATTGATCAGTCCTATCTTGTTTGCTGATTTATTCCTTCCTGCCCTGACTGTTTGACTTGCTCCCTTTTCCACCTGTACCAGTCTCAGATTGAAATGTACTGACATTGGAGGCAGTTCTTTAGGTTGATTTTGGATATGAAGTGATTTTATTATGAAGAGAGGTGGAGTAGATTGGATTTGTACTCATTGGAGTTCAGAAGGAGGAGAGAAAATTTTGTTGAAAATATGAGTTCGAGAGAGCTTGGTAGATTAGATACAGAGAGTTTATTTTCCCTGTTATATAATCTAGGATCAGAGGGGATAACCTCAGAGTAAGGAGTTGTCCATTTAAGACAGAGATGAGGAGGATTCTTTTCTTTCAGAAGAAAGTGAATCAGTGGAATTCTTTACTGCATAGGCCTGCTGAGGCTGGGTCATTAAGTATACTTTAAGCTGAGATAGACAGATTTGTAGTCAGTGAGGGTCTCAATGATCATGGGGATAAGGCAACAAGGTGGAGTTGAGGATTTTCAGATCAGCCATGAGCTCATTGATTGGTGGACCAGACTCAATAGGCTGAATGGCCTACTTCCGCTCTTTCGTTTTTATAGTCTAAGGAGTGATGAGAATCACTTATAATAAATGGTTTCCCTCATGAGTAATATTACATAAATTTCCTTTTGAGAATCTTGCAGATTATGAAAGATGAAGTTTATCCAATGTTCTCTGGGGACTTCCTTGAAGTATTGATTTCACTGTAGGTGACACTGTTTGTGTTGTTAATCATGTCCTTTTCCATCTCACCTGTCCGTGCTGATGATTTCTTTTGAAACTGTACTGTTGCGTAATTGATTCCATTTTCATTCTTATTGAACTGGACATTTCCATCACTGCGTGTTTCAGATGAGCTACTTTCTGCGACTCTTACATTGGCATATATGTTGCTCTCTTCTGTTGCTGCCAGTTGCTGCATTATAAAAATACACACAATCCAATTTATTTCTGAGTAACTTCACCATAGATTTGTAGCATTATGAGGGCAAATATATTTGTTTTAATATTATAAGTTTGTAAAGTTTTGAAAATTTTTACAGCACAGAAACATTCCAACTAGTTTATGCTATTCTTGAGAACCTTCTCCCAATCCTCTTAACCTCAGTAACATATCTTTTTATTCATTTGTCCTTATGAGCCAATCTATCTTCCCCTCAAATGGATTTATGGGATTTTTACAGACTGTCCCTTTAGTAGAGATTTCTACATTCCGATCACTCTCTGGGTAAAGAAGCTTCTCCTGAAATCCTTCTCTTCAAAGGATTGGTTGAAGCAATTAGTATGGTTACCTTTGGGTAAAGCTAGATATGCACATGAGAGAGAAAGGATTGATTGCATCAGCTGACTGGCTGGTTTCTGGATTGTACAAAATGTCGATTAGCTAGTTCTGCAAATTTCAAAATACTATTCAGAGAACTCAGAATTAATATTCTTACCTGATTATCATCTGCATTCTGATCTCTTCGACTACATATAATGCAGCAATTCCCTGAAAGATTACAAAGTTATTGTTGAAAGAGCTGTGGCAGGAATAGTTAATCAGGGTAACATTTCTAAAGTGAGCATGTTTTGTGGTGTGCATAACCTTACATTGATTTATATTCAGGTGAACTTCATCTGTATTGTATACATGATTTTCCTATTATTGCAATCATAGTTGATGGTAATATTGGACAAGTAAGATCCCAGAGTGAGAGCCAGCTTTGATGAGCCATAGATTTTATTTTACTTTTTGTTTACCATGGAGGCCAGTCACTGAATATATTTACAGGAGGTCGCCAATGTGGACTCATAGAGTCATAGACATATACAGCATGTAAACACATCCTTCAGTCTAACTTGTTCATATCCTAAGTTATTCTAGCCCCATTTGCCAGCATTTGGCCCAGATCTGTCTAAACACTTCCTATTCATTTACCCATCTGGGTGCCTTTTACATTTTGTAACCTTAAGCGTATGCCCTCTGGTTTTGTATTCCCCAACCCTGGGGAAAAGACCTTGGCTGGTCACTCTATCTGTGTCATTCATGAACTTATAAACCTCTGTAAGGCCGCCCCTCAGCCCCTGATCCTCCTGAGAAAATAGCCTCAGCATATTCAGCCTCTCCCTTATGCTCAAACCCTCCAATCCTGGCAACATCCTTCTAAATCTTTTTTGAACCCTTTCAAGTTTTACAACATCTTTCCTATAGCTGGGAGACCACAAACAAAAATCACTATTTAGTACGCAAAACCAAAGCACGCACCGTATAAACTATTCAAGATCTATTTGAAATGGTTTCTTTACAAATATCAGAAAATCAATTCAACCCTTTTTACCACAACAACAACAACCTTATAGAATCTGAACCTCAATGAAGAGTGACCCCTCTTTCCATTGTAAAGCTTATTGTTCAGGTGGTGGAGCTGTTATTACATTACATTACATTACAGTGTGGAAACAGGCCCTTCGGCCCAACAAGTCCACATCGACCCGCCGAAGCGCAACCCACCCATACCCCTACATTTACCCCTGCACCTAACACTACAGGCAATTTAGTGTGGCCAATTCACCTAACCTGCACATTTTTGGAGTGTGGGAGGAAACCGGAGCACCCGGAGGAAACCCACGCAGACACGGGGAGAATGTGCAAACTCCACACAGTCAGTCGCCTGAGTCGGGAATTGAACCCGGGTCTCTGGCGCTGTGAGGCAGCAGTGCTAACCACTGTGCCACCGTGCCGCCCACAATGGAAAGGTTTTTGCATTCACCATATGCCATTTTCTTTAGTTAATGTCTCTTCCTGAGACCTTTAAACATTTTGACAACTCAGCTTATTTACTGCAGAACATACGTTTCTTAAACTCAAGTCTTCAACAGCCTTGCACGATGCCCCTCTGACACCTCAACAGCCTTCTATTTCTGACATTCTTTCAGCTTTCTTCAGGCCTGACAGGTTGGACTGCTGATGACAGCGTATCTGCTGTAAAGGATCTCTTCTCTCTGAATGATTTCTGTCTGAATGAACCTGCCTCAGATTTACTTACTTATCTCTCCTGGTTGTAAAACTCTTCGGGTGGTTTGCTTTTCATTTATCTAAATCACATGATTTCTTAGAAATTTATTTTAACTCATGCAAAATTACTTTCTGACTTCTGAGAAACAATCTTTCATGGTCTGAAAACTAAGATCCATTTCTTTCCTCTATTTTAGAACCCATGTTTCAAAATAACAATGATATATTTTGAACCTTCATCACACTATATGGAGAAAAATACTGCTCTTGGTCATTTTACATTGCCTCCACTCTTTCTGAGTGCTATCTTCATTCACTATCTCATAGAGTAGGTCACCATCTGTTGTATAATCCATTCAGTTTCTATCCCATTGATTCCTACCAAGTGCTCTGTCAGCACATTGTTCAAGATGTGAAAGTGAAAATTAAACCCTGTCCCTCTACCCAATATTTGTTTGGGGTTTTGCAACTCAAAGATCCCTCAATTCTACATCGAATCTCTACAGTGTGAAAGCAACCCCTTGAGTCCACAGTAACCAACCCAGTCTCATCCCAACATTTCCTACGGCCAATCCACCTAGTATGCAGATATTTTGGACTGTGGGAGGAAACCCAATCGGGCACAGGGAGAATGTGCAAACTCCATACAGACAGTCACCTAAGGCCAGAATCAAATCTGGGTCTCTAACACTGTGAAGTAGCAGTGCTAACCACTGAGCCACCATGTCACTCCTTTGTCTGTATTGACAAGGACCACTTGTTCTATCATGCCAGTAAAAGAGAAACCAAATAATTTACTACAGGGAGAAATCAGCACCTAATTTTAATTCAAATGTCATTCACTTCTACAGAGTAAAGGTGGGCCCTACCTGTTGCCAATGACTGGGTGTGTTGGCAACAGGCAGAATTAATTTTTACGACAGTAAACCAGATCTATTTATACAACAATTAAGCAAACAAAGTCTGTTTACTCAACAAAAGGGTGCATGATGACTCTTTGTCTGCACAGTCTATTTTAAACAAGTCTCTAACAACTAGAGAAAGCAGAACTCATGAACTCATGACTGAAAAGGAGACTGTTCTCAACTTAAAATAGACTTACTGTATAAAAGTGTGGAAGATATTTATATACAAATTATGTGTGCACAATCAATCCCAATCAATTATGACTGTTCACTTTTAAAGGTATGACGGACATGGTAATTGCTCAACCATCATCTTGACCAGAAATAGTGATTTACAATGAGAATCTGGGAGAGATCAGTAAGAGAGATCAGCAGAGCCACCTCTGGAACTACTTCATCAGTGGAAAATGCATCTCTTTTGTTGGTTTATGAGCCATATTTGGCTTGGAGAACCACAGTTGCTGATGACAGCACTTTATGGGCCATATGAATATGAATACCTTTTATTCCTCTTCAATGATCTTTATCTTCCTCCACTTCAAGTCATTATCTGAATTTTCCTAAAAAAATGTAATGTTCTTAGCCATTCTTTGTGATAATACCTTCTCCTAACATTTCTCATCATTCTTCTGCTCATTATTTTAAGTTGATGGCCCATCAACCTCAACCAGAAGAAATCATTCATTCCCCAGAATTTTAGTCCGTATGATTCACGTTTAAAAAAATCTTTTAAATGAGAAAGGAAAAGGAAGCAAATGTGATGCAACATAGAAGAAAAAACATGCAACAATTTTGTTCGTTGATGTTCAGTTTGCACAAGAATGACCATAAGTGTGTACAATTTTCATGAAAATACCAGGAGCAGTTTTAATGAATCAATAGTATTAAAAACCTGTCTCCTAATGACAAAGTTAGGAGGTGGATTCCACAGGAATTTTACTGACATTATTTTCTTATTGGAAGTGAAGAGTTGTGAAACAGGTTCCAGTTGACAAATGCTACTGTTATTTCTGCATCTAAGCTGAGAAACTGTTTACACTACCTCTTCACCATAAACTACAGCTGCATCAGGATTAATTATTTCTTTTTAAAAATGCAAGGGAAAAATAGGTGATAAATGATAAATAATGACTTTTAACAGGTTTATAAACTTGTGTTGCTGCCATTGCTCTCCCTCACACATCCAGCCAGCATGATGTGTTCTTTAGGACAGTCTTTTGTGCTTCATATCTAGATTTAACTTCAGATGTCAATCCTAAACACATCTGGATTTCTGTTGTACAAAATTTTGTCTACAAATGTGACTTAATATTTTACTCAAAATCTAACTTTGTCAGAGTTGTCACAAGGAGAATCCTTTGATGCACACTCTTTTTTGCATGTGTAGTTACGGTGCTGGATCAGTGGTGCTGGAAGAGCGCAGCAATTCAGGCAGCATCCGACGAGCAGCAAAATCGACGCAAAAGCTCTTCCAGCACCACTGATCCAGAATCTGGTTTCCAGCATCTGCAGTCATTGTTTTTACCTAGTTATGGTGCTGTCAGCAACTTCATGCTTGTATGAATATAAGGCCACCAATGACTCATTCCATTCATGTTTCCCTTAAGATATTACTGAGAGGAATTTGACTAACATACCACATGCATTTATCCTGAAAGATTACTCACCTAAAGATTTCACCTCGCATGTCTTGGGGAAGGATGGGTTTGTACTTAAGCAGAGCAATTTCTCAATCACAAATGACTGAAAAGCTAAAATAAATTAGACTGCATTTTTTTATAAATTACAGATAATCTAATAACTGCTTGAATACACATTCCATTATGGATTATTCCATGGAGAATGTGGGGACTGCAGATACTGGAAATCAGAGTCGAGAGTGTAATGCTGGAAAAGCACAGCAAGTCAGGCAGCATCTGAGGAGCAGGTGAATCGCTGTTTCAGGTGCAAGCCGAGGAATTCCTGATGAAGGGCTTATGCCTGAAATGTTGATTCTCCTGCTCCTCACCAGCACCACACTCTCAATATATGGCTTGTATGCAAATTTTCTTAAAGAGAAAATGTTAATCCTGTATTTTACTGATGCATAATATGATTGGGTCAAATTAAAGAAATTTGGCTCATTACTTTCAATTGCACCATCACATGTCTGCAGTGGTGTTGTGGTAATGTCACTAAAGTAGTAATTCATGTGATCAGCCTAATGTTTTGGAACTATAAGTTCAAGTCCTACCAAGCAAACATTGGAATTAAATCTCAATTAATCCAAAATTGAAGCAACTGTCATTGATTGTCGCTTATAACTAAGCATCTGGTTCACTAATTCACCTTTGGGGAATTGTATTCTGTCCTTGGATGTTGCCTGACCTGCTGTGCTTTTCCAGCACCACTCTAATCTAGACTCTGGTTTCCAGCATCTGCAGTCCTGTTTTTACCTCTGTCATTACTTGGTCTGCTCTCCATGTGACTTCACTTTGCAGATAATCCCCTTTGTGTTTAGATTAGATTTCCTACAGTGTGGAAACAAGCCCTTCAGCCCAACCGTCCACACCTATCCTCTGAAGAGTAACCCACCCAGACCCATTTCCCTGTAACTAATGCACCTAGCACCAAGGGCAATTTAGCATGGCCAATGGGAGGAAACTGGAGCACCCAGAGGAAACCCATGCAGACATGGGGAGAATGTGCAAACTCCACACAGACAGTCACCCGAGGCTGGAATCGAACCTGGGACCCTGGTGCTGTGAGGCAGCAGTGCTAACCACTGAGTCACCGTGCCACCTTCTGTGGCACTAACCCTGCTAAATGGGATAGATTTCAAACAGAACTTAAAACTGGGATTCGATGAATGATCTGTGCTTTCACCTGGAGTGGCATTGCATTCTATCGCAACCTGTAATCTCATAGGCCTGGTATAGTCACCACTCTGCCATTCACATCAAACTGGAGGATCAAAAAAGAAAATGCTGGAGAAACTCTGCAGGTCTGGCAGCATCACTGGAGAGAGAAACAAGGTTAATGTTTTGAGTTTGATATGACTCTTCTGGCAAAAATCTCACTCTTACCAAAATCACTTCATGTCATTTCTCTATTATTCAAAACCCATGTTAAATACAGGTTTCTGCACAGTTCAGGGCAATATTAGCTTTTAACTGGCAACATGAATGTCTTAGTCTATCACATCTAAAATATTGACTAGAATGTGCAGTATATTGCAGTTGTGGGTGTTTTATAATAAGCAATGTATTTGTTGTATTGTACTATTGACATGTAATGAAATGATCAAAGAGAAAGAGAAAGAGAAACTCACCCTTGTTCATTTTCTTCATGTACCAAAGCAGAGAAACTGCAAAAACAATAAGAAACGCCCCCAGCACACCGACTATAATGAAAACCAGTCTGTGATATAAAGAATAGTCAAGGGTCAATGTTGGTTCTCCATTGATTTTTGGACATCCGTTTAAAGAAATAATATTTATATTTATAGAGGTCATTTAAGTTTAACTTTAGGACATTACTTTGCAAGCAATGAAGTAATTTTGGAATGTGGGTACTGTTAGAATATACAAGTCATGCCATCCAATTTGCACACAGTATGATCCCAAAAATAGGTGTGTGTTAATAACCAGATTTTGTTTTGAATCACTGGTGTTGGTTAAAGAATACATCTTGGCCATGTTTCCAGGAATGTCTCCCTTACATTTCATCAGATATTGCTGTGGGATATGTTAAATCCATTGAGAGGACACCTAGAGACCTGGGTTCAACATCACAGCCCCGAGTTGGCCCTTCTGGTAACCTCAACAGTGCTCCCAGTGCTGTTCTCAACTGTCAACTTAAATAACATGCCCCTGGAATCAATCACAGAAAGTAAACACACTATCATTGGATTTGCCTAGGAGAGGGAGCTGTTGCCACTACAGCTTCCAGAACACTGAGTTTAAAACAAAAATCAAACAGTGGTATCATGGGAAAGCTGATTGATTGCTGAGTATTCAGTTTGAGTGTCTGTTTGCAAAGACGTAGATCAATTGGAGCTGATTGGTGAGTTGCTTTATTTTTTGCTTTCTTCACCTCCATTTCAAAGTAACTATCCTGAGGTTAGCCTGAAGACATGGCAGGACAGTTCAGCTGTGTGAAATTCCCATCTGGTGTCATGCACGGAGCTGTGCTTGTTTCATGTAGGGACAGTGTTTTCAGTTGCAGAAATTTAGCTCTGGGTTTTGAAATTTAAGCAACACTTAACGTTGCTGTAGTGAATCAGTGAAGCCATTAACTCTGTGCATAGGATGTTTAACAAAGCAGATACACCGCAGATTAAGACCAGAAAGACTGAGGAGGAATGGGTGATTGCTAGATAATCCAGAAAGATCAGGCACGTGAAAGATGAGTTCCTTCAGCCTCCCACTCAACTAACCACTTTTCCACATTGGATACTGGTGAGGTCATGGTTTATCAAAGGAATGTCGAAAGAGCCAAGCTTGTAGCACCCCAAATTGCTCAGATGCCTGGTGATGCGATGTCAGTCAAGTGGGCTGCTTTGTCCTGGACAGTGTCAAGATTCTTGAATGTTTTGGAGCTGCACTTATTCAGTCAAGTGGAGAGTATTCCTTTACAATCCTGACTTGTGCCTTGTACATTTTAGATGGTGGACAGGCTTTGGGGAGTCAGGAGGTGAGTTTCTCGCTGCAGTATTCCTAACTTCTCATCTGCTCTTGTAGCCAATGCATGGTATATATATATTTACATTTATATTAGATTACTTACAGTTATATTAGATTATGGCCCAACAAGTCCACACCGACCCGCCGAAGCACAACCCACCCATTCCCCTACATTTACCCCTTTACCTAACACTACGGGCAATTTAGCATTGCCAATTCACCTGACCTGCACATCTTTGGACTGTAGGAGGAAACCGGAGCACCCGGAGGAAACCCACGCAGACACGGGGAGAACGTGCAAACTCCACACAGTCAGTCGCCTGAGTGGTAAATCCAGTTTAGTTTCTGGTCACTGTTAACCTCCAGGATGTTAATACTAAGGAATTCAGTGATAGTAACCCTATTGAATGTCAAGTGATGATGGTTAGATTGTCTCTTATTGGAGATTGTCATTGTCTGGCATTTGTGTGGCATGAATGTTACTTGCCACTTGTCAGCCCAGGACTCTATTTAGTCCAGGTATTGTTACATTTGAACATGAATTGTTTCAGTATCTGAGAAATCGCAAATGGTGCTTAAAAATGTGCAGTCATCAGCGAACATCCCCACTTCTGACCTTACTGTGGAATGAGGGTCATTATTGAAGCAGCTAATGATGGTTGGGCCAGGACACTACCCTGAGGAACTCCTGCGGAGATATCTTGGGGCTGAGATTATTGATCCCCACCAACCACAACCATCTTCCTCTGTGCCAAGTATAACTCCAATCAATGGAGAGTTTGCCGCTGATACTCATTGATTCCAGTTTTGCAAGGGCCCCTTGAAGCCACACTTGATCAAAGCGGCCTTGGTGTCAAGGGCTGTCATTGTCACCTAACCTCTGGAATTTAACTCTTTTCTCTGTATTTGAAGCAAGGCTGCAATGTGGTCAGGAGCTGAGTGGCCCTGGCAGAACCAGCTGGGTATCATTGAGCAGGTTATTGCTGAGCAGATGCTGCTTGATAGGACTATTGATGGAACTTTCAACCACTTTACTTATGATTAAGAGTAAACTCATGGGGCGCTAACTGGCTGGGTTGGATTTATCCTGCTTTTTATGTACAGGACATACATGGGCAATTTTCTATGTTGCTGGTAGATGCCAGTGTTGTAACTGTACTGGAACAGCTTGGATTGGGGGAATTAGCAGGTTTTGGAGCACAAGTCTTCAGTACTATGGCCAGAATATTATCAGGGCCTATAGCTTTTGCCATATTCAGTGCCTCCAACCATTTTCACATGGAGTGAATTGAATTGGCTGAAGAGTGGTATCTGTGATGCTGGGTCTATTTGAGGAGGCTCAAATAAATCATCCACTTTGTGCTTCTAGCTAAAAATTACTGTGAATGCTTTAGCCTTATCTTTTGCATTAATATGTTAGGCTCTTCCACCATTGAGAATGGGGATATTTGTGGAACCTCCTGGTCCAGTAAGTTTTTAATTGTCCAACAACATTCATTATTGAGTATGGAAGGACAGCAGAGCTTATGTATGACCCATTGATTGTGGGATCAATTAGCTTTGCCTATCACTTACTGTTTATGCCGTTTGGCATGCAAGTCGTACTTTTTGGTAGCTTCACAGGTTGACACTTCATTTGTAGGTATGCCTGGTGCTGCTGTTAATATTTTCTTCTGCACTCTTCATTGAATGAGGATTGATTCCCTAGCTTAAGGCTAATGGTTGAGTAGGGAATATGCTGGGCTATGAGGTTACAGATTGCGCTAGAGTACAATTATGCTGCTATTGATGGTCAACAGTGCTAAATGGATACTTGATTTTGAATTGCCAGATCTGCTTGAAGTCTGTCCCATTTAGCACGGGTGCTTGTGCTGGAGGGTATTTTCAGTGTGAAGGTGGTCCTTTATTTCCACAGGTCTGTGCGGTGGTTACTCTTATTGATACTGTCATGCAGCATGCAGATTGGTGAGGATGAGGTCAAGTGTGTTTTTGAGTATGTTAGTTAATAATCTTGTTGTAAAACTAATTAGGGAATAGTGACCATACTATGATCCAATTTTACATTAAGTTTAAATAAGATATAGTTCATCTGAAACTAGGGTACTGTATTTATATCAGAGCAATTATGAAATTATGAGGAGGATGTTGGCATTGGTGGATTGGAAATTTGCATTCAAAGGTTTGATTAGAGGATATGCAACAGTTGGTATTTAAAGAATTGGTGCTTTGTTTTAAAAAAACACATGTACTGTCTCATGGCAACTGATCATCGCCCCAAATTACTTAAATGGACATATTGAAATTTTAGTTCAGACAAGTTTCTTTGTTCAAAAAATAAAAAGAGTGGGCATATAAGCCAAAGACATGTGGGAATGTAAATTCTAAGAACAAAATTTACTTTCTCTCTGGAAAATTCCTGTGTAGATTATGTTCAGTCCTAAATGTAACAACTAGTGGGTATCAAGAAACTTCAGACAGAGACACTTCAAATGAAGAGAGACAGTGCAAAACCTGAACAATGATCACATGTAGTTGCAAAGATAATGGAGATTAATTACCACTTCAGCAAAAAGCAGCTCCTATGAGTTCTATCCCACATTTTGGACATGAAGCAGTACTGGATGGAACACATATTTGTGGTTTCCCCTTCCAGCAATACATAAGAAAAGGAGTTAGAAAACTCAACTGCAACAGGGGACTTCATGTGGTAATTTTTTGTTGAGTTGTGTGGGACTGATACATGCTGTGAAAGTCATATCTGAAGAACATTCATTTGGCACCCCTACATTTGAAGGTAGAAGTGAAAGTCATTCTGTTGGGAGCAAGTAACAAGTCAGCAAAAAGCCTCCATCTTAAATGAATCAGGATAACTCCTTTCAGCCAACCTGCAGTAACGGGATCCAGCCCAACATTTTTGAAAGCTTCCTTAATAATTTCCTGCTAAAAATAAATAGTGTGTGTGTGTGCTAGAAATCTGAATGAATTCTTCTGGTAATCTTTGTTTCTCTAAGGTCAGTTGGCTACTGTGGCTGAGCAGGTCTGTTTATATTCAGCTGTGGAATTGAATTGTAAAGAATTCCACACCAAACTATAAATGCGTCTATTTCTCTGTCGGTGTGTACTTAACTCTTGTGCTTCCAATACTCTTTTTTACATTTATTTAGCGTTCTCACCTTATCTCCATTGTAATGTGAAAGACTCAGTTATTTGTTGTTTACATCACATTTACAATTCCTTCTGCTTATTGCCAACAGCTCAGGCTAATAATGTGGAAATTAGATCAATGCTGCAAGCCGTCTGTCATCGGTAATACAACAAAGCTGTGTAAGAACATTGCCCAATTCCTCCTTTCGACCAACTACCATGTCAATGTCATTCCAGATCAGATAACGAAGGTCAACTTGGCAAGCAAATACCACCACAAGAGTAGGTTGGAGGTGAGGTAAAAACAATGCCTGCATTGAAACCAGATTCTGGATCAGTGGTGCTGGAAGAGCACAGCAATTCAGGCAGCATCCGACGAGCAGCAAAATCGACGTTTCGGGCAAAAGCCCTTCATCAGGAATAAAGGCAGAGAGCCTGAAGCGTGGAGAGATAAGCTAGAGGAGGGTGGGGGTGGGGAGAAAGTAGCATAGAGAACAATAGGTGAGTGGGGGAGGACATGAAGGTGATAGGTCAGGGAGGAGCGGGTGGAGTGGATAGGTGGAAAAGGAGCTAGGCAGGTCCGTCAAGTCCGGACAGGTCAAGGGGACAGTGCGGGCTGGAAGTTTGAAACTAGGATGAGGTGGGGGAAGGGGAAATGAGGAAGCTGTTGAAGTCCATATTGATGCCCTGGGGTTGAAGTGTTCCGAGGCGGAAGATGAGGCGTTCTTCCTCCAGGCGTCTGGTGGTTAGGGAGCGGCGGTGAAGGAGGCCCAGGACCTCCATGTCCTCGGCAGAGTGGGAGGGGGAGTTGAAATGTTGGGCCACGGGGTGGTTTGGTTGATTGGTGCGGGTGTCTCGGAGATGTTCCTAAAGCGCTCTGCTAGGAGGCGCCCAGTCTCCCCAATGTAGAGGAGACCGCATCGGGAGCAACGGATACAATAAATGATATTAGTGGATGTGCAGGTAAAACTTTGATGGATTAGATTAGATTACATTACATTACAGTGTGGAAACAGGCCCTTCGGCCCAACAAGTCCACACCGACCCGCCGAAGCGCAACCCACCCACACTCCTACATTTACCCATTACCTAACACTATGGGCAATTTCCCATGGCCAATTCACCTGACCTGCACATCTTTGGATTGTGGGAGGAAACCGGAGCACCCAGAGGAAACCCACGCAGACACGGGGAGAATGTGCAAACTCCACACAGTCAGTCACCTGAGGCAGGAATTGAACCCAGGTCTCAGGCGCTGTGAGGCAGCAGTGCTAACCACCTTGCCACAAGGATGTGGAAGGCTCCTTTAGGGCCTTGGATAGAGGTGAGGGAGGAGGTGTGGGCACAGGTTTTACAGTTCCTGCGGTGGCAGGGGAAAGTGCCAGGATGGGAGGGTGGGTCGTAGGGGGGCGTGGACCTGACCAGGTAGTCACGGAGGGAACGGTCTTTGTGGAAGGCGGAAAGGGGTGGGGAGGGAAATATATCCCTGATGGTGGGGTCTTTTTGGAGGTGGCGGAAATGTCGGCGGATGATTTGGTTTATGCGGAGATTTGTAGGGTGGAAGGTGAGCACCAGGGGCGTTCTGTCCTTGTTGCGGTTGGAGGGGTTGGGTCTGAGGGCGGAGGTGCGGGATGTGGATGAGATGCGTTGGAGGGCATCTTTAACCACGTGGGAAGGGAAATTGCGGTCTCTAAAGAAGGAGGCCATCTGGTGTGTTCTATGGTGGAACTGGTCCTCCTGGGAGCAGATACGGCGGAGGCGGAGGAATTGGGAATACGGGATGGCATTTTTGCAAGAGATAGGGTGGGAAGAGGTGTAATCCAGGTAGCTGTGGGAGTCGGTGGGTTTGTAAAAAATGTCAGTGTCAAGTCGGTCGTCACTAATGGAGATGGAGAGGTCCAGGAAGGGGAGGGAGGTGTCAGAGATGGTCCAGGTAAATTTAAGGTCAGGGTGGAATGTGTTGGTGAAGTTGATGAATTGCTCAACCTTCTCGCGGGAGCACGAGTTGGCGCCAATGCAGTCATCAATGTAGCGAAGGAAGAGGTGGGGAGTGGTGCCGGTGTAATTACGGTAGATCAACTGTTCTACGTAGCCAACAAAGAGACCGGCATAGCTGGGACCCGGACGTGTGCCCATGGCTACCCCTTTGGTCTGGAGGAAGTGGGAGGATTCAAAGGAGAAATTGTTAAGGATGAGGACCAGTTCGGCCAAACGAATGAGAGTGTCGGTGGAAGGATCCTGTTGGGGACGTCTGGAGATGAAAAAACGGAGGGCTTGGAGGCCCTGGTCATGGCGGATGGGGGTGTAGAGGGATTGGATATCCTTGGTGAAGATGAGGCATTGGGGACTGGGGAAACAGAAGTCTTGGAGGAGGTGGAGGGCGTGGGTGGTGTCTCAAACGTATGTGGGGAGTTCCTGGACTAGGGGGGATAGGACAGTGTCGAGGTAGGTAGAGATGAGTTCAGTGGGGCAGGAGCATGCTGAGACAATGGGTCGGCCAGGGTGGTCAGGCTTGTGTATCTTGGGAAGGAAGTAGAACCGGGCAGTGCGGGGTTCCTGGACTATGAGGTTGGAAGCTGTGGGTGGGAGATCTCCTGAGGTGATGAGGTTCTGTATGGTCTGGGAGATGATGGTTTGGTGATGGAGGGTGGGGTCATGGTCGAGGGGGCAGTAGGAAGAGGTGTCCTCGAGTTGGCATTTGGCTTCAGCGGTGTAGAGGTCACTGCGCCAGACTACCACTGCGCCCCCTTTATCCGCTGGCTTAATGGTGAGGTTGGGATTAGAGCAGAGGGATTGGATGGCTGCGCGTTGTGAGGGTGAGAGGTTGGAGTGGGGGAGGGGGGTCGACAGGTTGAGGCGGTTAATGTCCCGGCGGCAGTTGGAAATGAAGAGGTCGAGGGCAGGTAATAGGCCAGCGCGGGGTGTCCAGGTGGATGCACTGTGTTGGAGGTGGGCGAAGGGGTCCTCGGAAGGTGGACGGGAGTCCTGATTGTGAAAGTAAGCTCGGAGGTGGAGGCGGCGGAAGAATTGTTCGATGTCACGGCGTGTATTAAATTCATTGATGCGTGGACGGAGGGGGATGAAGGTGAGTCCTTTGCTGAGGACTGATCGTTCGTCCTCAGTGAGGGGGAGGTCTGGGGGGATGGTGAAAACTCGGCAGGGCTGGGAGCTGGGATCTGGTGTGGGTGTGGAGCTGGGAATTGGGTCGGAACCAGTACCTGGAGTGGGTGTGTTGGTGGGGGGAATGGGGGTGGAGGCATGAGCGGGGTAGTGTTCCCCTCGGGGTTCTGGGGGGTGGGGATAGTGACAGTGGGGTCTGTGGGGGGCGTGTCAGCAGAATGCAGGTGAGTGGCGCTGGTGGGGTCGGAAGTGGTGGCAGACACGGCAGTAGGGGTGGCAGAAGTCACTGAGCGTGTGGCATTGGCGATGATGTGAGGGCCGGAAGTGGCTGTGGGAGTGGCCATGATGGGGGCAGAAGTGACATCATCAATCAGCATGGGGGTGGTAGCTGCATCAGCCGCATGGCTAATGGTGTTTCCGAGGCCAGGGGAATCTTCTGGAATGTTTGAGGAGCGCTGGTTATGGAGGTGGGTGGATAAAAGTTTGTTGTACTTACAGTTTTTGATGTTTGAGATGGAATTGAAATACTGTTTGTTGAGAGTATGGATTCTCCTGAGGATGTAGTACAGAGTGGGTCCTTTGCAATTCTGAGAGAGTGTGGCCCTCAGCTGAGGCAGGGCAGACTGTAGAGAGGTTAGGTGCCGGCGCATTGCTGCAAGCGTGGAGCGGAGGATCTTGAAGGAGAACTGTTGCTGGTATTTTAGCAATCTCAATGCATAATGCAAAGAGCACTATCTGAGAGTTATCAAAATGAAGATTGTTACTTCTTATTCTTAAATCCCACTAACAGCAAACTGCTTTCCTGAGGACACAACAATATGTTATAAATCCAGTCAGCATTTCCATTTGATGAGATACATTCTCTAATAAAAGATAATTTTTACTTAATTTAGCCAAAAAAAAGAACAGTGTTAACGTATCAGGTAGAAGAAGAGGTGCTAATCAAAACAAATCAGTAATGAGAAGGTAGTACCGTTTGGATTTTGGAGATCGGATCTCATTATTTGCACTTGTAGATGGTGCAGTTGTTGAAGAAACTTCACAAGAATATTTCTGTCCTGTTGAAACAATGGAATATCATTCAGATTCACTTCATGTTAACCTGGAGTCAACTGACACAACATTATTGTTCAACAGAACCAGATTACTTGAGGAACATATGAACAAGAAACAGGAATAGGCCATTCAGTTCCTTAAGGTCAAAACAATGACTGCAGATGCTAGAAATTAAAGTTTAGATTAGAGTGGTGCTGGAAAAGCACAGCAGTTCAGGCAGCATCCGAGGAGCAGTAAAATCAACATTTCAGGCAAAAGCCCTTCATCAGGAATACAGGCAGAGTGCCTGAAGGGTGGAGAGATAAATGAGAGGAAGGTGGGGGTGGGGAGAAAGTAGCAAAGAGTACAATAGGTGAGTGGGGGAGGGGATGAAGGTGATAGGTCAGGGAGGAGGGTGGAGTGGATAGGTGGAAAGGAAGATAGGCAGGTAAGACAAGTCATGGGGACAGTGCTGAGCTGGGGTGAGGTGGAGGAATGGGAAATGAGGAAACTGGTGAAGTCCACATTGATGCCCTGGGGTTGAAGTGTTCCGAGGCGGAAGATGAGGCGATCTTCCTCCAGGTGTCGGGTGGTGAGGGAGCGGTGGTGAAGGAGGCCCAGGACCTGCATGTCCTCGGCAGAGTGGGAGGGAGAGTTGAAATGTTGGGCCACAGGGCGGTGTGGTTGATTGACGTGGGCATCCCAGAGATGTTCCCTAAAGCACTCTGCTAGGAGGCGTCCAGTCTTCCCAATGTAGAGGAGACCACTTTGGGAGCAACGGATACAATAAATGATATTAGTGGATGTGCAGGTAAAACTTTGGATGTGGAAGGCTCCTTTAGGGCTTTAGATGGAGGTGAGGGAGGAGGTGTGGGTGCAGGTTTTGCAATTCCTGCAGTGGCAGGGGAAGGTGCCAGGACAGGAGGGTGGGTTGTTGGGGGCGTGGGCTTGACCAGGTAGTCACGAAGGGAACGGTCTTTGCGGAAGGCAGAAAGGGGTGGAGAGGGAATTATATCCCGGGTGGTGGGGTCCGTTTGGAGATGGCGGAAATGTCGGCGGATGATTTGGTTTATGCAAAGGTTTGTAGGATGGAAGGTGAGCACCTGGGGGGTTCAGTCCTTGTTACGGTTGGAGGGGTGGGGTCTGAGGGCGGAGGTGCAGGATGTGGACGAGATGCATTGGAGGGCATCTTTAACCACATGGGATGGGAAATTGCGGTCTCTAAAGAAGGAGGCCATCTAGTGTGTTCTGTGGTGGAACTGGTCCTCCTGGGAGCAGATACGGTGGAGGCGGAGGAATTGGGAATAGGAGATGGCATTTTTGCAGGAGGTAGGATGGGAAGAGGTGTAATCCAGGTAGCTGTGGGAGTCGGTGAGTTTGTAAAAAATGTTGGTGTCAAGTCAGTCATCATTAATGGAGATGGAGAGGTCCAGGAAGGGGAGGGAGGTGTCAGAGATGGTCCAGGTAAATTTAAGGTGTCGTCATTAATGGAGATGGAGAGATGACCTGCACCCACACCTCCTCCCTCACCTCCATCCAAGGCCCCAAAGGAGCCTTCCACATCCATCAAAGTTTTACTTGCACATCCATCAATATCATTCATTGTATCCGTTGCTCCCGATGCAATCTCCTCTACATTGAGGAGACTGGACGACTCCTAGCAGAGCACTTTAGGGAACATCTCTGGGACACCTGCACCAATCAACCACACTGCCCTGTGGCCCAACATTTCAACTCCCCCTCCCGCTCAGCCCAGGACATGGAGGTCCTGGGCCTCCTTCACCGCCACTCCCTCACCACCCAACGCCTGTAGGAAGATCGCCTCATCTTCCGCCTTGGAACACTTCAACCCCAGGGCATCAATGTGGACTTTACCAGTTTCCTCATTTCCCATTCCCCCACCTCACCCCAGCTCCAAACTTCCAGCTCAGCACTGTCCCCATGACTTGTCTTACCTGCCTATCTTCTTTTCCACTTATCCACTCCACCCTCCTCCCTGACCTATCACCTTCATCCCCTCCCCCAATCACCTATTGTACTCTTTGCTACTTTCTCCCCACCCCCACCCTCCTCTCATTTATCTTTTCACCCTTCAGGCACTCTGCCTATATTCCTGATGAAGGGCTTTTGCCCAAAACATCGATTTTACTGCTCCTTGGATGCTACCTGAACTGCTGTGCTTTTCCAGCACCACTCTAATCTAAATATTCAGTTCCTTAAGCCTGCTCTCCAATTGAATAAGATCATGGTTGCTCTCATTATAACTTCAAATCTATATTTTCACTTTCCCTTGGTAACGTTTTGTTCCTTTGCTTAGCAAGAATCAATCTACCCTGTCTCAAAAATGTTAAAGGACTCTGCTTCCATTATTTTCCTAGGAAGAGAGTTTTAACCTCTCATGTCCCACAGAGAGAAAACAAATTCACCTCATCTGTGGTTTAAGTGAGTCACCCCTGATTTTTCTAATGACACCAAGTTCTAGATTATTTCACATGAAGACACATCCCTCCACATCTGCCCTGTCGAGACCCCTTTAAGATTTCATGTTTCAAACAAGAAATCTCTGCTATACGCACGGCTGATACAATGGATTTGGATGATTTAATTCCTGTGAAATTTTCCCCGTGTGGTTGCATGAGGAGATGCAAATACCTGGCAATGACTCATTTTTCTCAAACATTTCTAATAACTTCCTGTCTCTGAGAGTGGAGAGTTACTATTGTGCCAGTCAAAGGGTTCAGGTTGGTGGCTATGATCTAGAGTGTCCCCTTTTATTGCCCTGTATAAATTAAATGAAAGTTTCAGTCAAAGAACTGGGCTTTGCTACCACCAGGAAATATACAGTTGTGGAGATAAGTATTCACAATCCTGTCATGGAAGGATAGCTTCACATTGAACAGACAGGGAAATGGTAGACCAGGAATAATTGCTGTCAATGTTAGTGATCAAGCATTTAATACATATTTGTCTGGCTTTTCTCTGTTAAATGAATAGTGCTATTAAAATAATAGTCACATGAACACATTAAAGAACCAGCAGTTAATAGTAACAATTCTCAAGGGCCATTATATGCAGTCATAGTATCCAAGTAGTAGTGATTCAAGTCACATTTTGGGGTATAATGACAGGTTGATTAGAAAATACTTAGTAAAGTGCTCAGTTCTCACTTGTTGAGTCAGTTTTCTGGCCTTACAATAGTAACAGGAAATATTACTCACTGGCAATGGGCACAATGAAGTCCTAGTAGTAATTATAATCCATGTTACAGAACAGTCACCACTCAGATAGTTGTCTCAGGAGAGTTTTGAGGGAGTCATTTATTTCAAAAATGACAACCTGATTTACATTTATACAGTGCCTTTTCCAATCCCAGGAAAAAGCAAACTGCTTCACAAGTGAAGTGTCACTGTGATTGTTTTACGGGAATTGTCAGAAGTCAATTTGCACACAGTAATATCTCACAAAACTCAATGATATAAATTACCAGTCAGTTTTCTTTTGCCGTGGATTGAGGGATGAAGACTTACTGTAAAACCACAATCTTCTTTGAACAGCACCATGGAATCTGACAGATCTGCCTGACTGGGGAGCGCAGTGGATGGACAATCAGTTTAGTGTTTAATCTGGCCAATAGCTTCTCTTACAGCATTGGAAATCCTCAGTGCTGGTCACTGGTTTCAGGCAGAATTGTAATATTGCAGGATTATTTGGACTCATGACTCTAGAGAAAGAAGCTCGGATATTTGGATGTTCTTTCTGTGGGACAGGTACTAACAGGATGCAGGCCTGCTGACTCTGGAATGGGCGCTTTGCCAAGAACAAGGGCTGCTGGGTGTCATGAAGGACTGGGTAATGGACCCATCTCTGTGCTCCAGGATTTGGGTCCACTTGTAATAAATAGTCCTCCAGCTCTCACGCCCCATCACCCACACATGACTTGTTCATGCCAATTGATGGCATCTCATGTTTCCAGTCACCCCTTTGATCCTTCATGGTTTCCTAGGCCGCACTAACCAACTGAACTACCCAATGTCAAAATAATGCCCTCTACCCACCCTTCACACCCTTCATGCCAACCCATACCACTCTCCTCCTCATATCTGATTATAACTCCTATGCCTTTGTGGTACCAACCACAACCCCACCCATGATTCATTGCCTTTACATCCACCACACAAGATCACCCAACATTTACCGCCATGGAAAGTTGGTTACATAGTTGCAATACCACTGGGCTAGTATTCCAAAGATCTAGGCGAGTAGTATGGGTTGGCATTATTACCATGACAGCTGATGAAATTTTAATTTCAGTTTGTAAATCTGGATTATAAAGCTCGCATCAGTGACAGTGACCATGAAATTATTATCAATTGTTATAAAAAGCCACCTGGTTCACTAATGTCCTTAAGGAAGGAAAACTGACATCCTTAAATGGCCTGGTCTACAGGGGACTCCAGACCCACAGCATTGTGGTTGACTGTTACCTTCTCTCTCTGAAATGACTGAGCATGCCACTGTATTTGAAAGCAATTAGGAATGGACAATTAATATTTACTTTCATGAGGGAATTATCTTTGAAAGGATATAAATGCTTTAACATAATTTAAAGTTAAAACTATTAATAGATTAATAGTTTGGGAGATGGTGGTCTAGTAGTGTTATCACTGGACTGGTAATCCAGAGAATCAGATAATGTTCTGGTGATCTGGATTCAAAGCCCACCACAGCAGATGGTAGAATTTGGGTTCAATAAAAAAATCTAAAATTAAGCTTTTATTGATGACCATGAACCTATTGCTAATTGTCAGCTAAAACCCATCTGGTTCACTAATGCCCTTTAGGGAAGGATGCTGTCCCCCTACATGAAACTCCAGACCCACAGCAATTTGATTGACTCTTGAGGATGGGCAATAAATATTGGCCCCGCTGATGAGACCTGCATCTTGTGAATGAATGAAAAAAACTTAAAGGGGTTAAAGTGATATTAATTGTGGTGAACAAAAATATAATAATACTTGCAATATGTGCTTTTATTTTTGAAAAAAATCTCAGCATGGATCCTGATGTCTGTCTACTTTTATTCTTTAATCCTTAATAATTGTGAGATTAACTAGTTTGGAAAATATCTAAATGAACTGTGTTTTAAAAATGTTTCAGGGAAAGTATGAAAAACAAAAAGCTATGAGATATATGCTTCTATTATGAAAGTGAGCTCTGAAATACTGAAAGGGCTTTGAGACAATTGAACATGTTGGAAAATCCAAGAAAGGACTATCGAAATTTCAAAGGACAGTTTGAAATGATCAGCAGATTTCAACAGTTTTCTATACAAAGTAAAATTGCAATATGTAAATCGCTCAGTGAATTGGACCCCACCCCTCCTTCTCAGACCTACAAATATAATAATTAATCTTTCTGCTGGCATCTATCATCTAATTTCAGCATACACTTTCCATTTGCTAGATGTGTAGTATTGGAAATATGCCAATCTCCAATTGGGTTAAAAGCTTTGCCTTCTATAGACTGGCCTTGACCAGTCAGGCCATGTCCAGGTCTTCTGTGACAAAATTGCAAAATTGACTCTTTCCGCTTGGGTCTCTGATCTAAATGAACGATATAAAACAGCCAAGTGTGGATAATTGTTTCTGAAATTGGAATTGATGAATAATTATATAAGGGTTGCTATTTCAAGCACTTCAATTGGAAATGATATGAAGTTTAAGAAGCATCTAATGTATAGACAATCTTTTGATTATCCCTGAAGCCATTAAGGAATACATAGGACTTTACAACATATACTGGAGCAGCTGGGATTAATGTCAGGCCAAAGGAAAGGGAGGTTTCTTGCAGTCATAAGGATACACTAGACCGTCATGGGTTGTGGATGTACAACATAGGCCAGTTGGATTAGTTATATATTATAGGACGCTTTTGTGAAGAAATTTGGTAAATCGCTGCTCTCCAACAAGAATTGACAAAAGAAGGGTGAACTAAAGGGGCTAGATATTAGTTGTAATTCATTAAGCATCAGATCTTCAGCCAATCTGCAATATAGACATATTGGTTAATGGTAAAAAGATAAAGTCGCCATAGCCCTGCTGGATTAAGAGTTCTCTCATTGGAGAGAGAGAGATAGCTGGTGGTGGTCAGACCTAAGAGCCATCATGCCTCAGGTGAGGTTAATAATGATCTAGAGTTGAAAAGTGTGGTGCTGGAAAAGCACAGCAGATCAGGTAGCATCCGAGGAGCAGTAGAGTCAACGTTTTGAGCATAAGCTCTTCATCATGAATGAGATAATTCCTGATGAAGAGCTTATGCTCGAAATGTCGATTCTCCTGCTCCTCAGATGCTACCTGACTGGCTGTGCTTTTCCAGCACCACACTTATAGACTCTAATCTCCAACATCTTCAGTCCTCGCTTTCTCCTCCTTAATAATTATCAAGCCAATCAAGTTACATATTAGTTTCATGGGAATACATCATGTTTTATAGGTTTTGTACAGGTTTTAGGGATTTTTTTTTGTTCATTTTTACAAGGAAAATGCAAATCAGTAGCTGTGTTCAGAACTGTTGAGAGACCAAATAGAGTGAATTTGGCCAGTTGCAGCTTCGCAGAGTTCCTGAAGGAACTTAACCAGTGACCAGTTTGGTTAGATTTGTGTTAAAAAAATTTAACTGTTTGTTTAAAATAATACTTACCAATGCTGCTGATCTCTACCACATAATTGCAATTGTTCACTGATCTGTTGATGACTGATACTTTAACCATTTCACTGTCTTTTATTGCCTGCTGATTTCTGGCTGTGCAGTAATATTGATGATTTTGCTGTTTGAAGGATTGACAATGTAGATCCAATTTATTGGTGTCAGATATCTCTGAGGTGCTTTCATACCATTTGTAGTAAATAGGAGGGGATCCCCAGACAGATTCACAGGAGATTGACACTGATCCCCCAGAACATGAGACATTTGGTGGTGAAGTGAATTTGAGAACAGGAATCGACACGGATTCTGTGGAAAAGAAACAAATATTCATGTACTGCATAAATATCCAAAACTTAAATGCTCAGTATCTTACACAGCTTAGCCATGGCTTCTCTTGTTGGAATCTCACCAGCATATTTAACTCTCCATGACCCTCCTAGCAACCTGAACTAGAATGACTACCATTAGATAAAAGCAGAGTAGGTCTCCAGATTAGAGCAAAAATGCCGAGGATGAATCAACGTGAAAGTCAGTACCAATAATTTCTTTCGGCAACAGGCAGTCAGCCTTCAAAGCTACTGAATGATTTTACTCTCAAATATGATCAAGTCAAATCAGTGATCAATGGAGCAGAAAATTACAATGAAAATTTACCAGGTATTGGTTACAGGTTTTGCAGATTTAAATAAGGAATGTAATTGCATTGGAGCTCAGTGAACTGCTGCTGAAAGAGATTACTTTATCTGAAATTGGAGGTTGTGAGGGTGTGCGAGAATCAGAAAATGAGATGGTTGGTGAAGGTTGAGAAAATTTAATGGAATGACCTTCTTTGAATTTTACAATCCATTTTTCACCTGACATTGGACCAGCATGAGAGGAAGGCAACATAGATCATGGCAAAGTGAAATGGGAGCTGGTGGTGAGGACACTTTGGGTGGTGGATGGGATCTTTGTTGATCATATGAATGTTAATCAACTGAGATGAAGGTAACTCATGGCATGAACTTTGCTTAGGAGGAGACTGGCAGATTGGACTCCCGCTGTTCCCAGTTCATAAGCATCATTGGAAATGTATTTCCCTGCTCCAGCTGGAAGACCAAGGAAAACAAAGCCTAAATTCATTAAATTCAAATTGATCCTAAAAATAGAAATGGAGCCTCATTAGAAAATTTTAATCACTGACCTGTCTCTCCAGAGTGAGATACTCCATCATCTCAAACCCAAAAGTGATCAGAAAAGATTTACAAGGATGTTGCCAGGGTTGGAGGGTTTGAGTTATAGGGAGAGGTTGAATTGGCTAGGGCTGTTTACTTTGGACCATCAAATGCTGAGGGGTGACATTATAGAGGCTTTTAAAATCATGAGGTGCATGGATAGGATAAATAGACAAGGTCTTTTCCCTGACTTGTGGGAGTCCTGAACTAGAGATCATACGTTTAGGGTGACAGGAGAAAGATTTAAAGGGAAATAAGGGGCAACTTTTTCGCGCAAAGGGTGGTGTGTGTATGGAATTAGCTGCCAGAGGAAGTGGTAGAGGCTAGTACAATTACAACATTTTAAAGACATCTGGATGGGTACATGAATAGGAAGGGTTTAGAGGGATATGGGGTCTGTGCTGGCAAATGGGACTAGATTAATTTAGGATATCTGGTCGGCATGGACGTGTTGGACCGAAGTGTCTGTTTCCATGCTGTACATCTCTATGACTCAATGACACTGTGGTTTTATAAGAAATAGCAGGATTGCAGACTTTTTAAAAATTCTATTTGACTCTCTCCTGACTTTTGGAGATATGAGCATTGGTAAATTTTACCCTTAACTCTGAGAGAAGTAGCCCAAGATCAAAAAGGGCCAGATTCACCAACAATCTTATTATCAGTTGATGGTCCTTCACTACGACACATTCATAAATAATTGAGTTAATTTGCGAAGGGGAAGTTTGCCTTTGAAATGCTCCAGGTTCTGAGCTTGACCCTGAGTGCTTTGCTAGTCACAGTCTTCATTCATTTGGAAAATACACACAAGTCCCTAAAGTAACAAAACATGTAACATCATACAATTCCTTAAGCATATTTTGCCATCCAATTAAAGCGTATCAGAGCTGAAGTGAAGAGTCAACTAGACTCTAAATGTTAGCTTGCTTTCCCTCCAAGGATGCTGCCTCACCTGTTGTGAGTTCCAACATTTTTTGTTTTCAGATAGGCTTGATCTGGAAACCAGATTCTGGATCAGTGGTGCTGGAAGAGCACAGCAATTCAGGCAGCATCCGAGGATCTGGACTCCTCCAATCTGTGTACAGTTATGGACAATGAGTTTGGCAATCCTGTCAACACATCACAGATTATCTGCTGCTTCTCAATGATTAACCTTTTCATCCATTGTTTCAGAAGCCCATGGCCAGCTATACAGATTTACTCTCTGCCACAGAGTCTACACAGCTGCACCTTCCACCATTGGCTGCCTTTATTCACTTGTGAAGTGTGAGCCTTCAGTTGTCTAACTGGACCATTGAAGTCCAGCACTCCACGTTGGTGCATGGTGAGCATAAATCCTGCAAGCACACAAATTCAGAAGGAACCAGTTTCTCTGAACATGCATTGTCACACATTTTCAGTTCCATCCATAACTCCTCAGTTAATGAAACATGCATATCTGTATACAGCCACCCCCGGACATTCAGGTTTATGCTGGTAAGTGAAGCAACTTCCTCCATGTTAATGTCAGGCACAATCCTCTCCAAAAAGAGATAGTCCAACCATTGTTCCTAAACAATCAATAACAATGTCATTTTTGAATAATCCACCCATTATATATTCAGAAAGAATTCACCAGAAACTTAACTGGATTAACCCAAGACTAAAGTCTGTTCAAGACTTTGGCACTTGTCACCTGCAGGTCCAATAATTTACTCATTCCTGATTCTCTGATTATTGTGAATTCCTGAGCTCACCCCTCCCCTTTCCTGATATGTCACTGTTTCTGGGATGTTATTTATCTCCTCATGTGTACAGTGGAATGTAGGTAAATATGCGACTACACTCAGCTTTCTTCATCTGGTCAGGTTTTGACAGCTATTTCTATCTTTCCAGAAGTGTTGTTTAATACTGATTTCTTCAGAAATATTTAGCCATATCAGCTTTGTTGGTTTCTTCAAACTGTTGCTGCTCTCTGAGAGAGCATCGCTCTCTGACTGCTCATTGATGCCATCATTTTGTTAAAGCAAGTACAAACCTTTGAACATCCTGACACTAACTTCTACAATTGTTATCATTGCTCCAAGCTCTCCAACAGTTAGTTTGGCCAACATTGTGGGGAATACTCTGCCCTAAATTGGTACTGTATGCAGTTGAGACAGTCCATCCTTATGGCTCCTTCACTACTGCCTCCAGCTTCAATGGCCTTCAATAGTTCACCTCCAAGGCGGTTACATTGGAGGAAGGGGGACAATGCGATCACCTCTGCAAAATGTCTCTTGGCCTAGCTGACAGCCTGCCTGTATCCAGCCATCCTGCGTCAGAGAAATTCTCCTAACAGGCAGGAAGATGTTAAGGAGCTTTATCGGTATCACTTTTCCAGTCACAACCTGGTCCAAATGCTCCACCAGGTCAGGAAAATACAGCCCAATGACTAAACAATGAATAAAGGGAGTTATTTTACTGTTAAAACAGTGACCACACACCCCAGATTCTCATATCAATTTCAACTGGGAGATGCAAGAGCAAAGGTTGTGACATTTTGTTTTTCTCTATGATATTCATTCTCATGAAATGCATTGATTCCATGGGATGAATGCATCTCATTTCATTTATCCTTTGATCTGGAATACCTCAAGTTGTAGGTTAAGAGAGTGCAGAACAGAAGTTTAGTTCACTTGTAGAGTTGAATTATTTAGGCTGACCTGATTATTTGTTTGATTATGTGTATCATCCAGCATACTAGGCAGTCTATGAACCATGCTGAGCTCCCAACATTTGGACGAATTCCAACTTTATCATTTTCTGAGAATCACTGCTTTAGAGACTCACTGCTTTTGTATTTATAATCCATTAGCCTTAGCCTGAATGCAAGCATTTAATTACATGCTATCTAACAATGATCTGATATCATTTGACTTGACTTATTATTGTCACATGTACCGAGGTAAAGTGAAAAGTATTGTTTTGCATGCAGTACAAGCAGAACATAACACACAGGGTTCAACACATGATGTCTGACTGTCGTTATATCTCTTATTAATTATGCCTGTCATGCATCATATCAGAGATGAAAAATGTGTTGCTGGAAAAGCGCAGCAGGTCAGGCGGCATCCAAGGAGCAGGAGAATTGACGTTTCGGGCAGAAGCCCTTCTTCAGGCTTATGCCCGAAACGTCGATTCTCCTGCTCCTTGGATGCTGCCTGACCTGCTGCGCTTTTCCAGCAATAATTTTTCGGCTCTGATCTCCAGCATCTGCAGTCCTCACTTTCTCCTAGTTGATCATATCAGAGAGCCTACTAAATATGTTAATGATTTGTTTACTTTTCCTAGAAAATTAACATTTCCTGTTCAATACTCTGACTATTTGTAGCTATTAATATTAATGACATTGAACCAAGTACAGAGGGAGCAAACTGTGGTGATTTCATTCCCATGGAATGTATTTATCAATAGCCTGAAGTTAAGCAAATTGTATACAGCATACCGGATTGTGCACAGTTTGGTTTCCTTTCCAGAAAGGATGTACTTGCTTCACAGAGAGTGCAACAGGAGCTTATCAGATTAATTCCTGGGATAGGGGAATTATGATGCAAGGAGAGATTTGAGGAAGCTGGGTCGACATTCCTAGGAATTTTGAAAGTTAAGAGGTGGCCTTATTGAAACTTATGACAGGGTGTGACAGGCTTGGATGCAGATAATATATTTCTCCTGCTATTGAGTGTAAGACCACAGGGCCTAATCTCAGGATAAGAGGGGAGGTTATTTAACATTGAGCTGTGGTGGTGGGGGGTGACTACAGAGGCAATGGAGAAATGGAGACTCAGTTTTGGGTCTGTTTAAGACTGAAATTGATTGATCAAGGTGACAGAGAATACTGTGACATGATAATGTTGAGGTGATGATCAGTCGTAATAATGCACTGTCAGACTAGTAGAAGTAAATAGGTTAGCCAAGTTTAAGATGCATTTAGGCAGACACATGAACAAACAGGGAGCAGAGGATTATGGACCATATATAGGTAGATAGGATTAGTTCAGAATGGTATCATAGTCTGCGCAGGCATGGTGTGATATTCTATATTTTATGTTCAAATTGAAAGGTGGAGCAGGCGCAATGGGCTGAAAGGCCTCCTCCTGTACCTAAGATTAGATTAGATTACTTACAGTGTGGAAACAGGCCCTTTGGCCCAACAAGTCCACACCGCCCCACCGAAGCGCAACCCACCCATACCCCTACATTTACCCCTTACCTAACACTACGGGCAATTTAGCATGGCCAATTCACCTGACCTGCACATCTTTGGACTGTGGGAGGAAACCGGAGCACCCGGAGGAAACCCACGCAGACACGGGGAGAACGTGCAAACTCCACACAGTCAGTCGCCTGAGGCGGGAATTGAACCCAGGTCTCTGGCGCTGTGAGGCAGCAGTGCTAACCACTGTGCCACCGTGCCGCCCTAGGTCCTATGTTTGTTTTCTTCATTCATGAGTATTGGCATTGATAGCTGGGCCAGCATTTATTGCCCTTGAACTGAGGGTCGAGACTATTTTAAAGTTAGTTAAGGCTCAATCACATTGGTGTGGGTCTGGAGGTATGTGTAAGCCAGACTGGGTACGGATGGCAGATTTCCTTCCATAAAAGACATCAGTGAACCAAATAGGTTTTTACAGCAATCTACAATAATTACATGGACACCAGTGACTAGATTTTAATTTCCGATCACGTTTTGAATTCAAGTTTCATCATCTGTCGCAGTAGGATTCAAAACTGTGAAACATTCATCAAACATTTCAGTTGAGAGTAAGGAAGAAAATCAGTGAGACACATACCATAAGATACTTGTAGCATTAAGGCAAACTTTAAATCAAGTCCAGGTCGATCAATACCACAGCTGTACCATCCTGCATCTTCCCTGTGAAGGTTTTCCATTGTAACAATAAATACTCCTTGTGCCTTGTTATCTTTAATTGACATTCTTCCTTGCTGTCCCTCTGGATCATTTGTTCTCACCACATATGTACATTGATTAGTCCAACCATGACACCAGTATTTCATGTTTTGCTGGTACTGTTTGTCATAAGAACAATTTATTGTAATCGCTCTTCCCACAATTCCTGCTACTTTCTTTTCCGCTGACAATGCACCTGAAACTGGGTAGACAACATTTCATAAGTTGAACAGGAAAGAAATATTTCAAAACAAAACATTTTAATAAGAGTTAGTGCTTTTGATAGGGAATCTCTCACGTACATCTATTAACACTGATGAATTTCTTCTAGTTTGTGTTGAAAGGAAATATTAGTATAGTGTCCTGTCACAGCCTCAGAATGTGACAGATCCTATGGTTTTGTCTCGTGGGAGCATTTGGAGATTGATAACTTTCTTGATCCAACTGCAGTAATCAAGAGCAGGGAATCTGGAAATTGGGATTCAGTCACATTCTGTGGGGTTTAATTCCATGGATAATGTCTTGTGTTTGCAGGTTGATCGTGGGGTTGGAAAGTAGAAACCTGCTTCTTGGGTTGAGATGTTGGTGGCTATATGAGGTTGGGGGAGATCAGAAGGAAAGAGAAGGGACTTTCAGATTGGTCGCTGCTGGCCAAGGAATGACACAGGATCCATCAATGAAGAGGAAATGTACAATACCCCTGATAGCTCAGTCCCTAACCTTCCTTGAATTGTCATGTTTCTCAGCCAATAGGAGAATTTGAAGGAACAATTTGGGATAATTAACACACTTAAAAGCCGAGCCGCTTCCCTGGCACTTCTGTCAAACACTTTCCGGGTCTCACATTTTCCACTAAAGTGAGAATTGGGTGGGTTGGTGATGGGATTAGGTCAAGATTCAAACTTCTTACAACTCAAACCTCAGCTGGTAACAGCCCCACCTACGTCCTAAGGATTAAAGTATGTTCCTTAGTTATGATGGTGGTGGTGCCAGCTGTGGCTTTGCATTGGGACCCTCATGTCTGTGTTAATACGTAGTTTGATCAAATTCTACCCACAGCTGTAGATCTCAGTTGTCATTCCAGTTCAGTGCCGAAGGAGGGCACTACATGTCGTAGAGTCATAGAGATGTACAGCATGGAACCAGACCCTTCGGTCCAACCCGTCCCTGCCGACCAGATATCCCAACCCAATCTACTCCCACCTGCCAGCACCCGGCCCATATCCCTCCAAACCCTTCTTACTCATATACCCATCCAGATGCCTCTTAAATGTTGCAATTGTACCAGCCTCCACCACTTCCTCTGGCAGCTCATTCCATACACGCACCACACTCTGCGTGAAAAAGTTGCCCCTTAGGTCTCTTTTACATCTTTCCCCTCTCACCCTAAACCTATGCCTTCTCGTTGTGGACTCCCCGACCCCATTATTTCTATTATTCCTATCTATGCCCCTCATAATTTTGTAAACCTCTATAAGGTCACCCTTCGGCCTCCGACACTCCAGGGAAAACAGCCCCAACCTGTTCAGCCTCTCCCTGCAGCTCAAATCCTCCAACCCTGGCAACATCCTTGTAAATCTTTTCTGAACCCTTTCAAGTTTCACAACATCTTTCCGATAGGAAGGAGACCAGAATTGCACGCAATATTCCAACAGTGGCCTAACCAATATCCTGTACAGCCGCAAAATGACCACCCAACTCCTGTACTCAATACTCTGACCAATAAAGGAAAGCATACCAAATGTCTTCAACACTATCCTATCAACCTGCGACTCCACTTTCAAGGAGCTATGAACCTGCAGTCCAAGGTCTCTTTGTTCAGCAACATTCCCTAGGACCCTACCATTAAGTGTATAAGTCCTGCTAAGATTTGTTTTCCCAAAATGCAGCACCTCGCATTTATCTGAATTAAACTCCATCTGCCACTTCTTAGCCCATGAAGAAGTAACAAAGAGGATTGATGAGGGCAGAACAGTAGATGTGATCTATATGGACTTCAGTAGGGCATTCGACAAGGGTTCTCCATGGGAGACTGATTAGCAAGGTTAGGTTTCATGGAATACAGGGAAAGCTAGCCATTTGGATACAGGACTGGCTCAAAGGTAGAAGGCAGAGGGTGGTGGTGGAGGGTTGTTTTTCAGACTGGAGTCCTGTGACCAGTGGAGTGCCACAGGGATCAGCACTGGGTGGTCGACTTTTTGTCATTTACATAAATGATTTGGATGTGAGCATAAGAAATACAATTAGTAAGTTTGCAGATGACACCAAAATTGGAGGTGCAGAGTCATAGAGTCATAGAGATGTACAGCATGGAAACAGACCCTTTGGTCCAACCTGTCCATGCCGACCAGATATCCCAACCCAATCTAGTCACACCTTTAGATTAGATTAGATTACTTACAGTGTGGAAACAGGCCCTTCGGCGCAACAAGTCCACACCGACCCGCCGAAGCGTAACCCACCCATACCGCTACATTTACCCCTTTACCTAACACTACGGGCAATTTAGCATGGCCAATTCACCTAACTTGCACATCTTTGGACTGTGGGAGGAAACCGGAGCCCCCGGAGGAAACCCACGCAGACACGGGGAGAACGTGCAAACTCCACACAGTCAGTCGCCTGAGTCGGGAATTGAACCCGGGTCTCTGGCGCTGCGAGGCAGCAGTGCTAACCACTGTGCCACCGTGCCGCCCACCGTGCCGCTCACCTACCAGCACCCGGCCCATATCCCTCCAAACCCTTCCCATTCATATACCCATCCAAATGCCTCTTAAATGTTGCAATTGTACCAGCCTCCACCACATCCTCTGGCAGCTCATTCCATACACGTACCACCCTCTGCGTGAAAAAGGTGCCCCTTAGGTCTCTTTTATATCTTTCCCCTCTCACCCTAAACCTATGCCCTCTAGTTCTGGACTCCACGACCCCAGGGAAAAGACTTTGTCAATTTATCCTATCCATGCCCCTCATAATTTTGTAAATCTCTATAAGGTCACCCCTCACCTTTGACGCTCCAGAGAAAACAGCCCCAGCCTGTTCAGCCTCTCCCTGTAGTTCAAATCCTCCAACCCTGGCAACATCCTTGTAAATCTTTTCAGAACCCTTTCAAGTTTCACAACATCTTTCTGATAGGAAGGAGACCAGAATTGCATGCAATATTCCAACAGTGGCCGAACCAATGTACTGTATAGCCGCAACATGAGCTCCCAACTCCTGTACTCAATACTCTGACCAATAAAGGAAAGCATACCAAACGCCTTCTTCACTATCCTGTCTACCTGCGACTCCACTTTCAAGGAGCTATGAACCTGCACTCCAAGGTTTCTTTGTTCAGCAACACTCCTGACCTTACCATTAAGTATAAGTCCTGTTAATATTTGCTTTCCCAAATGCAGCACCTCGCATTTATCTGAATTAAACTCCATCTGCCACTACTCAGCCCATTGGCCCATCTGGTCCAGATCCTGTTGTAATCTGAGGTGACCCTCTTCGCTGTCCACTACACCTCCAATTTTGGTGTCTTCTGCAAACTTACTGACTGTACCTCTTATGCTTGTATCCAAATCATTTATGTAAATGACAAAAAGTAAAGGGCCCAGCACTGATCCTTGTAGCACGCCACTGGTCACAGGCCTCCAGTCTGAAAAACAACCCTCCACCACCACCCTCTGTCTTCTACCTTTCAGCCAGTTCTGTATCCAAATGGTTATTTCTCCCTGTATTCCATGAGAACTAACCTTGCTAATCAGTCTTCCATGGGGAACCTTGTCGAATGCTTTACTGAAGTCCATATAGATCACATCTACTGCTCTGCCCTCATCAATCTTCTTTGTTACTTCTTCAAAAAACTCAATCAAGTTTGTGAGACATGATTTCCCACGCACAAAGCCATGTTGACAATCTCTAATCAGTCCTTGCCTTTCCAAATACATGTACATCCTGTCCCTCAGGATTCCCTCCAACAACTTGCCCACCACTGAGGTCAGGCTTACTGGTCTATAGTTTGCTGGTTTGTCTTTACCACCCTTCTTAAACAGTGGCACCACGTTTGCCAACCTCCAGTCTTCTGGCACCTCACCTGTGACTATCAATGATACAAATATCTCAGCAAGAGGCCCAGCAATCACTTCTCTAGCTTCCCGCAGAGTTCTCGGGTACACCTGATCAGGTCCTGGGGATTTATCCACCTTTAACCGTTTCAAGGCATCCAGCACTTCCTCCTTTGTAATCTGGACATTTTGCAAGATGTCACTATCTATTTCCCTACAGTCTATATCTTCCATATCCTTTTCCACAGTAAATACTGATGGAAAATATTCATTTAGTATCTCCCCCATTTTCTGTGGCTCCACACAAAGGCCGCCTTGCTGATCTTTGAGGGGCCCTATTCTCTCCCTAGTTACCCTTTTGTCCTTAATATATTTGTAAAAACCCTTTGGATTCTCCTTAATTCTATTTGCCAAAGCTATCTCATGTCCCCTTTTTGCCCTCCTGATTTCCCTCTTAAGTATACTCCTTCTGCCTTTATACTCTTCTAAGGATTCACTCGATCTATCCTGTTTATACCTGATATATGCTTCCTTCTTTTTCTTAACCAAACCCTCAATTTCTTTAGTCATCAACGAAGAGGGTTACCTCAGATTACATGTGTATCACATGGTATACTACCAATTGTGCCACGTTTGTGATAAGAGCCATTTAATTGGCTGGAGAAGGGGGTGGTGGAGACGGCATTTCCATATTGTTCAGAGCCTTTATTGGAAGGCTTCCCACTCTGACCTGAACTGAGATCAATTCATGGCTTCATCTTGCTGCCATTGTTATAAAGTCAGTGGGAGCTGTATGTCCAGTATGATATCTAAACTCAGCCATGTTTGATTGTGGGTTCCCAGGGGGATCCCTGTCCAAAGCCCCTCAGTTGCCTGACTAAGGGATTTTACATCAGTCGGCTTGGTTGCTGGGATTACCTGCTGAAAGCCTTCAACCCTTCCTTGCTGCCAACAAATCCTTCTTCACGCCACTTTCCCAATGACCTCTGCCCCATGAGACCTCTTACACCGTGACCTACCTGTTTCTGGCTCTATGCTCACTATCTTCCAATGGCATTCAGGTCCTGAAGACCAGCTGCCTTTGGTGGGAAGTCTGTCCATCACTAGGTCCCTGATTGTAGGGGATGGCCTCGTTATCATCTGTTGAGTGCCTGATTGTTTCAAGATGCAACAGGCCTCTGGAAAAGAGATATTATTAGGGTCTCACTGGCTTTCCAGCCAGCCACTGCAACCCATATCACGTGCATATGATGCAACCCCATATTTACCCTATCATGTGGACAGAAACGTTCCTGATGGAAAAGTAGCTGTGGTGTAAATTTAAATACTTCACAAAATGCTCATTAACAATTACTCTTCAACCAACAATCACTGAGGAAAAAAGATAATCTGGTTATTTTCATCTGCCTGACTGGGGACCTTGCTTTGTATAAATTCATGACCATTTCTGCATCATTACAAAAATGGCATATCTTCAAATAAATAAATGGCTTTTGTGTACTTTGGGACCTCTGGAGGTTGTGAAAGGTTCTACATAAATGTGAACTTTTCTTCATAATGGCAACAACAATAACATTTGAGATTTTTTCCAACTCATTCATTTATGGGTGGCACGGTGGCTCAGTTGTTAGCACTGCTGTCTCACAGTGCCAGGGAGCCGGCTTTGATTCCAGCCTCAGGCGACTGTCTGTGTGGAGTTTACACATTCTCCCTGTGTCTGCGTGGGTTTCCTCCGGGTGCTCCAGTTACCTCCCACAATCCAAGGATGTGCAGATCAGGTGAATTGGCCATGCTAAATTGCCCATAGTTTTAGGTACATTAGTCAGGGGTAAATGTAGAGAAATGGGTCTGGGTGGGTTACTCTTCAGAGGGTCGGTGTGGACTTGTTCAGCCAAATGGCCTGTTTCCACACTGTAGGGAATCTAATCATTCAGCACTGTGG
This sequence comes from Chiloscyllium plagiosum, assembly GCF_037043375.1. Taxonomy (NCBI): domain Eukaryota; kingdom Metazoa; phylum Chordata; class Chondrichthyes; order Orectolobiformes; family Hemiscylliidae; genus Chiloscyllium; species Chiloscyllium plagiosum. Next base: position 13,032,517 of record NW_028270164.1, read on the forward strand.
AATAGGTGAAATATTTTACTCTCTCTCCATTGTTGGCTGCTATCACGTGTTTAGCAAAACCAAGATTACACCTCACTCTGTGGGAGGTTTGCATCTGGCTTCCACTTCCTAGGAAACTACAATGACTGTTTGGCCCAGCATGACAGAGAAAAACCACTCACTGGTCGAACTAGAAACAACTGTCGCATTGAACAAGAGGTAGCTTGCTGCCTATTAGGCAGTTGGTTAGCTTAGTTGGCTGGATGGTTGGTTTGTATGTAGAGTGATGCCAACTCTTCGGGTTTAAATCCCACACTGGCTACAGACACCATGAAGGCCTCTTTGACCTTTCCCCTTGCCCAAAGCATGGTGATCCTCAGGTTAAATCAACCACCAGTTCTCTTTCTCTCATGAGAGAGCAGCCCAAAGGTCATAGTCATACAACTCAAAAACAGACTCTTCGGTCCAACCAGTCCATGCCGAACATAATCCCAAACTAAACTAGTCCTACCTGCTTGCTCGTAGCCCATTTCCCTCCAAACTTTTCCTATTCATGTACCTATCTAAGTATCTTTTAAATGGACATTTTCTACTATTAATCCCTATTAGCAACAAGTCACATTGTTATAACAGTGTGGAAGCAGGCCATTTGGCCCATTGAGCCCACACCAAACCATTGAACAGCAACCTACTACCCTACCTTATCTCTTATTATGAGAAACATTATTACAGAGACAATGCATAGGGCCTGGATGTTAGGCTGTAACATCTTCGAGATTCTAAACTGTTCACTGTCAGGTCCATGTGGTTCACCATAGTGGGTGGTGTTACTGGCACACATCTTTATGAACTTTTCATATTCTTCTACAACGCCCTCAACTGCAGTAGGATTTGGAGAGGGAAAACCACATAGTTCATGCAACAAGAACATAGGAAGGAAGTTTTTCTTTATTCCTTTATAGGTTGTGGGTGTCATTGGCCAGACCAGCATTTATGATCCAGCACCAACTGCACGGACGACCTTATTGTCAACAACATTGCTGTGGGTCTGAAGTTTTGTGTAGGCTGGACAAGGCAAGGACAGCATTTTCCATTGGCGTTCAACAAGGGAACGTAAAGGGACTTGAAGAAAGTCTTTGAAGATAATAAACACAGTGAGCAGAATCTTATAGAATTGTAGATGACATGGGATATGGTGAATTTTGTGTCAGAATGGGGCAAGAATTCCAGTAAGGCCCATTTCTGCATCGAGAAAAACTTGCTATATGTTTTATGCATCTATAGTGAGGCATGTTTCTCAACAAGAAGTGATGATACACCAATTAAGGAGGATTATAACTTGTTAAATGCCTCATTAATGTCACAACTGACCTCATCAATATTTAGCTTCAGCTAGCCATCGAGAATTCTCGAAATGGAAATCAGAGCAGCTAACTGGCTAAATCATGCTCTTCAGTTGCTCCAAAGGCCTTCATATTGAATACTGGGCACCAACATGTCACTGTGTACGTCATATGCTTCAGCCCCACATCGACGGACATTGGCATTACAACTGGTGCTAGCCTTTAAGAACCCTCATGATACATCTCCAAACCATTTACAGAACAGATCTGGACTTTAACATTGCAATAGCAAACATCATTATAACGTTGTAGTAAGGACATTGTAAAGCCAGGGACATTCACCAGCTCATGGACTAGACCAGGCTGTATATCTGGCCTGTTTGTTTGCACTCGTTCCAAGCCTACCTGCATACTTAGAACACCCGCCTTGCCTCTCCATGCCTTATCTTTTTGCATACTATTCTCTCAGTCCGAGGTACCAGGCTCATATTACTTGTGTCATGCCTCACCATTTAGCACAGGCACAAAGTTTGGAAGCTCATCATAATTGTCAGTTGGTCTCAATCAAATCAAGAGGGATAACCTTCTCTCAGGTATTTCACAGCACAGGAAGTCAAGACCAGTCTCTGATACCAGACTAGAGTTTTGAACTCAGTCTGTCAGCCACTTGGGAGGTCACAGTTAGGATTGCATTCATTTAAGGGCTGAGAAGCTGAATATCTGACAGCCCAGCTCTCGTCTTGACTCTTTCTGCCCTATTAAAGAAGATGAAAGATGATGACACAGCTGAATTGTTTTTTGTGCACGTAGGAAGTTATCCCAAGTGAGTGAGCAGGCAAAGCAGAGGATGTTCAGGGATAGTGGTGCCAGAGGTTTGGATGAGGGACAATGACTAAAGGCAGATCCTGCAGGCAACAGTGAAAATAGTGGAACATGAGCCTTGGTGGGAGGTGAGTAGCAGAGGGAGAGAGAGAAAGAGAGAGAGAGAGAGAGAGGTAAGGGGTATGAGTTACTGGGGAGAAAATTGTGCCACTAGTGCTGGAGAAGGGAAGAAGCTCATTGACCTTTTTTCTACAAGGTCAGATAGCAGAGACTGTACTGGCCTGAATAGCAACCTCAGACCAGACTGGCAACTTCAGGCTCGAGAATATGGTGCTGGAAAAGCACAGCAAGCCTGGCAGCATCTGAGGAGCAGGAGAATCGACATTTTGGGCATAAGCCCTTCATGAGAACTCCTGATTTGTCTATGCCCATAATGGGCATACTCAGATGGTGCAGGTACAAGTGATGGCAGTCTGTTTGCTATATTTGCTGACTGGTGAGTTGGTCCTGATTTGGTAAAAAGCAATAAGAAATTTCATGACGAGAATCTCTTCAAAAGCCTCAATGCAACTAGCACTTAGCCCAGGGTTATTCCCAGTACATTAGAGCAGCCAGTGTAAGAATATGACAAGGGAACTAATTATCTTGAGGGAGAAATGTTTCAGTTGGACAGGGTTCAGAGTCCTGGCAAAATGGAGTTGTCAGAGGATGAACAGCCTGTAGAGAATGTAGAAATGGTCTCTGAACATGTAGGTTACCTTGCTGGGGAGGAATCTGCAATTGGGGAAATAGTTTACATCGAAATGGAGGATTAAAAATTGGGTGGAGAAGCAGAGAGAAGAGCAGAAAAATTGCAGAAAGGACTAAAATGCTGAAGGGAAAGTAAGGTAAGGGAAAGGAAGAGAAATCAGATCAGAAAGAGGAAGCATTGCAAACAGGGAGAATGATAAACTGTAGCATGTTTCAGTTGAAAATGCGGAAGTACATTTGGTAAGTTATGAAATGTGTTTGTAAATAGTAAATTAGAGGCATTAATTTTTATCAACAGGCTGAAAGCAAAAGAATGATCAGATTCATGATGGAGAAATGGGTGAGTTTAACATTATGGTTAGAAAACATACTTGCCATTAATAGGGGAGAACTCGGTGCTATTCATTACAATTTCATTGTAGCAAAACATTTTAAAGTTAATTTGGATTTGGAGTTGTTTGATGTTTAAGTGTAAAAAGAAAACAGTTATGGTTTGGGAGTAATATATGCAAAAAGTGTACCAGTAATACTGTGACTGTTATAACAATATTTTATCAACAGTACTTTAAATAACAGGAACAATTGCAAACTCAAGACATATTCCGTTTGAGAGATTGTTACCACTGCAGACTTCTCTGTATATTGGACATTAGACTATTCAAGAAATAATTTTATTACAACTTAAGTAGGCCACTTTTATGTTTTGATTATTACTCAGATAGATTTTCAACCAATGGTATGATTCTTATTATTTACTATTTACAACAATTAATATGGTTTACTGCATAGTGATAAATATTTCTGTGGTCCAGTTGTGCAGTTGAAAGGCTACTAGACTTTGCCAAAATATCGTTCATTAATTTTTGCTGGTTCTTTTAAACCATTTCATGCCTCCAAGTACTTTAACATCTCTACCCTATAACCCATACACCAGATTTAAACAAATACAAATTATTCAGCTCTGACTCACCAGGCAGGGAACAAATGAGAAGAACAATACTCCACATATCTTATTCACAAAGACCTGATCACTGCTTGTCCTCAGTCACCAAGCTCTTAGTTTTGATATTGAAGTAAATGCCTGATATAACTGTGGAAATAATTTAAAAGAAGAAGAAGATAACAGGAAGCCCAGTGATGAAACCATTGTGAAGCAGATGATGAAACAAGTACTGAAGTAGGAGGGGCAGGAGTAGGCTTTACTGTCACTTGAACTTGCCCTGCCATTCAACATCACCTTAGCTGATCATTAACCTTAAACCATTTTCCACCCTTTTTCTATATCCTTGATTCTCATAGCTGAAAATCTTTTTATTTCATCCTGAAATTTATTCAACGATAAAAGCATCCACAATCAAACTGACTAGAGATTTTCAAAGCCCTTTTGTGTCACCTTCAGAGCTAACTTTTCCATCTTGCTTTATAATGTCAGTAAACGTAGAGATATTCACTTCAGTCTCTTTGCTGGAAATATTAATTTAGATTCTAAATTATCCCTGAGGCAGCAGTGCTAACCTCTGAGTGACGATGTGCCCCAAGATAGAGCACTTGGTGTAGTGATGCAATGATAACACCCACTTTCTCAATGTTCACAAAACAAAATAATTGATCATTGACTTCAGGAAGACAGGAGGAGGATATGCCCTTATCTATATCAACAGAGCTGAGGCAGAGAGGGTGGAGAGCGTCAGTTTCCTCAGAGTGACGTTAACAGACTTCTCCATGTAGATGGCAAGGTTACGAAGGTATAACAACATCTTTTCTTCCTCAGGCAGCTTAGGAAGTTTGGCATATCCATAAGAACCGTCACCAACTTTTACCAATGGAGGATGAAAAGCACTGTATCTGGATGCATAATAGCCTGGTATGGCAACTGCTCTGCCCAGGACTGTAAGAAGCTACAGAAAGCTATGGGCCCAGCCTGGACCATTACAGAAGCTGACCTCCCATCCATGGGGTCCATTTACATGGCTCTTTTCTGTGAGAAGGCTGCCAACATCATTAAAGACCCATCACACCCCGGTAATGCTCCCCTACAACCTCTTCCATCAGGCAGAAGATAAAGAAGCTCAAACACACACACCAGGAGGTTCAAAAACTGCTTCTTCCCAGCTGTAATTAGACTAATGAATGGACCTCTCTAACTTCAAACAATGTTGATCTTGCTTTGCGCACCTTCTGTGCAGTGTAACCTGTACTTCTCACTCTGTCTAAGCACTCTGTGACCCGTATGTCCTTGATTGCTCGGAACTGTCTGTACTACTCGCAAAACAAAGCTTTTCACTGTTCCGTAGGATCATGTGACTACAATAAATCAAATCATTTCAAGTTCTGATCCGAGTACTTTTTAAAGGCTGTGAACTTTCCCAGCTCCTTTACCCACCCAAGTAGTGCATTCCATATTCCCACCATCCTGTAAGTTGTTTCATTCATCCAGAGAAAGAAAGCATTGCTGATTGTGTCAGTATTTCATGCCCATTGCTTAATTTCCCAGAGGGCAGTTAAAAGTCAACCCTCACATTGCTGTAGGTCTGGAGTCAACATAGGCCAGATCTGTTAAGGATGGCAATTTCCTTCTTTGAAGAACACTAGTGAACCAGGTGGGTTTTTCCAACAATCGGCAATGGTTTCACAGCCATCAGTACCCAGGGCAGAGTTCAAATCCAGATCCCCAGAATATTACCTGGGTGTCTGGATTAACAGCCTTGTGATAATGCCACTAGGCTATCATTGGCCCCCCAAAAAATGAAAAGAGATTTCTTCAACTCCCTTCTAAACCTCCTGCCCTCACCTTAAATTTATGCCCTCTTGTTATTGCCCTTTACCTAAGGGGAACAGGTGTTTCATACACTCCCTATCCATGACCCTCATAATCAGGCAGGAGGCTGGAAGAACACAGCAAGCCAGGCACCATCAAGAGGTGGAGAAGTCAATGTTTCGGGTGCAAACCTTCTTCAGTACCTCACAATCAGAACCCCTCTCAGTTTTCCCTTGTCTAAAGAAAACATGTTATTTCCCTTCTCAATTATACCTGTGCAACAACCCTGTATGTTCCTTGTGTGAGTACAGCCAAGTCTGAGCTACCTGGACAACCAATTTAGGATTGTCAGTCGGACTCACAGTGTGGCACAATTTCAAGCTTTTAGAAGCTAAACACACCCATTCTTTGTAAACAGAAGGCCTTTAAAAAAATGCCCTTCAGGAGGCTTCTTTGAGAGAAAAGCTTCAGAAATCTGAAGCACATAGGGACTTGAAAATGCTAGTTTAGTACTTTGTTAAAGTTAACATGCAGGTTCAGTTGGCAGTTAGGAAGGCAAATGCAATGGTAGCATTGAGTACAGGAGGGTGAGAATACAAAAGCAGAGATGTACTTTGAGGCTGTGTAAGGCTCTGATCAGACCACACTGGAATATTATGAGCAGTTTTCGGCCCGTATCCAAGGACGTATGTACCGGTGCCAGAGAGGGTCCAGAGGAGGTTTACAGGAATGATCCTGGGAATGAAGGGCTTGTCATATGAGGAGCTAATGAGGATTCTGGTTCTGTACTCGATGGAGTTTGGAAGGACAAGGGGGAAATCTCATTGTAACTTACAAAATACTCAGAAGTCTGGGGTGGATTTGGAGATGATATTTACACTAGTAGGAGAGATTACAACCCAAGGACACAGCCTCAAAGTGAAAGGATGACTGTTCAGAACTGAGGTGAAGTGGAATTTCTTCAGCCAGAGGGAGGTTCATGTGTAAAGGTCATTGCTGCAGATTGCTGTGGGGGGCCAAGCCATTGCGTGTATTTAAGACAGCGACAGATTGTTTCTTGATTAGTAAGGGAACCAAAGGTTACAGGGAGACCACAGGAGAATAGGTTTGAGAAACATATCAACTATGATTGAATGAGAAAGGAGACTCAATGGACCAAATGAATTCTGCTCCTAGATCTTCTGGTCTTATGGTGACACATTACATCTGTTTCAAATCAACAAAATGTCTGACAACCATTGACTGGTTTAGTTCTCAAAGCTATTCTCTGGCCAATCAGAGTCAACCTTATTAGCTTAAAGAATAATAAAGTCTTGCTGTTAATTGTCGATCAGCATTATTATCTGTGTTTCCCATGGCATTGCATCTATTTATCAGAGTCCACTTGCTAACCATTCAGCAATGTCTCCTCCCATGCACTATAAACGTTAGTTTTTTTCTCTGAATTTGTGTTCTTGTTGAAAGAAGGGTCACTGGACTTAAAATGTTAACTCTGGGGCTAGGGCATTCTATATCCTAACTACTCAAAATATAAAAAACATTTCCTCATGTCACCATTGCTTCTCTTGTGAATCCTTTCAAAACAGAACCCTGTGAATCTCAATCCTTTCAGATTATTTTCAAAGCCCTTTCTCTGCAATCATCACCAACCATCAAAGCATTTGAGGAGTTAATGGAATTGAACTAAAATTAAATTTGACTTTATTTAGGATAGAGCTTTCACTGGAAACACTCCACATGGAAAAATACTTTAAACCATGAAAAAATAGAGAAAAATCTCCAAAGTCAATCTGTTACACATGGAGAAAAATTTTGCTTAATAAAACTACAACGATAAAACTCTCATTAACAACAGCAATGGCTTGAGAAACATCTTCTTCATTTATCTTTCTTGGGATCCATTATTGGAAAGATCAATGATAGCAATAACTTATATTTGTATTGCACTTTCGACATTGCAAAACTTTGCAAAATTTTTCACAAATGATCAGACAAATATTGTTATCAAATTAAAGTAATGATACATGTGTGTCAAAAGAAGTGTGACTGGTTCAGGGGAAGAATACTAGAGTTGAGCAATTAGACAAATTAAGACATTTTGCTGCTAATCCTGAGGCAATAGGATGTGGAAATGACAAAGTGGAACAGTGATTTCACAGAGGGGTTTATAAAGAAAAGAATGAGTGAAGCCAAGAAGGGATTTGAACACTAGAATTAAAATTTTATAAACTGAGGTACTGAGGACTGGTAGAGTGCAGGGCTGATGAGTTAATTTTGTTCAAGTCAGGATTCAGATTGCAGACATTTTGGAGAGATTTAAATTGATATAAGGCAGATGATGGGAGGCCCCAGGGGGGGACCATCAGAACAGTTAGGTGAGAAATTTAGTGGCAGTAAGTGGGGTTAGGCAAGAGATATCGAGTTAAAGAGTAGATAATGTAAAATTGTTTCCATTGGTTCGGGGTTCTAGAATGAGTAGACACAGAATAAGAATGAGGGCCAAACTATTCAGAGGAGACATTAGAAAGCACTTCTACACACAAAGGATATTAGATGTTTGAAACTCTCTTTCACAAGTGGCAGTAGATATTACAACAGTTGGTAATTTAAATCTGATTTAGATACATTTTTGTTGAGCAAAAATATTAAGGGATATTGGCCAAAGGCTGATTAAGCCATATATCATCCATGATCTCATTGAATGGTGGAACAGGCTCGAGAGGCTGAATGGCCTGCTGTGGTTCCTTTGTTCCTATGGTTAGGGTAAAGGTCAGTGCATAGGTAACAGTTGAGGAGAAAGATAATGGCTTCAGGCTTTGTTAGACATTTTGGAAATCCATGTCTGAATTTTGGACATAAAACCTAATAGCACTGATCCATGAGATGCTGGAAATCTGAAACAAAACAAAAAATGCTGAAGAAACTCAGCAGTGGATCAGTACTTGGGGTTACGATGTTGTAGCCAAAACGGAGGCATGGGTTCCACAGGGGCAGGGATGGTTGCTTGATGTTCCAGGATTTAGAACATTTAAAAAGAACAGGGAGGGTGGAAAATGAGGAGGGGGTGTAGCATTGCTAATCAGAGAGTGCTTCACAGCTACAAAAACCATGGGTGTTGAGGAAGGTCTACTGAGTCAGTATGGGTGGAAGTTAGGAACAGCAAGGGGTTTTCTACAGACCGCCTAATAGCAGTAGAGAGATTGAAGAATCATAGATGGGCAGATTCTGAAAAATGCAGAAGTAGCAGGGTTGTTGTATTTGGGGGATTTCAACTTTCCCAATATTGACTGGAACCTCCTAAGTGCTGATGGTTTGGATGGAGCCTTTTTTTAAGGTGTGTTCAGGAGGGTTTCCTTCCTCAGTCTGTAGACAGACCAACCAGGGGAGAGGCTATTTTGGATTTCATGCTCGGCAACGAGCCAGGACAGATGTCAGATCTCACAGTAGGAGAGCACTTTGGTGAAAGTGATCACAACTGCCTTACATTTAGCATAGCCTTGGAGAGTGAAAGGTGCAGTTACCGAGGGAAGATATTTAATTGGGGAAAAGGAAATTATGAAGCTATCAGATGAGAGTTGGGAAGTACAGACTGAGAGCAATTGTTGCACAGAAAGGGCACAGCAGACACGTGGAGACTATTTAAGAAGCAGTTGTTGCGAGTGATGCATGAATTTGTTCCTCTGATATAGGTAAGAAGGGATAAGATTAAGGAGCCTTGGATGACGAGAACAGAGGAACTTCTCGTCAAAAGGAAGAAGGCAGCTTACGTAAGGTGGAGGAAGCAAGGATCTAGCACAGCTTTAGTGGATTACAGGCTTGCTAGAAAGGAGCTCAGAAATGGACTGAGGAGAGCCAGGAGGGGGCACGAAAAAGGCTTGGCAAGAGGATTAGGGAGAACCCAAAGGCATTTTACTCATATGTGAGGAATAAGAGAATGATCAGGGAGAAGGTGGGGCCAATCATGGATAGCGGAGGGAACTTGTGTGTGGAGTCTGAGCAGATAGGGGAAACCCTAAATGAGTTTTTTGCTTCAGTTTTCACCAACGAAAGGGACCTTGTTGTAAATGAAAACTTTGAGGAGCTGGGATACAGTCTTGACCAGATCAAGATTGATGAAGTTGATGTGCTGGAAATTTTAGAAAATATTAAAGATTGATAAGTCTCCAGGGCCAGACCAGATTTATCCTAGGCTGCTCCGAGAAGCGAGAAAGGAGGCTGGTAAGCCGCTGGCGAGGATATTTGCCTCCTCACTCTCCAAATATTGTTCCTCTTTTCAAGAAGGGGAATAGGGAAATCCCTGGCAATAACAGACCAGTCAGTCTTACATCTGTGCTCAGCAAAGTTTTGGAAAGAATTCTGAGGGACAGGATTTATGACTATTTGGCAAAGCATAGTGTGATTAAAGGCAGTCAGCATGGCTTTGTGAGGGACAGGTCATGCCTCACAAATCTTATTGAGTTTTTTGAGGAAGTGTCAAGACAGGTTGACGACGGTCAAGCAGTGGTGTAGTGTATATGGACTTCAGCAAGGCATTTCATAAGGTTCCCCATGGTAGGCTAATTCATAAAGTCAGGAAGTATGGGATACAGGGAGATTTGGCTAACTGGATTCAGAATTGGCTGGCTGACAGAAGGCAGCGAGTGGTTGTAGATGGAAAATATTCTGCCTGGAGGTCAGTGTTGAGTGGGGTCCTGCAGGGCTCTGTTCTTGGGCCTCTGCTCTTTGTAATTTTTATAAATGACTTGATGAGGAGGTTGAGAGGTGGGTTAGTAAATTTGCAGACGACACAAAGTTTGGAGGTGTCATTGATAGTATAGAGGGCTACTGCAGGCTGCAGCGCGACATAGACTGGAAGCAGAGCTGGACTGAGAAATGGCAGATGGAGTTCAACCTGGATAAATGCGAAGTGATGCATTTTGGAAGGTTGAACTTCAATGCTGAATATAGGATTAAAGACAGGATTCTTGGCAGTGGTGGAAGAACAGAGGGATCTGGGTGTACAAGTACATAAATCCCTCAAAGTTACCACCCAAGTGGATGGGGTTGTTAAGAAAGCATATGGTGTTTTGTCTTTCATTAACAGGGGTATCGAGTTTAAGAGCTGCGAGGTTTTGCTGCAGTTCTATAAGTCCCTGGTGAGACCACACTTGGAATATTGTGTCCAGTTCTGGTCGCCCTACTATCGGAAAGTTACAGAGGCTTTGGAGAGGGTGCAAAGAAGGTTTACCAGGATGCTGACTGGACTGGAGGGCTTGCCTTATGAAGAAAGGTTGAATAAGCTTGGACTTTTCTCTCTGGAGAGAAGGAGGAAGAGAGGAGACCTGATCGAGGTGCACAAAATAATGAGTGGAATAGATAGAGTCAATAGCCAGAGACTATTCCCCAGGGCATGATTGACAAGGAGTAATAGTTTGAAGGTATTAGGAGGAAGGTATAAAGGAGACATCAGAGGTAGGTTCTTTATGCAGAGAATAGTGAATGCATGGAATGCATTGCCAGCTGTGGTGGTGGAAGCAGAGTCATTGGGAATATTTAAGTGACTGCTGGACATGCACATAGATAGCAGTGAGTTGAGGGGTGTGTAGGTTAAGTTACTATATTTTATGGCACAATATCGTGGGCCAAAGAGCCTATTCTGTGCTGTACTTTTCTACGTTCTATGTTCTATAGTTCAGCGGCTATGGACAGGAAGTAGAATTAATGTTTCAGGTTGAGTAACCTTCTTCAGAACTATTAGTAGCTCGGAAATGGTGGTATATGTGCCATAGACCTGGATGGGGGAGGGATGGATTAAGTGAAGAGATGGAGCCCAGAAAGAAACCAAAACAGTCAGGTAGACAAAGGACTAATGGTAAGCCCAGGAATAAGAAAAGCTGATAATCAGGACCATAAATCAATGAAAATGGGCTGGCTGTGCTGAAATCAGCTTATGTTATGACAAGGAGAAAGTGAGGACTGCAGATGCTGGAGATCAGAGCTGAAAATGTGTTGCTGGAAAAGCGCAGCAGGTCAGGCAGCATCCAAGGAGCAGGAGAATTGATTTTTCGGGCATGAGCCCTTCTTCAGGAATTCCTGAAGAAGGGCTCATGCCGAAAACATCGATTCTCCTGCTCCTTGGATGCTGCCTGACCTGCTGCGCTTTTCTAGCAACACATTTTCAGTTCATGTTATGACAAGGCCAGGGGTATGGGGGAAGGTAAACACTGAGAAAGATAGGTGGACCAAGTGAAAGAGAGAGCAGGCTGGAAAATGGAAGTGAAATTGATAAATTTTTCCAACTCTGGACCAGAGACAGAAGCAGCACCAATGATGTCAGCGAAGAGGGTTACCTCAGATTACAACAGGATCTGGACCAGGTGGGCCAATGGGCTGAGAAGTAGCAGATGGAGTTTAATTCAGATAAATGCGAGGTGCTGCTATTTGGGAAAGCAAATCTTAGCAGGACTTATACACTTAATGGTAGGGTCCTAGGGAGTGTTGCTGAACAAAGAGACCTTGGAGTCGCAGGTAGATAGGATAGTGAAGAAGGCATTTGGTGTGCTTTATTTTATTGGTCAGAGTTTTGAGTACAGGAGTTGGGAGCTCATGTTGTGGCTGTACATGACATTAGTTAGGCCACTGTTGGAATGTTGCGTGCAATTCTGGTCTCCTTCCTATCAGAAAGATGTTGTGAAACTTGAAAGGGTTCAGAAAAGATTTACAAGGATGTTGCCAGGGTTGGAGGATTTGAGCTACAGGGAGAGGCTGAACAGGCTGGGGCTGTTTTCCCTGGAGTGTCGGAGGCTGAGGAGTGACCTTATAGAGGTTTACAAAATCATGAGGGGCATGGATAGGATAAATTGACAAAGTCTTTTCCCTGGGGTCGGGGAGTCCAGACCTAGTGGGCATATGTTTAGGGTGGGAGGGGAAAGATATAAAAGAGACGTAAGGGGCAACTCTTTCACGCAGAGGGTGGTACGTGTATGGAATGAGCTGCCAGAGGATGTGGTGGAGGCTGGTATAATTGCAACATTTAAGAGGCATTTGGATGGGTATATGAATAAGAAGGGTTTGGAGGGATATGGGCCGGGTGCTGGCAGGCAGGACTAGACTGGGTTGGGATATCTGTTCGGCATGGACAGGTTGGACCGAAGGGTCTGTTTCCATGCTGTACATCTCTATGACTCTATGACTTTATGTCACTAATGTATCGGATAAAGAGATGTAGGGAGTGGGCCTGAGTTGGATTGGAGCAAGAAATGTTCCACATACTCCACAAAGAGACAGGCTGAACTGGGACCCATGTGGGTATCCATGGCCACACCTTTAACTGAAGAAATTGACACTTAAAGGTGAAGTTGTTCACACTGATGACAAACTTGGCCAGGCGAAGGAGAGTGATGGCGGATGGGAATGGGTCAGGCCTTCATTCCAGTAGGAGGTGGCGAGCCAAATATTGGGGATGGACGTGTGAAGGAAGTGCATGTCTATGGTGAAGAGGAGGAGCCTGGTGCCCACAAAGTGGAAATTCTGAAACTAATGTAGAGTATTACAAGAATCACAGCTGGAAGTGAGAAGGAACTGGATAAGGGGAGAAAAAAAAATCAAATCAAAGTAGAAAGAGATAGTTTCTTTGGGGTAGAAACAAGCAGAAGCCGTGGGGCTGACCGGGAAATCTCATCATCTCATCAAAGTTTCCATTCCGGGCCCTTGCAGCCTCAGAAACAATATCGAGTTTAATAATTTTAAAACCCAAACATCTTCCTCGGTATTATTTCTCCATCCCCCACACTCCTGGCCCTGTCATGATATGGGCTCCTTTCAGCACTGCCAACCCATTTTCATCTACTTATGGTCCCCATTATCAGCTTTTCATCCTCCCAGGCTTACTGTTATTTATCCCTTTGTCTGCCTAACTGTCTTTGTCTCTCAACCTATTCACTTACACTTTCACCTTCATTCACACCCTGTCTTCAGCATGCATACCACCTTTTGTAGCTACTAGCAGATCTGAAGAAGTGTCACTGGATCCGGAACATTGACAAATGCTGCCAGACCTGCTGAGTTTCTCCAGCAGTTTCTGTTTATGCTTCAGATTACTGTACCCAGCAAATGTTGTCCAATTGCAGAATCCCATTTAATGTTGCAGATTTCTCAAGACTGGGATTATGGGGTACATTCAGCTCCTGGTCGTTTTGCTAACAGCAGAAAGGATATGCTATTTGAAATCATCACCAGTCCTTGGAATGTTTTACTGACATATCAGGCATTGCGTTAGCATGAAAATTAATATATCACATTACTCATGTGTGATAAATATGTCTTCTATGGAGTGATATCTAATTTGCTCGCCCTTTTGTTTTGTTAATGAAATAAATGTGATGTGTGTATTCTTTTAACCCAAATTGGATAGTGAGGTAAAATTGTGCAATTTGAGTGTTTAATTAAATTTTCACATTTGTGATGTGTTCAGGAATAGTGGTGATTGATTTCCTGTGCATTATCCCAGTGAGTTGTGACAATATGTAGCTTCCTGTATCTGCATTACACTACAAGACCAGCTGACAATCCTGTTATGATAGTATATCATTCCAACTCAGTAAAAGTGAGAAATATTATTTGAATCATTAGCTTCCAGTGAATGAGTATTTATCACGGAACAATCTTTATGTGTTCATGATATTTACAAACTTAGCAATTGGCATAATTCACGATAAAAATATCAAGCAATTCGAAAGTAAAACAAAAAGACTTGAAAGGCTGGTAATCTGAAATAGAAACAGAAATTGCTGGAAACTCAGCACGTCTGGTGGTGTCTGTGGGAGGAGAGTAGATTTAATGTTTCATGTCCAGAAGACTTCTGCCGAAGAGTCACTGGATCAAAATGTTCACTGTGCTTTCTTCCTGCAGCCAGACTTGCTAAGTTTCACAAGCAATTTCTGTGTCAGTTTCAAACCATTCCAGTTGTGCAACCAGGAAGCGCAAGAACAGTAAGTTAACACTAAGGTGCAGTTAGAGACACAACAACTTCAATGAAAAGGCTTTTGTTTTTGTTTCGTCCTTCCCCAGTTTGGTGGTCAAGTTGATTTGATGACAAAGTCCATTTTGTTCTCTGAAATCAGTCAAGGGGCATGATATGATTTAGACCAAAAATCCCATTCACATATACGTAGCCCGGGGATCTTCATTTTCCCACTTTGGTGTCGTTATGGCCATCTGCTTCATTGAGTGTCTGGAAAAGAAAACATTTAAGGCTCCACTTTCATTGAGAACAAAGTATCATTTCACATGTTAGTTCTGAAAGGAGTTCTAGAACTGGCAACAAATCAGGCAATCAAAGTTTGTGATGAACTGGACGTGTGTCGACCACACACTTGTCCCTCCCTCATCAGCGGTTACAATGTGTGTGAGAAAAAAATGTCATTGGTGTTACCTTGTGTTAAAAGAATATCATTTTCTCACAGGTTGACACCATTTCCCTGTGGCTGTGCTGGTGGAGTATCGACACAATGATTCTCCACTGCAGTAAATCTATTTTATTGGGGTCAGTCTGTATAATTCGCAGCAACAATTGCATAGGGTCTGTGACTGAACAACTTGGTGTTTGAGGAGATAAAAATTAGTCCCTTGTTCTTGTCTGAAAGCAAGTCTCTCTGTCACCCAACAGTAATTGCCAAATTTTTTCAACTTTCAAATTTCTTTTCTTCCTATTTCTCCTCTCAATTGTTTTATAACAATAGACTGCTATTTGAAAGTGTTCTCTGACAGAGGGTTATATATGAATGTCACAACAAATAGCCCATTCAACTTCTTGAGATTATTCTTGCCATTTCATTACATAACAGCTGATTTGTAGCTCCATTTAATATTATTTCATATTCTGTAAGTCTCTGACCAAATATATATCGAGTGATTTCATTTCTGTAATGTTCTATTGACTATGTGTTCATATGCCTTTTGACAAGCATATGGATGTACATGGAAGAGTGTAGGTTAGAATGGGCTTCAGATTGGTATGACAGGATAGCGCAACATCGAGGGCCGAAGGGCCTGTACTGCACTGTGATATGTTCTATGCTTTGGATGGGACAATTCCAGATTTCCATGACACCTTGTATGGAAAATGCTTTCCAATTTCACATGTGCATTCCTCCATTCATGATTTATTTTAAATATGTGTTTTATACAGCAACCAATATCTGTTATGTGGATAGTGCCTTTATGATATTTAAAATATCTCCTCATGTTTCAATTTTATTTCTGCTCATTCAAATACTCCATTGAAAGTTAAAAATATAGAAAAATTGCCAATCCCTAATACTTTTCACAACAACTGAATATCTTGATTTAGAAATGCTGGTGTTGGACTGGGGTGTACAAAGTTAAAAATCACACAACACCAGGTTATAGTCCAACAGGTTTAATTGGAAGCACTAGCTTTCGGAGCACCGCTCCTTCACCTGATGAAGGAGCGACACTCCGAAAGCTAGTGTGCTTCCAATTAAACCTGTTGGACTATAACCTGGTGTTGTGTGATTTTTAACTGAATACTTTTGAAGTATAGTCATTACTTTAATGTTGGGAATACAGCAGCCAGTTTACTCACAGCAAACTCCCACTTGTGACAAAGAACACAATCAGTTTTTCTGATGCTGAAGACGGAAGATATATTGATGAGGATTCTGAAACTAACTCCACTGCTCTCTGAAATAATCTCATGACATCTTTTACTTCAATTCAATTTGCAGAGTGGCCTCGGAATTTAGGTCATTTTCTGCCCTGAGTGGTTGCAGAAATGTTATTGTTTATGTACCATCTGTGCTTCAAAACGGATAAAATAATTGTTGAGCTGATGTATAATTCTGCATTCTAGTACAAACTTCTTCTTTCAGACTGTCAGTCTTTAATAAACTAGATCTTTTAGAATTAGTCATTCCTGATGAAAGGTTTTTGATCAATAGTCGATTTTCCTGCTCCTCGGATGCTGCCTGATCTGCTGTGCTTTTCCAGCACCACTCTAATCTTGGCTCTAATATCCAGTATCTGCCGTACCCACTTTCACCTTTTAGAATTATAGCAGAGATGTTTTAACAGGTGTTCCCAAAATGTGTGCTGGCACTTTTGCTGTTGAAATGGCAATCGCTATCATTTGTTTTTGAAACATCATTCATGTGAGGAAGCAAACCTCAGCTGTGTGTGAAACTGTGTGCTGTGTTTGAGTAAAAAGATGATTCCATGCAAAAGGAAGACAGAAGTAGTGGAGAATTGGTGATTAGGGTATACAGACTGAGAATCATGCTTCCATTAAAACCTAGTTCATGAGACCAGCACCGTTTCTGCTTGTTAGCCTTTTGTTGAGTTTGTTAAAATCTACACTTTCTCTGTAAATTCATTGATGTTGCAACTGCATGTGCGGAAAGAACACCCTCTGCAGGTACCGCATTACCAATTCTAGTTTTCAGATTATGTCCCCCTGCACTAGAATTCCAAACAGTTTCTCCATTATCTATAGGTATCCAAACAATTCCCTAACAAGTTAGAAATAGCTCAATCAATCCAGTTGTAATCTTTAAAAACTCAAGGGAACATGAGCCAAATTGATTCAATCTATCCTCCCAATTGATCTCCTTAATCATTGGCTCATTAATTTACACTGCACCCTTTCGAATGCCAATAGTTCTCTCCTGGGTTTCTGTGAGAAATCTAAATGCAGATTTCTCGAGGGAATCTGATTAAGATTTTATGCAACTCAAACATCACTTTCTCATTTTTAATTTTCAATTCCTGTAAAGGCCAACATTAGATTATCCTCAAATTATTTCCTGCATTCACACATTCCTTTTTGTGTGGATTGTTGTACAGCATACTTATTGTGCTATCTGTCCACATATTCCAGTCTCTCAGCATTAAGAAATTATTTTGATCTAAAACCAGAGAAACTGCGGATGCTGGAAATCTGAAACAAAAACAGAAATTATGAAGAAACTTGGCAGGTGTGTCAGCATCTGTAGAGAGATGGCACAGTGGCACAGTGGTTAGCACTGCTGCCTCACAGCACCAGAGACTCGGGTTCAGTTCCCGCCTCAGGCGACTGACTGTGTGGAGTTTGCACATTCTCCCAGTGTCTGCGTGGGTTTCCTCCGGGTGCTCCGGTTTCCTCCCACAGTCCAAAGATGTGCAGGTCAGGTGAATTGGCTATGCTAAATTGCCCGTAGTGTTAGGTTAGGGGTATGGGTGGGTTGCGCTTCGGTGGGTCGGTGTGGACTTGTTGGGCCGAAGGGCCTGTTTCCACACTGTAAAGTAATCTAATCTAATCTAAAAAAAGAGTTAACATTTTGATTCTAGTAACTCTTCTACAGAATTGAAGAAGGACCCAAAGCATTGACTCTGCTTTCTTTGCATAGATCCTGCTAGACTTGCTGAGTTTCTTCAGCAATGTTTTTTTGTTTAAGAAATTATTCTGACTTATCTTTATCAGATCCAAAAAGGGTGAACTTCTAATTCCCCACATTGAGTGCCATCTGGATAAATTTGCCCTTTCTCTCTGTTTTGTGATGTTCTGTTCCCATCCCAAGGAATGCTCTAGATTCAGAGCACAGTCCTCTCTACAATGATATTGGCTTTTCTATGTCATATGGAGTTCTTTGACTGGGACTGAGGGTTTTTGGCTTCATAATCTACCACATCTCAGTCTCAAAAAGAGATAGATTTTGACTGTGAAATTGATTGGCATCTGTGATTCCCATCTGTTTGTTCAGGTGCCTAAAACTGTCATGACATTATTTTGAAGAAGGGCAGGGGAATTTATTCACTATCCTGCTCTAACTCAATTATTTATTCAGTTAGAGTCATAGGGTCATAGAGAGGACAGCACAGAAACAGACCCTTCAGTTCAACTCATCCATGCTGACCAGATATCCGAAATTAATCTAGTCCCATTTACCCACACTTGACCTGTATCCCTCCAAACAAATCCTATTCATGTACCAGTACGGATGTGTATTGACTGTTATAATTGTACTAGCCTTCACCACTTCCCCTAGCAGTTCATTCCATATATGAACCACCCTTTGCATGAAGAAGTTATCCCTTAGGTCTCTTTTACCCTAAATTTATGCTATTGAGTTCTGGACTTGCCCAAATCAGGGAAAAGATCCTGTCTATTTACCTAATCCATGCCCCTTTTGATTTTATAAAACTTGAGAAGGTCACTCCTCAACCTCTAAAGCTCCAGGGAAAACAGTCCCGGCCTATTCAGCCTCTCGTTATAGCTCAAACCCTCCAACCCTGGCAACATTTCTGTAAATCTTTTCTGAATCCTTTCAAGTTTCACAACATCCTTCTGATAGGAAGGAGACCAGGACTGCACACAATATTCCAAAAGTGGCCTAACTAATGTCCCGTACAGCTGCAATATGACCTTCCAACTCCTATACTCAGTGGTCTGACCAATAAAGGAAAGCAAATTAAAAGCCTTCTTCACTATCCTACCTGCCTGCGACTCCACTTTCAGGGAACTATCAACCTGCACTCCAAGGTCCCGTTGTTCAGCAACACGCCCCAGGATCTTACATTATGTGTATAAGTCCTGCCCTGATTTGCCTTTCCAAACACAGCACCTCACACTTATCTAAATTAAACTCCATCTGCTAATTCCGAGCTCATTGGCTTATCTGAACAAGATCCCATTGTACTCTGAGGTAACCTTCTTCGCTGTCCACTACACCTCCAAGTTAAATTCTCTGACTATTGTTTGTCACCATTGTCTTACTTGACCATAGGGGCTACTCTCTCAGTACAGAGAATTGACTGGTGGTGAGTTAACCCGAGGGCCAGCAGACCTCAGGCAAGGGATGAGGTTGAGAAGGAGAGTCCTTCATGGTAACCTCAAACTGGTGATGGGAACTGAACCCATGCTGTTGGCATCACACTGCTTTGTAAACCAACAATCCAGCCAACTGAGTTAAACCGATTTCCACCTGACTATTATCTATTGTTCTTACAGATAATTGAGATCTCCTTACAAATTTGTTTCTTAATTTTTTCACTGACTATTGGGAGTCTAGAGCACAGCCCACATAAGGTAATCAACCCTTTCTTATTTCTCAGTTCCACCCAAATAACTTGCTAGAAATTCCCAAGAATATCGTCCTTGAGCACAGTCGTAATGTTATCCCTTACCAAAAATGTCACTCCCCCTCCTGTTTTGCCCACCTTTGTCTACTTCCTATAGCATTTGTATCCTGGAACATTAAGCTTCCAGTCCTGTCCATCCCTGAGTCATGTCTCTGTTATTGCTATGATATCCTAGTCTCATGTTCCAAATCATGCCTTGAGTTCATCTGCCTTCCCTGCTTGGCCTCTTGCATTGAAATAACTGCAGTTTAATAATCTCATTCTCTGCTTTGTTCCTACCTGCCCTGACTGTTTGACTTGCGTCTTTTTGCAACCGTCTCAAACAGATCTCTTTTCTCACGATCTCCCTGAGTCCCACCCCACCACCTTATGAGTTTAAAGCCTCCCAATCAGCTCGAGCAAATCTCCCTGCCAATTTATTAGTCCCCTTCCAATTCATCCTTCTTAAATAGATCACTTCACCACAGAAGAGATTCCAGTGATTCAAAAATGTGAATCCTTCTCCCCTAAACCAGCTCCTTCGCCACACCTTCATCTCTTCTTTGCTGTGTTTCTCTCTGCGTGTATCAATCCTCATCTTTGTTGAAAATACTGATGATAACATTTCAAAGGCAGCTTTTTGAGTTTGTTTGAGATGTCTTGAAGACAAGAAAGTCGTTAATTATAACAACAACCATCAAACTTAGAGTGAAACAATCATATATCAGAGGATTACCCTAGACTGATATTATACTGATTTCTTCTGGGTGGATGAAGCAACAAACTTTAAAAATTACAACTCCATCCAGAAATGAGGAGTCAACTTGATTTTCCTGCTTGACATCAGTAACCCGTGTTGGCTGCAACATATTTTTTTTGCGTGATCTGATTTACATTATCTGTGACCAATATCATCAAAAGAAGTGGAGGTGTGTATCAAAGTACATGATCCCTACCTTAGATTTTCTTGTAAACATTGTCACTGAAACAGCACAAATCACCAGCACAGCAAAGAGCACCCAACGTATAACACTGTAGGTGGTGTAGCTGAGCAAAAGAGAACAAATAAAAGTTGTTTGAAGGAAATGGGATTGCTTCCTGTTTGAAACAATTATTAACTGTTTGTAGTCTAACTTTATATATTAACAATTAAAGCATTAGAGTGAAGACATCTTATCTGAAGCATTAAACTCTCCTGTATTTTGTCCTAATTTGATGATCATAATTGTCTTTCATGCATAATCAAAGTTCATTTACAGTTTGTTGTGGAAAAGGTGAGAACACCGCTCCCCCCCCCAAAAAAAAATTTAAGAAGGTAGCCCATACTCAAACTTTTTTAGCTGTTCAGGCAAATGTAAAGTGAATATTCTATGGTAGAAACACAAACAAAAGAAAACAGAGTTTACAATAACAACAATTTGAAAACCCAACTGACGCAAGAACACCTACAATTTAATACAGAGCTGTTCCAATTGCCTGCAATATCCCATGAACACCTGCCTTGGCAAAAAGGTAAATTCAAGCACAAGTTCTTATAGGAGAGAGAGATGTCAGAGGGAGAGAGAGAGAGAGGATCAGCATGGAGCCTCTTTTGTTACTCCAGCAGCTTCTCTGGATTCCCAGCTAAAACTAAATCAAACTAGAAAACCCCTGAACTGGTAGAACTGGCCACTGCCCTTTCATTGTACAAGTGTTTTAAAACAAAAAAAAACCTAAAAGTCCTTTTCCCTGATTGTTGCCTTCGGCAGTAACCATTAGTTATAATCAAAGTGCCCTAAACTCAGACATGGCAGAATCTCCTATTGAACCCCTATTGAAAAAAAACAAGGACGACATAACCTTGTTAAGGGAGCAGCATCGTCACACAGTGTCCACAATTAAGAAGTGTAAAATTAGGCATAATTTTATATGTAAGAGCATTATAACCTGATCACCTAAAGGAAACACTGCTCGGGGTCAAGTAGCAATTGTGAGATTTCTCTCAAGGCATAAGAATATTCAAATTATCATCACTCCACACTGCTTTTACACATCTAGTTTAGGAACAAGCTAGAAGCAGAGAGTACTCACTAATTCTCAGTTTGGGAACAATCTGTAAAGGGAAATAATATGGATGAAATGAGAAAGAATGCAACTTTTCTTACAGAGCCATTCCCAAAATAGGCAAGGTCAAGGAAAATAGGCAATACCGGACTGTGACAATGATTGTTCTATGAAGTAGGGTTAAAGGTGAAGTAATTAAGTGAAAACTGAAACCAGCAGCATGCGAGGATCAGCAAACTGGAGATGTTTATCTTAGAATCGTACAGTACAGAAGAGAGTCTTTGGCCCATCGAGTTTGTATTACTAAAAATACCTACCATCTGCACAAATCTAACGTACACTAAGTTTCGGAGGGAGCATTTCAGGAGTGGTGATCATAATACTATGATTTTTAGATACTCATGTATAGGGTTTACAGCAGTCCTCAGGCAAAGGTGTTAAATTTGGGGAAGATGAACTACAACAATATTAAGCAGGAACTGAAGAATGTTAATTGGACGTGGCTGTTTGAGGGTAAATCCACATCAGATGTGGGACTATTTGAAACGGCAGTTGAAAGAAGTTCAGGAGCGACATGTTCCTGCATGAATGAAGAATAGCTGTGGCAAGTTACGTGAACTGTGGAATGACCTTGGTCAAAAAGAAAAGGGAAGCATACATAAGTTCTAGGAGGATAGGAACTGATGAAGCCCTTGAAGTATATAAAGAAAGTAGGAAAAAAACTTAAACAAGAAATGAGAAGGGCTAAAAGGGGTCATGAAAAGTCGTTAGCAAACAGAATTAAGGAAAATCCCAATGACTTTTATACCTATATAAAAAGCAATAAGGTAGCCAGGGAAAGGGTTGACTCACTCAGGGCAAAAGAGGTAGGTGGGGTCCTAAATGAATACTTTGTATTCACCAAAGAGAAAGAATTGGTGGAGGATGATCTCAGGGAAGGTAGTATCAAGTCTCTAATCCAATTTGCTATTAAAAAAGAAGAGGTATTGCATTTCTTAAGAAGTATTAAGGCAAATATGTACCTGGGTCCTGATGGGAGCTATCACAGAATATTGAAGGAGGCAAGAGAACAAATTGCTGGAGCATTGACAGGCATCTCCGTATCCTCTTTAGACACATGGGAATTCCCAAAGGACTGGAGAACAGCCAAAGTTGTCCCATTGTTTAAAAAAGGGTAGCAGGGATAATCCAGGAAATTACAGGCCTGTGAGTCTCAAATCTAACGTGGTGGGGAAATTATTGGAAAAGGTTCTCAGGGACAAGATCTATAGTACATGCAATTAGAAGCAAGTGCACTTATTAGTGATATACAGCATGGTTTAGTGCCTCACTAACTTGACTGAGTTTTTGAGGATGTGATGTAATGAAGTTGATCAATGAGGGAAAAGCAGTTGATGTTGTCTACATGGATTGCAGTAAAGCCTTTGACAAGATCCCTCAAGGCACATTGGTACAAAACGTGAAGTCACATAGTATTGGTGGTAAGCTGGCAAGATGGATACAAAACTGGCTTAATCATAGGAGACAGAGGGTAGTGGTGGAAGGATACATTTTGGATTGGAGGGTTGTGACTAGTGGGACTAGTTCCACAGGGACCAGTGCTGGGGCCTCTGCTGTTTGAGGTCTACATAAGTGATTTGGAGGAAAATGTAGCTGGTCTTAGTAGGTTTGCAGATGATACAAAGATTGGTGGAGTTGTGGATATAGTGAGGAGGATTGTCAGAGAATACAGTGGGATAAAGATCAGTTGGAGGCACGAGAAGAAAAAATGTAGATGGAGTTTCATCCAGACAAATGTAAAGTGATGCATTTTAGAAAGTCATGTACAGGTCAAAGATATATAGCGAATGGCATAATCCTTAAGAGTATTGAAATGCAGAGGGATCTGAGCATGCAGTTCCACAGATCACTGAAGGTGGCCGATCAGGTAGATAAGGTGGTAAAAAAGGTCAATGGCATGCTTGCCATCATTGGAAGGGGCATTGAGAATAAGGATAAACGAGTGATGCTGGAGCTTTATAGAACCTTAGTTCAACCACACTTGGAATATTGTGTGCTGTTCTGGTCACCACACTACCGGAAGGACGTCGATGCTTTGGAGAGGGTACAGAAAAGTTTTATCAGGATGTTGCCGAGTATGGGAGATTTAAGTCATGAAGAAAGGTTGGATAGACTGGGTTTGTTTTCACTGGAGTGTTTGAGTTTAAGGGCGACCTGATAAGAAGTATCTAAGATTGTGAATGACATGGATTGAGTGGAAGGTATGATGCTTTTTCCCCAGGGTGGAGGGGTCAATTACGAGGGGTCAATTACAAGGGGACACAGGTTCAAGGTTTGAGGACAGGGGTTTAAAAGAGATGGACGAGGCAAGTTTTTTAGACAAAGGGTGGTGAATCCCTAGAACACGCTGCCAGAGGAGGTGGTGGAAGCAAACACAATAGCAGCATTCAAGAAGCACCTGGACAAGTACATGAATGGGAACAGAATGTAGGGATATGTGAAAGCAGTTCTAGTATAGAAGGGCAAAATGTGTCAATACAGGCTTGGAGGGCGAAAGGACCTGTTCCTGTGCTGCATTGTTGTTTGTTCTTTGTAATTCCATTTTCCCACACTTGGCCCACAATCTTGAATGTTATGACACTTCAAATGCTCATTCAAGTGTTTTTGCTTCTTATTCTTACACCACCACCCCCACAAAGGTTACAATGTCTGATAATAAGCTCATAAAATAACATGGTGTAAATCCAGCCATCATAATCATTCTGATAAATTATTATCTGTGATAGGAAGCAAGCTATTGTAAACCCTTATGACAAAATATTTATTTATTCTCATTTGACAGCAATGCTAATGGTAACACTCAAATGAAAATATTGTACCTTTTGCTAACAGACACAGGTCTTGAAAATGTGGTTGAAGTTGTTGTTGATATGGTTGATGTTGTTGGAGATATTGTTGGAGAAACTTCACAACTTAATTCAAATCCTATTGAGAAATGGGGAAAATATTCAATTTCTTCTGATTCTGAGTTGCAGTCAATCAAGAGAGGTCTATTCCCAAATGGATCCCAGGGGCTTTTTTGGGGTGGATAATGGTTTAATCTTTATGTAATTTCCCTTGTCATGTGATATATAATATTGATATTGATCTTTGATTTTCTTTGGCAGTTCATACCAGAGTATTCATTAGCTGATTCTTTCTATTAATGGGACAAAATATTGATTTAACTATGGTCAGAGGAGTCACCTGACCAACTCAAGTCAAAATAGATATGGATTAGACAAAAGACAGCATGAACTAACTTTTGACTCAAACAACATGAAAACAGTCATCCCCTATGGGAGATCTGAGTTACACCTTTCAGAGGATCTTCTCATGGTGAAGATAAAACATCACCAATAATTTTTTCTGAAGTAGAGTCATGGATGTGTTGTAAAGAAAGATGGAAACCAATTGGTACACATATTATATTACAAAAAGCAATGATATAAATCACCAGATAATCAGTTTTTGCATGCTGTTGGTTGGGGAAGAAAGATTGCCTTGAAACTATAATCTGGTCTGTATGGGTGTTCATTCTGTACACACTGGTTTGGAGATCACCAGTAGGGTGTGCATTCCACTAATATGTCCAGAAAAGGGAGTCTGCTGTTGTTCTCCTCTTTTTTAGTGAGCTTTATTCTGGTTAGGATGTTATTGATGTGGTGGTGGGATTATTCCAGTTGTGTGCATTTAAGGATGACAAACAAAGGATAACATCCAAGGAACAGGAGAATCGATGTTTTGGGCATAAGCCCTTCTTCAGGAATTCCTGAAGAAGGGCTTATGCCCGAAACATCGATTCTCCTGTTCCTTGGATGCTGCCTGACCTGCTGCGCTTTTCCAGCAACACATTTTCAGCTCTGATCTCCAGCATCTGCAGTCCTCACTTTCTCCCAAACAAAGGATAACAGCAACATCACAGCATCCACAAATGAAATTGCATTAGGACACTATTTAAATGAACAAGGATATAGAATATAGAACATTATAGCACAGTACAGGCCCCAACCTGTGAAACCAATCTGAAGCCCATCTAACCTACCTTATTCCATTTTCATCCATATGTTCATCCAATGACCATTTAAATATCCTTAAAGTTGACGAGTCTACTACTATTGCTGGCAGGGTGTTCCATGCCCCTACTACTCTGAGTAAAGAAACTACCTCTGACACCTATTCTATATCTATCACCTCTCGATTCAAAGCTATGCCCCCTATTGCTAGCCATCACCAGCCAAGGAAAACGGCTCTCACTGTCCACCCTATCTAATTCTCTGATTATCTTCTATGTCTCAATTAAGTCACCTCTCAACCTTCTTCTCTCTAATGAAAAAAGCCTCAAATCCCTCAGCCGTTCCTCATAAGACATTTCCTCCATACCAGGCAACATCCTGGTAAATCTCCTCTGCAACCTTCTCAAAGCTTCCACATCCTTCCTATAATGCAGCGACCAGAACTGTACGCAATACTCCAGGTGCAGCTGCTCCAGAGTTTTGTACAGCTGCAACATGACCTCATGGCTCTGAAACTCAATCCCTCTACCATTAAAAGCTAAAACCCAGTACGCTTTCTTAACAACCCTGTCAACCTGGGTGGTAACTTTCAGGGATATATGTACATGGACATTGAGATTTCTCTGCTCATCTACACTACCAAGAATCTTACCATCAGCCCAGTACTTTGTATGCCTCTTGCTCTTTTCAAAGTGAATTACCTCACACATTTCCACGTTAAACTCCATTTGCCACCTTTCAGCCCAGCTCTGCAGCTTATCTATGTCCCTCTGTAAAATATAACTTCCTTTGACACTATCCACAACTCCACTGACCTTCGTGTCTTCTGCAAATTTACTAACCCATTCTTCTACACCCTCATCCAGATCATTTATAAAAATAACAAACGGCAGTGGCCCCAAAACAGATCATTGCTGTACACCACTAGTAACTGAACTCCAGGATGACCATTTCCCATCAGCCACCACCCTCTGTCTTCTTTCAGCTAGCTAATTTCTGATCCAAATGGCTCAATCACCCTCAATCTCATGCCTCTGCATTTTCTGCAATTGCCTACCGTGGGAACCTTATCAAACGCCTTACTGAAATCCATATACACCACATCAACTGCTTTATCCTCATTCACCTGTTTGGTCACCTTCTCAATAAGGACACACTGCAGCAACCCAGAAATCCAGAAGGCAGAACAGGAACACTTATTCAAGGGATTTAAGTGGAACAGGTACTCCAAGAAGACTTGGAGAATACTCTGGTATTTACTCAACAAACCCAAAGAAGAATATACTATATGACCAGACATGATAGTGACCATACCATACATCAAGGAAATATCAGAAATACTCAGACCCCCAGGGATTCAGAGTGGCCCACAAACCAGTAAACACTTTTCAACAGCTCATCACAAAAGTTAAAGACCCAATACCCACATCCAACAGGATGAATGTTATCAACAAGATACCCTGCAAGGACTGTGAAAAACACTACATAGGACAAACAGGAAGAAAACTGACCATACAAGTGCATGAACATTAGCTCGGCACTGCCAAACATGACCAGTACTCTCTCATTCCCACCCACGTAGCCAATGAAAGACACAAATCAACTGGGACAAAGTAACCATCCTAGCACAGGCAAAACAGACACATGCTAGAGAACTCCTTGAAGCCTGGCACTCCAACCAAAACTCAATCATCACACAAATTGAACTGGACCCCACATACAAACCACTTAGATACAGAACCAAAGTACCAGAAAACAGAGATACAAATGCCAGGCGGGACAGACCACCAAAGCTTCACCGGAGGTGTGCTGACAATGTCACCTAGCGAGGCAACAGAATGCCTGAAGAAAAACGCATTAGCTCGCCAAATGAATCTACAACCTCACCCACAGCCTGAGCTACAAATCTTTCCAAAAGCTCTACTTTACCCCTGATCAATTATTATGTTATAGGAGCTAACATAAGTGTTGCCTCATCAGTTGCAAGTACTCTGCTGAAGGTAAAAGTCTTCTAACTGCATCTGTAGCAGATCATGACGAAAGAACAGATTCCATTCTAGTTGGACATATTACTTGCAATCATAAAATCCTATGCACTTCTCTATCTCGTTTTGGTGATGATATTCACTTCATGCAGATCAATTGCTCACTGACTGGTGAATGGAAACAACTCAAGTTTACTTTATCAAAACCTGTTATAAAATGATCAAATTTGACAGTACAGAAGGATGCCATTCAGCCCATCAGATTTATACTGGCTCCCGAAAAAGCTACCCAGCTTGGCTCAATCTCTCACCCTATCTCCATTGCCCTCTAAATTCATCACAACAGCTGGAGGTTACATTTCAGAATTCCACTTGTGTGAAACAGGCCAAGTCATTTTTAAAGATTTCACCATTTTTAACTTCATGGGATTATGGAAGTTACTCCAATGTTGAAGCATTTCTTTGGAATATTCTCCTCCATTTCTAATGAAACATACAACAATGTCTCTGTTTCTAAATCTTGAGAAAATAAATAGGGTAAATTTGACCAGTTATAGTTTATGAATGTCTGAGGGAATTTGAACTACAATCTGTTGGATAAACTTTGATTAAAAAAAAATCATTATCATGCTGTTTGTTTAAAGTATTACTTACTACTGTTGTGGATTTGTGCCACATAACTGCAGATCCCATCTGAGTTGTGGGTGACTAACACGTAAACCGTTTCACTGGAATTCATTCCCTGAAGATTTGAGGCTGTGCAGTGATATTTATGATTATTCTTTGTGAACAATTGACAATGTAGATCCAGTTTATTGGTGTCAGAGACCTTTGAGTTTTCAGATGAATACTGTTCATACCATGTGTACCGAATGGGGAGCGATCCTTGGTCAGATTCACAGGTGGCTGACATTGAGCACGGGGTATTTAATGAAGGTGAAAATGAAATTACTGGAACAGATACCGATTCTGTGAAAAGAAACAAACATTTAAATACTCGTTGAATATCTAGAAAGGTAATGCTCATGGATTCGCAGTACTTGTCTACCTCAGCCAGTGCCTGGCATGTTGGAATTTCACCAAACCTTCTCCATCTCGATATTGTGCCATCCTTCCAGAAGCCTGAACTCTCAAGACCAGTATAAGTTGAGGAACTGAACAGGACAACAGCAAAAATACTGAAAATAGGTCAATGTGAGATTCAGTGCCAATAATTTTTCTCAGTATAAGATAGAATTGGTATACTTTAACAGTATTTAATTGCAGCAACAACCTGCTCATTAATGAGCTGGATTTTCCATTCTGTCTAGAAGTATGGGCAGTGGGTAAAGGTAAACTCACCAGAATGAGATGACTGACGGTGAGTTTGATCTGAGTGTCACCACAGCTCAGGCAACAAGCTAAGTTGACAAGGCAGCCCCTTCATGTAGCTTCAGTTCATACAGGAATTGAACCCACACTGTTGCCATTATTACTGAATTGCAAATCCATCATCCAGCCAACTAAGCTAACACATTCACAATAGCTCAGTGCTCTGCTGCCACCTCAATTATGAGCCCTTCCATCACATAGCCCTCAGGCACAGTGACAAGAACAGAATTTGTAGTGGTTCTGAAGCAGTTTCCATTGTTGTCTTTGTACCACAGTCAAGAGGTTTATGTGGTGGTCAGTAGTAATGGAGGCACAATAGGTCATGATGAGGAATTCATTTTGGTTGAAATAAGGAATAGCAAGAGAGAGAATTCATGGATGGAAGTCATTTATCGGCACAAAGAGTTGTATCATTATGGGGCAAAGTATAAATTTAGAAGTAATGGAGGTGTGTATGAAGAGCATTATAATTGTCATGGGTAATTCTAGTCTGTATCTTTTCTGGGCAGTGGAGAGAGTTAACATGGAAGATGAATTTGTAAGGTACACAGGATTTGTTTCTTCATGTAATACATTGCAGAATCAACCAGGAAACACCTTTTTCAGATCTAATAATGTGTAATGTCCTAGGGTTATTAAAATAACTAATAATTAATATTGCCCTGGAGGCTAGCAATCACAACATGATAGAATTTCAAATTCAATTTGAAGGCGAGCACCTTGGGTCTCAAACCAGTGTCCTCGGCTTAGAGGCAATTATAGAGGTATGAGAAAACATTGTTTAATGCAGTTTGGGAAACAGACAAAGGGAAAGTCAGTGGAAGAGCAATGGCAGACATTTACGCAGATATTTCATAACCCTCAGTAATTGTTTATTCCAGTCAAAAAGACAGACTTGGTGAGAAGGATGAACAAAGGTTGCCAAGGAGAGTACCCAATCAAAGATGAAGGCATACAAAGTAGCAGAAACTAGTGACAGACCAGGTGATTGGAAATTATTTTAGGAAACAGCAAGTGACTATAAATCTATTAAAGAGGGAGAAAATTGATAATGAAATGAAATTAGTAAGAAATATAAAATCTAACATCAAGAGCTTCTACAGATGCATGAATATTAAGAGAGTAGCTAAAGTAAACATGGAATCCTTTGAAGATCATCTGGAGAATTTATAACAGGGAAACAGAGGAATGGCAGATGAGATGCAGGAGCAACAGTCACAACATTTTGTTCTTCTCACTGATATTCAGTCTCATGAAATGCACTGTTTCCATGGGATGAATGCATCTCATTTCATTTATCCTTAAGTTATAGATTAAGAGAGTGCAGAACAAAAATTTAGTTCACTCGTAGAGTTGAATTATTTTATACTGACCTGATAGATTGTTTTTTTATGTGTATCATCCAGCATACTAGGCAGCCTATGAACCATGCTGAGCTCCCAACATTTGGATTAATTCCAACTTTATCATTTTCTGAGAATTTGTGTAATATGTAATAAATTGAGACTCACTGCTTTTGTATTTATAATTCACCAGCCTTAGCCTGAATGCAAGCATTTAACTGTGTGATATCTAACAAAGATCTGATATGATTTGATTTGATTTATTATTGTCATGTGTACCGAGGTAAAGTGAAAAGTATTGTTTTGCATGCAGTACAGGCAGATCATAACACACACAGTTCAACACGTGATGTCTGACTGTAGTTCTATCTCTTAACCGACTAAATATGTTAATGACATTTTTAACATTTTCTCAAAATTTAACATTTCCTGTTCAATACTCTGACTATTTGCAACTATTAATATTAATGACATTGAACCAAGTACAGAGGGAGCAAACTGTGGTGATTTCATTCCCATGGAATGTATTTATCAATAGCCTGAAGTTAAGCAAATTGTATACAGCATATCGGCTTGGGCACAGTTTGGTTTCCTTTCCAGAAAGAATGTACTTGCTTTATAGAGAGTGCAACAGGAGCTCATCAGATTAATTCCTGGGATAGTGGAATTATGATGCAAGGAAGCTGTGTCTGCATTCCTAGGCATTTTGAAAGTTAAGGGGTGGCCTTATTGAAACTTATGACAGAGTGTGACAGGCTGGATGCAGATAATATGTTTCTCCTGCTAATCTCAGGATAAGATGGGAGGCTCTTTAACATTGAGCTGTAGTGGGGGCCTATAGAGGCAATGGAGACACAGTTTTCTGTCTGTTTAAGACTGAAATTGATTGATCAAAGTAACAAAGTTAGTGTGACAAGGTGATACTGAGGTGATCAGCAGCTGAAATAACACACTGCCAGGAGAGTAGTAGAAGTAAATAGGTTAGCCAAGTTTAAGAGGCATTTAGGCAGACTCATGAACAAACAGGGAATAGAGGAATATGGACCATATATAGGTGGATAGGATTAGTTCAGAATGGTATCATAGTCTGCACAGGCATGGTGGGCTGCAGGGCCTGTTCTGATGATGTCCTATATTTTATGTTCAAATTGAAAGGTGGAGCAGGCTCAATGGGCTGAATGGCCTCCTCCTGTACCTCAGGTCCTATGTTTGTTTTTTTCATTCATGAGTATCGGCATTGCTAGCCGGGCCAGCAATTACTGAGGGTCTAGAGTATTTTAAAGTTAGTTAAGGCTCAATCACATTGGTGGGGTCTGGAGGTATGTGTAAGCCAGATGGCAGATTTCCTTCCATAAAAGACATCAGTGAACCAAATAGGTTGTTACAGCAATCTACAATAATTACATGGATGCCAGTGACTAGATTTTAATTTCCGATCACGTTGTGAATTCAAGTTTCATCATCTGTCGCAGTAGGATTCAAAACTGTGAAACATTCATCAAACATTTCAGTTGAGAGTAAGGAAGAAAATCAGTGAGACACATACTATAAGACACATGTAGCGTTAAGGCAAACTTTAAATCAAGTCCAGGTCGATCAATACCACAGCTGTACCATCCTGCATCTTCCCTGTGAAGGTTTTCCATTGTAACAATAAATACTCCTTGTGCCTTGTTATCTTTAATTGACATTCTTCCTTGCTGTCCCTCTGGATCATCTGTTCTCACCACATGTGTACATTGATTAGTCCAACCATGACACCAGTATTTCATGTTTTGCTGGTACTGTTTGTCATAAGAACAATTTATTGTAATCGCTCTTCCCACAATTCCTGCTACTTTCTTTTCTGCTGACAATGCACCTGAAACTGGGTAGACAACATTTCATAAGTTGAACAGGAAAGAAATACTTCAAACCAACACATTTTAATAAGAATTAGCCCTGTAGATAGGAATCTCTCAAGCACATCTATTAACACTGTTGAATTTCTTCTAGTTTGTGTTGAAAGGAAATATTAGTATAGTGACCTGTCACAGCCTCAGAATGTGACAGATCCTATGGTTTTGTCTCGTGGGGATGTTTGGAGATTGATAACTTTCTTGACCCAACTGCAGTAATCAAGAGCAGGGAATCTGGAAATTGGGATTCAGTAACATTCTGTGGGGTTTAATTCCATGGATAATGTCTTGTGTTTGCAGGTTGATCGTGGGGTTAGAAAGTAGAAACCTGCTTCTTGGGTTGAGATGTTGGTGGCTATATGAGGTTGGAGGAGATCAGAAGGATAGAGAAGGGACTTCCTGATTGGTCGCTGCTGGCCAAGGAATGACACAGGATCCATCAATGAAGATGAAATGTACAATACCCCTGAATCAATACCCTCAGTTCCACACCTTCTTGAAATGTCATAGTTCTCAGCCAATAGGTGAATTAAAGGAGCAATTTGAACTAATTAACATATTTAAAAGCCGAGATGTCTCCCTGGAGCCTCCATCAAGCACATTCCGTGACTTGACTCTTCCATTAGAATGAGAATTGGGTGGGTTGTTGACGGAATTAGGTTGAGATTCAAGCTTCTTACAATTCAAACCTCAGCTGCTAACAGCCCCACCTGCTTCCTAAGGGTTAAAGTATGTCCCTTAGTAACAATGGTTGTGGTGACAGCTGTGGCTTTGTATTGGCACCCTCATGTCTGTGCTAATACATTGTTTGATCAAATTCCACCCAGAGCTGAAGATCTCAGCTGTCATTCCAGATCAGTTCTAGATTAGTGGTGCTGGAAGAGCACAGCAGTTCAGGCAGCATCTGAGGAGCAGTAAAATCGACGTTTCGGGCAAAAGCCCTTCAGATCAGTGCTGAGGGACGGCGCTGCACTTCCAGGCCATGTGTGTCATCTTGTATCCTCCAACTTGTGCCACGTTTTGTAGTAAGAATCAATTAATTGGCTGGAGAAGGGGGAGGTGGAGACTGTCCCATTTCCACTTTGTTGAGTACTGGTATTGAAAGGCTTCCCGCTCTGACCTCAACTGAGATCAATTCATGGCTTCATCTTGTTGCTATTGTTATAAACTCAGTGGCAGCTGAGGGTTCAGTATAATATCTAAACTCAGCTTGTGGGTTCTCAGGGGGACTCTTATCCAAAGCCCCTCAGTACCTGACCAAGAGATCTTGCTTCAAGAGGTTTGGTCGCCGGGATTGCCTGCTGAAAGCCTCCAACCCTTCCTTGCTGCCAATAAACTCCTCCTTCATGCCACTTTCCCAATAACCTATGCCCCATGAGACCTCTTTCACTGTGACTTAGCTGTCCCTGGCTCTGTGCTTATTCAGGAGCCTTGGGCAGTTTAAATACCAACTATCGTCAGCACCTCCCAATGGCATTCGGGTCCTGAAGACCTGTTGCCTTTGGTGGCAGGCTCTCCATCACCAGGTCCCCGATTGTAGGGGAGGGCCTAGTTATCATCTTCTGAGATTGTATCAAGATGCACAGGCCTCTGGGAAAAAGGTATTGAGAGGGTCTCACTGGCTTTTCAGCCAGCCACTGCAACCCCATATTTACCCTCTCATGTGGACAGAAACGTTCCTGTGTGGAAAAGTAACCATGGTGTAATTTTAACAAGAACAGGAAAATACTTCTCAAGATGCTCGTTAACAATTACTCTTC
The DNA here is from genome assembly GCF_037043375.1 of Chiloscyllium plagiosum. NCBI lineage: Eukaryota > Metazoa > Chordata > Chondrichthyes > Orectolobiformes > Hemiscylliidae > Chiloscyllium > Chiloscyllium plagiosum. Next base: position 13,066,718 of record NW_028270164.1, read on the forward strand.
ATCCAACAATCACTGAGAAAACAGATTATCTGGTTATTCTCATCCACTAACTGGGAACCTTCCTCTGCACAAATTCATGACCATTTCCTCATCATTACAGAAATGGCATAAGTTCAAATAAATAAATGACTGTTGTGTACTTTGGGACATCGGGAGTTTTGAAAGGTTCTATGTGAATGTGAATCTGTGTTCATAATGGCAACAACAATTGAATTTGAGGTTTTCTCCAATTCATTCAACACTGAGGAACTGAATTTTCAGCCTCTCCATTGTTGGCTGCTATCAAGTGCACTGTTATTGAAACCAAGTTTGCAACTGGCTTCCTCTTTGTAGGAATCTACAATGACTAATTGGTACAGCGTGGCAGGGAAAAACCACTTACTGGTCTAACTAGAAGTGACTGTTGCATTGAACAAGAAGTAGCTTGCTGCCTATGAGGCAGTTGGTTAGCTTAGTTGGCTGGATGGTTGATTTAAAATGTCGAGTGATGCCAACTTTCTGAGTTTAAATCCCGCACTGGCTACAGACTCCATGAAGACCTCCTTGACCTTTTCCCTTGCCTGAAGCATGGTGATCCTCAGGTTAAATTCACCATCAGTTTTCTTTCTCTCATGAGGGAGCAGCCCAAAGGTCATAGTCATACAACTCAGAAACAGACCCTTTGGTCCAACCAGTCCATGCTGAACATAATCCCAAACTAAAGTAGTCCCGCCTGCCTGCTCTTAGCCCATCACTCTCTGAATCTTTCCTATTCATGTTCTTATCTAAGTATCTTTTAAATGGATGTCTTCTACTATTATTGCCTATTAGCAACAAGTCACATTGTTATGAGAAACATTGTTATAGAGACTATGCATAGGACCCGTGTATTAGGTCATAACTTCTTTGAGATCCTAAGCTGTTCACTGACGGGTCCATGTGGTTCATCATAGTGGGTAATGTGACTGGCATACATCTTTATTAATCTTTTCATATCCTGTAACAACATCTTCAACTGCAGCAGGATTTGGAGAGGGAAAACCATGTAGTTCATGCAACAAGAACATAGAAAGGAAGTTTTTCTTTATTCCTTATGGTTTGTGGGTGTCATTGGCCAGATCAGAATTTAAAGTCCTGCATTAATTGCATGGAGGATATTAGTATCAACTGCATTACTGTGGGTCAGGAGTCATGTGTAAGCTGGACTAGGCAAGGACAACATTTTCCACTGATGTTCAGTAAGGGAACGTGAAGGAACTTGAAGCAAGTTCTTATAGAATTGTGAATGACCTGGGATATGGTGAATTTTGTATCAGAATGGGTTAAGTATTCCAGTAAGGCCCGTTTCTGCATCGGGAGAAACTTGCTATATCTTTTGTGGATTTATAGTGAGGTATGTTTCTCAACAAGAAGCAATGTTACACCAATTAATGAGGATTATAACTTGTTAAATGCCTCATTAATGTCACAACTCACCTCATCAATATTTAACTTCTGCCCTTAGTGAGTATGTCTCACAAGCTAGCCATCGAGAATTCTTGAAATGGTATCAGAGCAGCTAACTAGTTAAATCATGCTCTTCACTTGCTCCAACAAACCTTCTTGTTGAATACTGGGCACCAACATGTCACTGCCCACTCCATGGGCTTCAGCCACACATCGACAGACATTGACATTACAACTGGTGCCAGCCTTTAAGAATCCTCATCGTACATCTCCAAACCATTTACTGTACATATCTGGACTTTAACACTGCACTAGCAACAATGATTGTAATTTTGTAGTCAGGGACATGCGCCCTGCTCATGGACTAGACCAGGCTGTATATCTGGCCTGTTTGTTTGCACTCGTTCCAAACCTACCTGGATGCTTAGAACACCCGCCTTGCCTCTCCATGCCTTCTCTTTTTGCATACTATCCTCTCAGTTCGAGGTACCAGGCTCATATAACTTGTGTCATGCCTCACCATTTAGCACAGGCACAAAGTTTGGAAGCTCATCATAATTGTCAGTTGGTCTCAATCAAATCAAGAGGGATAGCCTTCTCTCAGGTATTTCACAGCACAGGAAGTCAAGACCAGTCTCTGATACCAGACTAGAGTTTTGAACTCAGTCTGTCAGCCACTTGGGAGGTCACAGTTAGGATTGCATTCATTTAAGGGCTGAGAAGCTGAATATCTGACAGCCCAGCTCTCGTCTTGACTCTTTCTGCCCTACTGTGAACTGTTACCCTTCTGGAAGGAGAGAGAGCTCAGTATTAAGGGAGATGAAAGATGATGACACAGCTGAATTGTTTTTGGTGCAGGTAGGAAGTTATTCCAAGTGAGTGAGCAGGCAAAGCAGAGGATGTTTAGGGATAGTCGTGTCAGAGTTTTGGATGAAGGATAATGATGAAGGCAGATGCTGCAGGCAACAGTGAGAATAGTGGAACATGAGCCTTGGTGGGAGGTGAGTAGTGCAGAGAGAGAGAGAGAGAGAGAGAGGTAGGGAATATGATGTATTGGGCAGAAGATAGTGGGACTTATACTGGAGAAGTGGAGAAGCTTGTTGACCTTCTTTCTACAATGCTGTATCTTCCTCCAGATGGTTGAGACTGTACTGGCCAGTATGGCAACCTCAGACCAGACTGGCAACTTTAGACTAACGGTATTTGTCTACATCCATAACAGGCATATTGAGATAGTGCAGGTACAAGGGATGGCAGTCTGTTTGCAATATTTGTTGACTTGTGAGTTACTTCTGATTTGGTTAAAAGTAGCAAGACATTTCATGATGAGAATCTGTCTGAAAGCCTCAATGCAACTGACACTTAGCCCAGGGTTATTCCCATTACATTAGGGCAGCCAGTATAAGAATAAGACAAGGAGAGTAATTATCTTATGGGAGAAATGTTTCAGTGGGACAGGGTTCAGATTCCAGGCAATGTGAAGTTGTCAGAGGAGGAATGACCTGCAGAGAATGCAAAAATGGTCTTTGAACATGTAATAGGCCAGGTTACCTTGCTGAGGAGGAACTTGCAAATGGGGAAATAGTTTATACTGAAATAGAATACCAAAAATTGTGTGGAGAAGCAGAGAGTATAGCAAAACGATTGCAGAAAGGATTAAAAAGGGAAGACAAGGTAAGGGAAAAGAAGATAAATCAGATTGGAAAGACGAAGTATTGCAAACAGGAAGAATGATAGACTGGAGCATGTTTCAGTTGAAAATGCAGAAGTACATTTGGTCAGTTGTGAAATATGTTTTTGTAAATAGTAAATTAGAGGCATGATTTTTTTATCAACAGGCTGAATGCAAAAGAAATCAGATTCATGATGCAGGAATGGGTGAGTTTAGCATTCTGGTGAGAAAACATACTTGCCATTAGTAGCAGAGAAATGGGTGCGATTCATTACAATTCTGTTATAGCATAACATTTTAAGGTTAATATAGAATTGTAGGGATAAAAGCTAAACTGAGGTGTTTGATGTTTAAGAGTAAGAAGAAAACAGTTTTCTATTGTGAGTAATATATGCAAACAGTTGATCAGTGATACTGTGACTGTTATAACAACATTTTATCAAAGTGCTTTAAATAACAGAAACAATTGCAAACTCAAGACATATTCCATTTGAAATATTTTTACCACTGCAGACTTCTCTATATATTGGACAATAGGATATTCAAATTTTTTTTTACATCTTAAACAGGTTATTTTTATGTTTTGATGACTACCCAGATTATCAAACAATGGTATGATTCTTATTAGTTACTATTTACAATCAATACTCTGGTTTAGTACATAGTGATAAATATTTCCGTGGTCCAATTGTGCAGTTGAAAGGCGACTGAACTTTGCCAAAATATCGTTCATTATTGTTTGCTGATTCTTTTAAACCATTTCATGCCTCCAAGTACTTTAACATCTCTACCCTATAACCTGTATACCAGATTTAAACAAATACAAATTATTCAGCTCTGACTGACACTCACCAGGCAGGGAACAAATGAGAAGAACGATACTCCACATATCTTGTTCACAAAGAGCTTATCACTGCTTGTCCTCAGTCACCAAGCTCTTAGTTCTGATATTGAAATAAATGCCTGATATAACTGTGGAAATAATTTAAAAGAAGAAGAAGATAACAGGAAGCCCAGTGATGAAACCATTGTGAAGCAGATGATGAAACAAGTACTGAAGAAGGAAGGGCAGGAGTAGGCTTTACTGTCACTTGAACTTACTCTGCCATTCAATAACATCTTGGCTGATCATTGACCTTAAATCAATTTTCCACCCTTTTTCTATATCCTTGATTCTCATAGATGAAAATCTTTTTATTTCATCCTGAAATAAATTCAATGATAAAAGCATCCACAATCAAACTGGCCAGAGATTTTCAAACAATCATTCCTTGAAGCCTCTGTGTGTCGCCTTCAGAGATCACATTTTCACCTTGCTTAATACTGTTAGTAAACATAGAGGTATCCATTTCAGTCTCTTTACTGTGTTATGGGCCAAACCAGACCACTCAAAACCTTCTTAAGCAGGCAGCTCAGACTATAACTTTGCAATTTCTTTTGGTAAGTGTACAGTGAAAATTACCTGGAGTAAGTAAACAAGGTTGAGTACTTGTTTTAAACCTTTTAAAGCATTCAAAAAATTTATTCACAAAATTACACAATGAAACACAAAGAACAGAATAAATAACCCTTGCAGAACTCAACCTATCCAACTGGACTTAATTATGGTGTTCCAAATATACACAACAGTCCCAAATAGCAAACTCCCTTTAAAACCCAGTATAAGTGAAACACATGCTTACAGGTTGAAATTGAAGGGCAGAAAAAAAGATAGAGAGAGTTTCCACACAGCTCCCTGTTGAATCTCTCACCAGCTCAAGACTGAACTAAAACTGCTCAGCTCAGCTAGAGAGCTGACCATTGCCCTTTCTTTATACAGGTCACTTTTAAATCATGACCACTTTAGTCTGAAGTCTCATCTGTTTACATGTAAACAAAAGGCCTCTCAAAATCCTTTTCATCTCTGTACCAAACCAGACTGATTGGAGCCCTGCCTGATTTATTGCCCCTCTGAAAAAAATCAAGGATACAGTCTCCTTGAGCCAAGGAACAGCTTTTTGAAAGAAAAAGGGACTAGCTTTGTGACATCTCCCTCCTTAAAAAAAATGTATCATCAATACCAAAAGATGGCTTCATTTTTCACCCTTCAAAACCAGGTTAGTCCCAACATATATATACACCCTACTACACATAATCATGCAAACTTGCACAACCAGATGCAAATTCAGGCCGCGGTACACCCACTACTGAATGCCTCCGTATCTCATTCAAGTCTCAATAACACATCGGCAATCATGTTTTCGCGACCTGCCACCTGCACAATTGTCAAATTGAACGGCTGCAGCAACAAGCTCCATCTAAACAGCCTGGCATTTTTGTCCTTAAATGTTTCCACAAATGTCAATGGGTTATGATCAGTGTATACGATTGTCTCAGATGCATTGCTGGTAATATAAACACTGAAATCTTGTAATGCCAACACAAAGCTTAAAGTCTCTTTCTCTACTATTGAATATCTCTGTCAATGAATGTTCAACTTCCTGGAAAAATACCCAATGGATCTTTCTATCTGTTCATCAATCCTCCTGCAGGAGCGCCGCATCGACACCCACATCACTGGCATCAAAAGCCACCTTGAAAGGTTTCATGGAATCCGGTGTGGCTAATATTGGGGCAGTGGTTAACATAGTGTTTAGGCTGTCAATTGCCTTTTGAGGGTCCACTGTCCACTGAAACTTCTTGCCTTTCTTAACAATTCGGTGAGTGGAGCAACCACACTGCTAAAATTCGGTACAAACTTCGGTAAAATCCATTCAACCCCAGGAACTGTAGTACTGCTTTTCTCGTCAATGGTTTTGGGAAATTCCCCAATTATTTTCATTTTTGTATCCTGTGGGGCCATTTGCCTATGTCCAATAGCATGGCCCAGGAAGGTGACTCAGGCTTTGGCAAACTCACTTTTAGCCAGGTTTACTACCAAGCCTGCCTTCCGAAGTCGATCGAACAAGCCTAATAAATGCTGTAAATGTTCCCTCCATGAGTGACTAAAAATCACCAGATCATCATTGTATACCACACAGTTGGGGAATCCCGCAATGACCTTATGAGTCAGTCTCTGAAATGTGGCTGGAGCATTTTTCGTACCAAATGACTTTGAACTGATGTAGTCCATTTGGCTTTAAAAAAGCCGAAACTGCCTTTGCTTTCTCTGACAGAGGTACTTGCCAGTAGCCTATGAGCAAGTCCAACTTCGAATTGTATGTTGCTTGTCCCACTTTTTCAACACAGTCCACCAATCGTGGAATTGGAAACGAATCAGTCTTTGTAACTATGTTGCCTTTGTGATAGTACACACTTAACTGTTAGGTACTACCTGGCTTTGGCACCATGACTATGGGTGAGCTCCAGTCACTGTAACTCAGTTCGATTATGCCATCTTAGATCATGCACTCCATCTCCTTCTGAACCTCTAGAGTTTTATGCCTGTAAGAATGTTGCTTAATTAGAACAGCATCTTCTATATCTACATCATGGACAATTAGATTAGTACTTCCCAGATTACTTCCACATATGTCCCCATGTGATAGTAATAATTCTTTCTGATCATTTTAATTTTGTTGTGGAAGGTAACTCAATAATTTATCCTAATTTTTGACAACTTCCTCATTGTCCAATTTGATTTGGGGAATGTCCAATTCAGACTCCTTTGAACTTGTCTCTTCCTTGTGTGCTGTAATCATTAATACCTTCTTCTCTTGCTTTCCTTCCCTATCAAAATACCTTTTGAGTATATTCACATGACACACTCTGTGAGATTTCTTCCTATCTGGAGTCCTTATCAAATAGTTCACCTCACTCAATTTCCTCTTGATTTGATACGGTCCACTAAACCTTGCTTTTAAAAGCTCACCTGTTACTGGAAGTAACACCAATACCTCATACCCAATTGCAAAATTGCGAATTTGCGATTCCTTATCTGCTTCCTGTTTCATTGTATGCCGTGATACTTTTAAATACTGTCTAATCAGTACTCCTACCACAAATTCTCCACTCTTCTCTGGAGTCTCTCGCCTCACTTTACATAATTGAGCACTTTTTGTCTCACCATGAATTCCTGTTACATTACCTTTGCTGGCAATAGTCCCTCAGGAGTGCATACCTCCTCATCCTTCAGCATTACAGACTAAGAGGATCCTGCGTCCCTTAATGTAGTAACCTCCTTACCTATTGCCCCTGTCCTATGTGAATAAACTTTACCCGTTGCATGTATATTTTTTAAGCAGATCTGGCACTTCTTCTGTAACCAACCTCTGATTATTTTGTACACTCTGAGGCAGTTGTCTGACATCCCTTGTGCTTTTTGTTACTAGTCCAACAAAACCTCCAGGCTTGTCTGGTTTTCCTACATCTGGCTTTGTCCTAGCCCACCAACAATGTGATTTTGTGTGGCCCACTTTATTACAGTGAAAACACTTAACTTCTTTATCTCCCTTAATGGTTTCCTTCTTACCCTGTGGTAAATTATCTTTATGATCTTCACTGAGATCTACCTTTCCCTTTCCACATGAGGATTTCTCTTTGCCCCAATTTCCATCCCTCATGGACTGAAATTGATGCTGGAAGCCAAACCGAGTTTTATGGACCAGCTCATAATCATCAGCCATTTCACCTGCTAACTTTGCTGTTTTCTCTGCTCTTCCACATGAGTTTGCATGACTTCATCACTGAGCCTACCTTTAACCTTCATCTCTAGCCTTTTAAGCTGACTTTTTAAGTGTCAGTTTTTGAAGTTCAAAAGTTCTCTCTTTATCCCTCTCTTCTGCTTCTAATTGTAACTCAAACTGCTCCATTACTGCTGCCCTTTCCTTATGTCTCGCCTCTAACTCAAGCTGCTTCATTTGCAATTGAATTCTTCCCATCTCTATAGATTCTGATAGTTTCTCCAGCAAGTTTAAATGCTGAGCTACTGCTATAATGATCTCTCTTATCCTCACAGAAGCAGGCAGTTCCAATTCTAGCTTCTGTTAATTCCTGCAACTTTATCTTATTCACCTTTTGCAAACCTTCCAAAGTCACCGCATCCATATCCAGAGAATGTTTGGCGACTGAAAGAGCCATTCCGATCCCAAGCTTTGTCTACCCAACCAAACCAACGCCAGAAATAAAGACACTAGCACTTACCACTCTGTTTAAAATCCCGCAAAAGTCCCCAATCTGCTATGGACTAGGCCAAACCACTCAAAACATTCTTAAACAGGCAGCGCAGACCATAACTTTGCAACTTGTTTCAGGAAGTGTACAGTGAAAATTACCCAGAGTAAGATAACTAGGTTGACTACTAGATTTTAAAACAGTAAAACATTTATTCACAAAATTACACAATGAATCACAAAGAATGGAATAAAGGGCCCTTACAGAATTCAGTCTATCTAAACTAGACTTAGTTATACTGTTCCGAATATATACAACAGTCCCAATAAGTAAACTCTCTTTAAAAAACAGTATAAATGGAGCACATGCTTACAGGTTGAAGTTGAAGGGCAGAAAGAAGAGAGAGAGAGAGAGAGAGTTTCCACACAGCTCCTTGTTGAACTTCCAATCAATTCAAGACTGAACTAAACTGTTCAGCTCAGCTAGCTAGAGAGCTGACCACTCCCCTTTCTTTATACAGGTCATTTCTAAAGCATGACCACTTTGGCCTGAAGTCTCATCTTTTTACATATAAACAAAAGGCCTCTCAAAATCCTTTTCATCTCTGTACCAAACCAGACTGATTGGAGCCCGGCCTGGTTTATTGGCCCTCTGTAAAACATCAAGGACAGAGTGTCCTTGAGCCAAGGAACAGCTTTTAGTAAAAAAAGGACAAGCTTTGTGACAGCTGGAATTATTAATTTAGATTCTAAATAAGTATGGCACAAGCACTGGTACCTTTCGTGATGGGATTCATGTGAAGAATCTCAGTCCACTACAATTGGTCACATATCCTCAGACATTGCTCATATTTTCCAGATTCTCAACCATGGGAAACAATTTCTCACTGAAAATTCTAACTGTCAAGCTCCTTTAGAATCCTTCAGTACATTTAGTTAAGATTACCTCTTATTCTTCTACAATCAAGAAGGTATAGGTACACCTTACTCACTTTCTCACCAGAGGGCAGCTCTCTCAACCCAGGAACCAAAGTAATGAATCTTTACATGACTCAGTCCTTAAACATGGAGCAATTCTTGATCTGTGTCTGACCAGAGCTCACATTCAATTGCTGCACTACTCCTTATTCTTTTCTTTCAGTCTTTTGCAATAAGATGAATGTAGTGTCACAAAGCACAGAAAAGGCTCTTCAGCCCATTGAGTCTGCACCAAATTATCTGTGCTAATCCCACTTTCCAGCATTTGGTCAATAGTCTCAGAGTGAAGGGATGACTGTTCAGAACGGAGATGAGGTGAGGTCATTGCTGCAGATTGCTGTGGGGGGCCAAGCCATTGCGTGTATTTAAGACAGCGACAGATTCTTGATTAGTAAGGGAACCAAAGGTTACAGGGAGACCACAGGAGAATGGGTTTGAGAAACATATCAACTATGATCGAATGAGAGAGGAGACTCAATGGACCAAATGAATTCTGCTCCTTGATCTTCTGGTCTTATGGTGACACATAACATTTGTTTCAAATCAACAAAATGTCTGACAGACATTGACTGGTTTAGTTCTCAAAGCAATGTTCTGTCCAATCAGAGTGAACCTTGTTGGCTTAAAGAATAATAAAAGTATTGCTGTTAATTGTCAATCAGCATTACTATCTGTATTCTCCATGGCTTTGCATCTATTTTTCAGAGTCCACTTGCTAACCATTCAGCAGTGTCTCCTCTCATGCACTATAAATGTTAGTTTTCTCTCTGAATTTGTGTTCTAGTTCAAACAAGGGTCATTGGATGTAAAATACTAACTCTGTTTTTCTCTCCACAGAAGCTGCTAGATCTACTGAGTTTCTCCAGCACTTTCTGTTTTTATTTCAGATGTCCGACATCTGCAGTACTTTATTTTTATTCCTTTAACAATGCAGTCCTTCATTTCACATTTGCAAACACAGCTCTTAATTTTGTACCTAACACTTCCAGTCGTTTTCACACCATCCTTAAGAATGTGCATATAATTTTCTAACTGCTTCAAACATACCTGAGATTTAAAAGCTGCAATAATCCTGAACATTTAGAGCCATAGAATGATTGCAGCACAAAGGCATCATGTCCATGCTGACTCTCTACAAGAATATGTTGCCTCAAGCCACTTTCCCACCATTTCCTTGAGGTCCTGGAAATTGTTTTCCCTTCACGTAATCATCCAACTCCCTCTTGAACCTAACGCGCCCGACACTTTTGGCTAGGGCATTCTAGATCCTAACTACTCAAAATGTAAAATAAATTTCCTCATGTCACCATTGCTTCTTTTAGTCATCCTTTCAAAACAGAACCCTGTGAATCTTAATCATTTCAGATTATTTTCGAAACCCAACTCTTTCTCTGCAATCCTCACCAACCATCGAAGCATTTGAGGAGTTAATGGAATTGAACTAAAACTAAATTTGTCTTTATTTAGGATAGAACTTTCACCAGAAACATTCCACATAGAAAAAAAACCTTTAACCATGAAAAATAGAGGAACGTTTCCAAAGTCAATCTGTTACACATGGAGAAAAAAAATTGCTTAATAAACCTACAGCGATAAAACTCTCATTAACAACAGCAGTGGCTTGAGAAACATTCTTGTTTATCTTTCTTGAGATCCATCATTGGAATGATCAATGATAGCAATAACTTATATTTGTATTGCACTTCCAAAATTGCAAAAACTTTGCAAAGTATTTCACAAATGATCAGACAAATGTTGTTGCCAAATTAAAGTAGTGACAGAAATGTGTCGAAAGGAGTGTAACTGATTCAGGGGAGAGAACACTAGAGTTGAGCAATTAGACAAATTCAGACATTTTGCTGCTAATCGTGAGGCAATAGGATGTTGAAATGATAAAGTGGAACAGTGATTTCACAGACCGGGTTAGAAAGAAAAGAATGAGTGAAGCCAAGAAGGGATTTGAACACAAGAAAAATAATTTTATAAACTGAGGTACTGAGATACTGAGGACTGGTAACTAAAGTAAATCAGAGAGTGCAGGGCTGATGAGTTAACTTTGTTCAAGTCAGGATTCAGATTGTAGACAGTTTGGAGAGATTTAAATTGATATAAGGCAGATGATGGGAGGCCCCAGGAGGGGACCATCACAATAGTTAGGTGAGAAATTTAGTGACAGTAAGTGAGATTAGACAAGAGAGATAAAGTTAAAAAGTAGATAATGAGAAATTTTTCCATTGGTTTGGGGTTCTAGAACAAGGGGACACAGAATGAAAATGAGGGCCAAACTATTCAGGGGAGATATTAGAAAGCACTTCTACACACAAAGGATATTAGATGTTTGAAACTCTCTTCCACAAATGGCAGTAGATATTAGAACATTGCTAATTGCTGTTGTTCCTTTGTTCCTATGAGTTATGGTAAGGGTTAGTGATGAGTCAGTGCATAGGTAACAGTTGGTCAGATAGTTAATGGCTTCAGGCTTTGTAATGTTTAATTGTTAGATGTTTTAGAAATCCATGTCTGAATGTTGGACATAAAACCTAATAGGACTGTCCCATGAGATGTTGGAAATATGAAACAAAACAAAAAATGCTGAAGAAACACACTTGTTCTGGCAGCAGCTATGGACAGGAAGTAGAATTAATGTTTCAGGTCAAGTAACCTTCTTCAGAGCTATTAGTAGCTCGGAAATGGTGGTATATGTGCCATAGACCTGGATGGGGGAGGGGTGGATTAAGTGTATAGGTGGAACCCAGAAAGAAACCAAAACAGTCAGATTGACAAAAGGATGATAGTAAGCCCAGGAATGAGAAAAAGCTGATAATCAGGACCATAGATCAATGAAAATGGGCTGACTGTGCTGAAAGGCCAGGTGTACGAGGGAGGGTAAACAGCACTGAAGAAGATAGATAGACCAGGTGAAGGTGGGAGCAGGCTGGAAATGGAAGTGAAATTGATAAATTTTTCCAACTCTGAACCAGAGAGAGGAGAAGCACTGATGTACTAGATAAAGAGATGTAGTGAGACGGCCTGAGTTGGATTGGAGCAAGGAATGTTCCAAGTATCCCACGAAGAGACAGACGGAACTGGGACCCATGTGGGTATCCATGGCCACACCTTTAACTGAAGAAATTTAGGGGAGTTAAAGAAGAAGTTGTTCACAGTGATGAAGAATTTGGCCAGGTGAAGGAGGGTGATGGCGGATGGTCAGGCCTTCATTTCAGGAGGAGGTGGCAAGCTCAAATATTGGGGATGGACGTGTGAAGGAAGTGCATGACCATGGTGAAGAGGAGGAGCTTGGTGCCCACAAAGTGGAAATTCTGAAACTAATGTAGAGTATTACAAGAATCACAGCTGTAAGTGAGAAGGAATTGGATATGGGGAAAATGAAAATCAAATCATAGTAGAAAGAGATAGTTTCTGTGGGGCAGAAACAAGCAGAAGCCATGGGGCTGACCGGGAAATCTCATCATCTCATCAAAGTTTCCATTCAGGGCCCCTGCAGCCTCAGACACAATATCAAGTTTAATAATTTTAAAACTCAAACATCTTCCTCGGTATTCTTTCTCCATCCCCCACACTCTTGGCCCTGTCATGACATGGGCTCCTTTCAGTACTGCCAACCTATTTTCACCTACTTATGGTCCCCATTATCAGCTAACCATCCTCCAAGGCTTACTGTTATTTATCCCTTTGTCTGCCTAACTGTCTTTGTCTCTCTACCTATTTACTTACACTTTCAGCTTCATTCACACCCTGTCTTCAGCATGTATACTACCTTTTGTAGTTACTAGCAGGTCTGAAGAAGTGTCACTGGATCTGGAACATTGACAAATGCTGCCAGACCTGCTGAGTTCCTCCAGCAGTTTCTGTTTATGCTTCAGATTATCCAGCTGAGTTCCTCCAGCAATTGCAGATTCTGTTCTAATGTTGCAGATTTTGCAAGACTGGGATCATGGAGTACATTCAGCACCTTGTGGTTTTGCTAACAGCAGAAAGGATATGCTATTTGATATCATCACCAGTCCTTGGAATGTCTTACCTACATATCAGGCATTGTTTTAGCATGAAAATTAATATATCACATTACTCACGTGTGATAAATATGTCTTCTATGGAGTGATATCTAATTTGCTCGCCCTTTTGTTAATGAAATAAATGTGATGTGTATCTCCTTCTGATCGGAATTAGATAGTGAGATAAAATTGTGCAATTTGAGTGTTTAATTAAATTTTCACATTTGTGATGTGTTCAGGAATAGTGGTGATTGATTTCCTGTGCATTATCCCAGTGAGTTGTGACAATATGTAGCTTCCTGTATCTGCATTACACTACAAGACCAACTGACAATCCTGTTATGATAGTATATCATTCCAACTCAGTAAAAGTGAGAAATATTATTTGAATCATTAGCTTCCAGTGAATGAGTATTTATTACGGAACAATCTTTATGTGTTCATGATATTTACAAACTTAGCAATTGACATAATTCATGACAAAAATATCAAGCGATTCTAACATAAAACAAAAACAAACTGGAAAAGCTGGTAATCTGAAACAGAAACAGAAATTGCTGGAAACTCAGCACGTCTTGTGGCGTCTGTGGGAGGAGAGTAGATTAAATGTTTCATGTCCAGAAGACTTCTGCCGAAGAGTCACTGGATCAAAATGTTCACATTGCTTTCTTCCTGCAGATGTGGCCAAACCTGCTGAGTTTCACCAGCAATTTTTGTATCAGTTTCAAACCATTCCAGTTGTGCAACCAGGAAGTGCTAGAACAATAGGTTAACACTAAGGTGCAGATAGAGACACAACAATTCAATGAAAAGGCTTTTGATTTTGTTTTTGTTTTTGTTTCTTCCTTCTCCAGTCCACATGTACGTAGTCTGGTGATCTTCATTTTCCCACTTTGGTCACATTATGGCCATCTGCTTCATTGAGTGCCTGGAAAAGAAAACATTTAAGGCTCCACTTGCATTGAGCACAAGGTATCATTTCACATGTCAGTTCTGAAGGGAATTCTAGAACTGGCAACAAATCAGGCAAAGGTTTGTGATGAACTGGACGTGTGTTGAGCACACACTAGCCCCTCCCTCATCAACAGTTACAATGTGTGTGAGGAAAAAACGTCATTGGTGTTACCTTGCGTTAAAAGAATATCATTTTCTCATGGGTCGACGGCATTTCCTTGTCGCTATGCTGATGGGCTATTGACAGCAGAAGAAACTGATTCTCTGCTGCAGTAATTCTACTCTATTGAGACCAGTCTATATGATTCCCAGCAACAATTGCATCAGGTCTGTGCCTGAACAACTTGGAGTTTGAGCAGGTAAAAATTAGTCCCTTGTTCTTGTCTGAAAGCAAGTCTCCCCATCACCCAACAGTAACGTGCTAAATATTTTTCAACTTTCAAATTTCTTTTCTTCCGATTTCTTCTCTCAGTTGTTTTATAGCAATAGACTACTATTTGAAAGTGTTCTCTAACAGAGGGTTATATATGCATGTTGCGACAAATAGCAAATTCAACTTCTTGAGATTATTCTTGCCATTGATTACAGCATAACACTGATACCTATAAACCAGGCTAACTGGATTCTAATAACCCAGGAGAGTAGAACATCAGCTGTTCAAGAGCCCTGGCAGTCTACTCTGCTGAACTATCACAAACAGGCTACCTGCTTTCAAACAGGCAAAAGTTTACAAATCTATGCATGTTCTGAATGGGACAGATAACAGTGAAGGACAATAACTCAGGAGAGAAGTTAATTGATACTGAGTTTCATTTCAAGGTCAGAATCAAACACTGCTATTAATTTCACAAAGGAACAGCCATGAATGTTATCGCTCAGTGTCCTGTTTATGCAGATTCACTGATGTTACGGCAAATGTTCTTTAATTGCCTTACCCTCCCTGCCTGTCTATTTTCTAGTGTGCAGCAAATGTGTTCTATAATTCAACATTACATTTTAGTCTAAATGTTTAAGGACAAGTTTTAAGGCTATTGACTTTCTCATTCAATCCTTTTGTCATTTCATGACAACTACATAGCTTATATTGTATTTGTATTCTCAATAAGTCAAATGCCTCCTCTGGTGAGTCATCATCCAGAGGAGCAGAGTCTGAAAGATACTAGATTTCAGCATGGAAGTTCAGGCATGGAGGTACAGGGGTAGACAAGGGTCAATTAACCAGATCTGAAAATGTGTTACTGGAAAAGTGCAGCAGGTCAGGCAGCATCCAGGGAACAGGAGAATCGACGTTTCGGGCATAAGCCCTTCTTCAGGAATGAGGAAAGAGATTCCTCTTTGGCTTAGGCTAAAAGCAATGTACAGTCCATTTCATGTATAAGCGGACGATAATGTACATTCCTATGATGAGACCAAGGACTATCAATGCGTCCCATACGATCCATCCGCACAGTGACCATAGCCAGCAAGTAAAACTCCATCCACATGAATCAGACGATGGTGGGGCAGGTGTCTTCCATGCATCTTGACCTGTTTTGTTGATAACATCTGTGTCTTTTGAGCAATCATTGATATAGGTGCAACATTGCGGGCTAATGACTATACAAGCACCTGCTTCTTTAGCAAGGTGGAAATCTAGCACTAGCTGATTCTGAAGTATCACCATCCTAGTCTCCTGTAACTCTGTGATCACCAGCTTCAAAGCGTGGGCAGTTGAATTGGCAAGTTTTTCGATCTCACACGCAAGGTCACTTATCTGATCTAGTGCCACCTCAACACCCCAGCCAGGAATAAGACCTCCCAGCAACCTGGACCACCAGGTTTGTTGATGGAAGAAGTTGTGTAAGTCCCATTTGGTTTCTCCTCTATTTTTTGTTCCGTACTGATTCACATGTTGGTGGGCATTCCATTCATCAGCTACCTCAGGTATTTCATGGTGGAGGGTGAAAGGTGGTAAGGTGTGTCCTAAGGCACAATGTCCACTCCAGTCATTGGGTAGATATGGGTAGGCTTTGTTTTCGCATAGGCAATGAAGGCTAAAAGGGTGCACTTCTGTGAGTGAATGACGAGTCCACTCAAAGCGAGAGCTGAACTTGTAAACAGTGGTTGTCCAAGTGTAGTAATGGATGGAGAATAGGAGTATGACCAATGTCTTTGATAATATTTTTGTGTAGTATTTGTTTCACTTGCCCCATGTCATGGGTACTGGAAAATCTTTCTAACAATGGAACCGTGTTAATATTGAATCCTTTAAGTTTGTTAGTGCACTTCACACAGCGACGTGCTTCTTCTACCGAATGGGTGTTTCCATCATAAATGAGGGATTGCACAAGTGGGTGAGTCCTATTTATACACTGTACATCAGAATGGTGGAAGAGTGAGCAGATAACACATGGATCAGGGGGTTTAGCTTGAATAAAGAAACCATTAGTAACAGGAGGAGGATTGGGAATGCATAGTATATTTGGTCTTTCTTCATCTTTCCTGCTTGTCTTGTTAATTACAGCTACTGAATACAGGAAACGTGTAAAGGTATTTCTATGAGAGGCGGTAGCTCAGATAGGAGAGGATTCCGTCGAGAAGGTACAGGCAGTCAGTCTCATGGCAATATGTGCGTTAGGGTTTTGGTGATTTCAGTACTATGTGCTCAATACTGCAATCTGTACAGTTCATTTTGAGAGGGAAACAGACAAACATTTCAAACTAACAGTTTTCGGTTGACAGAGCGGATGAGGTTATGAAATTGTGCCATCTCATGATAACTGGCATAGAAGTGTTGTGAGGATGACAATAAGGTTGAGAGTGAAGTTTAGATACATAATGTGAGTAGTTTAAATGAGTTTCAGTTGGGCAGCTGCATTCATGACTTCCAATGGTATTAGTGCAGGTTTCATTTATAGAGTCACATTGGAGTTTTAGCTGGTCTGAGATGTCACAGAGAGTTGGTTACATTTGGGCACATGTACTTGGGTTGGGTTTTCATCGGATGCGAACACTAGGACTGTGAGGAGGACACAAGCTTGCAATGTCCTTTGTAGACTCATGTTGAATGTCTTAGAATCTTAGAATCTTAGAAGAATACAGCGCAGTACAGGCCCTTTGGCCCTCGATGTTGCGCCGATCCAAGCCCACCTAACCTATACTAACCCACTATCCTCCATATACCTATCCAATGCCCGCTTAAATGCCCATAAAGAGGGAGAGTCCACCACTGCTGCTGGCAGGGCATTCCATGAACTTACGACTCGCTGAGTGAAGAACCTACCCCTAACCTCAGTCCTATATCTACCCCCCCTTAATTTAAAGCTATGCCCCCTTGTAATACCCGACTCCATACGCGGGAAAAGGTTCACACTGTCAACCCTATCTAACCCCCTAATCATCTTGTACACCTCAATCAAGTCACCCCTAAACCTTCTTTTCTCTAATGAAAACAGCCCCAAGTGTCTCAGTCTATCCTCATACGATCTTCCTTCCATACCAGGCAACATCCTGGTAAACCTCCTCTGCACCCATTCCAGTGCCTCCACATCCTTCCTATAGTATGGCGACCAAAACTGCACACAATATTCCAGATGCGGCCGCACCAGAGTTTTATACAACTGCATCATGACCTCAGGACTCCGGAACTCAATTCCTCTACCAATAAAAGCCAGTACGCCATATGCCTTCCTCACCGCACTATTTACCTGGGTGGCAACTTTCAGAGATCTGTGTACATGGACACCAAGATCCCTCTGCTCATCCACACTACCAAGTATCCGACCATTAGCCCAGTACCCCATCTTTTTGTTATTCTTCCCAAAGTGAATCACCTCACATTTAGCTACATTGAATTCCATTTGCCACCTTTCTGCCCAGCTCTGCAGCTTCTCTATATCCTGCTGTAACCTGCCACATCCTTCCTCACTGTCAACAACTCCTCCGACTTTCGTATCATCCGCAAACTTGCTCACCCAACCTTCTAACCCCTCTTCCAGGTCATTTATAAAAATGACAAACAGCAATGGTCCCAAAACAGATCCTTGCGGAACACCGCTAGTGACGGCACTCCATGAAGAAACTTTGCCATCAACTACTACCCTCTGTCTTCTTCCATCCAGCCAATTCCTAATCCAAACCTCCAACACACCCTCAATGCCATATCTCCGTATTTTCTGCAGTAGCCTACCATGGGGAACCTTATCAAACGCCTTACTAAAATCCATATATACCACATCTACCGCTTTCCCCTCATCAACCTCCTTCGTCACCTTTTCAAAGAATTCAATAAGGTTTGTGAGGCACGACCTGCCCTTCACAAAACCATGCTGACTATCCTTGATCACATTATTCCTATCCAGATGTGCATAAATCCTATCCCTTACAATTCTCTCTAAGACTTTGCCCACAACAGAAGTGAGACTCACCGGCCTATAGTTACTAGGGTTATCCCTACTCCCCTTTTTGAACAAGGGAACCACATTTGCTATCCTCCAATCTTCTGGCACTACTCCAGTAGACAAAGAGGACATAAAAATCAAGGCCAATGGCTCTGCAAACTCCTCCCTTGCTTCCCAGAGAATCCTAGGATAAATGCCATCAGGCCCAGGGGACTTATCTATTTTCACCTTTTCCAGGATTTCCAACACCTCTTCTCTACATACCTCAAAGCCATCCATTCTACTTATCTGTGACTCAGTATTCACATCGACGACAATGCCCTGTTCCTGAGTAAATACTGAAGAAAAGTATTCATTCAGTGTCTCCCCAATCTCTTCCGCCTCCACACGCAACTTCCCACTACTATCCTTGACTGGACCTATTCCTACCCTAGTCATTCTTTTATTCCTAACATACCTATAGAAAGCCTTAGGGTTTTCCCTAATCCTACCGACTAAGGACCTTTCATGTCCCCTCCTTGCTGCTCTTAGCTCTCTCTTCAGGTCCTTCCTGGCTACCCTATAACTCTCAATCGCCCCAATTGAACCTTCACGTCTCATCTTGAGATAGGACGCCCTCTTCCATTTAACAAGGGATTCCAATTCCTTATTAAACCACGGCTCCCTCGCACGACCCTTTCCTCCCTGCCTGACAGGTACATAATTATCAAGGACACTCAATAGTTGCTCCTTGAACAAGCTCCACATATCATTTACACTCTTGCCTTGGAGTCTACTTTTCCAAGCCACACATCCTAAGTCATGCCTCACCGCATCATAATTTCCCTGACCCCAGCTATAACTCTTGCCCTGTAGTACACACTTATCCCTCTCCATCACGAGAGTAAAAATCACCGAATTATGGTCACTATCCCCAAAGTGCTCACCTACCTCTAATTCTAACACCTGGCCTGGTTCGTTACCCAGAACCAAATCCAGTATGGCCTCACCTCTTGTTGGCCTGTTTACATATTGTGTCAGGAAACTCTCCTGCACACATTGAACAAACACTGACCCATCTAACGAACTTGAGCTATAGCTTTCCCAATCAATATCAGGAAAGTTAAAGTCCCCCATAACCACCACCCTATTACTGTCACTCATCTCCTGAATCACCTTCCCTATCCTTTCTTCTACGTTTCTAGGACTATTGGGAGGCCTGTAAAAGACTCCTAACAGGGTGACCTCACCTTTCCTATTCCGAACCTCAGCCCAAACTACCTCAGATGGCAAGTCCTCATCCATCGTCCTTTCCACCACTGTAATACTATCTTTGACAAGCAATGCCACACCTCCCCCTCTTTTACCCCCACCTCTGACCCTACTAAAACATTTAAATCCTGGAACCTGCAACAGCCAATCCTGTCCCTGTTCTAGCCATGTCTCCGTAATAGCCACAACATCGAAGTCCCAGGTACCAACCCACGCTGCAAGTTCACCTACCTTATTTCGTATACTTCTTGCATTGAAGTATACACACTTCAAGCCACTTTCCTGTTTACAGACACCCTCCTTGGAAATTGATGCCATGTTCCTAACCTCCCTACACTCCAGGCCCTGCACCCTGAAGCTACAATCTGGGTTCCCATGCCCCTGCAGAGTTAGTTTAAACCCCCCCCAAGTGCACTAGCAAACCTCCCCCCAAGGATACTGGTGCCCCTCAGGTTCAGGTGTAGACCATCCTGTTTATAGAGGTCCCACCGTCCCCAGAAAGAACCCCAGTTATCCAAAAACCGGAATCCCTCCCTCCTGCACCATCCCTGTAGCCACGCATTTAAGTGTTCTCTTTCCCTATTCCTCGAATCTCTATCACGTGGCACGGGTAACAAACCAGAGACAACAACTCTGTTCGTTCTAACTCTGAGCTTCCAACCTAGCTCCCTGAAAGTCTGTCTAACATCCTCGGCACTCCTCCTACCTATGTCGTTGGTGCCAATATGGACCACGACTTCGGGC
The DNA here is from genome assembly GCF_037043375.1 of Chiloscyllium plagiosum. Lineage (NCBI taxonomy): Eukaryota > Metazoa > Chordata > Chondrichthyes > Orectolobiformes > Hemiscylliidae > Chiloscyllium > Chiloscyllium plagiosum. The sequence goes on from NW_028270164.1 coordinate 13,087,227, forward strand.
TGCTCCCCCTCCCCCTCCAGGACCCGGAAAACACGATCAGAGACATCACGTACCCTTGCACCTGGGAGGCAACATACCAATCGTGAGTCTCTCTCGTTCCCACAAAACCGCCTATCTGTGCCCCTAACTATCGAGTCCCCAATTACTACTGCTCTGCTCTTCTTCACCCTTCCCTTCTGAGTAACGGGGACAGGCTCCGTGCCAGAGACCTGAGCCCCGTTACTTACCCCTGGTAAGTCATCCCCCCCACAAGTATCCAAAACGGTATACTTGTTCTTGAGGGGAATGGCCGCAGGGGGTCCCTGCACTGGCTGCTTCCTCCCAGTCCCCCTCACTGTCACCCATCTATCTGCCATCTTTGGAGTTACTACTTCCCTATAACTCTGATCTATGACCCCCTCTGCCTCCCGAATGATCCGAAGTTCATCCAACTCCAGCTCCAGTTCCCTAACATGGTCTTGGAGGAGCTGTAGTAAAGGTCCTTCTACCTTTACTGCAGTTTCAGTTGTCAAAAGAACTTGATAAGGACCTTTCCAGCAGGGGCCCAATTTTTCACAATTAAAGTCTTTCAATAGTACATACTCACCAGGGTTAATGTCTTTAAATGTTGGAGCTCTTTCATCTTCCTTCCCTGGTACTCGATAGGCTTCTTTGACCTGTTGATGATAAGACTGCAATGCTTTGGTTAGCTTAATCAGGTACCAGTGCATCTCTTCTGCCATGTCATGCACATCAGCAGGGTGTTGGGCAGTTGATGGCGCAGACCAGGGAGTCCTCAGGGGCTTTCCGTGTGTCAGTTCAGCCGCCGAGAATCCCGTCTTTTTCTGTGTCATGGTTCTCATATTAAAAAGGAAATTGGGAGTACTTGCAGCCAATTAAGGCTTGTTTCTTCTACCAACTTGCTTAGCTGACCTTTTAAGGTACCATTGGCTCTTTCTACAATTTCTGCTGCTTGGGGATAGTTGGCACAATGGAATTTTTGATTCATATTCAAACTCTTACATAGATCCTTGTTTAGCTCTGCACAGAGGTGGGGCCCATTATTGGAAGAGACCGTTACTGGAATTCCATATCTGAGGATTTCATAGAACTTTACACGTAGTTGTTGCTGTGCAGTCAGCACAGGGATAAACTTCAATCCATTTATTAAATACATCAATTATCACTAAGCAATACTTATAACAATGACATCTAGGTAACTCAATAAAATCTAACTGGATAGTATCAAAAGGTCACTTGGCAAGGGAGTTTCACCTGGTGGACACTTTACTCCTTTCCCGGGATTATGCTTTTGACAAATTAAGCAATTTGCAGCTGCTTGTTTTTCTTTCTTTTGCAGGTGGGGATTCCATCAAATTTGGAGAATTCTTTCTGCCATTCCCTCCCTACCTACATGCGTATGTGTATGAACATAATCAACTAGAATAGGCAGAAGTGAGTCGTGCAGACATATCTGTCCTACCAGCATAACCCAAAGCTTATTCTAACTTTACATAACAACCATGGTTCATCCATCTTTGTCTTTCCTCATCAGAGGCATCCTCTTGATGGGTTCATATTTGCTGTTGGTCAGGCATGGTGAGGGGACGCGGTTAGAAGAGAAAATAGGAGAGTCTCCCTTTGGTTTACTATTCGTCATTTGAGTAACCATGTCTTCTTGCTCGAAAACTGCTTTCTTAGCAGCCGCGTCAGTGGCGTTGTTGCCTTTAGTAACATCGGAAGCATCAGAGGAGTGAGCAGAACATTTGATAATTGCCAATTGTGAGGGAAGTTGAATAGTACTGAGGAGATTAGCAACATAGGCAGCATTGAGGATAGGGGTTCCTGATGAGGCAAGGAAGCTGCACTGCTGCCAGAGTTGACCAAAATCATGGGCACATCCAAAAGCGTGGCGGGAATCGGTATAGATATGAGTGGACTTTCCTACAGCAAGTATGCAGGCATGGGTGAGAGCAAGGAGTTCAGCTTGTTGGGCGGAACAGGGTGGGTCGATGGAATAAGTTTCTATTGTATGGGACAAAGTGGCAATCACACATCCTGACATGTGTTTGCCCTCTGGAGAGATAGAAGAAGAATCATTGACATAAAATGTAAGGTCTGGGTTAACAAGAGTCTGATCCGTAAAATCAGGATGTTGTTTAGTAACAAGGCCATTTATGAGGACACAATCATGGGAGGATCAGGCAGTTCAAGAGGTTCTTCCTGCAGGAGTGTAGCAGGGTTAATGTTAGAGCGGTATTTAAAGGAGAGAAGCAGACTCTGAAGTAACAAAATCTAATAGTGAATTAGATGAGCCATAGTGAGGTGTTGAGTATGTTTAGAGGTAAGCAAGGATACTGCATAATGGGAGGTACAGACTTCTACATTTTGATGTAAAGTTATATTAGAGGCAGCTAATACCATAGCATGGATGGCCGGGAGAATCTTGGTGCAGGAAGGCAACAGGGTCAAGCTTAGTGGAATAATAGGCAACAGAGTGCCAAGAGGAGCCATGTTGCTGGGTGAGAACCGCTGTAGCACAGGTGTCAAGGATGGAAAAGGGTTTCATGTGGTAACCTGCCGAGGTCCCTAGGGAGGACAACTAAGAAGTTGCCAGCTGCTTCCACTCTAGCGATCAACCGGGGCCTGCTTTGGGAAAGGGCAGTCCCTGGACCAATGTCGTGGTTCATTACAATTGAAACAAATGTGTGATTGTTGGGGTACACTCTGGGGTGGGGGAGGCAGTGAAGAAATAGTGAGAGGATGTACAGGGAGTAAGGGACATCATGGACTGTTGGGGAGGATACTTAGGAGGTCCCCAAGGTCCATTGGGATGTTGTGAATACACGGTACCAGTCCTACTGTCCTGCCATACTGGATGACAGTTTGATGTTCCATTTGATAGCCTGACTGACCTTGTGGACAGAAAGGTCTATTTTGAATCCTGGGTGTAGATTTAGTCCCTGTATTTTGGGCAAGTTCTCTCTTGACCTTGCCAACGGTAGCCTTCCTGTTAGGACCCTTTAGTTCCCAGAAGTAACAAACCTCTCAGCTGAATTGTGTAACCTCAGTGTCTTGCCAATGGATGTTGTGGGTTTTAATGGCTTTCTGTATCTGATCAGGTAAGATGGTCATACATAGGGCATTAAATTGGGGTGATCGTCCTTGTGGGGAGTTAGCATCACCTGAGTAAGTGCCATAGCATTCCTTAAAATGGGCAAGGAACTCCTCAGCCCCTTCGCTTGAGCTGGGTTTACATATTAAGTCTTTACCCACATCAACTGCATAATGCACTGCTTGGTGGAGACAGGTAATAATCCAATCTGATCTGTTAGGTATGGCCTGGTGCCAGACTACAGACTGGACATGATTATTACATTGCAAAATTTCTAACAACTCAGCCCATTTTTCAGGGAAAATGGTGCATTCTATGAAGTGAAGTAGGTCTTGGGAGGCAACACTTCAACCCCAGGGCATCAATGTGGATTTCAACAGCTTCCTCATTTCCCCTTCCCCCACCTCATCCTAGTTTCTAACCTCCAGCAAAACTGTCCCCTTGACTTGTCCGGACTTGTCCGACCTGCCCAGCTCCTTTTCCACCTATCCACTCCACCCTCTCCTCCCTGAGCTATCACCTTCATCTCCTCCCCCACTGACCTATTGTACTCTATGCTACTCTATCCCCACCCCCACCCTCCTCTAGCTTATCTCTCCATGCTTCAGGCTCTCTGCCTTTATTCCTGATGAAGGGCTTTTGCCCGAAACGTCGATTTCAAAGCTCCTTGGATGCTGCCTGAATTGCTGTGCTCTTCCAGCACCACTGATCCGGAATCTGGTTTCCAGCATCTGCAGTCATTGTTTTTACCAGCATTGTAAATGGCCCTAGTCCTAATAATGTAATCAACAAATCCCTCAGGATTCATTCCATAATCTGGAGCCTTATTGATAATGCTTGAGATTTAATGAGGTTTCCATGGTTGATAAAGATCCATAAATTGGGCTTGTCCTGGGTTCAGGGCCTGTGGGTTAGGAACTCTTCTGTTTGGGAAATTTCTCTTTGGCCCTCCCACATCAGGGTGAGTGCAAAGACTGATATGAAGGTCCCAAAACTTTGATTTCGATTCATCAATGTCTTCAGGATTTATTAGTATAGGGGCAGTGGAAATCAAAGGTGTCTCTTCAGTGTTCCTTTCACATTTTAATTTTAATTGACTCCTAGTGCAGTGGGGAGCGGGTTCGTGGTAAGCCGAATCCATATTCAGCTGAACAGTTGGGAGAAGGGCATGGGGCTCGGCACATTTGGGAGAGGGGACGGGGTATAAGGCACAGTCTTTGTTGTCCTACTGGTCCTGCGCAGCTGCAGCTGCAGTCTGTTGTTTATTCATCGGTTTCTCTTTCCTGGTGTCCCTAATATTTCAGCGTAGGTTCTGAATCTTTGCTTTCCTTTTTTTTACTTTCTCCCCAGCCAATTCCAATTTTGCTTCTAAATCATGTGCTTCACATTTGCATTTTAGTTTTGTCCAATCTAGTTCAGATCCTTTCTCAGTTAATGGAAAATGCTTTCCAATTTCACGTGTGCATTCCTCCATTCATGAATTATTTAAAATATGTGTTTTATACAGCAACCAATATCTGTTATGTGGATAGTGCCTTTATGATATTTAAAAGGTCTCCTCATATTTCAATTTTATTTCTGCTCATTCAAATACTTCATTGAAAGTTAAAAATATAGAAAAATTGCCAATCCCTAATACTTTTCACAACAACTGAATATCTTGATTTAGCGATGCTGGTGTTGGACTGGGGTGTACAAAGTTAAAAATCACACAACACCAGGTTATAGTCCAACAGGTTTAATTGGAAGCACTAGCTTTTGGAGCGACACTCCTTCACCTGATGAAGGAGCGTCGCTCCAAAAGCTAGTGTGCTTCCAATTAAACCTGTTGGACTATAACCTGGTGTTGTGTGATTTTTAACTGAATACTTTTGAAGTATAGTCATTGCTTTAATGTTGGGAATACAGCAGCCAGTTTACTCACAGCAAACTCCCACTTGTGACAAAGAACACAATCAGTTTTTATGATGCTGAAGACGGAAGATATATTGATGAGGATTCTGAAACTAACTCCACTGCTCTCTGAAATAATCTCATGAGATCTTTTACTTCAATTCAATTTGCAGAGTGGCCTCGGAATTTAGGTCATTTTCTGCCCTGAGTGGTTGCAGAAATTTTATTGTTTATGTACCATCTGTGCTTCAAAACGGATAAAATAATTGTTGAGTTGATATGTAATTCTGCATTCTAGTACAAACTTTCTCCTTCAGGCTATCAGTCTTTAATACACTAGATCTTTTAGAATTATAGCAGAGATGTTTTAACAGGTGTTCCCAAAATGTGTGCTGGTAAATTTGCTGTTAAAATGTAAATTGCTAACACTTGTTTTTGAAACATCATTTATGTGAGGAAGGAAACATGCTGCCATCCATCTTGTCTGTGTGTGAAATTCTGTGCTGTATTTGAGTAAAAAGATGATTCCATGTGGAGGATGGGGTGATTAGGGGATACAGACTGAGCTTCGCATGCTTCCATTAAAAACTAAAACATGTGACCAGCACGGTTTCCACTTGTTAGCCTTTTTGTTGTCTTTAGTAATATCTTCACTTTCTCTGTGGATTCACTGCTATTACAACTGCATGCGCAGGAAGAGCACCCTCTGTAGGACAACCACCTGATGAAGGAGAGACACTCCGAAAGGTAATGTGCTTCCAATTAAACCTGTTGGACTATAACTTGGTGTTGTGTGATTTTTAACTTTGTGTACCCTGTACAGGTACTGCATTACCAACTCAGCCTTTCAGATTGTGTCCCCCTGTACTAGAATTCCAACCAAATTCTCCATTATCTATAAGTACCTAAACAATTCCCTAACAAGTTAGAAATAGCTCAATCAATCCAACTGTGATCTTTACAAACTTAAGGGAACCTGAGCCAAATTGATTCAATTTAGCTTCCCAATTGACCTCCTCACTCATTGGCACATTCATTTACACTGCACCCCTTTCAATGACAGTATTTCACTCTGGGTCTCTGTGACAAATCTAAATGCAGAATTCTCGAGCGAATCTACTAAGATTTTGTACAACTCAAACATCACTTTCTCACTTTTAAATTTCAATTCTGTAAAGGCCAATATTAGATTATCCTCAAATTATTTCCTGCATTCACACACTCCTTTTTGTGTGGATTGTTGTACAGCATACTTATTGTGCTACCTGTCCACATATTCCAGTCTCTCAACATTAAGAAATTATTTTGAACTAAAACCAGAGAAACTGCGGATGCTGCAAATCTGAAACAAAAACAGAAATGCTGAAGAAACTTGGCAGGTCTATCAGCACCCGTGGAGAAAGAAACAGAGTTAACATTTTGATTCTGCTTTCTCTTCATAGATCCTGCTAGACCCACTGGGTTTCTTCACCAATTTATGTTTTTATTTAAGCAATTATTCTGACTTGACCTTATCAGATCCAAAGAGGATGAATTTCTACTTCCCCACATTGAGTGCCATCTGGATGCATGTGCCCTTTCTCTCTGTTTTGTGATGTTCTTCTCCCATCCCAAGGAACTTTCTAGATTCAGAGCACAGTCCTCTCTACAATGATATTGGCTTTTCTATGTCACATAGAACTGAGACTGTCACATAGGACATAGGGACTGAGGCTCTTTGGCTACATAATCTGCCACATTTCAGTCTTTGGCATCTATGATTCCCATCTGTTTGTTCAGATGTCAAAAACTGTCATGACATTATTTTGAAGATGGGCAGAGGAATTTACCTACTGCCCTGGTCTACCCCAATTTCCTGGTCACTTAGTTCCATAGAGATGTACAGCATGGAAACAGACCATTCGGTCCAACTTGTCCATGCCAACCAGATATTCTAAATTAATCTAGTCCCATTTACCGGAACTTGGCCCATATCTTCTTATTCTTATACCCATCCAAGCATCTTTTAACTGTTATAATTGTACCATTCTCCACCACTTGCTCCAGCAGCTCATTCCATAGACGCACAACCATCTGCATGAAAAAAGTCCCTTTTAAATGTTTATCCTCTCACCCTAAACCTATGTCCTCTAGTTCTGGACTCCCCCACCCCAGGGAAAAATACCTTGTCTAATAAGGTAAAAACAATGACAACAGATGCTGGAAACCAGATTCTGGATTCGTGGTGCTGGAAAAGCACAGCAGTTCAGGCAGCATCCGAGGAGCAGTAAAATTGACGTTTCGGGCCAATAAAATTGACCAATAAAGGAAGGCATACTAAATGCCTTCTTCATTATCCTATCAACCTGTGACTTCACTTTCAAGGAACTACGAACCATCACTCCAAGGTCTCTTTGTTCAGCACACTCCCTAGGACCTTATCATTAAGCATATAAGTCCTGCTCTGATTTGCCTTTCCAAAATGCAGCAGCTTACATTTCCCTACATTAAACTCCATCTGCCACTCCTCAGTCCATTGGGCTATCTGATCAAGAGTCTTTGCGTATTACTACAGATCTCTGGAGCAGATAGGACTGAATACTGAGTCTCCTAGTCCATAGGTAAGAACACTACCACTATACCAAAACCCATCTATTTATTCATGTTATGACCAATCTCCATGACTGTCACATTCTGGTGGGTACCTGATGAAGGAGCAGCATCTCGGAAACTTGTAGTTTCAAATAAATCTATTGGATTTTAACCTGGTGTTGTATGATTTTTAACTTTGTCCACCCCAAACCAACACTGACACCTCCACATCATAACAGATTGAAACAGATCTCCAGATCAAGGCAATAGCAATAACACTAAGATCATTGCAAGAATCAATGCTAACAAAATAATTGCAGATAAGCATGGAATAATGAGTTTAATTGTGCAACATCTAGTCATTTACCCAAATGTAGAGAGACAATGTGAAGGTTGCAGCGAACAATTGATATTTTTATTCTTCCTCCCCAGAATCATCAAATTAATAACAAGATTGCATTTATTGTGCAGAATTGTGAAAAGAAATGTCCAATTATGGAAATTGATCAATAATGAATATTTCTTCAGGATGTGAAACAACCAACATGTAGATATAACCTGTGAATCTTCACTTTACCATATTTGACAAGCTATGATTGTCTTATTCCGTGAGGAACTGAAAAAGAAAATATTTAAGGTAATCAGATTCACTGCATTAATTATTGTGTCAATTTTGATCAGAATACTGGGAATGGTAACAATGGAGCTGTGTTTGGTTTAAACTCCTCCCTCCTCATCATCCATTGCATGTTTGCTGGGTAAAAGAAATGTCAATTGTCCTTCTCTTGAATGGCTGCATTTGAGGCCAACACTGCCACTAGATGGCGCACTATCCCTTTATGCATAACATTAGATCGGCATTTGGTCTCTGAAAACATTTTAAATGTTTTCAGGACTAAGTCCACAGTTTATTGTTGAAAAGTACATCATTAAATCACCTCCTACTCTCACCTTATTGTAGGAAATGAATAACGCAACCTAGTTGTGTCCGCATCTAGTCAGGACAGTACCAAATTGACTTTAATGTTAGTGTTGGGGCTAAATAGTCTCAGTGAACACTGTCAAATTAGGATTGTCCAACTGCATGGCCAAACAGCCTAGTCAGATATAACTCATGGGATCACACCATCTGCCATATTTTACTTTTCATTTGGATTCTGTGTAAGTTTAAAACCTCTTTTAGTTGTTCAGTGCAATAAGTAACAAATGTTTTGAGAATGTTTCAGAACGCTATATAAGGGAGTTGGCAGCTGAAAGGGTTAACGACTATCAAAAGATAAGGTCTATCCATCAAGATATAAAAGACTGCTCCTGGGAGAAGCTGATGAGTGTTCTAAGCAATTCCCAAATTGTTGCCCTTATTATTTAGGGATGTAAGAACCTAGGAGTTAGGAACATGAATCAGCAATTCAGCCCTTCAAGCCTGTTCCCCCATTTAACATGATCATGGATGATCTTATCCAGGTCTCAACCCCACTTTCCTGCCTGCTCCCCATATATCTTTACCCTGCTTTTCATCAGAAACATGTCTGTTTTTTCCCTGAATCCATTGACTGATTCTGCCTCCACTGCACTCTGGGGCAGTGAGTTTCACAGATTCACAACCCTCTGAGAGAAATAGTTTCTCCTCATCCCAATTTTGGACCTCCCCCATCTCACTTTAAATCTATGACCTCTTGTTTGAGGATGTCCCACAAGGGGGAACATTTGTTCAATGTCCATCTTATCAGTCCCCTTTAGCATTTTAAAAACCTCAGCCAGATTCCCCCTCCTCATTCTTCTGAACTCCAGTGAGTAAAGGCCGAAGCTATATTTTTATCAAGTTGAAGGTGTGTACTGAACCTTTTAGAGAGTGTGAATGCTGTTCTGAACTGAGAGCAAACAAGCATCTGTGTGTACAACTGGATGGCAGTCCCAGAGTGTACTGGGAAATTGAAAATATGTAACATTTGGCTGTGAAATGGATATCTGAGTTCTGGATGCTTTTTTGACAGCAATTCGAATTTAACCAATCAGTTTAAATTATGCCCCAGGATACTAAAATGCAACCATGTTTGAACTTATTGTTTTGCCAACATTGAACCAATGAGATGATCCGATGTTGGGGGAGTATAAAATGCAAATGTTTTGAAAATTGGTCAGAGAGCAACTGCTGGAGAGAGTTAATTGCTCATTTTCATATGAACCATACTCACAGTAAAAAGAAGTAAGACAACCCAGGGAAATCAACAGCTGGAAGAGCAAAGATACAGAGAAAGACAGCAGTTTTGAAGTTTTGAAATTAAGTTGATGTAATTTTAGTAAGTGTCTTATCAGAATAGCATATTGTTATTGAGTTGGAGACAGATAATAAGCAGTTAAGAGAAAGGAGGGCTTAGAGTTGTGAATAGTTGTTTAGTGTTCACTTTTAGAGTTAAAAAATAAATTAATGTTCATTTATTTAAATAGTGGAATGTGGAAGTTCTGTCACTCATTTTGACTGATTGTGAAGTGAGCTTTTCTGAATGTGTGGTTTAATTAACAGAGGGGTTCACCTCTGCCACAACAATATACAACATGCAACTAAAGAAGTTTCACAAGAAATAATCATGTAGCTTAGATTTAATCCAATCACTATTAAGTATCATGGACTAACCCTCCAGAACTAGAGGTCATAGGTTTAGGGTGGGAGGGGAAAGATATATAAGAGACCTAAGGGGCAACTTTTTTCACACAGAGGGTGGTACAGGTATGGAATGAGCTACCAGAGGGTGTGGTGGAGACAGGTACAATTGCAACATTTAAGAGGCATTTGGATGGGTATATGAATAGGAAGGGTTTGGAGGGATATGGGCCAGGTGCTGGCAGGTGGGACTAGTTTGGGTTGGGATATCTGGTCGGCATGGACGGGTTGGACCGAAGGGTCTGTTTCCATGCTGTACATCTCTATGACTCTATGACCAGGTTATGGTCCAACAGGTTTAATTGGAAGCACTAGCTTTTGGAGCACTGTTCCTTCATCAGGTGGTTGATGAAGGAGCAGCGCTTCGAAAGCTAGTGCTTCCAATTAAACCTGTTGGACTATAACCTGGTGTTGTGTGATTTTTAATTTTATACACCCCAGTCCAACACAGCACCTCCATGTCATAACCCTATTTACTGTTCATCAAGATTGAGCTTGTCTTCTGCCAGGGACGTCTGAAGGGCATCTTTCCCCACATGGTATCAGTGGCTCAGATTAATTCCAGCATAATGGATTGGTTGTGGCACATCTACCTAAGTTTTCCCAGGTCATATCCTGTATTACAAGATTGAAGACTTCCTTCTCAGCAGCAATCTTTGACCACAATAGAGCAATCAATCAGAAACACACTTCTGAAAATGAGTGTAAGGGCGTTCCACAATGATCTCAGTTCCAATTAAGTGCTCTATTCAGAACTTGACTAAGAAGCAATTCTTTCCTATTCCCACTAATATTGTGATGTCAGGGGTGTGACTGGATCATGGTGGCCATTTTTAATGGTAGCACTTATCTTTTGAATCTGGAAAAACTGTAATTTTAAGACGTCCTGTATTGTCCAAAATCAGTTTTCCTTCACCCTTTTCTTTTTTTTTAACCTTCTGAATTTCCTTTTCTTTTCTACTTTTTAAAAAAACTGTATTATAGTATTGATTAAAGAAAGGGAGAGTTATATAATGGGTGGACTATATAAGAATGTAGCGAAAGGAACAACTCAATCAACTGTTGTATTAGATTATAGTTCTGAAGGAGTTAATATTAAAGTAGTATGATGCTCCATCTAATCTGGCGGTGTCACAATCTATGGGCAGAAATGGTTAACTTCTGCTTGAGTCCTTGAGTGGAGAGATATATTCTGTGCAACTCCTGAGAGTCCTCGGTAATTACGCCTGACAAGTTCATGTCATCTTCACAAATTATTATGCTACAAACTATCTTGTTAACTAATGCCAGTGTCTCTCTGTTAACAACCAGTCATGGTCTATTCTCTAGCAGTGACAATTAGTCAAGCCCTTGAGAAGGATTGGTTGCGGTGAATTTCCTATACCATCCAGAGCCCGAATAACACATCAATCCTCTGAAACGGTTGCAGCACTTAATTAGATCAAATGAGGCTAACATTTTGGGCCCTTATGATGTAGTGGTGGGGTCCCTATCCCTACACCAGGAGGACTTGGTTTAAGTCCCACCTGCTCCAGAGGTATGTAATAATGTCTCTAAGCAGGTTGTTTATGAAGTATGAAAATGTGTCGCTGGAAAAGCGCAGCAGGTCAGGCAGCATCCAGGGAACAGGAGAATCAACGTTTCGGGCATAGGCCCTTCTTCAGGAATCCCGAAACGTCGATTCTCTTGTTCCCTGGATGCTGCCTGACCTGCTGCGCTTTTCCAGCAACACATTTTCAGCTCTGATCTACAGCATCTACAGTCCTCACTTTCTCCTGCTTATGAAGTATCTAAACCTAATATTTTTCCAGTCACTGACCATAGCCTTACCCAATCCCTTGTGATCTCAGAAATTGTAATTTTAATTCATCCTCTATTCACAGGTTTAAGCTGGGTCCATTCCAGATTTATATTATTCATGTGTGTGAAAGAAAGCTTCCTAGTTTCACTCTAAAATATTGTACCTCCCATTTTTAGATGATACCTGAACCTATGCTCAATTTCACCGAACAATCAGTTCCTCTGGACCTACCACACACAATTCCTTAAAAACTATCAATTCTTCAATCATGCAACTTCAAAATTCAAGGCACTAAGATGTAATTTGTTCAGTCTTTTCTCAGGACCTAATCATTTAAACCTTGTATTATTCTGGTGCTTTTATACTGGAGAGGTGATGGTATAGAGTTAATATCATCATACTAGTAATACAGAGGTCAACAACAATGTGCTGGGAACATGCTTTCAAATTCTACCATGGCAGCTGGGAGAGTTGAATTGTAATTGATCAAGAAGGTTTGCTACATTAATAAATGAGGAATTAAAAACTGGGCTAACAGTGACCATGAAGCTATTACACAGCTGGCTGACAAATGTCCTTTAGTGAACAACATCTACTTGCCTTACCTGACATAAAAACAAAGTGCTGGAGAATCTAAGCTGGAGCATCTATCAGAGAGAAATGTTTCAAATTGAGTGAATATTCTTCAGAACTGGTCTACCACATCTGGTCTGGCTGTGTGTGACTAGAGACCCACAGCTTTAGTGTTACTTTACAGTTAGCATGGTAAACTAGTTAGCTAGTTAACCCCATATTCTCATAATTTGGAACTTTCACTAATAAAATGTGGAACACTGTGTGGTATTATTCTATCAAGAATTACAAGTGTTGAACAACCTGATTTGCAAAGCATATATCACAGTATCTGCTGTTCATAGAGTCATAGAGTTGTAGAGATGTACAGCATGTACCCAATCTAATCCCACCTGCCAGCACCCGGCCCATATCCCTCCAAACCCTTCCTATTTGTATACCCATCCAAATGCCTTTTAAATGTTGCAATTGTACCAGCCTCCACCACTTCCTCTGTCAGCTCATTCCATACACGTACCACCCTCTACGTGAAAAAGTTGCCCCTTAGGTCCCTTTTATAACTTTCCCCTCTCACCCTAAACCTATGCCCTCTAGATCTGAACTCCCCCACCCCAGGGAAAAGACTGTCTATTTATCCTATCAATGTTTGTGGAATAAAGTCAACTAGTCTGCACCCAACATGATTAACATGAATGTGGTTTTTCCCTCTGAAGTTAAATGAATACCCAGTCTAGCTTTTCTAACTGAAAAGCTGGATGACATCAATGGTTTTGTTGGTAGTTGACTGTTTATGGTACAGGGACAGCACGGTGTAATAAAGGTTTTTACGGCAGCTGAGATTACATGCCACTTTTGAGATGGTTGTGCTCCTGTTCTGTAATTTGTGATGCCATTATGGAGTCTGTGGAGTTTCTGGAGAATCTCATTTCTCAATGATCTCAGGATCAGCCACCTCACATTAAAAACCCTACAAGTCATCCACTAATGCTCAGTGGTTTTGCTGCTGTCAATGTTATCTTCATAATCTATTGTTACAAACACATACAGGTCAGCCTGCCTGGCAGTAGGCTCTAACTTGGTTGCAAAGAGAAGCTGATGGCCTACTGGTGTTATCATGAGCCTATTAATCAAAAAGTAAAATTCTGGGGACTTAGGTTTGAATCTTGCCACAAAACTTGGAGTTTTGGAATCAAAACTCAGTAAAAAATCTGGTATGAAGGGTCTGATCATGATAATGGAACCATTGTCAATTGTTGGAAATACATGTCTGGTTTACTAATGTCCTTTCGGGAAGGGAACTGCCATCTTTACCTTGTCTGGCCTCCATGTGACTCCAGACACAAAGACACAAGACTTTTAAGTGCTCTCTGGGCAATAAGGGATGGGCAATAAATACTGCCCTAGCCATGTCCCATGAATGAATACAAATTTTAAAAATCATCCTCTCTTAACTGTATTCCTTTGATTTTAACCACTTTCTTCTCTGTAGCTGGTCAAATAGGAACATAGGCATCCACCTCAAAAATTAATCTGACATCTTGCTGCAAAACATCAGCAAGTGTAGGTCTTGACAGAGTGTCTGCAGTTGTTTACATCTTCCCTGCAGTACATTTGCTGTTGAGTTATTTCTCATGAATCTAAGTCAAAACATTGGATTCAAGGTGATATATTGACCATTCAATATATTGAATTTAGAAGGAGGCCCAAAGATTGTGTTCTGTCTGGATCCTAAATTGTAATCCACTGAGATAACTGCATTGACTCTTTGCTTTGAGGGGTTATCATCAGCACCTCACCTTATTAGATACAAAAATGTACTGACCTGGTAGTGAGAGATTTTGTCTGCAATCCCGAGGCTGTTCTGTATCTCTCAATCTCGAGCTATCTTCTCTGACCTTCCTCAGGATGCTTGATGTTTCTGAGCTGCTGGGATAGTGGTAATGGTTATTCTTTTGGCATCAACATCTTGTGCTTCTCCATTATTATGCATTTTCTTTCACTTCAAAGTTTACCTGATCTCAAAGTGTTCCTTGTTTCTGAAGTCTTTGGCAGCTCTCACCCTCACTTATCTTCTTTTCTGAAGCTGGCAGGTCATCCTGCGGGTTTATCAATTCCTGGCATCAGGTAGCTCTAACTGATACCCATGTGTAACCACCATGGCTTAAGATGAGGTTGACCATGGAATGGAAATCAGGACTATGGTCTTCCTGGCTCAGTTTAACCCTGTTCCTGTAGTACTCAATTAGTTGGCTGTCCTTATCTTATCTGTTAGGAATCCAGAGATAATCGTAGGAAAACAATTTCAACTCTTTATTCACACTGTAGTACACAGTATTGGAGGGGGCTGTTTCTCCATCTCAGATTCTCTCCAGTTGTGTTCTCTCAATACCATAATTAAATTATAAGTTACACTACTAACTGACTGACATTAACTATTGACTTCACTTCTTTCTCAGATACTACAAAGCAGATAAACTCCTACTTCCCCATATTAAACTGCATCTTTCATACATATTTGGCTGTTTCTAGGTCCTTACGCATGTCAGGGTACTGAGTTGGATGCTAATAATTTATGGGGAAGTGATGTTAAAGGGCCAAAAGGCCTACTCCTGCTCCTATTTTTGACGTTCCTATTGAAATTGCTGCTCCCCCCACCCCATACACAATTTACATCCTAGAATGGCTGGGTGATCCACTGCTGCTGAGAGTATTTCAAGAAGAGCAAGAGAGTTTGTTCAGTTTACCAGCCTCAGCAGGTATTATCTGGACATCTATTTCCTTTCCTTTGTCACGACTTTCCCAAATGCAAAATTTCTGCTACTTCTGCTACATAATGACAGTAACAGTGCAATTACTTGAATGCATTTGGGATGATTTGAACACTGTACATTTCATTAAAAATGTCTTCAATGATTAAGTAAAACTTGGCTTCATTAATTGGTTATCTCTTGATGGTGCAGCTATGACAAGGATCAAGAAGCCTGATCTATTCTAAACAAATAATCCACCTAATGTTTCATTTGTAACATCAAAATTATTTCAGAAATATGATTGGTTAAATGTTTCATCCTGAGGACGTGGAAGGATTGACATAAATACAAGTCATCTTCTTAACAATATCTGTGAACAATGTTTTCAAAATAGTTAGAGTACTTGCAAAGTGCTCAGAATAATTATAAATTGATATAGTTGTAAATTAATTATAATTCTCACCTTACATTGTCTTGTAGACTGCACTGTGACTGAAACAACGCACATCACCAAGAGAATGAGGACAACCCAATGCATCACATCCCAGACAGTGGAAATGCAGAAATCCTTCCTCCAATGCCATTCTTATTTCATTCTTTTGTTCCTCAAGAGACCTTTAGTCATGGTGCCCTGCTTCAATTTTCTTTTTAAACTGAGGGAGCATGCAGCTTGTACAATCTGCTTTAAACTCATTGCTCTCCAACTCTGATACTCAACATTTTGCATTCTTGCATGAGGAGAAGCACATTAGAACTCATATATTGATTGATTTATTGTTGTCACCTGTACCAAGATAAAGTAAAAAGTATTGTTTTGTGTGCTATACAGGCGGATCGTACTATACAAAGTGCATCAGTGTAGCAGAACAGAGTGCAGAATACAGTGTTACAGTCACAGAGAAGGTGCAGAAAGACAGAGATCAGAATTAACATTTAAGAGGCCCATTCAAAAGTCTGATAACAACAGGGAAGAACATGTTCTTGAGTCTACTCATTTGGGTATTCAAAGGTATATATCTTCTGCCTGACAGAAGTAGGTGAAGAGAGTACAACAGGAATGGGAGGGGCTTTGATTATGTTGCTGCTCTATGAGGCAGTGGGAAGTATAGATGGAGGTAATGAATGGAAGGTTGGTTTGCGTGATGGACTGGGCTATGGTCACGACTCTCTGTAGTTTATTGTGGTCTTGGCCATAACAGTTGCCATCCCACACTGTGATGCATCTGAATAGCATGCTTTCTAAGGTACTTTCTTTTACAATCTCTGTCCTACCCTCAGGATCCAAACCACAGCTGGTGACAGCGGTCTCTGCACAGTGTGACATCCTCTTTAACCACAAAGGGATTTCCTGATTCACTTCCTCTTGCCTCGGTTGTTGTCATAGTTCAGGTGACCGCACATATCAGCTGTGCTTTGGTCTACAAGACAGCAGAGTGAGGGGAGGTTTGCTTTCAACTATATTATCCCTTTAATAAAGGGACTAATATCGGTAATATCATTACAATACGATCTGCGTGTAGAGCACACAAAACAATATCATTCACTGTATCTCAGTACATGACAATAATAATAAATAATCAAATTTAAAAAAAACAAATATATCGTCACAGGTATATAAGATAATGAAGAAGGCGTTTGGTATGCTTCCATGCTGTACGTCTCTATGACTGTGAAATGAACCAGGATTCAATTTCTCCCTCCAGTGACAGTCTGTGTGGCGTTTAATACCTTCGCTCCATGTTCGCATGGGCTTCCTCTGCATGCTTTGGTTTCTTCCCACAGTCCAGTACAGGTTAGGTAGATTGGCTATGCTAAATTGCCTATAGAATCCAGGGATGAATAGTCTAGGTGGATTACACAAGAGGGGAGCTATTCTGTTGTTAAGTTTCCTAGTCAGTAGGTTTAACATGTTCCAGGGCCAATAGAATTATAGAAGTCAGCATCAAATATTCTGAACAAAAATTTAGGATTTGTCCTCATAGGTAAGAAGGTAAATTAACTCTCTTTACAAAATGCTTCTGGGAGCATTTAACATTGGAAGTATCTGCTCTCAGAGGAAGGCATTCATTGAGTTCAAGAGAAAAGAAAATTGCATTCACTGTGACACCAACCCACTGCCAGGTCATTGTCAGTGTAGTCCTTGCTGCACCATTCATCTTTACTTGTCAGTGGGAGGAGAACCCCACTTGTGCGCTTTAACAATAAGATGCAGCTTGTTTCACAATAAAACCATGTTCAAGTTGTGCTAGTAAAATATATACAGTTACTCAGAGAATGAGGAAACCTGCCAATATAAGTCTTTACCCTAAAAGATCCTAAACTGCTTTCCTTTTCTCACCTAAATTCATACCTTTGAATATATGGAACACTTTACAATCCATTCAGATGTCAGAGAGGGGTCTCAGTTCACCTGAAAGGTGGCATACCCTCAGGAGAAATGAAATGTTAGCCTGCGTTACTTGACCAAATCCTGAAGTAGATCCATAACTTTCTGCCTTAGAGACTAGAATTTGATAAAGCTGACTTATTTGAGCTGTTATACTTTGCTGGGGTGGTTATGTGATATGATGGGTATGCACTGGGGTATCACAAGGCTCGATGTCTTATGTGACATTTCCATAAGACAAAAGAAAAGGAGGCATCTTGCGCCATATTGGGAATAGGATGGAACTGGAGGGAACAACTCAAATTATAGATGAATTAGACAAAATAGGTTTGTGGTTCATGGCAGATAAAATTAAATTGCAAAGTAAGAAGCAATGGCCATCACAAATTGACATGAATAGATTTCCTAATGCTTAACTTTAGTATCAGTTGCCATTTCAGATTCTGGTGGATTCTCTGTTGTTGGAGTTACTATGTTGTTTTCTGGAAGCTGGCTTTGAACCAGGGCATTGCCCCTGTTAGCTGAGTAACTTGATGCCTCACCACTCCATGATGATGACTTCTTTTGAAACTGCAAATCTGCATATATGACTCCATTTTCATTGTCCTTGGAATGGACAGTTCCTGTGTTCTGTATTTTTCCTGACCTGCTTTGACTGCGCTTTATATTTGAATATACAATGTTGTCTTCTGCTCCTACCATTTGCTGAAACAAAAACACAAAGTTTGAATTGACTTTTGATTAATGGTGATTTTTGTTGCTATGAAGGGAAATCTATTTTTCAGATTATTGTAAATTAATTGACAAAACTGTTGCAAAGTTTTATAAGTTATCAAATGCTCAAACAACCAACTCAGTCTGATAAGTTCATCCACACAAACCTGTTCACATTGGTCTTCATTTCACCTCAGAATTGTATTTAATTAGTCCTTTCTACCGTGTGCGCTTATCCAGCTTACATGTGAGGTACCAGTTAGACAGTTTTGCAGACAGTCTAGATGACAGCTTATATTTACAAAGGGATATATTGACAGACTAACTGAATGGGCAAAATTATGGCTGATGGAATTCAATATAACCAAGTGTGAGGTTATCCATTTTGGAGTAAAAAAAGGATTGATCAAGATACTTTCTGGGTGATATGAAGTTAAATACAGTGAATGACAAAAGAAAGTTGGGAGTTGAAATACATAGACCCTTAAAATGTCAAGAACAGGTGCAGAACATAATCAAGGAAGGTGATAAAATGCTGACCTTTATAGCTAGGAGCACTGGAGTATAAGGATGCATTGGTCATGCTGCAGTTATACAAAACCCTGGTTAGATCCCATTTGGGGTACTATGAGCAGATCTGGGTACCACACATTCGGAAGGATATATTGGCCTTGCAAGGGACACAGCGTAGGTTTACATGAACATTACCTAGACTTCAGAGGTTAGGTTATGAAACTTAGAATGTTCAAAGTTTCACCAAACTAAGAGCTAGTTCAGTCAGTAGCATGGATACATTGAAGGAGAATCTCAAGAAAGACCAAAGACAAAAGAGTGAGAAGTTTCTGTTGTTCGGGTTAGTTGGAGATGGTGGGGGGGATGTTGGTGTTGAATGTCCAGCAGGGACCAGGTGTTCTGATTGGTCCGTGTCTGTGCTGAAGGTGCATTATTGTTAATTTATGATTATTATTCAAAATATTCAAACTTGATCTCCTTACCTGATTCTCAAAAGCATTATCTGTTCCAGCACCTACACCACCTTTACCTGGAAAATTACAATAAGGATGATGGATATTCGTAAAAAGGCGACACTGATGACATGTTGCAGCCTGACATTGATTTGTTCTCTTCTTCTTCTTAAATTCTGTGCGTGAAAGCATTAGGCATTACCCATCATCCAATGGGTAGGGCAAGAATAAACTGCCTGAATACACTCTGAGCTGGAATGGGGATCGAACCCCATGCTGTTGGCACTAATTGAGCCAGGGATTGATTCAATCTGATCGTGCTAACAGTTTCCCCCCTACCGCAACCCACCCCCGTGCCATCCAGTGAGTCTTAGTTGCTGTGGAGATGGATCACAATGATAGCGGCTCCAATTTCTTTCCATTACCTTACTCAATAAGAATCTCTGGATCAGTGGTGCTGGAAGAGCACAGCAATTCAGGCAGCATCCGACGAGCAGCTTTCCAGCATCTGCAGTCATTGTTTTTACCTCAATAAGAGTCTCCCCCAATGTTAGCGCCTACCGGTAAAGTTGAAAGGGTTTACAACGGATACTTAACCTGTTTAGCTGCTGTGTTATGAACACACTTCCCTTCCATCAAGTCCTGGAGTGGAACTGGAAACCAGAATTTCTGGTGAAGGGCATGGATGTTATTATTGTACTACACGACCTCCAATTCATAGCCACACAAAGTCAAGTAATATTTTATATTTTGTTACGAAGGGATAAAAAATAGGGAAGCTGTGAATACATAGTGGCCATGCTGCTTGTAGTGTTGGTATCCTCAAAAGACCTACTTATCCTTGGGTTCACTCCACTGGACCCAAGTCGGATGGACATTGTTTTATGAGGAGGTTTCATATAAGCCTATATTCTCTGGTGTTTAGAAGATTGAGAGGTAACCTCATTGAAATGTATAAAATTCTTAAGGGCCTTTGAATCATAGAATCCCTGCTGTGTGGAAGCAGGGCATTTGGCCCATCAATCCTTACCAACTCTCCAACCCACCCAGACCCACCACCCCTACCCTAACCCTGTAACCCGGCATTTCCCGTGGCTTTTTAACATAGCCTGCACATCTCAGGACACTATGGACAATTTAGCATGGCCCGGCCACCTAACCTGCACATCTTTGGACTGTGGTAGAAAACTGGAGCACCCTGAGGAAACCCACACAGACATGGGGAGAATGTGCAAACTCCACATAGGCAGTTGAGCAAGACAGGAAGCGAATCTAGGTCCCTGCTGCTCTGAGGCAGCAGTGCTGACCACTGAGTCACTGATTGCTGCACTTCCTGTATTGCAGGAGTGAGGAAACTTTAACAAGCAATGGCTGTAAATGCTTTAGACGCCCTGTAATTTTACTGAGTCACTTCCATTTTAGATAAAGTCTTTGACACCCTTGTTATGGACCAGACCAAATCCCCTTTATACACTTTAAGAAGGTAGTCTAGACCCTAAAGCTTATTTTATTTTAAAGGTGGATGTAAAGTGCCATATTGCAGATGCAATTTAACTGGTCAAATTACTTGATATTGAGCAAAACACAATTTATTTTAACACTATAGTTAAAACACTCCTTAGTTCTGAACTTCCTTCTTTTTTTGCTGTGATATTGATCATCACAAATTACAAACAGAAGTCTCAGATTTCCATGTACAAGAAACTGACTGTATCAGAATCAACACATAGTTAAAACACAAATGAAAGAAATGTAGAATAACTTAACTATTGCTGAAAATGTGTTGCTGGAAAAGCACAGCATGTCAGGCAGCATTCAAGGAGCAGGAGAATTGACGTTTCGGGCATGAGTCCTTCTTCAGGAATGATTCCTGAAGAAGGGCTCATGCCCGAAACGTCAATTCTCTTGCTCCTTGAATGCTGCCTGACATGCTACGCTTTTCCAGCAACACATTTTCAGCTCTGATCTCCAGCATCTGCAGTCCTCACTTTCTCCTAACTTAACTATTGGAAAACAGTACCAATTACTAATTAACTGTTTCAATATAGTAACACCCTATATACATACCATGGGCAAAAAAGCAAATTCAGACACAGGTTCGCACATGCAGTTCTCCAATCAAGGAGGAGAAAAAGCATCCAGAGGAAATTCAGAGAAAGTAGCAGCTAGGAGACATTCACTGAAGTTTCAAACTCTTTTGAGACCCCAATGGCTTCTGTTTAAAACTAAATCTAAAAACAACACTGGAAACCTGGTCTGTGAGACCTGGCCCCAACCAGAATGCTTCCATTGTTACAACTTTACAAAAAAAAACCCAGAGCCTCTCAAATTGTTTACAATCTCAGAGACAGATAAACACGTCTGCCTTACAACCTCTCTTCAAAAAAACTAGGACAAAATAACCTTTTAAAGTGACAGCATATCACACTTTCTCCTGACATCCTTCCTAGTGGGCGGCACGGTGGCACAGTGGTTAGCACTGCTGCCTCACAGCGCCAGAGACCCGGGTTCAGTTCCCGCCTCAGGCGACTGACTGTGTGGAGTTTGCACATTCTCCCCGTGTCTGCGTGGGTTTCCTCCGGGTGCTCCGGTTTCCTCCCACAATCCAAAAATGTGCAGGTTAGGTGAATTGGCCATGCTAAATTGCCCGTAGTGTTAGATGCAGGGGTAAACGTAGGGGTATGGGTATGGGTGGGTGCGCTTCGGCGGGTCGGTGTGGACTGGTTGGGCCGAAGGGCCTGTTTCCACACTGTAAGTAATCTAATCTAATCTAATCTAATGAGGACACGAGAGGGAAGTCAGAATTTCTTCTGCTAAAAATAACTATTTCAACTATTGAAGACTCAGTCAATTCTTACTTTTCTGTGTTTTACTTTTACTAATGTTTTACTTTTCTGGGATTACGGGGATTTCTGCAAACTTTATCCATGCTTTTGGGACATTTTCTAATCTTATCATATTTACGAAGTGACCATGTTCGGATTGATTGAAAGACCAGATTGAGTAAATTTGGCAAGTTGCAATTTTTCAGACTGACTGAAGGAATACAACTGGCAA
Source organism: Chiloscyllium plagiosum (assembly GCF_037043375.1). Lineage (NCBI taxonomy): Eukaryota > Metazoa > Chordata > Chondrichthyes > Orectolobiformes > Hemiscylliidae > Chiloscyllium > Chiloscyllium plagiosum. The sequence continues at coordinate 13,109,693 of NW_028270164.1, forward strand.
GTAGTTTGCTAGAAATTTATATTTTGACAAATCAGCAATTATATTGTTTGTTTACAATATAAATTACCACTGGTGCTGATTTGTGCCACATAACTGGAGTTCTCCCCTGGTCTGTGAGTGACTGACACATGAACAATTTCACTGGATTTGAGGCTATGCAGTAATATTGATGTTGTTGCTGTGTAAAGGAGTGACAATGCAGATCCAGTTTACTGGTGTTGGAGATCTTTGAATCTTCAGACAGGGTCCATTCATACCATGTGTACTGAATGGAGAGGGATCCCGAGACAGATTCACAGGATATTGACACCGAGCTCCCAAAACATGAAGCATTTGGTGGAGACGATAAAAATCTAAGTATAGGAACAGATACAGGTTCTGGGGAAAACAAACAGACATTCAGTTACTGCCTGAGCAGCATTCACTTTCCTATTTCCAACATTTCGACATCTCATCCAGAGCCTGTACGCTGGAATATCCTCAACACATCTATCTCTCCATCCTCCCAGTAAAGTGCATTCCCATCTCTCCAATGACATCTGATCATACGAAGAATCTAAATTAGGACAAATGTAATGATAATGAACATATGTCAATGTGGAAATCAGAGCCAATATTTTCTTACAGTAGCAGATAGCCAGATTCCAAGGCTTTGGATGGCTAAATGGAAAGTTATTGGAGAGAATGTTACATAAACATGGAATAAAATAAAAAAATAAATAGGCAAATGTCTGGTACAAATTTCATGGCCTTAAACAGGGAGTTTAAATGTGCTTCATCCCATTTGACTGTGACTGAAATGACATTTTAACTCAAGTTCAGAGGGAGATAGGAATTTACTTTTCTGGGATTCTGAAATCTCAAAATGCTGCGTAAATGGATGCTGTGTCAGATCTACTTCAAAGTCTCCAGCTTTAAGCCATATGCTGGTTGAGTTTCCTGTTTTTACTGAATTAAATTCCACTCGAAGGGCTGGACTAATACCAACAAAGAGGTTGGTGGCAGAAAATCTACTCAAAACCTATTATTACTCATCCCAGAGCCCCATCCCTCTCTCTCTGCACTGACAGCATGTCCCAGACAGGAACCTGGCTCTTCCCCTTCAGGGGACTTGCTCAGGTCCGAGTGGTGTCCACTGCTGCTGAGGTACCAAAAGTCAAAGTCCCCATTCACTTCCCTCTGTACTCAGTGTTAAATGACTGTAGGTAGCCATTGAGAATGGAGATGTAAATTCTCACAATGTTTTAGCTGGTGGTGGGCAACGAAGATAAGAACGACACCAGTCCATTTAATCAAATCTGATGTTTTTAGATAACTTGTCTTGACCACAAAGTTCCAATTCTTTTTACAAAGCATTCTGATCTCTGCCTTCTCACTGCAAAACCCTTTCACTGCCGCGGGGCATCAGGATACTGGAACTGTCATGTTCTCTCACAGATAAAACATTGATCTTACATCTCAATGGAGAATAATCAATGATATCACTGAGAAATGTACCGTCAGATATTTGTAGCTCTACAGCAGACACTGAAATGAGGCCGGATTGGTCAATACCACAGCTGTACCATCCTGCATCTTCAGAGCGAAGATCCTCCATAGTATTTTTTGTCTTGTTCTCTGTGATTTACGTTTTTCCTCATTGTCCATGATGTCCATGATTTTACTAAAACAGAGCACTGGCGACTTCAAAATTTCACGTACAATTGTGACCCTTTGCCATAGTGACAATCTATTGTGATCGCTCTTCCCAAAACTCCTGTTACTTTATATTTTGCCAGCAGTGCACTTAACCTGAAAAGACAATGAATTAATTAAACAGAAAATAGCTTCTCAATACAATCTGATACATTTACGATGAATTGCACTGAGTACTGAGGAATCTCTCCATTGCATCATCTCAGACAGTTTATGATGAAATCCATTTCTTGTACATCCAATTGTACCAGGGACACCAGCATTGTCTGAGAAATGTGACATTCAGTGTGCACTCAGTTGAAGAGTGGCTTCGTAGCAACATTCAATCCTGTCCAGCAACAGGACTTTTATAAAATAGGCTCAAAATGAGGATTTTTGCAGGATTTTCAGTTGGTCATTCAACACAGTTTCAGGGTCACTGAAGAGGAGTTTAAAACATCACAAACAGATACTGAAGTTCACTGAATTTTGAAAGAGACAGTGAGTAGACTCCATCTTCAAGTTGCTGATTTTCAGTAATGCAGATTTGCAAATAAGGTAAAAGAACTGCTTGGCTTCTGCAGAGGTGAATTTGAGTGAGGATCACGGGCAGTTGTATATGGCTAGGCTGTGTTGGATATGGCCATCAGTGATCTGGAGTCTCTGTGAAGCACCCAGTAGGCTGAGATCTTCGTGGATAACACATACAGTGATGTTATCACACCACAGGTAAAGAATGCACTGACAGAAAGGGAATGGGAGACCGCCCACACAGAGTGAAAACACTAGGCTGGGAGCGCAGGAATACACTGAGGCTGACTTCCTTTCTAATAGGTTTTCCCTTTTGTATACAGCTGGGGGAGGTGTGTTCTCAGGTGAATGCAACGATAGCTAGGTCCATAACACCAGGAGCTGCTCAGCTTCTTGATTGTAGGCAGAGAGGGATTTAGACTCTTGAGGCATTGGATCCAATTCTGGAGAAGATGGAATCTGTACACTTGGACAGGTCATGAAAGAGCAGGGGCATACTCTGCAAGGGGCATTTGCTAGTTCTATGGGGAGAGGTTAAACTAGAGTGGCAGTGTCTCATGACCATGGATTATAAATTCATGTCAAATAATATATCAAACTTTATTTCCAATATTTATTTTTTGAAAGAGAACTGAGCAAGCCAAAATTATTGCAAATGTTAACTCAGTGAGTAGTGGAGAGAGATCATGAAAAATAGTACCTAACAGTGTATCATGGAAGCTTCCAAAGGATTGACTGAATGGGAGAAATACACAAAGAGAAACATGCTTATCTTGGAGTTATCTCTGACTGTGATCATGATGGGAGAAAAGTCAGCTGTTTGGGTGAGAGATCATTTTTTGGTCTTTCCCTTTCAGTCAAACACATAGACAGAAGTTAAAAGTGCACTTCAATTCTGGTCTCTCCCTCTCTCTGTCTCTCTGTCTGTCTCTCTCTGTGTCAATGACATTGTGTCTTAAATTGAAGTTAAAAAGTCCCTGCATTGTTGGTAAAAAAAAGTGGGTAGCACTCCTACTAATTCAGAGTGCTACCAGCCAGCCAGCCTCTGTCAAAAGGAATTCGGACAAAAGAGTTTTGACCAACCTGGAATGCCAAGAATTTCAATCAACTGTTCAGTTCTACAAGCAACACTCAATATTATGGCTGCAATGTTTTACCTTCCACTCTTTATAAACAACTCAGAGGTCGAACCACACATCTTTAATGAACTTTTATTCTTTTTGTTGGGCACACTTCACATTCTCCATCTCTGAGTATGTGTGTTGTATTATTAATATTTCTTGTGATTATTAACTCACGAGCCTATTCTTGGTTTGTTTAAGAAAGCCCAGTTAAATTGACTCTTTTTACAGCATAAACTCATTTGATCTGGGAGAAAGGTATCCACTAGAAATAGGATACATTGTATCTGATCAATGCAGATATTAATTGTAAAACAACACAATTACAGCTGAAAGTAATATTTCTCACTGTTTCCAATCTGTACCACATAACTGCAGTTCCTCTCTGATCTGTGGATGACTGATACTTCAACCATTTCACTGGATTTTTTCACCTGGGTATTTGAGGCTGATATTGCCATTTGGATAATTGACAATGTAGATCCAGTTTATTATTCTCAGAAATCCGTATTCTTCGGATGGAGTCTTTCCATACCATAAGTACTGAATGGGAAGGGATCCTCAGACAGATTCCCGGGAGATAGAAACTGAGTTCTCAAAACATCAGATATTTGATGGTGATAAAAATCTAATTACAGGAAAAGACACAGGTTCTGTGGGAAAAAGCAAATGATTAGGTACTGACTGAGGATCCAAACAACAAACACTATGCAAATTTCAACATTTCTGTCTTTCATCCAGTTCTTGTCATGTTGGAATCTCTGCAGCTGCATTTCAATATCTTCTTAATATTGCATTAATTGAGAGATTAACGGACTGTAATTGATAACTCATCTTCCCATGGGATTTCTTCACACACAGACTGTGATACTGCATAACACTTTAGAATATTTTTAGGTGATCACTTTAAATGCCAAATCGTACAAAGTTACGGGCGAGGTGCTGAAACCTGGGATCTCGATAGATAGGTATTTGTCGAGCAGCACTGAAGTTAAGGGGCAAAAGTCCTCTCTGCGTTCTGTTGTACTGTATGTCTCTAAAATGTACATCGCCACAATCGGCTGTCTTCCAGAAATTCTGAGAACTACCCTGTTGCTAACAGAACATGTGCTACTGCAAATTGCTGTGGCCATGTTATATTTTGTGGAGCAGCATGTTGAAGAGCTGAGGAGAGAACAGGTTATTTTGGATGTACTGTAATGTCATGAAAAAGAGCTGATTAATGACCTTATTGTAAAAGGACCTTTAGGGATGAAAGATCAGAATATGACAGAATTATACAGTATGTCTGGAAGTGAGGCATTTAAATCTGAAGCAAGGATGAATTAGGATGCATATGAAAGAGAGAGGCACAAATTGGCTGAGCTGGACTGGGAAAGTACATTAAAAGTCAGGATAGTATGTAAACAATGGAGAGTCTTTAAAGATCTAATTCATGGCTTGCAGCAACAGAATACTCCACTCAAAAAAGATAATTCAACCATAGCTGATAAAAGGAAATTAAGGGCTTATAAGATTAAAATAATTGGCTTATATAGAAACCAAAATCATAAGTAATCCGAGGATTGGAACTTGTTTAAAGCACATGGCAAAGGAGGACATTGGAATTGAAAAGGATAGAACAGAATAGAAATGCCACATAACAAAGAAAACATAAAATTAAAATTAAAATTAAAAGGTGCTGGTGTTGGACGGGGTGTACAAAGTTAAAAATCACACAACACCAGGTTATAGTCCAACAGGCTTATTTGAACTGATATTGGAAACATCTGATGAAGGAGCTGCGCTCTGAAAGCTAATGCTTCCAAATAAACCTGTTGGACTATAACCTGGTGTTATGTCATTTTTAATGAAATGAAATTAACAGCTTCTGCAGGTATGTAAAAAAAATTGGCAAAGTCAAATGAGGATCCATTAAAAGCAGATTTAAGAGAATTTATTTGAGGAAATGGAGAAATGGCAGATAAACTGAATGGATTAATTGTGACTTTTATAGTTGAGGAAACTATGAGTATTATGTCTGATTTAGAGATCCAAATGGCAAGGGAGAATAAGGAGGTGAAGGAAATTAGCATTGGTAGGAAGGTTGTGCTGGAGAAATTAATGGAAGTTGATAAATCCCCAACACCTGATTGTCTGCTTTCCCATGTGTTGACAGAGGTGTCAGTAGAGATTGATAATGCATTGGTGATTATCTTCCAGAAGTTCAGATATTCTAGGATGATTCCTACAGACTGAAAGCTTGCAGCTGTTACCCCACTATTTATGGGAAGAGAAAGGGAAAGAATAGGGAACTACTGATGTATCAATCTTACATCAATAATAAGGAAAATGCTGGACTTCATCATAAAGGACATGATGAATGCACTCAGAGAAAAATAATTTGATTATGTGTCGTCAGCATGGATTTATAAATGAACAATTGTGTTTTACCAACTTTTTGGAGCTTTTTCAGGATGTTACTCACAAAATTGTTAATGGAAAGTTAATGAATGGAGAGCATTTGGTTTTTGAGAAGGCTTTTAATAAGGACCCCACAGAAGGTTAATTTGTGAAGTTGAAGTACACGGTACAGGAAGCACTGCAATGGCATGGATTGATGATTAGTGAACAGATAGAAAATAGAGTGTAAGAATAAATGGGGCATTCTCACATTGGCAGGTTGTGACTAATGGGGTACTGCAAGGGTCAGGACTTATGCCCCAGCTTTTTTCAATATATAAATGATTTGGACATGGGGACTAAGTATAATCTTTTCAAATTTGCAATTGATACAAGCAAAGGAGGATTATGTGTTGTGAGAAAGATACAAAACAACTTCAGAAGGAGTTGGACAGGCTTAATGATAGAGAAAGACTTTGGCCACTGATATATATTATGGGCAAGTGTCAGGTTACCCATTTTGATAGAAAGAACAGATGTGCAGAGTATTTTTAAATGGTGAGATGTTCGAAAGTATAAATGTGAAAAGAGACTTGGATCCCCTTGCCAATAAGATACTGAAGGCTAACATGCAGGTGCAGCAAGTTACTAGGAAGAATAATGAAATGTTAACATTTATTACAAGAGGATTTGAGCACTGGAATTCAGAATTCTTGTTTCAGTTGTTGTGTAGGATGTTAGTTAGACTACACTTTAAGAATTTTGCGCAGTTTTGATCACCTTAGCTCATGAAAGATATTATTGCCAAAGGAGTGCATCATAGTTTCACCAGACTTTTTGTTGCAAATTTAAAGTAGAAGCTGATAAGTATTTGGTGATTAATGGTATGAAAAGTTAAGAGGATAGTGTGGCTTAACAGTATTACAATGTTCAATCAGCCATGATCATAGTAAAGTGTGGGGCAGGTTCAACAAGCTAAATGGCCTCCTCCTGTTCCTATGTTCCTTCCAACAAGTATCAGCATTGCTGGGACACCTTGGGATATTGGAGCTTTCCTGGTTCCTCTAAGATAAAACATTGATCAGACATTTCAGTAGAGATTAATAAAGAACATCAATGAGAACCATGCCATAAGATACTTCAAGCTTCACAGCATGTAATTCATCTTCAAGTGTTTGAGCAATACCCAGCTGTACCATCCTGCATCTTCCCTGTGAACATCCTCCATTGTCACAACAAATACTCCTTGTGCCTTGTAATCCTTGATTGATATTCTTCCTCGCTGTCCACCTGGATCAGTTGTTCTCATCAAATATGAGCAATGGACAGTCCAACCATGACACCAATATTTCATGTTGGGCTTGAACAATGAGTTGTATCGACAATTTATTGAGATTGATCTTTCCACAATTCCTGTTACTTTCTTGTTTGTCCACAGATATGGTAAAGCTGAGGAGACAACTTTTCAGAAATTGAACAAGAATTAAGTTCTTAATACAAATATATATAACTTAATAAGTTTTACTCCTCCACTAGGAGTAAACACTGTAAAATATCAATGACAAATATATGACCTTATGAATTAGGAAGTACAATCTGGAACTATAAAGAAGAAATGGGCCATTCAGCTCTTGAAATCTTCTCTGCCATTCAAAACATCATACCTGATATGTTTGTGTTCCAAATCTCACATTCTCATTTATTCTGATAACCTTTGATTCTTGTCCCACAAATATCTATCCACCTCTACTACTTTCTGCGGCTAACAGTTCTCTGAAGAAATTAATTATTCCTATTGCTGTATTTAAAAGCTGATCCCTAATTTTAAAACAGAGACCCCTCAGGGACTCACCCAGAAGATTAAACATAATTTTTAAGATTTACTCTCCCCAATGCCCTCTATCACTGAACCATAATGTCCTCACTTTTATTATTAATTCATCTTGTAAAGGAGGATAGGATTTTCTTGGGCTTCTTAATCACATTTTGGTACCTTCATTCCAACATTATGTGACTCATGCATTAGAGCACATTGATTCCTTTGTACCTTGGATTTTACATTGGTCTAAAATTAAGTAGTATTCAGTGTTCCAGGATTTTGACTTGGCGACAGTGAAGGAACACGGATACAGTTCCATGCAGGATGGTATGTGATATTAACATCATTTTTCAAATTTCAAAATGGGTATACATTCTTTTTGGATATTTCTGTAAAGTGCTTTCTTTGAAATAAGCTCCTCACCTAAAGCAGCTTTTGGGACTGCACGGTGGCTCAGTGGTTAGCACTGCTACCTTACAGCATCGGGGACCCAGGTTCAATTCCCGCATTGAGTGACTTGTCTGTGTGGAGTTTGCACATTCTCCCTGTGTCTGCGTGGGTTTCCTCCAGGTGCTCTGGTTTTCTCCCACAATCTAAGGATGTGCAGGTCAGATGAAATGGCCATGCTAAATTGCTCATAATGTTAAGTGTGTTAGTCAGGGGTAAATGTAGGGGAATGGGGCTGGTGGGTTACTCTTTGGACTTGTTGGGCCGAAGAGCCTGTTTCCATACTGTGGAATCTAATCTAAAATGGAGTAAAAATCCCTATAAAACACTAACCTTATTCCAGCATTTGTCAGAAAGCAAGTGTTGCGCAATGAGGATGATACCGGTAGGTGGTTGGTTATAGATCTGGGGAATCTCTGCAGGATTGGCTGTGGATACTGAGAAGGGCCAGTGGGATTACGTGTTACAATGCTGCAGCGCTAGTCACTAACAAAAGGGCACAGCTCTAGGGAAAACCTGGATTCTCGGCAGCAATGTGTATTGAGGTTCTGACGGATTCTGGAAACTAGGTGGCTCCATAATTAAAATGCAGATCAGCCCCAATCCAACTAATGGGCTGAGTGGTCTCATCTCTTTTTTGATTTTCTGGAACTCTTATAGATTTTCAATGGATCTGGAAGTATGATCAGAAAAGTACTGAGGGACAGCATTGCCAGCAGTAACATTTCAAACAATGAATGCTCAGGAGCAGATTTTGTCCGAGTCTGTTTCTGACTCAAAATCCTCATAAGAAGTGATGGCTCACACCTCAAATACATGTTTTGACAACCCACCTAGTACAGCAACAAAGAGGGAGTTTTAACTGTACATCCATTCACCCCAACAGAGCGGAAAATGGGAGGATTGGTGGGTTTAAATGGACAAAAACATAGAACTCAATATACAGGTACTGTGGGACCTGCCACAAATCCCCTCCCTCATTCAGATGGACATCCCATTTTTTTTTAATATTCATTTATGGGACTTGGGCGTTACTGGCTGGCCAGCATTGATAGCCTATTTGCCTTGAGAAGGTGGTGGTGAGCTGTCTTCTTGAATCGCTGCAGTCCACTTGACCTGTGGCCAGTAGGGAGGGAATTCCTGGATTTTGACCCAATGACAGTGAAGGAATGGTGGTATACTTCCAAGTCAAGATGGTGAGTGGCTTGGAGAGGAACCTGCAGGTGGTGGTATTCCCAAGTACCTGCTGCACTTGTCCATCTAGATGGCAGTTGTTGTGGGTTTGGGAGGTGCTGTCTAAGTATCTTTAGTGAATTTCTGCATTGCATCTTGTAGATAGTACACACTGCTGTTAATGAGCACTGGTGGTGGAGGGAGTGGATGCTTGTAGATGTGGTGCCAATCAGGCAGGTTACTTTGTCCTGGATGGTGTGAGGTTCTTGAGAGTTGTTGGAGCTGCACCCATCCATCCACACTCCTTTTCCCCACAAGCTTTGGGGTTTTGCCAGTGACATCGGAGGCTAATCCCAAATGTCTGGTCAGCCTAGGTTAAATCTGGGGGATTGGTGGTTGGGTCAGGGGAGGATGATGAGATGAGATGTGGGGATATTTGTTCACCCAGAGAGTGGTGAGCTGATACAATTCTCTATGACAGAAAGTGGATGAAGGCAAGACATTGAATGTTTACAGGAAGGGGTTTCTCCAGTTTGTTTGGGTTAAAGGGATCATTTTGGATTGGCACATACTATTTTGCTCTTTGAAGGCCTTTGGAAGAATTATGTAATGTCCCTGCTGTAACACTTGGTGGCATATTCCTGGATTCCTGAACTATTTATCACGCAGTTCCTGGAGAACATATAAATGTCCAGAGCAGTAGGAACTTTAACCCCTGTTTACAGCACAGTTTAATTGATAACTCTTCTTCTGGTCCTTTGGAATCTCCCCTGTGGATTAATCGATAAAGCTTCTCTCACCTTTCACCTGTCCTCTTTGTGATTCAGAACCTACATCCCGCTCAGGCCAAACCCCAATACATCTGTTCACATCCACATCCAACAATGTCCTTCAAGTGGACCAGAACCCACAACATTACCCTCCAGCAAATCCTATACCAGGCCAGATCTTCTCCAATGTGCAGACAAAAGTAACTAACATTTAGTCTCATGATACATTCATAGGTTTCTATCACACATACCCTTGAGAATATTCACACATTTTTCTTATGGTGTCAAACCACAATGAACATCAAAACATGCGACAAGTGTGGAAACATCATTTTCACACCTCAGCCTCTTGAAAATAAACAGCACAGTAGCTCAGTGGTTAGCACTGCTACCTCCCAGCTCCAGTGGCTTGGATTCAGTTCAAGCCTTGGGTGACTGTGTACATGTAGTTTGCACGTTCTCCTTGTAGGTTTGCTCCAGGTGCTACAGTTTCCTCCCACAGTCTAAAGATGTGCAGGTAAGGTAGATTGGCCATGCTAAATTATGCATAGTGTCCAGGGATGTGCAGGCTAGATGGGTTAGCCATGTGACATGTGGGACTATGGAAACAAAGTGGGTTCTGAGTCTGGGTGGACTGCTGGTCAGAGGGATAGTGAGATGGGCTGAATGGCCTCTTTCTGCACTGCAGGGATTCTATGATGCTTATTTAGATTCCTTATTGACCATGAACGTGTTTGAGGATTTAATGAAATGGGCCTAAACTGAATGTGTGTTCATTTAGAATAAGCCACTCACATGTAGCGTGCTACAAACAGAAACATATTTACAAATAATTTTGGAATGAAAATTATTTTACAAGATTTAAATTTTAGTTTGATAAAATGTTAAAATTATTTGGTTCAATTCAAATTAATTTGGATTGTAATTTTTGGAATTTTCTTGGCCATTCCTAATTGCTCTTGAGAAGGTGACGGTGTGCTGCCTAATTGAACATAGGATTGGAGGCAGAGTATTGTGATAGATAGAAAACTGGTTGGCAGACAGGAAACAAAGAGTAGGAATAAATGAGTCTCTTTCCGAATGGCAGGTAGTGACGAATGGGCTACCATCAGGATCAATGCTAGGGCCCCAACTATTCACAATATATATTAATGATTTGGATGTAGGAACTAAATACAGTTAGTCCAAATTTGCAGATAACACAAAACTGAGTGGGAGGGTGACCTGTGACAATGTTGCAGAGATGCTTCAGTGAGATTTGGACAAGCTGAGGAAGTGGACAAATGTAGGGCATTTACAAAAAAAAATGTGGATAAATGAGAGGCAATCCATTTAGGAGCAAGAAGAAGCAGGTGCATTTTGAACTGAAAAGCTATAAATTGAGAGAGTGGATAGGCTGTGCAGAGACAGATGGTGAGTTATTCGCTGCAATAATTCTAAATTCTGAACTGCTCTTGTAGCCATTGTAGTTATATCCAGTTCATTTTCTGGTAAATGGTAATTCCAGGTTAATAGTGGGGGACTCCCTAAGGACAAAAGGAATTGTGATGGACACAAATTACCCATTTCTCACAAGCAACTCCTATGGGTCCATCAAGGGTCACAGGTTCTTGAAACATCAGGCTGATGACTGCAGCCAAGGTGTTACATTTTAATGTGGGCAACACTGAGTTTGAACATAATGTGCAGTAATTGTGCTGTGGTCTGGGACCCAACTTGTGCGCAGGGGTATGGAATCACTGATTCTCACATCTCTGGAGGGAAAGGCTCCTTCTATTTGGCAGCTTCTCAAGGGAGTCCAAAGGTGTGCAGGTCAGGTGGATTGACTGAACAAGTTGCCCCGTAGTGTCCTGGGACATGCAGGCTAGATGGATTAACCATGGGAAATGGGAGGTTATGGGGTAGGATGGTTTTGGGTGGGATGTTCTTCAGAAGATTAGTGCAGATTTGATGGGACAAATGGCCTCTTTCCCACTATATGGATTCTGGGATTCCATTTGAATCATCTACAATTGACAACTGACATGTCCATTCTCCTAGAGCCTCGTAGTTTGCTGAGAAAGGCTGTACAAAATACTGCTCATTGCACAATTAATGCTGTCTGACAAGAAGCTCAATACTGGAAAAAAAATATGGTAACTGACTCTGCCCCACTCTGCAAGTGGTGTCAGACATTGTTGCAAAGGCATTCTGTGGTTAACTTTGGGTAAAAACATGTGAGGTTTCAACCTCGTGTTTGTGTATGTTACTTGCAGAGTCTGTCAATGATGCACAATGCTCCTTTCTCTTCCCTTTTGTGTTGCTGTTCCTCTGTCCACAATGACCTTTTATGTTCCCCTGTTTCTGTTCATCCTCTTTACACAACCATTATTAGATTAGATTAGATTACAGTGTGGAAACAGGCCCTTCGGCCCAACAAGTCCACACCGACCCGCCGAAGCGAAACCCACCCATACCCCTACATTCACCCCTTACCTAACACTATAGGCAATTTAGTATGGCCAATTCACCTGGCCCTGCACATCTTTGGACTGTGGGAGGAAACCGGAGCACCCGGAGGAAACCCACGCAGACACGGGGAGAACGTGCAAACTCCACACAGTCAGTCGCCTGAGGCGGGAATTGAACCCGGGTCTCTGGCGCCGTGAGGCAGCAGTGCTAACCACTGTGCCACCGTGCCGCCCGTAATTATGTCCCTCAATTACTAGAAGAGCTCAGATCTTTGAGAATTGCAAAGCTCTTGTTGTCCCTAAACTCTCCCCATGTAGGGACTAGACTGATAGTGACTGAGGAAAGCCCCACCTCCTGTAGCCCTCTGGAGCCTACTATGTTTGAGGACAGCCCACTGAAGAACTGATTTTAATGCTTTCTTCCCTCTTTAGACCAGATAAGACTCAGGTTTCTTTGTTTGGACATTTATTAAGTCATGCATTAGGCTGAACATATCATAAAATGGCGACTAACTCAATTCTTGAGTGGCACAGTGGTTAGCACTGCTGCCTCACAGTTCCAGGGACCTGGGTTCAATTCCACACCTCAGGTGACTGTGTGGAGTTTGTATGTTCACCATATGTCTGTGTGGGTTTGCTCTGGTTCCTTCCCACACTCCAAAGGTTATATGAATTGGCCACACCAATTTGCCCATCATGTTCAGGGGTGTGTTGGCTAGCTGCATTCAGTCAAGGATAAATGTAGGGTAGGGCACTGGATCTGGGTGGGTTACTATTCGGAGAGTCAGTGTGGGCTTGTTGGGGTGAAAGACCTGTTTCCACAGTATAGGGATTCTAATTCTTCTTCAGGATAAAAACAATGCTTACAGATAGCATGCTTCCAATCACCACTTCCTCCAAATTATAATTTTCAGTCAAGCAGTTACACATTTACCCACCCATAACTCTTACTAACACTATCTGCTTTCCAGGTTACTACACATAACTATATGAACTAAATTATCCAATCATATTCAAGTCAGTACATGTGATTATATTACCGAATCATGTTAAACATGTTCACATCCCTCACTGTAAGTACATCATTAGGTCCATACTTAGGGTTAGCAGAAACCTTGTACTGACTATTTGTTCCCTTTCAATCCCTTTTGTCTCAAATTGCCTCTTTTCATTGTAATCATTTCCTCAGCAATGCTGTCCAATAAAACCCATCCCTAGGCTTGACTTGCATTGGAGAAGCCAAAAGTCGACATTCCTGCTTCTCCGATGCTGTCTGACCTGCTGTGCTTTTCCAGCTCCACATTTTATCAACTCTGACTTCCAGCATCTGCAGTCCTTGCTATTTCCCAGTCTTGACTTAACGGTTTCCCTCAGACCTCCCCGATAAATACTCAAAACTTTCATAATCAAAGCTTCAATGAAGTTTTAGACAATCGATCGGCAAGTTGCAGCTGGCAGTTAGCTGCTGTGATTTGCATGTTGGGGGATTTGCACTGTCTAGTTTCGGTGGGAGGGAGAGGAGGAGAATTGGAAGGGACAGAGAAATAGAGTTAGGCAATGAATGAGACACAATGCTTGAAAATGTTGGTCACCACTTAATAGCAAAATTCTATTGTTTCCGTTTAAATCTTAAAGGAATTATGGGAAAGTCTTTTCTTGACAAGAGATTCTGATTTCTCATTCTTGCCTTATTCCAACTTTTCACTGTTTACCAAATTGTTCCAGGATGAGAAAAATTCCACCCACTTTCCTATTTATACAGGAGTGTCCCCATTCTTCTGTTAAAAATTTACATTGATCTATCCCATGTAAAAATAAAACATTTCATTGGTGTCACTGATTTCCAGTGAATGAATCATTCAAATTGCTCCTTTCTTATAAAATCAGTGTTCCACTGGGACACATTAGAGCTAAAAAAAAGAAACGAGAAGTTTAATTGTGCATGTCACATTGGCAGACAGAGAAGTATTAATCAGCTGTCAATATAAAACCTGGAGGTTCAGTTTTTGGTTCTTGCTCCTTTAATTTAATCACCAAAATCATTTAACGACAAATCTCTTTCATTATATAGAATTAAGAAATGTTCAAAATAAGATAAATGATTATTATTTGATCAGATTGCAAAATTCCAGCCCATGTTGAAGTAGCAGAAATCTTCATTTTCCCACCTTGTTCATATTTGTTCAGTCTGTAACTGGGGAAATAAAAAGTCGCAGAGTTCTTTGAGATGGGGAGAAATGCCTTATTTTACATGTCGTCTATATTCAAAATTCTGGAAATGGAAATAATTTGAGATGAAGCTTGAGACGAACTGTACCTGTGTCTAGATCACATGACTTCCTCTGCATCACCCTTTACATATGTGATAAAAATGTATGGTATTTGAATGCCACTTTATCACAAGTAGTTAATGTCTCACTGCATTTGATATGAACAATGGGAGCAGAAATATATTGAAATTACTGCTTTATCAAATACGTTTTCTATAAGTGTACCCAGTTGATATTTTCAGCAAAATAAAAGCATCAGGTTGGAGACTCTTGCTGCAATCTGGAGAATTTGAAGTCTTCCAGTATTCTTGACCAAAATCATGTCTCCCTGGATGTGTCTTTTTCCCCTTTCCCTATTCTGTCTTTTTCTTGTATTGACTGTTTTATAACTGGACTAAAAGATGAGAGGGTTCTGTATTGTGGAGCTTCAACAGAAAGAGACCACAGGAGCAGCTCATTCAACTCCTCCAACCTATTGCACCAATCAATTGGATTATATTGGACTGACCTTCAGCTCAACTTTATTTTCCAATCACTGGCCCATGTCCCTTTATAATCTTCCCCGATACTCTGATCTCATCCCTAAAAGGGTTTCACCAAGACTCTATACAACCTCTACATGTTTGAATTCCATTCTTGAAATAAAGATCAACATTCGCTTCATCATTTCAACTGTCAACAATGTCCCCATTAAACAGAACTTTAGAAATTGTTGTATCCTTTCCAAGATAAGTATTTCTTTTTTGGGTTTTGCTGCTAAAACTGAATTTCTGGGAGGTTCTACACAACTGAGACATCACTTCCTCACAGCTTTCTCCATTAGTTTCTGCATCTGCAACTTTTTATGATTTATGGACATGGTTAGGTTCATTATTCCTTCATGTCATCTCATGAATGAGATGTGATCTGATTTGTCTTTCTCAGATTCAATGTGGAAGAACTGACACCTGCCCAGAATGAGCTCCATCTCCCACAGATTGGTCCATTCACTCTGACTGGTACTCCAACATTGTACAGAGCTAACCTTCTATGGTCAGGTGAAGAATTAGCTGAAAGTTCCATCTGTTTGTTCTGGGGTATACAAAAAATGCCAGGGCAATATCAGAAGAAGAGTAAAGGACTTTGCTAATGGTCTAAACATATTGTCTGGGTATTCAGCTACTTTGCTGATCTTGAGGCACAACAACATACACATTCTCTGTCATTTTTGCCCGGATAATGAAAGTGACATGGCAAATAAACCTACAAAATTAAAAAAAAACTTGGGACATATTGAAGTCTGAAAAACAGATGTATACATTTTGTTACAAGAACATTCAGTGATATTGGAAAACATTCTTTATTTGTCAAAATTATTCTGGATTGTCTACCAATTATATCTGAATGGTGCAACTACAGAACTGAGAAAAGGCTGAATGAATTTCAAAAGCTTTCGACGTCCTGATGTCAAGACAGGGACAATAGACGTTTTGTGAATGGTCCATTCAATGATAAAGTGAAACTTGCATTGATTGAGAGTTATTCTGGACTAAGGGTACCGATCACATCTGGATGGATGTAAGTTAGGATCAAGAATCCTGACGCTGCCCAAAAGTAATCCATTTTATTTTATCTAAATTGCACACATTTTAAAATTACTCATACTCTCTGCAAAAAGAATTGTTTCATCCGGACAAAATAAAGTGATACATATTGTTTAAAATATCTGTGATGAATGTGTTTAAAACACGGTCTGAGAAACATAGAAAATGTGCCCTGGAAAATGTCACTCTGGCCTCATGCAACTAAATTATGGCTAATCAGCTGCTGCAACATTATATCACCGCACTGTCCCCATACCCCTTCACCATGGCTAATCAGTTGCTGCAACATTATATCACCGCTCTATCCCCATACCCCTTCACCATGGCTAATCAGCTCCTGCAACATTATATCACCGCTCTATCCCCATACCCCTTCACCATGGCTATTCAGCTACTACAACATTATATCACTGCACTATCCCCATAGCCCTTCACCATGGCTAATCAGCTGCTGTAAAATCATATCACTGCATTATCCCCATATCCCTTTATTTCATTAGAAAATTTCAGAAACTGGAAGTCTAGCTTCTCTGTCTTAAACATATTCAGTAGTCTGCTTCCACAGCCCTCTGGGGTAGTGAATTCAAAGTCTCACCCCCTCTGTGTGGAGGGGGTGAGACCCTGTTCTGAGACTTTGTTCCCTGGTCCAGATATCTATGGAGTGGGATGTAATTAATGGAGTGTTTACAAAGTGCTCAAAATGGTTCTTATAAAATACACAATCCTCATCTTAGATTTTCGAGTATATGTTGTATCAGAAACAGCTGTAAACACCATGAGAATGAAGAGCACCCATTGCATCAAATTCCAGGCAACTTAACAGGGCAACAGTGAAGACACACAAAATTACTTATGGAAACAAGATTACTTCATGTTTTAAACAATTATTCACAATTTGCATTATAATCTTAGAATATTAAAGCCAAGGAAAATAGCACAATAAGGGACTTAAGCAGGAAAACTAAATAGCGGTTTAATTTATCATGATCATTTGATGACGATCTAATGAAACACATTTCTGTAGTGCATCCTGTAATGCTCAGTACAATGTTATACATGAGGATTATTAGACATGGATCGATATTTGTGGGAGGGACTGCATTCTGGTGTAATATTCCAATGGCTGAGATGTCTCTTCAGTCAGGGAGGAACTCAGAATATCATCATCGCACACTGCTCCTGCACCTTCTAACAGGCAAGGCTTAACCAGCTGGAACCAGACAGCCTTCCACCTTCCCAGTTTGGGAATAATATTTAACATGAGAGAACAGAGGAGGAGAAGATGACAGAGCATGTAACATACCTGTCAATGATATTCCGGAATGAACAGGATGAATAATTTCTGAAATATGACAACTACAGCTCCATGGGATTCGATGAATGGTGAAGGAGCTAACATGGAGAATGAAAGCCTCTGGGAGGTGGCAAACAGAAAATACTGAATTCTTTATTTTGAATTCCTATAAGCAAAAATAGCAGCTTTGTAAGGAAGCTAACAACATTGTTGAAACCCAGCCCCAATTTCCCCATCCTGATAAATTATAGTCTTAAATCAGGAATTACTAATGTATAATAAACCTTTCTAATTTATCTCTTCATTTATTAAGAGTTGAATGCAATGCTAACAGAAACATCAGCATCACTTAGTTAGTGAATATCAAAGATTGAGTGAAAATATTCCTCCTTATCCCTGTCCTAAATGGCCTGCCTTTTATTCTGAGATTGTTTCCCTTTGTTCTTGACCTCCTGACCTTTGGAAACATCATCCTATATCTACCCTGTGGAGCCCTGGAAGTATTTTGTGTGACTGAATGAGATTCTTTGAAACTCCAGAGATTATATTCCTGATTTATTTACTCTTTCTTCATTGGATAATCAGTCCATCCTTTTGTTGCATTCCCCCTCTGGCAAGTATATTTGGGGAAGGTTACCCATACTACACACAATACTCCAGCCATGGTCTCACCAAGGATCTCCATGATTGCAAGAAGACATCTTTACTTCTATACTCAATTCCTCTGATAATAAAGTAAAGCAATTAATGGCAGTTGCAGGAGATCTGAACCTAAAACATTAATTGCTGCAGAAACTCAGCAGGTCTGGCAACATCTGTTGGAAGAAAGTAGAATGGACATTTCAAGTCAAACTCTTCATCAGAACCCTTAGCAGCTCGGAAAAAGTGACTTATTTTTCCTAAAAATGGATATGGAAAATGGAGGGGGAAAGGGGAGAAGGGAAGAGGTGAGTAGAGCCCAGAATGAGAGAGATATGAAAGGGATCTTGCAATAAATGACAACTTACCATTTTCTTTCACAATTTTTTGCTGTACCTGCAAGTTAACCTTCAGAGATTCATGAACAAGGCCACCCAAGGCCCTTAATAATTCAGCATTTCTCAGACTTTCACCATTTCAGAAACTGTCTGGGAATATGTTTCTCCTACCTGGCATGGATAACAATGACAACTTCACAAGTGTATTCAGATCCTATAGAGACAGAAGGAAAATAATTAGATTCATCGTCTACCATTTGTAGTCAACCAAGAGAGCTCTTTCTCAAATAGAGAACACACAGTTCTTTGTTAGGATAATGGATTTGGATGAATTAATTTTAGTATAAGGTCCCCCCGTTTAGTAACAAAGAAAAATGTAGCAGGAACTTAATTTTCACTTGTAATTTTTGTCTTTCCTCTGTCTGAACATTGATGATACTCAGTTAATACAAAAGCATTTAAAGGGCTTAACATGGACAATAATCCTGAGATCCCCTTTCTTGTTATAGTTGCAGCACCCAAGCTACGAATCTTTATGGAAACCTTGATCCCCTTTCTTGGCATGTTTAAACAGAAAGGAAAGTTCCAGCCACAGATCTGGTCACTGCCCCCACTGTACAATGGAGGACAGCAGCCACTGTTCTGTCCTGGAGTGATATCCACGATGGTAAGAGATGGTCAGTTTTACCTTGAATCACAGGAAAATTCTCCCAAAAATTACTGCTGTTTCTTTGTGTGGACATGAGTGGACATGCACTGAATTTTGCTGAGAGTTTCTACATAAACATACATTTCCTGTTGTTTAAATATGTGAGTGTTACATTGCATATATTTGTGGGTGGCACGGTGGCACAGTGGTTAGCACTGCTACCTTACAGTGCCCGAGACCTGGGTTCAAATCCCGCCTGCGGGTGCTCTGGTTTCCTCCCATAGTCCAAAGATGTGCAGGTTAGGTGAATTGGCTATGCTAAATTGCCCGTAGTATTAGGTGAAGGGGTAAATGGGTCTTAGTGGGTTGCTCTTCGGAGGGGTGGTGTGGATTTGTTGGGCCAAAGGGCCTGTTTTCACACTGTAAGCAATTTAATCTAACATTAACCTGTCACCCGGCAATATTGAAAATGCTCATATCATGCATCTAAGAGTGGGTTCACTGTTTTTTTCAGACATTGGCAGGAAACCTCACTCACTAGCAGTGGATTTACTGAATATTTTATTTTAGTGAGTCTAATTGCAGGCAGAAGAGGGGTGGCCTCCTTGAGTGAGCATTCAGATCATTGCCTTCAATATACTTCAATCAAACATTTGTTTAAAATATAATAAATAATGTGCATTGATGCAAAACATTCCACAAACTCAGGACAGCCAAACAGCTTCCCAGGTAAATTTCCTTTGGCAGATGGGTACATGGAGACCAGCAGCTGTTCCTTTAAGGACTTTGAAGGTTCTATGTGAGCAAGAGTTAAACTCTGCACTTTAGCTCTCGGTGGCATGGTAGCTCAGTAGTTAGCACTGCTGCCTCACTGCACCAGGGTCCCAAGTTTGATTCCAGCCTCGGGTGACTGTCTGTGTGGAGTTTACACATTCTCCCCATGTCTGCGTGGGTTTCCTCCGGATGCTCTGGTTTCCTCCCATAAGTCCAAAGATTGCAGGTCAGGTGAATTGGCCATGCTAAATTGCCCGTAGTGTTAGGTGCATTAGTCAGAGGGAAATGGGCCTGGGTGGGTTACTCTTCGGAGGGTCGGTGTGGACTTGTTGGGCCGAAGGGCCTGTTTCCATACTGCAGGGAATCTAATCTAAGTTCAACACTACAGAAATCTATGTATGAGAGAATTTACAATTCCTAACTTAACCTGCTAAAGAGGCATTTTGGTTACCTACCTACTGTTTACTCAAGATTCGATATCCTGCCAAAGATGTTATGTGCATAATCTTGCCAAATGGGACCAGCAAAAAGATGTAGGTACATCTTTTTAAAACCTCTCAGAACCACCTATTATAACACATCCCAGAGTCCCACCCATCTCTCTCAGGACCGATAGCATGTCCCCGACTGCAACCTAGATCCTCCTCTCCAGGGGACTTGCTCAGATCCTAGTGGACTCTCCTGCTGCTGAAGGGTCAAAAGTCATACCACCATTCACTATAACTCTATAGTCAACAAATTGTCAATATTATGAGTTCCCCCTTTTATGTAGTGTTGCTCTTATAATAATCGCTTGAGCACATTGAACTGTAACTTACTAATATTGGCAATATTAATTTCCTGTCTTTGGGATGGGTATTTTGTTCTTGATGGGAAACCTTACCCATCAGTAGTGCACTCTGCAAATCCCGTTAGTAATTTCTGTCATTGAATAATAATGTTCCATGTTGCTAGTTTCCAAGACCCCCCACATCCATTGAAAGTGCAGAGAAGTGCTTCAAATGCGATTTAGGTCATTCATTTGTTTCAAAATATCAAAATAAATTGTATTGATTCTGCACCTTTCATAAAACTCAGCACAACCTACAGTACTGCACAACCTAAAAAGTACTTCTCTTTATTGTATACATGGTTGGAATGTAGGGAAACAGAAACTAATTTGTGCACACGAGAAATTCACACATATATTACCACCAGATAATCTGCTTACCATTGTGTTAGCCGAGGGTTGAAGTTTATGAGATATTGAGAGGATTTTCCTGCTCTTCCTTGAATTGTACCAGCTGAGGGATGTCAGGGTCTGTAGTATAACATGGAGAAAGTGAGGTCTGCAGACGCTGGAGATCAAAGCTGAAACTTTATTGCTGGAACAGCACAGCAGGTCAGGCAGCATCTAGGGAACAGAAGATTCGATGTTTCGGGCACATGCCCTTCTTCAGGAAGAAGGGCATGTGCCCGAAACGTCGAATCTTCTGTTCCCTAGATGCTGCCTGACCTGCTGTGCTGTTCCAGCAATAAAGTTTCAGCTGTAGTATAACATCCCAACAGTCCCTCCAGCAGCACAGCACTATATCAGGGCTAGGCAGGGGTATCAATATGAACTGGAATCTTTGAAATGGCATTTGAATTCACAGCCCACTGAAATCAGAAATCAGAGTGCAACCAATTGATCTCTTTCCACACTATGCAAATGCAGTTTGAAGGTGAATTTTTGTTTACCTGCTGCTGACAGTTATCTTCTCTAGCAAATAATGCAAGTGGTCATTGTCAATGTCAAGAGTATGTAAGGATATATGTACTGCTGCTCAGGAAAAAGGCACTTCTCTACTTTTCTGACCACCCTATTGTTTCCCATTGAAATCAATGATGAAGAAACAGTTTCTCCTCTGTCAAAAATTAAACTGTGACATTCAAACATGTTAAAGTCCTCCTTAATTCAGAATCAGGGTCATGACTCCATCTGAATTCTGAATGAGTCAGTTTCTAGTATATGGAAATCTATGGAGTGATAACAGGATTAACACTTTGGCTCGCCCAGAACCGAAGAAGGGATAAACGGTTCAATTCCTGCTGCTTCCAGTTGCCAATTCTGGGTGTTTGTTGTAGTGGCCGGTATGTTGGGTCTGGGTCTATGTGTTTATTGATGGAGTCCGTGGATGGGTGCCATGTTTCTAGAAATTATTTGGCTGTCCTCTGTTTGGTGTGTTCTATGATCATTGTTTTGTCCCAGTCGAATTTGTGGTCCTTGCCATCTGTGTATGACAAGTAGCTACTTGGGTCAGCTTGTCCTGTCGCTTTGTGGCTAGTTGGATATCGTGGGTACGGATTGCTAAGTGTCTGCCTGTTTGTCCTATGTAGTGTTTCATGCAGTCTTTGCATGGAATCTTATAAGTTACGTTAGTCTTGCATATGATGGGTATAGGGTCTTTTGTTATGGTGAGTTGTTGTCTGAGCATTGTTGTCAGTTTATGGGTTATCATGAATCTAAAGTGTCAGAAAAGTCTGGCTGTCACTTCTGAGATATTTTTAATATAAGGTAGAGTGGTTAGTAGGTTAGACATGGCATATATAAATGATTTGGATGTTAACATAGGAGGTTTAGTTCGTATGTTTGCAGATGACACCAAAATTGGAGGTGTAGTGGACAGCGAAGAAGATTACCTCAGGTTACAATAGGATCTTGGTCAGATGGGCCAATGGGCTGAAGACTGACAGATGGAGTTTAATTTAGATAAATGCGAAATGTTGCATTTTGGAAAAGCAAATCAGAGCAGGACTGATACACTTAATGATAAGGTTCTAGGGAGTGTTGCTGAACAAAGAGTCCTTGGAGTGCAGGTTCATAGCTTCTTGAAAGTGGAGTCACAGGTAGATAGGATAGTGAAGAAGATGTTTGGTACGCTTTCCTTTATTGGTCATTGATGATGTAACTATAAGTGATTAGGCCTAAGACTCTAACCTTGAAGAACTCCTCCAGAGATGTTCTGGGGCTGAGTTGACTGTGGCTCTATCAACACCTCATTGACTGCAGTAGTCTTCAACATCTGGGTAAATACATGTGGAATGGCCCCTAAGTGAAACCAGAAGCTAGAATAGGATTGGCAAATGCTACAGAATTATTGATAGTGAGTTTGATCACCAAAACTGGAGCAGTTAGAGCAAAAACTGTTATGAGGGTGACAGTGGAATGTGAGAAAGATTGTGGAGGGGGTTCTGAGGAGGTTCAGAAGGATAAGATTAAGTGAAAAACAATCCAGAAAGAGCTGCCCCAAGGCACCTTTCTGTGTACCTTACAGCTCAGTAAAAATTTCAATGGAACAAGATATCAATTTACAACCCGAAGATGCCAGGGCCGCTCTGAGAAAATTAATTCAACATCAAAGCATTGCATGCCATGAAGGAGAACACACCCCTTCTGAGGCCTACATTTCCAACTCCAGACATAAACTAGCTGAGAGCAATCCATGGTAGCTACAAGCTCTCACAGTGAGCAAAATACTTTATACATCCTGTGATAGCTATTTTCCCTGCTGATTTCAGGCTTTATTTATCTGATTTATTTCATTTCATATATTTTGATTTATTTATTGTCATTTTCACTGTAGCTCGGTACATGTGTCAAGTGTTGTTTTGCGTTCCCTACAGGCAGATCGTGCTGTAATTATATTACCAATATTAGTCCCTGTATTAGAGGGATAATATAGTTGAAAGCAAACCTCCCCTCATTCTGCTGCCTTGTAGAACAAAGCACAGCTGGTATGTGTGGTCACTTGAACCATGGCAACAACCGAGGCAAGAGGAAGTGACTCAGGACATCCCTTTGTGGTTAAAGAGGATGTCACACTGTGCAGAGACCGTTGTCACCAGCTGTGGTTTGGGTCCTGAGGGAAGGACAGAGATTGAAATAGAAAGTACCTTAGAAAACATCCTATCCAGATGCATCACAGTGTGGTGTGGCAATGCTCTGTCCAAAACTATAAGAAACTACAGAGAGTCATGACCATAGCCCAGTCCATCACACAAACTAGCCTTCCATCCATTGACTCCATCTATACTTCCTGCTGTCTCAGGGAAGCCTCTGGATGGAAATAGATGCTGATAGAAGAAAAGATATGCCTAATCAATAATCTACAATAGACTGACGTCAAACACCCTCATGGGAGTCAGAGATAAGAGTTTGTCACGGACAAGACAGGATAAACAGAAGTTGTGGGATCAGTCTTAAGGAAATGAGTGACGTAAGTGAAGCAGGGAACAAACAATGGAATAAGGAAAACATATGGGAAAAGAAACTGTATAAATTGCAAGGGTTTTTTGGGATATACTGTGCATTTTGTCATTGCCTTACCTGGCAATTAGACAAAGCACCCACCTATAGGTGTACAAATAAACGGCTGATTCAGAAATTTGGTCTCGGACTGAAATTATTGATGTGAGTGGGCTTTCGTTTCTCACACCTCCCAAACCCGGTTCTACTCTCTTGCACTGTCTTCCATCAGGCAAAAGTTATAAAAGATTGAATGCATGTATTTCAAGTACTTTCAAGAACAGCTTCTTTCTCGCTGTTATTAGATTTTTGCACTGACCTCTCACATGCTAGTGTTGACCTCTCTCTTTCTGCACCTTCTCTATGGCTGTAACAGTATTCTGCACTGTGTTCTGCTCCCATGATGCACTTATGGTACAATCCGCCTGCACAGCACACAAAACAACACTTTTCACTGTGTCTCAGTACAGGTACATATCCCTTTATCTGAAATGCTCGGGACCAGCTGCTTTGCAGAAATCGGAATTATGTGCAGGGCAGCAACTCGTAATCAAAAATAAATACTGTACTGCAGCAAAAACATATGAATACTGACACTAAGCGGGATAAATAAAGACTAGAAATGCTATCACACTTTATTTATAGAGTAGTGTACCAATAAATGAAATACATTGACCATAAATGTTCAACGACATTTTATTTCCAGAAAAGACATTCGAAGAAAAACATTCTGGAAAACATAAATGCACAAAGCTTATTTATAGAGTATTATATACATATTCATGAAATACATCGACTATAAATATTCAACAAAGTTTTATTTCCACAAAAATCATTCCAATAAACATGTTCGGTAAAACTTAAACATACATAGCTTCAGTACTATGGCAGGCGGCAGTTTAAAAGGCTTCTTCAAGTGTCATCTGTCTCATTAACATGGGTTCCTTTCCAAACAATCTCTCTTTAATTGAGTAAATTGCCATAATCTCTTGCTCTCTGATAAATGCACGTTGTTCAAGGCCAGCATTTAACTGATCACACATTGTCACCATATCATCAATGGGGACTTTTTCAACCGTGTTCACTAACTCATCATCGTCGTCGTCATCATCACTACTATCCTCACACTTACCTGTACAGGAACCCATATTTCAGTAATGTTCCCATCACTCTAGGAATGCACGTCAGGCATATCATTGTCAATGGTCAGCATTTCTTTGATGTCAACTTCATGTAATTTATTTACACTTTCGTCTGATAAATTTTGTGTGTAAGTAACAAGGCTTGCTATCATCTTTTTCTCTTCAGTGACATGAAATCCTTCAAGCTCTTCATCTGCAGGTTCATTTACAAGAAACATCATTGTAGGCCAGAGTCTGTGCCAAGCAGTTGTTAATGTTGCTTTATCACCATCATTCCAAGCGTTAGCAACTACGTAAATGACATTCTTAAGACTACAGAGGAACCTCGATTATCTGAATACCAATTATCCGAAAATTGGATTATCAGAAGGAGATCTTGAGGTCCTAATAGAAACATTGGTGGGCGGCACGGTGGCACAGTAGTTAGCACTGTTGCCTCACAGCGCCAGAGACCCAGGTTCATTTCCCGCCTCAGGCGACTGACTGTGTGAAGTTTGCACGTTCTCCCTGTGTCTGCGTGGGTTTCCTCCGGGTGCTCCGGTTTCCTCCCACAGTCCAAAGGTGTGCACATCAGGTGGATTGGCCATGCTAAATTGCCCATAATGTTAGGTAAGGGGTAGATGTAGGGGTATGGGTGGGTTACGCTTCGGCGGGGTGGTGTGGACTTGTTGGGCCGAAGGGCCTGTTTCCACACTGTAAGTAATCTAATCTAATCTAATTACATCAAAGCCGTGTTTCCAACAGTGATTGCGTCTTTTGTTTACAATGATTAAACAGGCACTGTCACCAAATGACTGACCTCCCGCCCTCTCTCTCTCCTCACACTTTCCCTGGAGTTCTACAGATGGGTGTACCCTAAACTGCGCCCACCACCCCCATTCCCCAGATAATCTCTCTAACATTGTCCTGTACAGGGCAGAGGTGGAACCTGTCAAAAAGTTGCAGTAAAAAGTTATGTGTGTGGCTGTGTGTGTGTGTGTACTATCTGGAGACTTACCCCACAAAGGCAGCTGCAGCAGCTGCAACAGCAACAGTTTTATTGTTGGTGTACGGTCCGGCTGCCCCAGAAAAGGGCGGGGGCTTTGTTGGACAGGGGCTGAGGGTGCGGGGTTGGGTGGGGTTGGGGGGGCGGGGGGAGGTGTTGGACAGGGATGGGGGCGGGGTTGGCTGGTAGTCGGGGGGGCGGGGGGAAGTGTTGGGCGGGCGGAGGGTGTGGGGTTGGGGGGAGGTGTTGGCCGGGAGTGGGGGGAGTTGTTAGCCAGGGGTGGGGGGCGGGGGGAGGTGTTGGATGGGGGTGGGGATGTGGGGAGGCAGTGTTGGGAGGGAGGGGGAGGTGCTGGATGGTTGGGGGGGGGGCAGGGGGATGTGTTGGCCAGGGTTGGGGGGGATTGGATTGGGGGCGGGGGGAGGTGTTGGACGGCTGGGGATGGGCGTGGATGCTGTGTTGGCCGGGAGCGGGGTTGGGGGCAGGGCCTTGCACGCTGTGTACTGCTGCAGTCTCCTGAACGGGGAGCAGACTTTAGAAGCTCCAAACCCCAGAGGAAAGGCATTTAATCCCGCCTATCTCATTTGGATAATCGAGGTTCCCCTGTAAACTCTTTCATGAAGTCTTGAAATCTTACCTCTCTGCTGACTGCAGCAAGTATACTGTTTAAGTATTTTTTATACTTGCTCTTCATGGAGCCTAAAATTCCTTGGTCACAAGGCTGTAATACTGATGTCACATTCGGGGGCAAGTAAATGCTAAAAACATTACTTTTCACAAGTTGTTCGGCAGGGGGATGTGCAGAGCAGTTGTCCAGGAACAATAAAATTTTACACTTTTCTTCTAGTCCAGCTTGTCGGCAATGAGCCCGTGCCGCTAGTACGAAGTGTTTACTGAATCAATCGTAAAAAATTTCTCTGGTTACCCATGCTTTCTTGTTTGCATAATAATGCACAGGCAAATTGCGTACACCTTTAAGACATCTCGGAAGTTTGTTTTCCCAATCACTGCCAATTTCACTTTGTGTGTGCCTGTAGCATTGACACACCCAAGAATAGTTAATCCGTCCTTAGTTTCCTTAAAACCTGTTGGTGCCCTCTCATTAGCCGTTGCTCATGTTTTTCTCAGGACATAGCGCCAGTAGAGAGCTGTTTCATCAGCATTGTAAATTTGTTCAGACCTAAGGCTTTCGGCAGATATCAGCTCGGCAAATTCACCAACATAATTTTCATGGTCAGCAGAAGCTTTTTCACCTCAGAGTTTCAGATATTTCACACCATTACACTTCTTGAATTTCTGCAGCCCACCTTCTGAATATTGACATCCACCTTTAATGTTCAGTTCTTTATGATATTTTCCAGCTTGTTTCAGGACCATCAAACCAGTCAGTTGCATACATTCACTTCTTCGTTGTCTAATCCACTCCACCTACACCGGATAAGATCTTCATCTTTTTGCCCTGTGCAGTGTTTTCCTATTTTTCATTAATTGACGGTCATCACTGTCACCATAAAACTTCAGTAACTTGTCTTTCTGTTTCTTCAAATCATAGACAGTGGTAGTTTCGACACCATATTCTTCAGTATGACACCGCACAGTCTCACCATGATCAAGCTTCTGCAGTAACTCTACTTTCTGCATTATTGATAATGACAGATGCTTCCTTTTCTTTGTATTATTGTTAGCCATCGATGTAACTGCATCTCTATGTGAAATTTTCACTCTAAAATTAAACAATTTAGCACAGTAAAAACAATACACAACTGACACCTCCGAGTGCTGGGCCACGCCGCCACGTGGTCGAGTGGGTGCGGCCTTCGCTCGCCAAGAAAACCCCATGATGTTACGCAGACATGGCTGACGCTGCACACTCCATGAAACCCTTCGGTTTTCAGAGCTTTTCAGTTTTTGGATAAAGGGATACATACCTGTACATGTGATATAGATGAAGGCATTAAAAGTAATTTGAGCAAATTTGCTGATGACACAAAGCTGGGTGGGCAGGGTTAAATGTGCAGAGGATGTTATGAGAATACAGGGTGACTTGGACGGGCTATGTGCATGGACAGATGCGTGGCAGATGCATTTAATGTGGATAAATGTATGGTTATCCACTTTGGTGGCAAGAACAGGAAGGCAGATTACTATCTAAATGGAGTCAAATTAGGTAAAGGGGAAGTACAATGAGATCTAAGTGTTCTTGTATATCAGTCAGTGAAAGCAAGCATGCAGGTAAAGCAGGCAGTGAGAAAAGCTAATGGCATGCTGGCCTTCATAACAAGAGGAATTGAGTATAGGAGCAAAGAAGTCCTTCTATAGCTATACCGCCCTGGTGAGACCACACCTGGAGTATTGTGCACTGTTTTGGTCTCCAAATTTGAGGAAGGACATTCTGACTATTGAAGGTGTGCAGCGTAGGTTCACGAGGTCAATTCCCGGAATGGCGAGACTATCTTATGTTGAAAGATTGGAGCCGACTGGGCTTGTATACACTTGAATTTAGAAAGATGAGAGGGGATCTGATTGAGACGTATAAAATTATTAAAGGATTGGACACTCTGGAGGCAGGAAGCATGTTTCCACTGACAGGTGAGTCCAGAACCAGAGGACACAGTTTAAAAATAAGGGGTAAACCATTTATAACAGAGTTGAGGAGAAACTTCTTCACCCAGAGAGTGGAGGATATATGGAATGCTCTGCCCCGGAATGCAATGGAGGCCAAGTCTCTGGATACGTTCAAGAAAGAGATGGATAGTGCTCTTAGAGATAGAGGAATCAAGGGTTACGGGGATAAGGCAGGAATTGGATACTGATTGTGGATGATCAGCCATGATCACAATGAATGGTGGTGCTGGCTGGAAGGGCTGCACCTATTGTCTATTGTCTATAACAATAAATCAATCAATATACAGGTATCCCCTGCTGCCCAAAAGTAGAGCATTCCTATGGAACTTTTTATAAGCCAAAATGGTGTAAAGCGAAGAAATATTAATTTATTTGGGAAAAATTTTGCCTTTTCTCGTTAAAGCAAAAATCTGATTCGAGTATTTTTCGGTTACCGAAAACAGGTCCTAATGTAGGTCTTTTGTAAAGGTGACGTGGTGTAAATCAAACTTTTGAAAAGCAGTGGATACCTGGACGTGAGATCTGTATGTGAGAATCAGAAATGTTTAGAATCAGAGTTGGAGAGCAATCAGTTTGCAGCAGATTGCCCAAGCTGCATGGTCCCTCAGTTAATAATGAAAATTGAAGCAGGACACTGTGACTAAAGGCTGCTCGAGGAACCAAAGAATGAAATAAGAATGGCATTGGAGGGAGAGTTTCTGCATTTCCACTGTCTGGAATGTGGTATGTTGGGTGGTCTTCATTTTTTGGGGATTTGTGCTGTTTCAGTCACAGTGTAGTTGACAAGACAATATAAGGGAAGAGTTGTAATTAATTTATAATTAAATTAATTTATTTTTTTACAATATCTATGAGCAATTTTTTGAAGTACTTATATCAATCCTCCCATGTCCTCAGGATGAAACAAACCATTTAACTAATCACATTTATCTGAAAATTCAATTTACTTTGGTCACCATTATCAAGAACATTTGACTTTTTAACTATCTTGATTTCATAACCTCCTATTCTTGGGCAAGGAATTAATTTAGTTTTTCTGTTAAAACATAACTGACAGGAGACTAATTTCTTCTGTCAGATTTTATCATCTAGTTTACTGTGGTTTTATAAGCTGTCTTCCTCTATCCTCTTCCTCATTTACATTCTTGTAAACATTGTATTACATACTTTGTTGTTATTCAGATAATCAATGTTTGTTTATGTCCACTATCTGGTTTATACAGCAGAGATGTTTAAATCTTTGGAGATATGTAAAGGCACAAAGGAGGATCTTATGACATAGTGGGGAACATCATTATTGCTGTGACAGATGCCATGAGTCGATTCTCCCTCCAGCACATTTTGCAAAGGAATGTGGATGATAACAGAGCCAAACAGGTTCATTATCAACCTACATATCCTTCCATCATGGCCCTGGCAGGGGAGCAGGAGTGGGTGTGATTCCAGGCCAGCTTTGTCCAATGCAGAGTGTGACAATGCTGTCACTTTAAAGTGTTATTTATCCTGTTTTTCTTTAAGAGAGATTGTGAGGCAGAGGTATGGAGCTGTCTCTAAGAACGTAAACAATTTGTCAGGGCTTAGTTTGTTTTTAAAGTTGGAACAATGGAAGTAGATTGGGTGGGGCCAGCCCTCACAGACCAGGCTTTCTAGGTTTTTTTGTAGATTTTAGGTTTTGTTTTAAGCAGAAGCCACTGGGGTCTCAAAAAATTTGAGAGCTTCAGTGAATGTCTCCTGGCTGCTACACTCTGAATTTTCTCTTGATTTTTTCCTCCTGGATTGGAGAACTACATGTGAAAATCTGGTCTGAATTTTCCCTTCTACCAAGGCGTGTGTTTATGCGATATTACTATATTGGAACAGTTCATTAGTAATAGGTTCTGTACCTATTATTCAGTCAAGTTTTCCAATAGTTAGGTTAATCTAGTTCCTCCTTCTTTCTTTTGCACTTTAACTATAACATTTAAATAAATTATACTTTGTTTAATGTCGAGTAGTTTGATCAGTCGCATCACATCTGGAGCATGGCGCCTCATAAAGGACTGATTAGGGATAGTCAACATGGCTTTGTGCGTGGGAGATCATGTCTCACAAACTTGATTGAGGTTTTTGAAGAAGTAACAAAGAGGATTGATCAGGGCAGAGTGGTGGACATGATCTATATGGACTTCAGTAAGAGGTTCAACAAGGTTCCCCATAGGATACTAGTTAGCAAGGTTGGATCTCATGGAGAACTAACCATTTGGATAGAGAATTGGCTGAAAAGTAGAAGACAGAGGGTGATGGTGAGGGTTGTTTTTCAGATGGAGGCCTGTGACCACTGGTGTGCCACAAGGATCGTTGCTGGGTCCACTATTTTTCTTCATTTATGTAAAAGATTTGGATGTGTGCAAAAGAGGTACAGTTATTAAGTTTGTAGATGACGCCAAAATTGGAGGTGTAGTGGACAGCGAAGAAGGTTTCCTCAGATTACAATGGGATCTGGATCAGATGGGCTAATGGGCTGAGAAGTGGCAGGTGGAGTTTAATTTAGATAAATGTGAGGTGCTGCACTTTGGGAAAGCAAATCTTAGTAGGACTTATACACTTAATGGTAAGGTCCTAGGGAGTGTTGCTGAACAAAGAGATCTTGGAGTGCAGGTTCATAGCTCCTTGAAAGTGGAGTTGCAGGTAGACATGATAGTGAAGAAGGCGTTTGGTATGCTTTCCTTTATTGGTCAGAGTATTGAGGAGTTGGGAGGTCATGTTGCGGCCGTACAGGACATTGGTTACGCCACTGTTGGAATATTGCGTGCAATTCTGGTCTCCTTTCTATCGGAAGGATATTGCAAAACTTGAAAGGGTTCATAAAAGATTTCCAAGAATTTTCCCAGGGTTGGAGGATTTGAGCTACAGGGAGAGGTTGAACAGGCTGGAGCTGTTTTCTCTGCAGCGTCAGAGGCTGAGGGGTGACCTTATAGAGGTTTACAAAATCATGAGGGGCATGGACAGGATAAATAGAGAAAGTCTTTTCCCTGGGATGCAGAACTAGAGGGCATAGGTTTAGGTGAGAGGGGAAAGATATTAAAGAGACCTAAGGGGCAATTTTTTCAAGGAGAAAGCAGTACGTGTATGGAATGAGCTGCCAGAGGATGTGGTGGAGGCTGGTACAATTGCAACATTTAAAAGGCATTTGGAAGAGGATATGAATAGGAAGGGTTTGGAGGGATATGGGCTGGGTTTTGGCAGGTGGCACGGTGGCTCAGTGGTTAGCACTGTTGCCTCACAGCACCAGGGTCCCAGGTTCGATTCCAGCCTTGGGCGACTGTCTGTATGGAGTTTGCACATTCTCCTCGTGGGTGTGCTCCGGTTTCCTCCCACATTCCAAAGATGTGCAGGTCAGATGAATTGCCCATAGTGTTATGTGCATTAGTCAGAGGGAAATGGGTCTGGGTCGGTTACTCTTCAGAGGGTCAGTGTGAACTGGTTGGGCCAAAGGGCCTGTTTCCATACTGTCAGGAATCTAATCTAATTTAAATTGGTTTGGGATATCTGGTTGGCATGGATGAGTTGGACTGTTTCCATGCTGTACGTTTCTATGACTCTATCTACCTTTAAAATATGAAAAAGTTAGCGTTGTGGTTAGATTCTTAAAATATTTTGAGGGATTCTGGTGTAGTCTGTAACATGTGTGGCAGCACTTATATTACAACAATTAGCTTTGAGCTAGTGACCTATTCCTGGGAGAACAAGCTGCAGAAAACAGACACAGAATGTACTTTGTCTGCTCCATATATCTCTAAATATGGAAGTCTTCAAAATTTTAAGGAACGAATGGAAAAATACATGAATAATATCAGGAAATATTGCACCTTCTTTTGAAAATATTATCATAAAATGGAATATAGTTACCAAGTAGAGTCTAGATTAGAGTGGTGCTGGAAAAGCACAGCAGGTCAGGTAGCATCTGAGGAGCAGGAAAATCGACGTTTCGGGCAAAAGCCCTTCATCAGGAATAGAGCATCTATTCCTCTGGTTTCCAACATCTGCAATCCTTGTTTTTATCTTTATATAGTTACCAAGTAGTTTAGAGCAGCATTACTAATTAAGGGTGAAATGAGAATGACAATATGATTTTTTTAAAGTGACACAAGCAGCAGCATCAAAACAGGAGCCCATTTTCATCGGTCCAAAGTTTTTAATGTAGTCAGCTGTTCAATATACACTGAAAACCAGAATGGCAATAAGCCTTCAAACAAAACATCGTGATTTGGTAATTATTTATTATATTTTCAAAATGCCATTCATTAAATATTATTTAATGAGGCTCGATAACAAAAGTAGAAGGTTGGTTTATTTTCTGTTTCCATTTCTGGAGATAGGTGGCCATTAATATCCACTAAAAACCCACAGTTAGCTTGACTATATATCCTGACTCCCTGCTTCCTGAAAAGACACTGTTCCATTCTCCCAGTTCCTCTGTCTCCATCGAATGTCAACTTCCAAGGATGTCAACTTCAAGAAGGGGTCCTCCCAGAAATCCACTCAACTGAGGATTCCCCACCAACTGTGGTTGACAGGGCCCTCAGCTGTGTCTGTCCCATCTCCCACACTCAAACCCTCACTTCCGTTCCACAACAGTGACAGAGTCCCCTTCATCCTCACCTACTATCCCACCAGCATCCACATCCAGAGGATCATTAGCCTCCATTTACATCACCTTCAGCAGGATGCCACTACTGACTCAAATTCACCTCCTCACCCTTTCACCCTTCTGGAGCAGCCATTCCCTCCAAGACACTCTGGTCTACCTCTCTTTCACTCCCAACAAATTCCCACACACCCAAGGCACCTTCCCATGTAATCAAAGAAGGTGTAGCACTGAACAGTTTGCTTCCTCCCCCTCTCAGTATCCAAGGCCCCAGACACACCTTCCAGGTGAAGCAGCACTTTACATGCACTTCACTCAACTTAGTCTGCTGCATTCGCTGCTCTCGAAGTGGTCTCCTCTACACTGGGAAGGGGAAGTGCAGACTGGGCGACTGCTTTGCAGAACACCTCCATTTTGTCTGAAAAGATGACCCGAAGCTTCCTGTTGTCTGCCATTTCAATACACAACTGTGTTCCCTGGCCAGCATCTCAGTCTCGTACTTTTGACAGTACTCCTGCGAAGCTCAAGCTCAAGCTGAAAGAACAACAGCTCATTTTCACCTCTTCAGGACTCAGTATTAAGTTCAGTAATTTTAGGGCCTTAGTCCCTTCCCCCAACCCCCACACTCCAGGCCTTGTTATCACATGGGCTGCTACATCACAACCCATTGTCAGCCATTAACAATCCCTATTAGTGGTTATTGATTCTCCTAGGCTGACCTTTATCCAATTCTTTGTCTGCCCAATTGTTTTAATGTCTTCCTTGTGGACTCCATCTCCACATAGTGTTCAGCAACACCCCCCTCCCTCCAACCTATTCTCGAGCATATGTATCACTCTTTTCTTTGTTATCAGTTCTGAAGAAGGGTGACTGGACCTGAAATGTTAACTCTGATTCATCTCCACACTTGCTACCTGACCTTCTATGTTTTTCCACCTATTACTGATTTTGTTTCAGCTTTCTAGCATCCACAGTTATAGAATAATAGAGTCATACAGCATAGAAACAGACCCTTTGGTCTAACTAGTCCATGCCAACCATGTTTCCAAACTAAACTAATCCAACCTGCCTGAACCTGGCCCATAACCCTCCAAATATATTCTATTCATGCACTTATTTAAATGTCTTTTAAATGTTATAACCGTACCTGTATCCAACACTTTATCTGAAAGTTCATTCCACACATGAGTTATTCTCTGTATAAAAAAAATTGCCTTTCATGTCTTTTTAGAGTCTTTCTCCTCTCACCTTAAAAAAAGCCCCTCGTCTTGAATACTCCATCCATTGGAAAGGACAGTTTCTCATAGAATCCTGACAGTGTGGAAACAGGCCATTTGGTGCAGCAAGTCCACAACAACCCTTCGAAGAGTATCCCACCCAGACCCATTCCCCTACCCTATAACGCTACCTTTCCCTTGACTAATGCCCCTAACCTGCACATCTCAGAACACAATGGGGCAATTTACCATGCATAATCTACTTACCTAGCACATCGTTGCACACTTACACTTAAATTCCTCTCTGCTATTTTAGTCAAGAATTATTCTCCCAACAAGACCATTGGTCTGGTATTTATTGAAATAAAGTCTACCTGGTCATCGACAGGCTGCTCCTCTTCCACACTGGGACACAATGTGGCAGCAATTTAAGCATTTTCTCAGGAACCATCTCACTGGAACAATCAGTATATTACTTCTGTTATTTTTACTCTCCTTAAACTGATAACAATATGTGATTACAAATAATCCTTTACAAATAATATCAGCAACAATATCACCAACAATATCAACAATAATATCACCAACAATATCACCAACAATATCAACAATAATATCACCAACAATATCACCAATAATATCAACAATAATATCAACAATAATATCACCAACAATATCACCAACAATATCAACAATAATATCACCAACAATATCACCAACAATATCAACAATAATATCAACAACAATATCACCAACAATATCACCAACAATATTGCTCTTTACTCGTCAAAGTCCTGTACATTGATCTCTCTCTCCCCTCGTGAACCATCCTTTGCTGAACTTCAATTCTCTTCCTTTCCCACTTGAGGTCTCTCATCAACTTCCTGGGTCACCTGTTGTATCTGCCCCTTGAGCCCTGAAAATGGAGCCCCTGAGTACATCATGAGTCTCCACACAACACCCCCTCCTCCCCCCACCCCCGGATGAAACCCTCCTTCTCCAGTCGGAGTAAGGACCCTTCAGCACCTGTACCCTCCTTCACACTGATCCCCAGCCAACTCCAATCCAGGCCTGTCACTCAGGCTGCTTTCCAGGGGGACAACATTTCGATGATGTCACACACGGTGGGGTTAGAGCCCACAGCGGGCAGCACAAACCCAATTTCAAGATTATCCCAAAGCTCGACCAGTGGGGTAAGAAAATATCCCGACTGTTTCAATCATTCCCTGGGAATTTGGAACACCCTGAGGCTCTGATAAGGGTTTATAGTAATGATTACCTTTATCATATACTGGATGGAACGTAGCTGATTAAAATGTATCTGTTTGTATTAGGCTGTTCTTTCCAGTTAAATTTCTGAAATATTGTCTCCTCAGTTTCAGGTGCTTTATGGGCAGAGGAAAATGTAACAGGTATTTTGGGAAGCGCGATCACAATATCTTGTCACTACGAAGCACGGTGGTACCAGTCACACATGAAATATTGGTTTCATGGATGGTCTCGTCTGTGTCAGGTTATAGCAACGACAAATTGGCCAAATGGGAGAATATTGATCACTGATCACAAAACACAAGGAATATTTCTTGTTACAATGAAGAATCTTCAATGGGATATGCAGGATGGTACAGCTGTGGGATCGAGACTCCTGGCCTTGACCCAATGTTTATTGTAAAGCTGCACATCTGTGATGGTAAATGTCTCAGTGATTTTTTTTAAAATTACTTTTCACTATATGTCTGTTCATTGTTTAATCCTGGAAGAAAGATTACCAAGTGTTGGGAGCATTTGATTTTTTGATGCAATTCAATTTCTCAATAATTGTTTCTTTCCCACAGAAGCCGTCTCTGTTCCTGGACTTCGATTTTTATCCCAACCAAATGTCTCATGTTCAGGGGGTTCAGTGAC